>NC_090927.1:13386515-13996515 GCF_040938575.1 Ambystoma mexicanum
TCATTTTTCATATCTTTATCTCTTGATTGTAACGGGGCAGCAGTGGGTGGTGCAGTATAGTAACCCCATACAAGGTGTGATCCATCCCAGACCAAAAAATCACCTTCTTTAATATTCATATTTGTAATTGAATTCATGCCAGGGGCAAGGGTGGTGTTACTCCCCCCTCCCCCCTCGTTCATCTCGGTAGAGATGAACGCTATGACCCAATATGTCACTAGGCAAAATATTGAGATGAAGAACACAATAACACACATTGATAAACCACATTCGTATGAATATGTCAATCTATCTACTAACATTTCTCTAAATCTAACAAATCTATTAGTTGCAGGCTGCCCTTTCGATGCCATAGTAAATCCTGTTTGAAACATAAAAGTGCATTAAGTACACGCATGTAAACATTTATAACGTTGTGACATTTTTTCGACAAAGTATGGGAGTGGGTGAGGGAGGGGGTGTGTCCACAGACAAGGTAACTTTACAACCATTACTATCCGTACATTATTTCATATATAAAGAAGAAAGTCGAGAGAAAAAAAAAACTTCTCCAAAACCAAAAAAACCACAAAAACCTTCAAAAGTTGTAAAAAATTATATATATATATACACATATTTATTTCAGTACACTTGTCGTGCGCCAGTCGCGTTCAATGTTCATCACTTAATGCACACAAAATTCCCATCATTCATTCTGCACCACTTCATTGTCCGCAGTTGCCTGTGCCTCGTCCTGTACCTCACCTTCCACGGCGCTATAGGCTCTGCGTACGTCTGTCAAATGTACCCAGTATCGTAGGCCCTTCACCTTTACTGCTGTGGGTGTGCAAAACACTACCTCATAAGGGCCATGGAAACGTGGCGCATTCCACCTTCGCACAAAACTTCTGACATATATGAGGTCACCAGGCATTAGTTGTAATGGTTTTTCAGGCAGTGTCTCTGTTTCTGTTGTGTTCCCCTCCTCTCTTGTAGAGGGGGGGGCTAGTTGCTTCGCAATTACGCGCGCTGCCCGTGTCAGTTTTTTCAAGTACTCTGTGAACTCCTCTCCCAATATCGCTGCACTTCTGTGTGCATCAGAACGTTCACGGAGAGGCGAATGCGCTGTGTGCATTCTCCTTCCCGTGACGATCTCATGCGGGGACAAATGGTGGTCTTTACTTGGCTGATTTCGTAACTCAAACAGGGCCAAAGGCAGGCAGTACATCCAGGTCTTTTTAAGGGAAAAACACAGTTTTGACAATCTGCTTTTTAACAGACCGTTCATCTTTTCCACTACGCCATTACTTTGAGGATGATAAATCGAACATAATTTGTGCTTTATTCCCAGTAGCGTAGTCACTTCCTTGAATAGTTCATTAACAAAATGCGTGCCGTTGTCTGAGCGAATAACTTCGCAAATCCCCCAGCGCGGGAACACTTCCCGCACTAGGAACTTCGCGGCGCCCTTCGCATCAGGGCGCGCACAGGGGCCTGCCTCCACCCACCTCGAAAATGGACATACAACCACAATCATGTAGCGAGCCCCGTTACATCTTTCTCCCATGTCTACATAATCAATGTGGAGCTCTCTGAATGGGCCATTTGGTTTTGGTATCGTTCCTCTCAGTGTGCGCAATGTCATACCTGAGTTGTAAATCTGACATGTCGTGCATTCTAAAGCCAGCCTTGTGATGTGTTCATGGAGGCAAGGTGCAAACCAATCTTCTTGTATGTCCGCCATTATGTGTTGCTTTGCGTTATGTGCGGGAAAGTGTAGTTGTTGAAATGCTATTTCTAACAATGTAACTGGCATTACCGCTTTTCCTGAACTTTTTTGTCGCCACAATAAATCAGTCGGCGATTTGCTGCATCCCCTCTTAGTCCACAGCAATTTTTCTTCTGCACTAGCTCCCTCTTGCAGCTCTATTATTTCCTGTGTGGGCATCATGTTGTATCCTGTGGGGACCTCTTGGCTTGCTGTGTGGTGCAACATGTACTCTCCTACTACACCTTTCTGTAAATACGAAGCTTCTTTGGCAGCGGCGTCTGCTGCCGCGTTCCCCAAAGATATAAAATCTGTATTTGTGGTGTGGGCTTGGCATTTTACGATGGCCACTGCCGTGGGGTCTTGCAGGGCCTCAATCAGTTCTTTCAATAATTCTGCATGCTGAACTGGTGTTCCATCTGCTCGTCGAAACCCTCTCCGCCCCCACCACGCCAACCCGCCGTGTACTGTTGTTGTCATGTATGCTGAGTCGGTATATATTGTCACTGCGCACCCCTTGGCGGCATGCAATGCTTCTATTAGCGCTATTAGTTCTGCTGCTTGTGCTGAATAGTGTGATGGGAGGCGGTGTTGCACTAGTGTCTCGTATTCATCTTCCTCTAATCGTACAACTGCCATACCCACATGTTTCTCTCCTGTCTCCATGTCTATTGATGCTGACCCGTCCACGAAATACACCTCTCCCTCGTTCAGGGCATTCTCAAAAATCACTTGATCCTGACCTTCGTCACCTGTGTACGTAGCGCAGTTGTGGTTCTGCATGTCCTCTACGGTGCACGCCTCTGTGATGAATGTGGCCGGGTTCACTGTTTTACATCTTACTATGTGGATGTTTGCGCTGGACAGTATTATTTCATATGCTGTGGCGCGCTGTGTCGTCAATGTGCTCTTTGATCGCTCTAATATTGCAAAGAGTGAGTGTTCCACAAACAGTGTCACAGGACAGCCCATCACTATCGTGGCACTTTTCTCAATCGCGAACGCGGCTGCAGCTAGGGATTGCTCACACGCGAAATGACCTTGCATTACTGCGTCTAGGGTGCCACTATAGTAAGCCAGTGGTTTGTGCCCTAACGATGTCTTTTGTGTCAGTACTGCTGTCATCAGTGTTCCTTTGCAGTGTGAAAATAAGAAGAATTCGCGCCCATAATCTGGATTTGCCAGTACTGGAGCGCTTGATATCAGCTCTTTTAGTGAGTTAAATGCTGTGTTCATCTCTTCTGTCCATTCTATGGCTTTGTTTTCCTGCTGTGCCTCTTTTAGTGCCTGTAACAAGGGCCTTGTGTATGCTGCATAATCCAATATCCATGCTCGGCAATAGTTGCACATACCCAGAAATTTCTGCATCTCTTTTACTGTTTTGGGCTCCCCAACTGCTCTAATCGCCTGTGCCCTGTCTGGTATGATCCGCTTGCCATCCTTTGATATCAGCTGTCCCAAGTATAGGACCTCTGTCAGACAGTATTGTAACTTCCCCTTGTCCACCTTGTACCCTTTATTGGCCAATAATGTCAGGAGTGTTATTGAGTCCTTTCTGCACTCTTCCTCAGTTTGTGCACAAATCAATAAATCATCAACGTATTGAATCACTGTGCTTTCTACAGACAAATTCCCCAGATCTTCATGTAGTACCCTGTTGAATATGCTTGGGCTCTCGCAATATCCTTGTGGTAGTCTGCAGTGTTCGAACCTCCTCCCCCCTAGTGTAAACGCTGTTAAGTACCTGCTCTCTTCTGCTAAGGGAATCGAGAAAAATGCATTTTTTAAGTCAATAACTGTGAAGTGGGATGTCGTTTTCGGAATGTTGCACAGTATTGTCGCCGGGTTCGGAACTAAAGGGAACTCCTTCTGAATCACATCATTGAGTGGGCGTAAATCCTGTATCATCCTCCATGAACCTCCCTTCGCCTTTTTAATCGGGTAAATGCATGTGTTGCATGGGGAGTTTGAGGGCACTATTATTCCTTGTGCTAGCAGTGCGTCTAGTGTCTCTCTGATCCCTTCTTCTGCTTCGCGTGACAGTGGATATTGTTTTACCCGGGGTAGAATTGCTCCCGGTTTCAGTTTTATTACCACAGGCTGAACCCCATGTAATAACCCCACATCATGGGGGCCATTTGTCCATATGTTAGTGGGTACTAACCTCATGTCGTCATCAAAAAAGGCATGTGGTGCTCCTACTACTGCCATTAATTCAACTTGAGTTTTTCTGGCTGTAACTACAATGTCACACGGCATTGCTAGTTCCATCACTATTTCGCCATCTGTCTCAGTGTCAGAAAATAGCTCCTCGTCCGAGAGCTCCCTCAGTGGGATATTTGCATTTACACACAGTACTGTCCGCCACTCACATCCTTCCATGTCAACGCCAATCACACATATTCTGTTTGCTGACACGTGTACTGCGTGTAAATCCAACGATAGCACTGACCCGGGAGCAGTGTCGGGGCTTGCTATGGGGCGGAAGAGGAACTCGGCTGGAATCCTCCAATCCATCCTTTTTAGTTCTGGTACTATGAGAGCCAATGTTCTCATGCCCTCAACAAACATCTCCTCGTTTCTTGGTAACCCTCTGATCTCTTGCATGATTGTGTGGCCGTGTATTACTGCTAATATGCGGAGGGGGCATATGCCTGGCGTCGAACATACGATACCGCTCCCGGTGAATGATATTGTCATATTTAGTTTGCTTAAGAGATCTCTCCCCAGCAAATTAATGGGAGAGTGTTCATAGTACAGTAAGGGTGCTTTCACTGTTTTACCCCCCACTGTCACATCCAATGCCTCTGTGTAAGGAACTTCAATTACAGCCCCAGAGAACCCCTGCGTCTCTAACGTTCTATTAGATAACGGGAACCGGCCCTCTCTAATGCATGATTTCTCCGCTCCCGAATCCACCATGAATATGAACTGCTTGTCTCCTATCTGCGCTCCTATCAATGGTTCCTCTGATGCATTGTGGGTCGTAGATAGTACTGGACACGCAAGTGCTCTCTGTGGGCTGTCCTATGCGGGGTGTCTCATTGCCCCCCCTTGATCAAAAATGTTCCCCGAAACTACTGACACCCCGCTGTAAGGTGCGGGAGCAGGCGCTCCGTTAGCTACTGTGGCGAAAGTGTTACCTGGCGTGTATTGCATATTGTCATTATTCTGTGGGTGGTTTTGTGTTCTGTACTGATGTCCGTGTAGTTGTGCGTTACTTCTTTGTCCTACATTTTCTGGTTGTTGGTATTGTCCCATGGGGAGGCCGTAGGGGCTTCCTGGGTGGGGGTGACCATACTGTTCTGTCTCCTGGAACCCGTTGTTTTGTCTGCTCCTGCACTCTCTTGAGTAGTGCCCCCATCTCCCACAATTCCAGCAGCTCCCCTGTGGACCTCTGGGACCCTGCCACCCATTTCCTCCCATTCCTCCATACCCTTGTCCTCCTCTTCGGCCCCTGTACCCACCTCTTCCCCCTCTTGGGGCCCACTCTTGCCACGTTGGACCTCCGTTCTGCTCCTGCTCAGTCCACTGTCGTTGTCCTTGTCCTGCCCAATTTGCTGCTATTCTTCCTTGTATTGCTATTTGCCCCTCCTCTCCTTCGTCTCCCTCCCTCATGAGTGGGAGCCCTGCTACCGCTGCTGCAACCTTCACCAGTTTTGATTGTACCAACTTCGCCTCGTCTGCCAACCTTTTCTGTGCTACTTCCCTCTCTCTCTCTTTGATCCTTTTGCAATGGTGCACTATTATACTTTGGATCTCTGGCCACCCCTTTGCCTCAACGCCCGCTATTTTATCGAGTGCCTTCTGCACCTCTTTTGGGAGCCCTCTCTTAATGATAAAATAAAATAGAGATGTGGATTGGTGCCAGGGCGTGCCCGTTTCCGCTCTCCACATCTCCTGCACCCGGAGAATGTAATCCATAGCATCCTCCCCGTCATTCATTGTACATTGCATTACTGACTGTAAATCAGGGGTATCTGGGAATGTCTCCCGCAGTGCGTCCCACACCCTTGCTCGTACTGTATTAAAGGAAGCCCCATCATGGCGATCACAGTCCAACGTCACGGCCGGGAAACCAGCCTTAGCCCATACTCTGTCCGCTTGATCTCCTACTGCGGTTACTAGTAGGCTTTTCACATCGCCTACTGCCAACGGTATGCCGGCGGTATGTTTCTCAAATGCATATATCCACTTGCTCGCCCCTCCTGACAGCTGGGGCAATAATTTCATTAAATTAGCCTTATCCATCTGAGCCCATGGTATATAGTTTGGTCTCCCCCCCCCTCTGTGTATCAATGGAAGTTGTAACTTCCCTTTTGCGGTTGCACCCTCCCTTTCCTTAGTCGCTGCTGACTCCAATGATGCCATCTTCCCCACCCTATTTCTTAGTCGTCCCATCCATTCGTCGTCTATAGTCCCTAGCGAACATGCACCGTCCACCTCCTCGCTTTCCCCTCCTACTGCCATACTCAACCTATCACTCTCATCCAACCCTCCTCTGACATCACATAACAAGTCCTCTCTGATCCCTCTCTCTCGTGATACATCACCAATGCTCCCTTCTACTGCTCCTACCTCTATTATTCTTGTCGGCTCTTCCTCAATTCTGAACAGTATCTCCCCCTTTTTCCATCCTTCCTCAATTTGTCTACTTTCGCTCGACGCTCTAGACGTGCGTCCTGATTGTGTAGGGGCGCACGCCGTGCGCTCACATATGTCTTTTATTCTTGAGAGTTCATCCCTTGCCACAGTAAGCCTCGACTCTAAGTCACTCGTTAGCTTCTCTATATCCACCCTCTGTGTTCCTCCCTGGGCGCGCTCTCTGGTGCTTTCGTATGGCGGGGGGGCTGTTGGTCTTTGTGGTGTACCAGTTGTGGGGGGAGGCACATAAGTAGGGTCACTATATCCTGCTGCGGGGGCTGGTTTAGGCAATATCGGGTACAAACTAATCACCTCCGCAGGTTGTTCTGTACGTAGCTGTTCCTTTTCCTCTCTTGGAATCATCAGTGGATTATCTGTGGTGGAAGGTAGATCAATATTTGGTGCCGGAGCTTTGGGTGGGGGTACTTCCTCAAACAACCTCCAGAGGTCTAATATCTCCTTCCGATTTTGCCATTGTTTCCCCTTATACTTGAGGCTAATGCATGCTCGTACCATATCAAGAACGCTTTTGTCAAAAGACCCTCCCTCGGGCCAAATCTGGGGCAGACCCTCCCCTTTCAATTCTGTTACCCATTGATCGTGATATTTATTTATTCGTTCAGCGTATCCCGGTAAGCTCTTACAAATATGTGACAAGGGAGTTTCGGCCCCCATCCTCTAAATCACTAACACAGCCGTGTCCACCTTCTTTTACTTTTAGTTAGGTGTAGATATGTGTATGTATACCTTTATGGCACAGACAAGAGCGGACGTCTCAAAGATTATCACCCAATTTTTATTCACTGCGCAAATCCTTTCTCACTCACCATAGCTCATCTCCTTCCCATTCCCATACACTCTCATGTGATTTCACTTGCAACTGATCAATTACTAGTTATGGTCAACACTCTCTGGCACCACCTCGCGGTCAACCGTTCGTCTCCAACACTCACACGGTGCGCGCACCCTTCACAATGCTTTTCCACTCACACCTCATCTTTTTTCCCCCCTTTCCTCCCTGGCCAGCTGTCCCTGTTTTTCTGCTAAGGTTACTATGTTCACGTCTGTACGTGCCACTACTTAATCCCCACTCCTAAAAATGTGCTCCCTATTTTATAGTTCTTCTACAAGTATATTTACCTTATACCCTTTTCGCTTTCTCCCCCTGCCCCGTGGAATGGAAAAAAGAAATAGAGAGAGTAGCAATCACTAAAAAATATTCCCGGTGTCTCCTTTTGCCAGACACCAATAACTTATTTCTTACTTCTTCATATATTCCCAGTACTAGTTTAGATAGCACTATGCGGCGCCGCCTTCCACCCCCTTTCGGAGCTAGGTTTCCGTCACTTCTACCACTTCACTTATTTCTTACTCCTAATGGCCATATGCAAAGAAAAGATAAAGAAAGTTTCAAGACCCGTCTTTAGTAGACCCCCGTTATTCTTCTCCTCTACCTGTCCCCGTTCTTCTGTTCACAATTTCCCCTCTCTTCCCCTTTACGATCGCTCGCACTCAGTACTCACGTGCCCGTCTTGAACCGATAGTCTCCGAAACTGGGTCCGTCCAGGCAGTGTCACCGGTAACTCAACGGTCAGCCCCTGGCTCCGGCGAGCGGCACTCAAAGGGGATTTTTTTCCAATCGGGATCCCGTACCCTTTCTCATTGAGTGCGCACTTCTTATTGTGCCGGTCGCCGTTGGCGGGCAGCCTCCCGGAGCCGGCTCACCGTGCGTATCCCTTCTCGACCGGAGATTCTCGTGCCACAAGGGGGTCGTTAAAAAGGAGTTAGGAAAAATAATTTGGAGATATCACGCTATCGGGGTCACCACTGAAAGGAAGCGCCCCCAATTTCAGCACGATCCTCCCCGCAATGAGAGACAATAAGGGACTCTCCCGTAGTGGGAATAAGACCAAGACAGAGTGCGGGTGAGCGTAAGTGGGAGTTTATCCAAAGAATAGGGCATGCAAAGAACTCTGCAACCTCCGAGAGCGCTCTGTCTGACAATAGCAAAGACAGGCGTATTTCTAATACAAAAAACGTCATCAGAACCTACACACTATAGGGGGCACAAGTTAATTGGGATTGGGTGGCGTCGACTAACTATAGGTGTTGCTGCAGCGTGGTTGGTCTTGGCGTGAGGACGTCACTGGTCAGCCTCGTGGGTTGGGTTGGGCCTGGCAGGCCAGCTTGAGGTCATCCGAGCGGTGTTGGTATGCTGGGGCAGCCTGTGACAAAGATGAATACCTTTCCTGACTCGTTTGCCCTAGGCCATGCACACTGCAGTTATTCAAGAAACGACATCTAAGTTCATCAATAAATCGCTCAGCAGTTTGTCTTATAGAATAAACGCAACACATGAGGAATGCACCTCGTGAGAGGTCCGGTGGTTGTCGGTTGGGGTGAGATTTACCTGTGTCCTATTGACCGGTATTTTAGGTCGAGGGGCTGGGCTCTGGGGCCTGAGCCGAATGATACATGTCTGTCTGCCGCGTTAGAAGTTATTATATAAATGGGTCTCTGTGTCTTGTCCCAGTGATGGGGGTCGTCTTTGCACGGGGTCATGATTCTTGGGGTGGTCTAGGGGGAGGGTTGTGGAATTTACGAGAGGGTGCTGGTAGATCAGTGGATTCAAACGTGGGTTTATTACCGTGCTGTAAATAACACAGGTGGCGGGCTGTGGCCTTGGGTGCGGTACCGGGGCCTCTGACTCTCTGAAGCGGCTCCAGCTTGGTTGGGGGAGGTGAGGGAGCGCGGCACAGGCCTTAGCTTCCTTATCTGGCAGGCTTGGTAGGGTGGGAGGGAGAATGGCCTTGCATATATTCACAAAGGTTTTTTCCTCGTGCGTTGCTAACTTTTGAATGCAGAACTTTTATAATGTTCCGCCTTATTTTGATGTTATTTAAACACACATATATATTTCAATTTCGTTACACATTTCTTTAATACAGTCGGTCCGAGTACCTTTTCGTTACCTAACATTATAGTTACTACATGGTGTGATTATTTTATGTACATTAAACGTTACACGAGGTAGTTCTAGGTTATGGCCTACAGAAATTGATGCTCGCTGCTTTAGGTGATTAAGAAAACATATATGAGTTCAGGTTTCTACATAAAATTGTAAGAACACTTATACAGATAAAGGCTATACATTTGGTCGACATCTTTCTCTGTGGTTATAGCAGCACTAGTCCAGACCTGGGGTGGTATCATGTAACGTTACATCTTTATGGTTTATTCACAGTTTACAGGATCTGTTTAAACAGAGGTAGTTCGTTAATACCAATACTTGAATTATTTTCTACTTTCTTCAGATAGTGATGCTTCAGCTTTTTTCCTGTCACCCCGGCCTCGCGGACCAGGTCATGCGGGGTGCAATATTACATTGTGAACGATAAAATGTTACAGTGTTAGCATCTCGGGTTAGCTCATACCCGACTTTCTCATGGGAACGTGCTCGCAGCGGATCTACCAGGGCTACTGCGGCGGCGGAGATGCATGAAAGGCCCTCCAAAGGTGGGGGCCTCGTTACAGTGTGCTGAACTCACGCCATGTTTGCTAAACAAGATGGCTTCTAGGCCTAACTGAATTTTGGTATATGCAGGGAACGGATATGTGTGGGCAATGTCGTCGGCGGGTGACCCCTCCTCCACCTGGGCCCGGGTGGCATGAGGGGACGGCCACCGAGTCATGGTCCTCACCTGGGGAGAAGGCTGCAGGTGAGGAGGGCCTCGCGGCCAGTCCTCCCCTACAACCCCAATGGTCTTGTATATATTTTGTATTGGTTGTATTGTGTTGGTTTGATAGTATTGCTGTGATTCTTTTACTGTGTGTTAAGTTACAAAGGCCTTGTAATAAATGTGTTTATATTTTTGATATATACACCTGTCTGGGAGTAATTTGTAAGTGTACTTGCTCTGTGTGCTCATTGAGGTCTTTCAGTCACCCTCACCCCTCCTAAGACTTAGGGGGTCATTCCGAGAGAGAGCGGTAAGGGTTAACGGGCACCAGTAAGGATGCCGGTGCCGGTAAACCCTTACCACCCAATTCTGAGGTGGTCTGACCACACGTTCTCTGCGGTTCCTGTTAAGGGACCTTGGAGCTAATAATGGTACCGCAATTTGCAGTACCGTTATTAGCGACTTCCCCATTCCCATTGAGCCCTATAGGGGCTCAATGGGAATGGGGAATGGTTTACTGAATGGGGACTTACCGGGTCCTCCAGGGTCAGAATGACCCGGTAAATCCCCATTCAGCCGGACCGGACCCAGTATTGGAGGCAGCCATGGTGCTAATAGCACCATGGCTGCCTCCAATCTCGGAATTACCCCCTTAGTCTTGACTACATACCATAGCTACCTTGATTGGTCTGGCTTGTCCAGAGGTTACCCTGTTCCAAGAAACTAGGCTTGTCTTCTGAACATCTGCCCAACAGGTCAGAGTTCAGAAATGTGTCTTAACACTCCCCCATACATATTTTTCTTTTTTTGGTGCACTTCCCTGTAATTCCATTATCTGTGTCACTGGTAGTGTGTTATACCCTTCCTATAACACCATCGTGTGCACACAAATACGTGTGTTAGATGGAGTATTAAAGTTTAAAATGTCAACAAAATATTCTGCATACTTTGCTTCCTCGTCCGCTGCTTGGTTGCCCCTGGAGACGGGATCCTTCCCCCTTGTGTGGGCCTAGCACTTCACTACCGATTTGTCTGATGGGAGTTGGAGCATGCCTATGAGTCTGCCCAATAGGGGCATGTGCTGCACCAGTGTGTCTCAGCACGTCGGAAGCCCCTCCTCTGCCATCGTGACCGCCCAGAGTGCACTGTAGAGACCACCCAGAGTGCACTGTAGATGTCACACAGACAGAGGGCCTCATTACGACCCTGGCGGTAAGGGGTTAACGCCAGCATTAGCTGCGCCGACCCCTTACCGCCAATTCCGAGTTCCCCTAGCGCCATGGAGGTTTTAACACCCGATTTTAGCGGGTGTTAAAATCCATGGCGCTAAGGGACCATGGAGTTAATTACGCCACCGTAATTTACGGTGGTGTAATTAACGCCTTCCCCACTCCCATTATGCCCTATGGGGCAAAAATGGGAATGGGGAAGGGTAAATGGGGATTGGGGACTTACCGCCCCGCCAAGGTCGGAATGGGGCGGTAAGTCCGCCAACCACCATGGTGTAAACGTAGTTTACACCATGGTGGTAAAGTCACGGCCCAGGCGGTAACTTACCGCCTGGGTCGTAATGAGGCCCAGAATCTGAATGCACTGTTACTTCCTGGTTCTTGCTCTGCTCTAGTGCCAATATAAGAATCACTAATTCTGTTGCCTGCGCTGAAAAATGTGATGGCAACCATGTGCTCACTACTACTTCTGTTGTCCCGTCTGTCTTTACCTTCAGTACTGCCGTCCCCATGTTTCTCTCTCCCATAGTCTGGTCTATTGTCGAAGACCTGTCAATATAAAGCACTTCTCCCCCCTAAAGTAGCTTTTCTCCCACTTTTGGAAGGTCGTCATACTGCTCCATATATGTGATGCAATTATGTACAAAGTATCCCTCTTCTACTGGTTCGGTCACAAATGTCACCAGGTTCACAGTCTGACATCTCACTGCTTTTATGGCAGGGTTTGATAGTATTACCTTGTACCCCAAAGCCCGCTGTGTACTCAATGTACTTTTGGGTTGTTCGAGTATTGCAAAGTGAGCATGCTCCACGTAAAGCATAATGCTGCACCCCATTGTGGTACTCAATAACTTCTCTACTGCAAATGCAGCAGCAGCCAATGCTTGTTTGCAAGGGTAATGTACCCTCATTAATGGATCTAATTTCCCACTATATTAGGCCAATGGTTTGTATCCTAGTGTGGTCTACTGTGTGAGTACTGCATCACTACCCAAATGGACTATGAAAACAGTTAAAACCTGTCCTGATAATCTGGGATCCCTCACACGGGAGCTGTGCAAATTGCTTTCTTCAGCTCCTCAAATGCCTTTGTTGTTTCTTCTGTCCACTGTAAACCACCATCCCCACTCAGTACTTCTTTTAATGCACTTAATAAAGGACTTGTGTATGTGCTGTAGTTAAACACCCAAGCCCTGCCATAATTACACAGACCTAAAAACTGTTGCATTCCCCTCACTGTTGTGTGTTTTGGCATCCTATGGATTGCACCTGCCCTCTCTGGCGTCTCTGGCATTCTCTTTGCCCCTTCTGTGATACCATCTGTCCAATGTATAGCACTTCCTTCTGGTAATACTGTAATTTAGCCTTGTCTACGTTTTATCACTTTTCTGCTAGCACTGAGTAATTTCTGCACTGTTTCTCTGACTTGTTACAGATCTAAATGTCATCAACATATTGTATGATGGTACTATCCAATTGTATGTTGCCTAAGTCCATCTGCAGGACCCTATTGCATATAGAAGGTGACTCACAGTATCTCTGTGGTAAACTTGTGTGTTTCTACCTCCAGTTTCTATATAGAAAGAAAGCCAAGTCCTGTGACCCTTCATGAAGTGGTATAGAGTAGAAAACATTCTCCAAATCTATCACCGTGAAGTGGGTAGCTTTCATAGGAATGCTGCACAGATGTGTCGCTGCATTTGGAACTAAAGGAAATTCTTCCTCGACAATCTGGTTTGAAGGGTGCAAGTCCTGGATGAAATGCCAAAACCCCCCATTGCCTTTTTCACCAGGTACATTGCAGTATTGCACTGTGATTCTGATGGTACAATGATGCCTTGGTTCACTGATGCTGCAATTGTCTCATGAATGCCCTCATCTGCCTCCCTTGACAATGGATATTGTTTTGCCCTTGGTAAGGTTGCTCCTGGTTTCAGCTTAATCTTTACTGCCCCTATCCATTTCAGTAGTCCCACATCATAGCGACTGTTGGTCCATAAGACACTGAGTACCTTCCCAAAATCTTCCTTGTAAAATGGTGGTGGTGCTTTCTGCAACATGGCCATTCTCTGTAGTACTTCCCTGTAGTGTATCCTCACCCAATATGTAATTCTGATGTCAAACACCACTTCGTGTTCCGATCGATTGTCCTGAAACAGTTCCTCATCAGTCACGTTTGTCAGTCAATACCCCTCCCCCACTGCAATCACTGTCGAGGGTCATATAAAAGGAGGGTAGAGGGAGAGGTCAAGAACATTATAATCTTACTGGAAATAATGGTATTTGGTCAAGAGATCTTTTGTAAAAAATCGATTAAAAATGATTTAGAAAAACTGCTTTGTGACCGCATGTAGTGTAATTTCTAAATCAAACTGTCACGCCCCTGTCACACACAAGTGCACCCAGGGGCTGACAGCCACACCAGGGCCCGGTGGCGCCATCGAGGGAGATCGGTTAAGTGTGTGTTTATGTGTGAGTGTGTTGTATATTTGTGTATTTTCAGGTTGGGGGAGCCTTGGGTGGGGAGGGAGGCAGGGGCTGAGGGAGGAAGATTCGGGGGGTGTTTTTGAATTCATTGTGTTTGGTGGGGCTGGTAGGGGTCGTGGTGGGGGGAATGTGGGGTGAGGGAATGTCGCTTTTTGTCGTCAGTCTTTTGGTTGGCCGACCTAAAAAAAGCAAAATGATGACAAATTATGACATATAACCTAAATAATACATCAAACATATCCTTAACTAAAAGTAAACCGCACCCCAATGAAAATGACTATGTATTTTCCCCAAGGCCCAAATTTACGCACCAACGTGCTAATAATTCTCTATATAATGAAAATCCACTCCCTCGCACTGGAATTTTAGCAAACTGCACAATGCTTTGTATAACACAAGCCTTACCAATACAACTAGCATTAGTAGTATTGTCAATGGATATATAGGTGTACCCCAACATACAAAGTGACTGACAGGGATGAAAGACAAAGTACGATGCCTACCACAGGCTTGGTCTTGACTCAATAGAAGATGTGCATCACCCACAACTGTCCAATAGTTGGTTTACAGTCATGAGCTCGGTGGGGAGGAACAGAGTGAATGGAAGCTGTTATGTGTGTTCATTGATACCACATGCGTCGGGGGCACCCAAGGTCCTAGTGCCACAAAAAGTACCAATTCCAGAGGCTCATTGCCTAGTACATTTTGCACTGTGCAGGCTTAGGAGCACCTTCCAGGCACATGATGCGGCACTCAAACTTGTTGATCCCGTTCCCTTGCAATGCAATAATATCCTGAAATGCAACCACTGTCTAAGAATACCTTATCTGGTGATACATGGACTCAAATATACAAACAGCAAATGGCAAGAAAGGACAGTGAGCTGCATGGCAGAAGGGCTCATAGGGTACTAAGAAGGGGTACTGGCCCAGGTGAAAGCAGCGTGTGCACCGTACTGAACTGACCATATCACAAAACTGACACAATGGAGAAACCAGTGAAAGTACACAGAGAAGAAATATATGCGCTTTGCTTTTACAGGGCCGGGACGACTATTGTAGGGACCAACGAACATTGTAACAAGACTTTGCTTATTCCTGATCTCAGGAAAGGCTTAGCAGCAGTGATGGATCACTATTGGTTGTACGGCCAACAAGCGTACTTGCACCTTGCACCATTATGGAGGGGCTACTGTTTGCTGGCCGTGGTGGCTGGGGGTGATCGTGAAAAAACCAGTGCCCATCATCGTCTTCATCTTGTTTATCTTTTGCACGTGCTGAATGGGACTCTGATGTTGTGCCAAAGCAGTGCCTAATAGCGCAATGATGACGGGCTCAATTTGGGTAGCGCCCAAAGCACCTTGTGGTACAACAGAAAGCAGTACCCAAACAGATGACCCGGATGAACCCTGCATGGTAGAGCTTTATAATCCCATACTCCCCTGAGGCACTGTTACCACACCACCCCTGATCCCAAAAACTATACAGAAACTGGGTTGATTGAGCAGGGGGTGGGAGCTGTTTTTATATGACATGTACCCCCGAAAGAATATGCCCGGACTGGTGGAAGTTTACAAGCTGTTTGTAGAGCATAGGTCCCAAAGGACGGGTCGCCACCATACTTGGAAGCTGAAAAGATAAAGAGGGCAAAAAGAGAGGAGGAGACCATATGCTGGAATTTAGCTGCCAGTGACACTAATTTAGGATTAACGAAAGGAGGGAATGTTGGAAAGGAGAAAGGGTCTTCCCAGCCCCCTACGCGATGCTGAATGAGAAATAAATGCTAAGGGAGCACATCCAGAGAGCAGGGGGGAGGGAGGTGCACACATAGGAGGGTGCGCGATCACTGTAGTGTATGCATTGTAAGCTATATGGAAGATACAGATATAAATGCCATCTTGGAACCAATGATCCCCGCAAAAGAAATGCAGCTTCACTATGCTTTCATCCTGAGTCCCCCACATGCAACAGTATCACCGAAGCCCAGACCACTGACCATAAAGCCTTTGCACCCCCCGATCGAGCACTAAGATCAGAAGGCAAGGCTATGGCGCCTTCTGAAATGTGTCACATGTTTTGTGCAGCGAGGTGCAGGGCAGCAACAAATAATAGTTCAAAATGAAGGTGGAGGACCTTGAGAGCTGGTGACTTGTCTGAGAGCGAGTGAAGTGTGTGAGATATCGTGCCCTAAGCTCTACCCCCCGGCCCATTTCTGGGCCTGCCAGGTGCTTGTTACAACGATAACATAGCATTGTTTGTGTTAGTAGCCAATTAATTGTAAGGTTAGCTTCATCTCGGATAATGAGCCCAGCCGCACCCACGTGGATGAAGATGAACATATGAAGGTGGACCAATGGCCTGGCATCCCATATGGAACAGGTCCTACATGTGTGGAGGTCGTCCAGTTAGAATTGTAGAGATGTACTATATATGATTGCATCATCAGTGACATTGTGCTGCACGTCCCGACGGAGCTCAGGACTTTCGGCGGCAGCAGAGTTCTTTGCTGATGCACCCCTGTTTTGTAGAAATAAATACTTGTTATCCTTCAAAGAGGCTCTTGGTGCTTTTCACCTAGTGGGCTGTATTTTACCTGGTTTGAGCGTGCAGGCGGGTGCCTTCAACTCACCAGACCATAAATGATAGCCCTAGTGAACAATTTCCTAAGCTGTCGGCATCCCAGATTCAGGATTACCATAGAGTATAGACATCAAATACTCCTCTCTCTATGGACGGCTCGAAGGTTCCAAGTCATTATCATCTCCATATCTTTCCAGCTGAGTCGGGTCTATGTTGATTAGATTAGCCTGATTCTGATTGGAGCCCACCTTCCCATGCCTGCCCTGGATGCAGAGAGGGTAAAATATATGAGCAGTGCAGTTCTATGGAGCATTTGAGGGCCAGATGTGTGAAGGTGCAGGGCTGGAATTAGTAACATAAGGACTCTCACACATAGGGAACATTCACACGGTTATGCTTTCTTTTAACTAAATGTCAAAGGTGAAACAAGGACGGTTGTCACCCGCTATTTAAATAGAAAGGGCAGTCCTATATAAACTGCAAGGTCACATCCCTTCTGCATGAGATGACGAGCAACCCCAGACATATGTCAGCATCATTAGCCATTTTTAGCATGGTACTCTGGGCACAGTAAGCTCTTTGAACTACAAAGCTATTGACTGCCTTTTGGTGCACTTTAGAAATACCCAAAATGAATGAATCAATCAATCTGACTCTGAAATGAGTAATGACATTTACATTTATGGGATTAATCTCCACCAGAGCTGTTTACAATGAATCCTTTCCTGGCATATTCCACTGCACTGCTGTGTATCCTTGAGGAATGCACTAATCTGTGTATTGCTGTGCTTCATGAAGCGCTGTGTAGTGTGTCTAAATGCTTATGTCTGTCTCTTTTTCAGATCAGCTACGGTGCCATGGACCCACAATTCAACGATAGGCTTCAGTTCCCAACCTTCTACCGGACAGTCCCAAATGAGATGTATGAGCCCCGCGGAATCGCCCGGCTGCTCAAGCACTTTGGATGGACCTGGGTTGGGATCCTCATATCAGATGATGACGGCGGCAGAAGAGCCGAAGAAGATCTGACGCAAGAGATTAGAAGGATCGGGGGCTGTGTGGCCTTCAGTGAAAGACTCAGAAAGAAACCTCACTCCACAATCCAGGAGATGAGACGCATCATCAGAGTGATCGACGAATCCACAGCCACAGTCGTGATTATTCACAGCCCAACAGCTCACATGGTAGAATTCATGGACAGCTATGTGCAGGAACGGCCAATCAAGGTTTGGGTTGTGTCAGCGACCACCTCATTTTTAAAGGAAGCCATAAGTTTCCCTGAGTCGCGTCTGCTCAATGGCACTCTGGTATTTACCATCCCCAAGGGGGAGATTCCGGGACTGAAGGATTTCCTGTACAGTATGAGGCTTTTCGAAGCCTCCGATGATGATGACTTTAAGATGCTCTGGCTAGTTCTGTTAGAGTGTATTCCAGCTTTTCTGAATGGTTCATATCGTAATAAATACATCTTCCCTCACTGTAGAGAAAATCAAACAATGGCACAGACTGCTCTTTCACTATTCGATGTTTACAATTTTCATCTCACGTACAGCGCTTATAAAGCTGTCTACGCTGCGGCTCATGCGTTACATACCATGATCTCGTCCATTGCCCATCCAGGGCAGTCTTCATACAGAGAGAGTCTGAGGAAGGACTTCCAGCCTTGGCAGGTTGGAAAATCAATTTCTTATTTCTAAATACATATCGACAATTTACTAATAAGGTTATTGCTGTAGAGCTTAGTAGCAGATTGTTCATATATAGTTCACAAGTGAGAACTGCATGTTCAGTGCACTTATCCACATATCTCCTTCATCTCAAGAGTTCAGGGATTATATCATTGAAGCCTCTTTGAACATTTGCTCCATCTGACTGGTCTCCTGACACTGGGAGCAGAAAGAAGCATGAGAAGAAAAGCAGAGTTAGAATGCCTTCCAGAAATCCAAGGGGGTCTTCAGTGGCATGAATGATTTAAGGGAGTATGAGAGGTGAAAGGGTAAGAAGGGACCAATCACCCTTTGGCAACTGATTTGGTATTGCGTGCGGTTCGATGGAGCTGGGTGGATGAAGTGCTTGTCAAGGGAGTTAATGTGTCAACTTTCAAATAAGAACTGTGGAATGTTCTTTTTTGGTTTTAGTCCCGATAGGCCACACATGGACGAGTTGATTGCTGGCTCCAGATGACCAGGAGTCCATTAAAAGGCACAGTGCAGCCACTCAGAAGAGGGGTCAGTGGCTTCCTTTGAGTCTCCATGTCAGATACAGGGTTGTCCCGGTTAGAGATCGTCGCTATAGTCAAATGGATAGACTGGTGGAAAATTAGAAGAACATTAGGACATTATTGGAGCTCCAGATGAAACACAAGTGGTAACACTGACCTTGGTGGCCAATTACAATGTGGTGTGTAGATATAAGCCTTGAATGCTGCATAGCCATGTAAGCCACACTCTGTCTTATGCACCCATCATGCCACAGCTACTGTCTATATTGATAAGAATTTGCCAGGCTTTGGCTGTTACTGCGGGCAGTCATGTTTAATTTCTCGATTGCTCAGAAGTTAATGTAATTTTCCTAGGGATGGATGTAGCAATGAAGGTTCATTTGGCCAGGTCAGTGGTTGAATAAGACACACCGCTGTATGAGTTGGCACTCTGGCTCATTGGCCGAGGTTCCCAGTGCACATATTCCATTTCAGTGATCCAATATACCAAGCCTTGTTGGCACTGCTCCTTTCAGTGTCTGAGGTCTGCCACACTATCTTCCCCGGGCCTGTCTCCCTTTCATGCACTAGACTTTTTCAAGATGCTTTTGTTGGCACTGATAGTACAGCAATTTGACCCTGTTTGGCATCCAAATATTCCAGAGTAGTCTTGGGAATTATGGGTGCAACATGTTTCATTCATTAGCATTTGCGTGTCTGAATGGGGGTTCTGCTGCGATCAACCTGCAACGCCCTCCATTTTAGCTATGAATGTTGTCATTGAAAAACTGCAGTCACCATAACTATTGACTTTGCATGTTATTTCCAACATGTTTACACATGTAACGGAAGCCATCAGCATTCTTTACTTTTTCGTTTTATTATTTTTTTTTATTGTGCCTTATACTACATAAACTGGACTTTTCATACATTACTTAAAATTCACATATATATCCAATACATACATTTAGCAGCAGAATATCAACAGACCTAATGCAACATATTTCAAAAATCCTAATAAAACAGAAATGTCATTAGTATTTAAAATCTGAATCCAGAGGTCCTCATCCGAGGCATTTTTTTTCCTTCTGACGGGAACTCCATGCCAGGCAATATATACATACATGTTTTAAAGCCTCACCTTCCTGCAAGCAGTATCGCCACAGTCTCATGCCCCTTGGAACATTCCTCCTAATCCCGAGCACCTCCATGGTAGAGAATATATTTAACTTCAGCCTAAACATTTTAGACATCTCTACACTGGATACACACATGTCTAGGCTGGATGCATACATATCTAGACTGGATCCACACAAGTCTAGACTGGATCCATACATATCTAAACTGGATCCAAACATGTCTAGACTGGATCCATACATTTCTAGACTGGTTCATTCCATTCATACCTAGACTGGATCCATAGATGTCTACACTGGATCCACACATGTCTAGACTGGATCCATACATATCTATACTGGATCCACACATGTCTAGACTGGATCCATACATATCTAGACTGGATCCAAACATGTCTAGACTGCATCCAAGCATGTCTAGACTGGATCCACACATGTCTAGACTGGATCCATACATATCTATACTAGATCCATACACATCTAGACTGGATCCATACATAGCTAGACTGGATCCATACATGTCTAGACTGGATCCATACACATCTAGACTCGATCCATATACATCTAGACTGGATCCATACATATCTAGACTGGATCCAAACATGTCTAGACTGGATCCATACATGTCTAGACTGGTTCATTCCATTCATACCTAGACTGGATCCATAGATGTCTACACTGGATACACACATGTCTAGACTGGATCCATACATATCTATACTGGATCCACACATGTCTAGACTGGATCCATACATATCTAGACTGGATCCAAACATGTCTAGACTGGATCCAAGCATGTCTAGACTGGATCCACACATGTCTAGACTGGATCCATACATATCTATACTAGATCCATACACATCTAGACTGGATCCATACATAGCTAGACTCGATCCATATACATCTAGACTGGATCCATAAATATCTAGACTGGATCCATACATACTTAGACTGGATCCATACATATCTAGCTTGGATCCATACATATCTAGACTGGATCCATACATATGCAGATTGGATCCATACATATTTAGACTAGATCCATACACTTCTAGACTGGATCCATACATATCTAGATTGGATCCATACATATCTAGACTGGATCCATACATATGCAGATTGGATCCATATATATTTAGACTAGATCCATACACTTCTAGACTACATCCATACATATCTAGATTGGATCCATACACTTCTAGACTGGATCCATACATATCTAGATTGGATCCATACATACTTAGACTGGATCCATACATATCTAGCTTGGATCCATACATATCTAGACTTGATCCATACATATGCAGATTGGATCCATACATATTTAGACTAGATCCATACACTTCTAGACTACATCCATACATATCTAGATTGGATCCATACATATCTAGACTGGATCCATACATAGCTAGACTGGATCCATACACATCTAGACTGGATTCATACATATCTAGACTGGATCCATACATACTTAGACTGGATCCATACATATCTAGATTGGATCCTTACATATCTAGACTGGATCCATACATATCTAGACTGGATCCATAACTGTCTAGACTGGATCCATACATATCTAGATTGGATCCATACCTATCTAGACTGGATCCATACATATCTAGATTGCTTCAGTTTCACGTTGCTAGGATTACAGGACAACTCCTCAGTTGACAACTCAATTTTTACAAGAAGCTTTGTACAAGATTGAACCCAATTATCAAGGACCCTACAATTCCCTTTATCTATCATTAAATTAAGATGCACCATGAAAGATACAGGCGGAGGGGAAACTATATTGACATATGTTTGTGTCAGCTTGCCCCCGTCAATAAACATCTGTAGTGGGAGCTGACTCAATTCATACAAAATACCCACCAATGGGACTGACTTGGGGAGTCACAGCACCGTCCTCCACAGTATTGCCTCCAGCTTTGCCACAGGAATACTTATATCATAACTCTGCACCCCAGAAATCCACCTTGGGAGAATTTTCTGTCTGTACAGTTTCATTTATGTCAGAGCCGACAATCTACCTAATTTGAAGTCAAATTGAGTCAACTGGCTTTCTGCCTCTGCTGAAAATTTAACTTTAATGTCTCTAGCAGGCCCCACCTTCCCCTAGTAGCATAGATGAAAGAACCCAGATATTTCAAACGGTTTACGACCTCCAGGTCTTGACCATTCAAGGTCCATTCAAATGTTTTCCATTTGGCCCTTTCCCTATTTCTTACCAAGACTTTCGATTTAATAATGAATGAGTGATCCAAATGACCAAGGAAAACACTAATACAATGCAGAGCTCGCTGTAGACCTATGGGGGTCATATCGCAAGTGATCTCGTCATCAGCATCATTCAAGTATTACAGCTTTACAATGCCCAAAACAGGGGCATTGGTCCTTACTGATTCCCAACAAGACGCCATATCCTTAATATAAACATTTAAAAGGAAAGGGCAAGGACACACCCCTGCTGAAGCCCTCAATTGGTGTCAATCCAGTCTGTACATGACCCAAATGATGAGTCCAATCTGATCTTTATTTTTGATCCTGAATGGAGCGCTTGCTGCATACCAATTAGGGGCCGAAGGTATCCATTGTCATTTAGATTTCTCCAGAGAACTGCCCTATTGACATAGTCAAAGGCTTTACTTAGATCAAGGAAAGCCAAAATTATCCACCTCCCTTGCTCTTTCACTTGCCTAGCAAGAAGGGACGACACAAAACTATTTAAAACTGTCCCTATCCCCTTCTTAAAACCGGCCTGCCAGATATCCAAACAGTTTGCAGCCCAGTTTTGGTGCTCTTTCAATAGTATCCTTGTAAAGATCTTATTCGAGGCGTCCAATAATGTGATTGACCGAGACTCCTGATTTAACAAGATATTATCAAATAACATTACATGGGACCATAATATGGCATTGTGTTTGAAAGGAAGGTTAGAGTCAAAGTCAGAGAGCAGCTCTTCACAGATGTTCAGGTGAGCAGTTTCAGTGCCTCTGGCAGCTCTGAAGCCAGACTGATGGTCGTGGAGACACCCAACAGATTCAGTGTGCAGATTAAGCTGGGAGATTCCAAGAGTTTGCCCAGGAAAGGAGTGATGGAGATCGGGCGATAGTTAGCCAGAGAGGAAGTATCGGCAGAGGGCTTCTTTAGAAGGGGGTGCACAAGGGAGTGCTTAAGGGGCAGGGGAAAGTTCCAGTGGCAAAGGAGTGATTGCAGAAATCAGCCAAGGCTGGAGCAAGGGTGTCAATGTAGTCCTTGATGGTTCTGGATGAGCAGGGCAAAATCTGCTTTGATGAGACTTCATAGATCGGACATGTCTAGAAACATCATCTGGGGTGAACAAGGGAAAGGAGTGTGGAGGAGGAGGAGAAGGAGGTAGAGGACGAGAGGGTGGACAGGATGGCCTGAGTTTTAGTGATGAAATGAGAGGTCAGGGCCGTGCAGAGGGCCTGGGAGGGACCAGGAAAGGTAGAGACTGCAGCAGGATTGGCCAATTCCTTGCAGATTATGAAGAGTTTTGCTGAGTTCTTAGATGCTGCAGAGATGCAGGCTTAGATGTGGGCTCTCTTCTTAGCGAGGACAGAGAGTCTGTATTGCCTTTGGAGCAAGCGGTTGGCCAGTTTGTCATGGGGTGCACCTGATGCCCTCCACTTCCTCCCAGCCACCCTACACTTGCATTTAAGGGTGACGAGGTCGGAATCGTAACAAGAGTTGAATTTGGATTTGGGCTTCAAACGGATCATCATGACAGGGGCAAGGACAACCAGAGTGTTAGAGATAGAGAGGTGAAGGTTAGAGAGGGCTGTGCCAGGGTGTGAGTCAGCCAAAGGTGCAGGAGGAGGAGAGAAAGTAGCAGATGAAGATTCAACTGACACACGCTTCATGGACACCGCAGCACCTATCCTACACCCCTCTCCCCTCAAGGTGAGGGACTGCTGTCGGAGGCGGCCGTTGTAGGCGGTGCAGCCTGACACAGCTTTCTCCCAGTGTAGGGTGCCTTCCTCTAACCTCACACAGCGTGGAGGAGTGAGAACGAGCAAAGATGCGACTGAGCTCTGCCATGAGGTTGGGCGTGCTGCAGCACGGCCAAATGACCTATAAGGACGGTGAGGTTTACTACTGGCCACATCCTTTACACCTTGTGAACCCATAGTCACCATTTCTCAGCCCTATAGTGATTTTCGACTTTTGCCAGATTCCGCGGTAGTGCCGGTGTTAGTGACCTGCGCGACCGCTTGAGTCACTTGAGCTTGGCAAGCCATACTTAGGGGGCTTGCCTCTGCCCGATGACCCTACAATCCTTTTAGAGAGAGCCCTGTGCAGCCCCTTGTTGCCTTTTGCCATGGGTGTTAAGTGTCTCTACCTGTTTTATCTGCTTTTCTGACATTATGTCGCATACCATGCCCAGCAGGGATAAGGGCATAGATTTGCCCATTACCCCTGAAAATGCATCTGGACCCAGGGCAATGACGGCCTGCATACAGCATGATGTTACGGGCAGGGTTGATTTTTCCCCACAATCACCCTCCCTGGGCAGCCACAGAAGCGGCAGCTGCTTATCTGAAGTTTTGGCCATGAGTGCCAAAAGGAGACAGAAACTTCAGAAGGAGCAGCTTCTGCTCACTAATCTCCTGTCAACTAAAACAGGCCTTGGGAGTGCTGTTCGCCCCTTTTCGCCTATCTCCCTGCATGTACTGCCAAAGGTACCAGATTCTTATGAAGGGATATTGGAGATGACACAAGAAGTTAATGTTCCTGTGGGGCCCAAATCCAGCTAGTACAGCTATGCAGTAAAAGGGAGTACGCAGGAGAAGAAACGGTAGAAAATCTGGATAGTCTCTTGGTGGACACCAAGACACCTGGAAACTGGTGAATCTGTAAAAATCAGATGCTGAGGGACCTTGCAGCATGTGCTAATCTGGGGGAATTTCAGCTATGGATGGCCTCTCTGGGCCCAAAAACTATGCTTCAGTCAACCCTCCAGAAGACTAGTCAAGAGGTACCTGTAAGATTGGAAAAGGCCTCTCAAACTTCAGTTCCGAAGAGGTCCCAAGTGGGCTGTCAAACAGATCCCATAGAGACTCTTGTAGAAGGGCCGGCCGTGCAGGCAGAGGCAGATCCCAGATTCCCTGCTCTTAGCCCAGTGGGTGAGTTCCTATCGGAAGGTTTTCGGCCTCCTTCTAAACTGGCTGCTCTACTGGCCCCCTCTCTGCCTAAGGATATTGGACAAAGAAAAGGAACTATGGCTAGGATTTTGGACCCAGACTTACATAGTATTATTTTGGAGTCCAGGAACATGATTATTACCAACGTTGCCTAGTTGAGTCATCCGGAATCCAGGGAGTCTCTAAAGAATAAAATGTTATTCTGGCTTAGTACAAAAATGGGGCCCAATTGTGTTAGAACCAAGGACTTGAAAGTCTTGCGCAGAATTGCGATGGACAATTGGTGCTCCATTGACAACACTGAGTGTATCATCATTGGCTGTGGGTTTAGCAATCTCCCAATGTTCCTGAACAAGGTTGTAAAATTACAAGACTCATCCCCTCCTAGTAATTTAAGAATTGTTCTGAACTGATTTCTGGTTCTAGCAGTGACTTTGATTAAGGCCTTGTCCCTCTGAAACTGTTTTGTTTGTTTTTGGCCTTGTATATGGTTTTGTGTTAATGTGCTTCTTTATTTGTCTGTATGTCAGCGTCCTTAAGCCTCAGGGTCAGTGGAGTGCGGTACAAATAAATTCTTCTTCTTCTTTCTAGGTCGGATGACCGAGGAGGTAGGTGGCAGTGCTGGAGTCGGCTTGGCCTGGGGGGTTGAGAGAGAGAGGTCGAAGGAGAGGAGATAGTGATCACTCCAGGAGAGAGGAGTGTTGAGAGCGTTAGCGAGTGGGAGGTCAGAGGAGATCAGAACATGCAGGGTGTGCCCTGCAGAGTGAGTCTGACAGAGGGAAGAATAGAGAGAGAGTCGCAGAGGTTGTGAAAGAGTCCTGAAGAAGGGCAAGTAGCATCCAGGTGGATGTGCAGGTCTCCGAGGAGAAGTTAAGAGGTAGAGGTGAGGATGGAGGAGAGGTCAGCCACTCAGAGAGGATGAGGGTGACCTGGCCAGGTGACCTGTAGATAGTGGCCACAGTGAGAGGGAGGTCAGGCATTCAAAGGAGGAGTAGTCCTGCATAGGAATGATAGAAGCAGGGATCCACTCCAAGAAGATCAAGGCTACATCAGGACAGTTGGTTCTGGGTTCAGAGAGGATTGTGCAGCCATCAGGAAGGAGAGTATCAAAGCTTGTGACAGAGCTGGCCGTGAACCAAGTCTTGGTGAGACCGAGTACATCCAGATCAAGTTCTTCCAGGAGATGGCAAATGTCAGAGGAGTGTTTGACAGCTGAGCGAGAGTTGAGGGTAGCAATGTAGAGCAGATTACCCCCTTTGAAGGACTTCTGTGGAGGGGTAAAGGTCACAGGTATGCCCTGCAGAAGTGTTGGAGGTGCACAAGGATGGGCAGAGGAGGAAGAAGGAGATGGCAAGGTAGCCAGGGAGGAGGAAGAGGGTGGCCAGAGAAGCAGCAGAGCGTGCCATAGATGTGGCAAAGGAGCCAGATAGGGGAAAGAAGGGATATCAGGAGAGCAAAGGAAGTTGATAAGACGCAGCAAGCGTCTATCAAAAGGGAGGAGGTTGGCCTGAGGGCCCTGGACCAAGATGGTGTCATTTAAATAGACATTAATGATGGTCTTGGAGGAGTGGAAGGGTGCCAGGAGGACCTCCCACCGGGTGCCAGCTTTAATGGGAGAAGAGGAAAAAGGACAGAGAACAGAGCCCGTATGGGAGTGCGGGGGTCCATAGCCCTGGAGAGGGAACGACAAAGAGGATGTCGGTAAGGGTCTGTCTGGAGGAAGCACTGGTTTAGGTATCAGCGATAGGGAGGCCTGGGTTGGAGACCAGAATGTCTTTTCTGAGCTTCTTCCTGACAGACGTAGTGAGAGGGATAGGATAGTCAAAAGAAAAGCAGCAAGAGGAGACAAGTGAGACAGAGAGCACCATAGAGAGTGCAGACAGAAAGGGGGCAGGGTGTTAGAGGGGTGGAGTGGAAGCAGGGGAGGGGGTAGTGTTAGGGAGCAGGCAGGAGGGGGGACACCAGGGGGGACACAAAAGGAAGGGGGCAAACAATGGACAAGAAGCAACGGACCAGAGAATTCAAATGCAATACATAGTCAACAGCAAAGCACAGCACACAATAGGGAACCTAGAAGAAAAAGGATGTAGATGCAAAGTACCAACAACAAAGAACAGAGCACAGCAGGGAATTTAGAAGGGAAGAAGGACAGAACCAACAACAAGCACAGAGCACAGCAGGGGCCCTAAATTGGATGAAGCAGGCAGTGTAGTGTGGCGCCAATAACCGTGGGGAACAACACAAAATCAGAGCAAAGGAGGGCGCACAAGCTCAATCACAAAAGGAATCTAGGAGTAAAATAATGTACACAACAGGAATGCAGGCAATGACAGTGTAAGCCAACAACCGTGGAGCAACAAAAACTGTCAAGAAAAGTATGCAATAGATTAAAGGAGGGAGGGAGCTAAGATGAGAGGGGAGAGAAGAGACCGCAGGGAATGCAGGGACCTAAGATGTGAGGGAACACAACGACTATGAGAAGGAGTGGTGCACACGGCCAAGTAGAGAGGGAACGCATGTGGTCTAAGTTGCGGGGGAGCGCACAGGGCCTAAGTTGTGAGGGGGCACCCACTTTCTAAACTGCGAGAAAGTGCAAGTGTGGCAGAAATTGCGAGGGAGCGCAAGTGCCCTAGGTTGTGAGGGGGTACCGTGACCTAGGTTGCGAGGGGGCACACGTAGTCTAAGTTGCAAGGGAGCACACGCACCCTAGGATGTGAGGTAGCGCACGCACCCTAGGATGTGAGGGAGTGCACGCGACTAGGGTGCGAAGGAGCGCAAGTAAGAAGGGCTGAGGGTGGGACTGGGAGGGGGGAAAACAACCCATGTGCAAGAGTGAGAAGGGGCACCAGGTCAGGGGGTTGCATGGAGTGTGGCAAGTTATCTCTCCCTGCACCGTCTTACCTTGAGGCCACAGACAGGAGGGTGAGGTCATCCGCAACTCACTGTCTACGCCACTACCCCATCGCCACCAAACACCAATGTCACTCAACACTGCAGCCTTGTCCTGCGAGGGCTTTGCCGCAGAGGGTCAGCACCTCAGTTCTTATAGACACGGCAGTGTGGACATAGCGAAGCATGCTACGTATAATCCGGTAGAATCACCTGTGCACCTGCATCGCTCAAAACACTGCAGCCTTGTTCTGCAAGGGCTTTGCCGCACAGGGTCCATACCTCGGTTCTTATAGGTACGGAAGCATAGACGTAGCGAAGCATGCTATGTATAATCGGGCAGCGTCTCCTGCTCACCTGCGTTGCTCAACACAACAGCCTTTTCCTGCGAGGACTTTGCCACAGAAGGTCTGTACCTCGGTTCTTATAGGCACGGAAGCATGGACGTAGTGAAGCGTGCTACGTATAATCGGGCAGCGTCTCCTGTGAACCTGCATTGCTCAACACCACAGCCTTGTTCTGTGAGGGCTTTGCCACAGAAGATCCGTACCTCGGTTCTTATAGGCACGGAAGCATGGACGTAGCGAAGCGTTCTACGTATAATCGGGCAGTGTCTCCTGCGCACCTGCGTCGCTCAACACCGTGGCCTTGTTGATTGGATTCTTGGGCCAAACCCCCTTGATGAATTTATACCCTTACCGTTAATCTGGAGTAAGCCATAGATCCAGTAATCAAAGGCCAGGGACATTTTGTGAGACCACTTTAAAGCATGATTATGTGGGTTAATCTCAAGGTTCATAACAGGATCTAAGATAATAACAGATTGAGGAATTGGAAGTTCACACATTACCATACAAGTATCACTTAAGTATGACTGCATCATCTCCAGGCCCCCTGCCCCCTCGATTAGGTCAGTGGACACAAAAAAATAGTCCAAGGTGGAGCACGAGGAACTATTGTGGCAAGTAAATCGAGGGGGCACATCTCCTGTGAAATTGCCATTTAACAGTTTCAGGTCCCAAGCCTCAAGGTCCTGTCTAACCAGGAATCCCCTGTCTCGAGCTGCACTAGACGTCCTTTCCCTATCTGGGAATTGGTACCAGCAATCTTCCAAGCACTCAGAATTGAAATCTCATAAAACAATTATTGAAGCAACCTCCAATGGGATTTTCACCCAGAAGAAGGAAAGAAAGAGCAGACAACGCTTCGTCCATCTGCGAAATCTCTGGGTTGAGGTAAACATTAAACAATAAACATGTCTGGGGCACACCTGATGACACCGTAACCTCATTGAAGCTGTAATGAACCCTTCCAAGAAGTTCTCCTTCGCACTAAGATCTTTAAGAACCTGTCTTACCTCTTCAATCCAAAATTTAGAGAGTCATACCCCCTATCCATGGAATCAAGTAGCCGAGCCAGTACCGGCAATGACAATTTATCCACAACGGTTGTATCAAACTCAAACCCAAGAATCCATGCCTAGATGGACTCTCCCCCATGGGGGTTAGGGGGTGTTAATAGCACAGTACCCCGCACATTTAACATCTACGGCTTCACCCACCTCAGAATTGACCACACCTATCGCACCATCCAAATTCCCCCGTCCCTCCAGCTGGGCATCATTCTAACATAGGGGAGCAGGATGCATCAGATCTCCTCGGAGGTTGAAATTCTGGCTGGTGTAGCATAAATGCAGTCAAAACCCGAGGATTCAATGGGGACTGGGAATTTATCCATGCATTTGACTTGAAGTCTAGAGAAGGTCATGGCATATGACAGCGGCCAGTATTGATACATTGGATACCAAGTCCACACCAGGTCCTGTGTCCCCAAAAACCATGTCCTGAATGTTTTCTGCTAATCTTGAAATAGCTTGTTCAAGTTTACTGGTAAATTCCATAATTAAATCCCCTGTATCCCGAGTAACAGCAGAGGAGCTTGGGAGTGGCTCATCCACATGAATGTCCGCTGAAGTCACCACTCCAAGTGAGCTCCTCGTATCAGAAGGCACCGCGTCAAGTTTCAGTAACGAATCCAGTAAGACAATTGAGCTAGAGGGAAGTTTTGACTTAGGGGTAAGTAAGTCATTTTACCCCACTCGCTCTTCCGAATTAAAAATTACCTTCGATTTGGAAGTAGAGACTCCAGAATTCATGGGCGACTCCACAGTAAGCACGTGCTTGACAGACCCAGCCACCCCTCCCCCCATGCTTCTTAGAGTGGCCACCATAATTAGGCAGGAGCACGAAAGCACCAAAGTTCAAACAAAGCAATGCCAAGCTTCTCCTTCGTCCTCCACAAGCACACCAAGACAGCACGGCACAAACCGGACCGCTCTGTTTTAATTATGTGAGGCTCAGGACGGAAATGGTCGAACACAGATCACACCTCCTTGCAAAAGAGGCAACAGCTATGGCTCAAAGGGTAAAACCCCCCAAGGCACTGCGCTAATAATAGATACATAAATAGAAATTACTTTAAACTTAGTTCATGTGTCCAGGTTATGCAGTGAGCAGCAGCACGAGGGCGGGGACGATGATAATGGTATTTACAGTTCAGAGTTATTTCATAGGTTAAAAATATAAGTTAAAATATACCGTAGCTCTATACAGCCCCACTGTGGCCTTCTACTCCTTACCGGCAGGGCTGGCTGACTAAGTCCAACTCACTGACCTCGCCGCCGGAGACTGCACACCTCTGCTCCGCATAGAAGAGGGGATTTTAACGATATCACCTCCTGCAGTAATAATAACTAGTTTTTATATAGCGCTACAAACCCGCAGGTATGTAAGCGCTGCAATAACAGTTATCATCATCCCACTTCGTGGTACTCAATTTATGAACCTCGGAAGGATGAAAGGCTGAGTTGGTCCTGATGGGATTTGAACCTGCGTAAGCAGGCTACACACGGATGTCAGAGCGAGCGCTCAACCCGCTGTGCTATCTGACCGGCTAAAAGAAGTAGCAATAGAAGTGAAGAACAGACTGAATAGCACTCTGGAAAAACCTCCTCATGAGATTGCACAGCTCCGCTCAGCATATCAGAGGGGATTTTAAAGATAGCTACTGCTGCAGTAGCAATAGAAGTGACAAGCAGACTGAATTGCGCTCTGAAGCACCACCGGCCGAGACTGCACACCTCTGCACTGCTCAACATTTTTTACGTCATACATTTTTACGTTGTGCACGTCAAACATATGAATAAATCTGTGTGTTTCATACCTTCTCTTAGTCTGGTGCATTTTTGAAAAATGTTTTGCTTTCAAAATCAAGAGGTTCACATTTTGGGCGAAAATTATAAAAATCAAAGTGGACAGTTGCAGGAGTCATGTTCTGAAAATATGTTTTCTCCATGGAAGGTCACATCCTGAAGAAATGCACTTTATTCAACTTCTCATTACTGTTGAAACCATGCACGGATTCTCCCCAAATTCAGCAAGCTTAATTAGATTGGGCACATCAGCTGCATGCAAAACTGGTTGAAGAGTCATCCACAAGTCCACAATTATTGGTAAAAGCATTTTTTCATGCTGGTTTCTGTCATCGTGTTCATACTGGTTCTTTTCTGCGCGTGCCAATTGGGTCTCCGGTGTTGTGCCAAAGCAGTGCCTATTAGCACAATGATGATGGTTTCAATTGGCGTTTCCAAAGTAAATCATAATACAAAAGAAATAGAAATGCAAACTGATAGCCCTTTCCCCCGCATGGTGCCCATACCATACAGAGATGAAGTAGACGGACTGTACCAGAGGTTTGGGTAGATTTAGCAGGGGATAAGGGATGTATCTACATGGCATGCACGCCCGAAGAATATGTGCAAGTGGGAGAAAGCCTGCAGGATATATGTAGGGCATGGATGCCACTAAAGGGAACACCACCATATGACGCTGTGGTAAGGAGGGAAATGAACGCAAGTATGCATCAGAATTTGCTACTGTAGAAGTAACGAAAGGGGGGAATGTTGGGAAAGAAATTAATCTTTCCCACCCCCCTAAGTGCTTTAGAGTGAGGTGAGTCCCATAGATAGACATGCAGGTGGGAGAGACCTGTGCTAAGAAACCCTGCACAAATACAATATTGCATAAAATACAGATGTATAGACTTAGTGTGCGCATATAAAGAGGCGCCATTTTTGAAGTTATGGTAGATGCAGTCACTCCTGCATGCCCGTACACTAAACACAGGCCGATGAAGAATCCTGAACAGGCCCAAGTGCTGATGGTTGAAGGACCCATGCTACTAATTCACATAGAAACTTACCTCTGTTTCCTAATTGTTGCAACTACTTGTTATCGGGAAAAGGGATGCACCTTGCAAGGCCGCAAGACAGCACCAGGCTTCTCGCTGCACACATTCATCACAGCCAGGCCACCAGCAGACCTCCAACCTCCACCCAACCTACCAGGAGTTATGACACCCAAAACTGACCCAGTTCAAGACCCCTGAATGCCGCGATAGTAGCTGACCTTAAAACCAGTGGTCATAAAAGATCTGAAAGAACACAGCTATTTCACCTTTTTTCATAATGACATACTTAGTTATGCAAGGTACAGGATGGAATAAATTATAGTCCAAGGCGAGGGTGGAAATGTTGGGTGCAGAGAGTGCGATATGAACCAAGCAAAGAATATGCGTATCAGCATGATCGTGATCCTCCCCCTGTGCCAGTCCCAGTGTTTCCCAGGTGCACCCCATAATGATAGAGTAGCATTGTCCTGCAATAGTAACTCATGATTCCCAGGTGCAGGCCATAATGATAGAGTAGCATTGTCCTGCAATAGTAACTCATGATTCCCAGGTGCAGGCCATAATGATAGAGTAGCATTGTCCTGCAATAGTAACTCATGATTCCCGGGTGCACGCCATAATGATAGAGCAGCATTGTCCTGCAATAGTAACTCATGATTCCCGGGTGCACGCCATAATGATAGAGTAGCATTGTCCTGCAATAATAACTCATGATTCTCGGGTGCACGCCATAATGATAGAGTAGCATTGTCCTGCAATAATAACTCATGATTCCCAGGTTCAGGTCATAATGATAGAGTAGCATTGTCCTGCAATAATAACTCATGATTCTCGGGTGCACGCCATAATGATAGAGTAGCATTGTCCTGCAATAATAACTCATGATTCCCAGGTTCAGGTCATAATGATAGAGTAGCATTGTCCTGCAATAATAACTCATGATTCCCAGGTGCAGGTCATAATGATAGAGTAGCATTGTCCTGCAATAGTAACTCATGATTCCCGGGTGCACGCCATAATGATAGAGTAGCATTGTCCTGCAATAGTAACTCATGATTCCCAGGTGCAGGTCATAATGATAGAGTAGCATTGTCCTGCAATAATAACTCATGATTCCCAGGTGCAGGTCATAATGATAGAGTAGCATTGTCCTGCAATAGTAACTCATGATTCCCGGGTGCACGCCATAATGATAGAGTAGCATTGTCCTGCAATAATAACTCATGATTCCCAGGTTCAGGTCATAATGATAGAGTAGCATTATCCTGCAACAATAACTCATGATTCCCAGGTTCAGGTCATAATGATAGAGTAGCATTGTCCTGCAATAGTAACTCATGATTCTCGGGTGCACCCCATAATGATAGAGTAGCATTGTCCTGCAATAGTAACTCATGATTCTCGGGTGCACCCCATAATGATAGAGTAGCATTGTCCTGCAATAGTAACTCATGATTCTCGGGTGCACGCCATAATGATAGAGTAGCATTGTCCTGCAATAGTAACTCATGATTCCCAGGTGCACGCCATAATGATAGAGTAGCATTGTCTTGCAATAGTAACTCATAAGGAACACAACCTTCACTCCCTGGAGAGGTGAGCTCAGCTGACCCCACATGATGGAAGACAGACGGACGGGGCTGGGACCAATCGCAACCTGGCATCCCCTATGGAGTAGGCCCCTGTATAGGGTCTCATCAACCAGCCACGCAGTGTTTTACTGTATGTGATGACAACATGCTGCCATATAACCTTCTGCTTGTACTCATTTTCGGCAGAACATTCTCGAGTGGCAGTGTTCTTTACTTGAATCCTTATTTTAGTGTGGTTAAAATGTGTTATCCTTGGAAGAAATCTCTTGCCCTTTTTCCCCTAGTGGGTTGTATTTTTCGGCGTGAACATACAGGGGCGTGTCTTCACCTGTTTACCTAGATTAGCTGTGTTCCGCATCTGGTCTAACTGTATGAGCTAGCCTTAATCTCCCTACGCCGCCATGAGATGGGCATGGTGTAGCATCTGTATTGTGCTGAGCCATGCCCCCTAAAACAGATTGTTGGAAAGTCTACTGCTGCTAGTCTTGGGAACCGTTATCTCGTTCTTGCATTCCATTCATTTAATACTTCCTTTTCCTTTCTGACCTTGACTCTTGCTGTGAACTGCTGTCTAAACAGCTCTGACCTTCCCAATAAACATGTTTTATGAATTCAGCATCTCGTCGGGGGCCTTTCCAGCTTTTAGGCCTTCTATGGCCTTTATGCTTAGGAATATGGCTGCTCATTCTTTGCCATGTTATGCCTTGATATTATACATGTTAATAATTTTAAGGGCTCCATTTTTACGTGTATATGTTCTTCTTGTCTGCGTGCATATGTACTGCATGCCTCTCTGTATGTATTCTTCATGTCTATGTGCTCTTTATGTGTAGATGTACTTATGTCGACTACGTGTATTTTGTATGTATGTGTATACTCATCTAGTTATTCTCTATCTCTCTATAGATATGTATAGTAACAACTACCTGTCATCCTAATTGTTACACCATCTATTCTATTCTATTCTATTAATAGCGATATCTTCATGGTCTTAGTTGATTCTGTCTTCCACCTCTAGGTTCTTAAGGCAGTAGGGCTGTCTCAGCTGGTATCGTTTGTCACCGGGACGATACTGGTGAGGGGCAGGGATTGTAATTGGTACTTGCATATTCATCTTCCCTATTACACAACAGTCACCATTAACAAAACAATTCGACCTTCTTCAAAAAAGAAAAGTAATCAAATATGTAGTGCAGAAATTACAACTGAAAATTAAACTCAAATTCTAACTAGCAATGTTGATGTACCTGCAGTAAAACCTTCCAAAAAATCAATTTTACAAAAAATGCTCCGGCGCAGATTTCCTATCTGTCTCATAAAAAAAAGATTGACAGCACGTTTAAACTAAAAAGAAGTATTTTCATCTGTTTTAAACCGGAAGAACCCACTAACTAAATTAATTGAAAAACTAGAAAAACAATTTCTAAATGTCATGTGCAATGTATATATATATATAAGTCTCTAACTTCTGTGCAGGTGAATGGTTTCAGGATAGCACCACAGAAACATTCTTCAATGAAGAAGCGTGTAAACAACAACAAACAAATCCAACTGCTGTAGATAATAATGGAAGAGGCTACAAACTACTAACAGACACCATTATGGCAAAAGTAACCTTAATAGAAAAATATTCCGCAACAAACGTTCAGTCAAGTGTTCCTTATGTCCACACAAGGCGTCAAGTATACAAATGGACATGTTGCTCAATATGCAATGTGGGCCAACAGTCGCTGAAAGGTTTATTACAATTCCTGAATCACTATGTAGCAGAATTTCACAAACCATGGACTCCTGCCCAGTGCGCATCTACACTGGACTACAAGGACATTCATTAGCCTACATTTCCAGAAGTGCTTGTAATGGCACTTTCCATCATATTAAAATGTTAGCAGCACACCATTCTGCAATGTGAAAATTGTGCATAGATTGCACAATGCAAAATGTCCCGCTCTTGAACTACAAAAACTGAATGACAATCTCATAAATGGAACAGCCGAAGAACTCCTCAGACAAATTGAAAACATATAAACTAAATATTTCGGAACTCAACTAGAACTTGACAGTGCAGTTAACTTAGAAAACATAACCAACAACTTTCGAACACTAACCTCCTCACAAACACATACAAAAAAGAAATAGCAAAGTTTCAAAACACGTCGGCTGAAATTCCAGACAAAGTATGTGTCTGTTGTCGCAGAACTTTCCATAAAAGAGGTACACAAATAGTAGATATGGCATACAAAACAGAGGACAATGAGGAATCATAATGGCACCAATTAGCTTTATACCTAACAGCAGAACATAAATACAATATACCTAACCCCTCAATAGTGTGCACGTACTGCAACACAAAGCTTGACAATAACCAAACGCCATCAAGTGCCATCAATAATAACTTGAAATGATTTCTACTTCCAAAAGCTCTCCAACACCTTGATCTATATGTGAATATCATCATTCAAACAGTACACTCATTCCAAGCTATAATACGTTTCCATCTCAAAACTGCCACATTGCCTCCATCAGGATTACTGAAAGGCATCCATGGAAAAGTAGTTTACTTACCACTCGACCTTAATGAAAATGAGGAAACACTAGAAGAAGGTCGACCAGTACAACAATCTTTAATTATTATAGTTAATGGTTGATGTGCCAAAAAAAGACAAAAGAAAGAAAGTTAAAGAAGCCCTAGAATATCTTAAGCAAAACAATGAATACTACAAAGATAGAAGCATAGAAAAAACCTTAAAAGAAAAAATTCAAATATATGAAGATACACAACAAACTAGTCAATTTCAATGTGTTAATCCCATCACCATGGACAACATTTTAGACCAGCAATCAATTCACACACTACATTCCAAAGATACCATGGAGTATGCATTTGAAACATATCAAATGCGTCAAGCCAAAGGGTCTCCAATGAGCATATGGGAAAAAGGTTTAGAAGCACGTTGTTTACCACTACTCGTTCCTATCTGAAAAGGAGCAAAACACAATGAAAGACCCATACAAATCAGTGCATTAGAATATCATTCTCTACGAATGTATTCTGAAGATCGCAGGTACCAGATACCTTGTTTGAAAGGGATTTTAGAAGCATGCCCTTCCCGTGTTCCCAGCATGGAACCAATAAATTTTCCAACTCTTGTTTGAGAGCGAACTAACAAATCTATGTTACGGAGTTGCACACACACTAAAACAGGCACTCATTTTCTAAACATGTCAGCTACTGATCTCCTTCAAAAGATAAAATAGAAAGATCAAGTGTTGCAGTCAAGTATTTGCAAATCTTTTGGCAAATATGTGTGATACAAAAGAGTATGTGGATGTACATTGTATGTGAAGGAACCTGAGCCCATCTGTATGGTTTGTTACTTTAAGTTGTGTAGAATAAGCATGGGATGACTTACACGACTTTCTACGCAGTGCCAAGAAGGAATATACATAAGAAGTCCAGGGGAACTATATTCTCTCCATCCTGTCAATGTCTAAAGATACTTTCCCCATTGTTTCATTGCCATGCAATATTCATATGTAATAAAACTTCTGCTCCACTGGGAGATGTAGAACACTTCTTTCAGAGGAAAGAATATCAATCCCGAGGAGCACCACACGTCCACATGCTTTTGTGCATTAAAAATGCTCCCAAATTTGGAAATGATGGATCTATGTGATTTTAACAAATTCCATTACAGAGACCCAAAGCCAAAACAGCAAATTAAATACTGTTTTTTTTCTTTTTTCTTGGGTCCCTCCATCCCCCTGTTTTTCTATAAGCCTCAGCCTACCCCAAACGCATCCACACGCGTGTTTCCCTCTTACCCTGCCCCCACATACCTTTTGAAAAAATGTTGGTATTTTTTTCATTGTTCATGTTTTCGATAAAAAGCATTCTTTGTAAGGTATTAGGTAGAATCACTGGATACCAAATATTCACAGTTCACTCTTCCTTTTATAAACTTAATTAGGCAGATGTGACGACTTCTTTATACATTTTACAAGGTTTAAAGGTTTAACAATTGCTTCTCCGTAGCGTTTACTCTTCACGCTAGTGAATTAGAATTACATTTGGAGTGTCCCATATAGAATGAACAAATAACTTGTCCTCGCTTCTACAATTACGCAAGTGAATTTTAAGCTGGATACTGTTGTCGGCAGTGCTCGTGCATTGAATCAGAACTACAGGTTCAACTCACCAGCTTCTGTTTTCCTTTCTCCACGTGCTGTAGTACCTCGGTTCTTATAGGCACAGAAGCGTGGTCATAGCAAAGCGCGCTACGTATAATCTTTTTTTTTATTGCGTATATAGTTATATAAAACTTTTACACAAAATTTTACTAAGCAAAATATCTTCATCTTCATCATACATGTTAGACATTTAAGCTAAAATTGCCAAACTCACATAAAATCATCCTGTTACTTTACATAGTTATATTATCAAATAAGCCAAAAAAAGGAAAGAGAAAGGCAAAACCCAGCATATTAAGTGAGCAAAGGGAAGAAGGGAAACACAGGCCGGCAAGCAACCAATCCTCATGTTTCATATACTAGAGCTCACATGGTAGTTTGACATCTTCCTCAAACTTTCTTAATAGTTTAGCTGCACATTTCCGAATTTAAGTAATTGCTTTGATCAGTCCCCTATTTTGTCCTGAAAGACATGTCAGTTATTTGGTGAAATATCTTTCATAGCTGGCAGACATGGAGCAGCAGTTACTAAGTGTGTGTCTTACAGGTTCATATTCACTTTTATCACAGCTTAGCCTGCAGAATCTTTCAATGGAGAGAGCCTTAGTCCAAGAGCCCCTACTTTCAAGCACATTTAGGTTGTTAAGTCTGATATTCATGAATATCCGTCGAGTAATTGCAGAAGGAGAAAGCTTTAGGTAGGCCTGAGGTTCCTTATAATTAAAGAACATTCTAGAGAAGGTGTGTAGTGATCTCATTCCAGCCACCTTCTCATGACTTTTTAGCCAGTCATATTTTTCAGCAGTATTTTTCAGGGATTTTAGAAGCATGCCCTTACGGTGTCCCCAGCATGGAATCCAACACATTTTCTCGAAGAATACATCATTCATGGCGGGCTTAAGTCTATTGATGACAGTCAGCAAACAATTGCCCACCGCAATTCGTATAGGGAACAAAAGGGAATTTGGTTTGCAGTACATTATCTTGATATACGATTTAGCTCTGTTATAGTTGATCAGCGTTGCCAAGGAAATCAGGCCCATCTCTAGTCTGATAGCCTCAATTGGGGTATAATTACAGAGCCCCAAGATCTTACACCAGATTATTCCTTCAATTTTATTGGACCAAACTGACCACTCAGTATATGAGGCCTCCAGGCCATATAGAAAGGCTGCTGCTAACCTCTGCTTATAAATAGTCAGATGCCACTCAAACTATAGCCAGCTGTCCCTTTAGAGAAGTATAATACAGCGCCCTAGTAGCCATCAGCTTAGTTCTCTTATTATGTTGTAGTATTTCATTAGAATCCACTTTACCCGAACTGACTTCAAATCCCAGATATTTATATGAGGTGACCTTTATGATCTTACCAATCGGGCTAGGGATATATGTCATTTTACACTGTCTATGTCCAAAGGCCATAAACTGTGTCTTACAGAGATGTATTTTTAGGCCATTATTCTCCGCGTAATCGCATTCTGCCTTTGCGCTGTTACATATTCCATTATAGTTGTTGTCAAAAATGACGATATCCTCCGCGTAACTGATCCAACCCAACTTATTCATTCCTATTCTCGGGAAAGCACTAATTTTCTCGATGAATATCTTTCCAAAGTCAGCCATGAACAAGTTGAAAAACGTTGGTGCCAAAGCGCACCCCTGGCGAACTCCCTTTCCAACTGCTATCTGCTCAGTCAGGAGGCCTATATTGTTAAGCCTCACTCGTGTACTGTTCTTCTCGCACATCAGCATACATATATATAGGAGATGTGCCGGCATTCCCATACTCTTGACTTTGGACTACAGGAGACTTCTATTCACCATATCAAAGGCAGAAGCAAAATCTACAAACAGGATATAGAGAGGTAGACTCATCGGCATTTGGCCTGTTCAATAAGTATATTAACCAATAGAATATTATCGATGGTAGTATGACCCTTTCTAAATCCTGTTTGTGCTTTATCCAGGATATTGTTCTTAGATATCCACATATTTGTTTCCTGTAGTACATATGTACAGAATATCTTGCTAGGCACATTTGTAAGTGCAGGTAGGTGATAATGTATGGGAGGAAGGGTGGTTTTGTCCCCCTGTACAGTCAGCACTAAAGGAACCTAATGCTCATGCAATAGTGGGGAGATGTCCTTCATTGCACTTCCCTGACAACAGAGGAAGCGGGGCTACTGCAAGACACATCTAGACTCCATTTTGTGCACCTCCATACTCCATTTTTGGACTAGGCTGCACTCTGACCACTGAGAAGCCTTCTCTCCCTTTTCCAGCGCCGCGCGCAGGGAGAACTGACAGTCCCCACCTCCTCCTCCCGTGTCTGTGATGCCCAAGCTCAATTCTCACGTGTGTCGCGGCAGGAATTGTTAGAAATAGAAAGTGCATTCTTTTTCCTTCCTCTGAGATCACTGCCCTGTGTGTGACCAAGGCGAATCTCGACTTGTGGCCCATCCGTCTCCACAAACCTGCTTCTGCGCCTCTCGCCCCCACCTTTGGAAGTTATTGCCCTTGCAACCATTTGCCCCACAATTCTTCCTTTGATGCAACAGAAGTGTGACCCTTCCCCACTGACCACCACAGAGGCCCCCCAATATAACTGGCTTCATGTCACCATATATTCTGCTTTAAACTAACACCTATCAATCCAGCCCCTCGAGCTCAGGGGCACCATGGCAAATAAATCCTAGATCAAGCTCTCTGATAAAGCACCTGGAGGGCGAGACCCTTGTACCCCCTAGTTCTAGAAAGGCCCACGGTGGGAATGTGTAAATAACTGTCTACAATGTATAGGTATCCTCACATTCTAGTATATGGTTTATGTTTTGCATTATTCACACTACATGTCATGAGATACTGTGCAGCTTAGTTTAGACAGAACATTCTCCTCATGTGGACCAGGCCTGATCTTCACCAACGCAAGGATGAGCCCAGCTGATCCACGTGATGCCTACCGGACCTCAAGCTGCCAGCCAATCCAGTGGAGTCAGTCCCTACACTACTATAATGTATCCATGTCTTTCGCCAATCTCAATGAAACTCGATGTACCTATAGAGAAACGTCACTAGTGACGTTTCCAAAGCTTATAATGTACTGTTCTTGTATTGTTTGGCAGAGCGCTCTCGAGGCAGCAGAGTCCTCTGCATGAGTTATACTTGTGTTTATGGGGAATGACCACCTTCACTTGGTGACCCCGGCTACATGATTGTGGGTGCTCTGAGAAAGACCCATGTGGCGTACATGGAGATCCGGGACGCCCCCATCAAGACCACCGCCATCTATGGCTGACCAGTAGTTAAAGAGCGTACGTGGGTTCCAAGGGTCCCCGCTTTGCAAATACCTGACTGCTCACAAGAGCCGGGTACAGCTTGATTGGGGGCAACACCCTGATTGTGGGTAGACCATGAACGGAGGCTCTCGGATCACCTCGGGCACATGAGTATTGGTTTGGGAGACAATTAAAAGAGGGGAAATTAAAAGGGGTAAAATGGAAAAAGTGTAACAGTGAGGGAACGGCATGGGAGTCTGATTAAGTGTGCATGGGATTGTATGAGAGTTGATTAGTGTGCTTTTCTTCTTCTTTTCTTTGTATGACCATTAGGTTTTTTGAGGTAACTGAATAAGAAGAGAATACGGGACCCTAGCTCCGAAAGGGGGTGGAAGGTGGTGCTGTGTAGTACTGTCTCGACCAGTGCAGGGATATAAGTTGAAGTAAAAAGAACATACGTAGGAGTCTTGTATATTGAATAGACTCGGGAGATATTAGCAAATTCTTTTTCTTGTGTGAATACTTCTCGTAGAGGTCGGCCCGGAAGGGGCCCAGGGAGAGGTGAATGTGAAGGACGAATGTGGAGGAAGAATCCAAGAGTCTTACAAGGGGGAAGGGCTAAAACAAAAGTGGTATAGATACGTGTTCTATGTTCATTGTTGTTAGTGAAATACGTCAGTCTGTTCCGGTGTGTCCGTTAAGTGGTTTTATGTTTCATTTGTTTTGATTATGCTAATGAAATGTTCAGGATATGACAAGGTGTAAGTAACATTTTTAACCTGCGATGTTACGAGTTCTATGCTATGCAATCTAAGGTTAACTGACATACGTCTGGTGGTATTACCACACACACACACACGCACACAAGCCAGTGACAAGGCACAATTATGGGAGCAGATACACCGTTGATGCATATTTGTCAACACCGCCCTCAGTACAGTGAAAAGATAAAAAAGTATCATGACCAAATGTTAACTGAAATTAAGAGGGAGGGGTCATCCCAGGTATGGCCGGAAGGGAGATCATTTCATAAAAGAGTATTAGATCTTGTGACAACATATTTACTGACCTAATACAGGGGGAAACAACTCCAAAATAGAAGAGAGGTCTTGGACCTATGGAGGATGTTTGAAGAAATGCCTCCGATAAATAGTACGGAAATGGAAGCGCCACCTGAGGCAGTACCTGCCCCAACAGTAGGGGGGGTGAAAGTAAAAGAGGGGAGCCCAAAATACTGTGCCTGTTACTGACTAGAGCTGCTGAAGGATATAGCGACCCGTCATCTTTGCCCCAGCCAAGCGCGCCCCCCACACCCGCAGCAGCACCAACCCCGGCCCTTTACGATCCCAGAGGTTTGTATGGTCCCACCTGCGTGCCACCAGTAGACATTGCACATCTTACTAGGGATCTAGAAGCACAATTGACCACCACACAAGCAGAAATAACCCAGCTAAGAGCACTGTGCAACAAGAGCCAAATGTTGCCAGGGGGTGGGCAGACGCCATCATCGTCTACATCAAAGAACCCCTTCAGTTTAACAGAGGGCGAGTGAAAGCACAGAGAATTTTTCTTCCACCTTAATAACACCAATAAAAGTATTATGAGTAGAGCAAGGGAGCGACCAAGCAAGTGAAGAACAAGGCACTGTAGCATCTGACAGGGAGATAGAAGAATGAGCGATTTGGATGAATATAAGGAAGGAGCGGCCGCAGCGGGCTTGCCGCTGCAACAGCAGCCAGAAGAGGGGGAGCAGCTGAGAGAAAGATGGCAGGGAAGGCTCAGGAGCAGGGTTAGGGAATATGGTTGGAGAAAGGAGTAAAGGTAAGTAAGACAAAAGGGAAAACAAAGTTAAAGTTGCTCCTCATTCACAAAGGAGCAGGAAGGCCTCACTATGTACCACGGGTGCTAATGGACAAAATTAATTTGTTAAAAGCATAGTCTCTGCTCTCTGGAGGGGGAGGAAAGTGGATATATGCCTTTGAGAAAAACACTGCAGGGGTCCCACTAGCCATAGGGTATGTCAAAAGCTTGCTAGTGTCTGCCATGGGTGATCAAGCAGACATGGTGTGGGTGAAGGCTGGGTTCCCGGGAGTGACGATTGATTGTAACCGCTATGACGTATCATTGTTCAATAACGTGAGTGCCCAGGTATTTGGTGCGCTGCAGAGGACCTTCCCTGACACCCCAGATTTACACTCTGTGATGTAATGCACAATGGGGGACGAATTAGATGCTGCGCAGTACATTCTTTGAGTGCAGAGCATGTGGAGGGCGGACACGGGCACCGCTTGGGATCAGTCAACCTCCCGTTTTTACTTCATTATCAAAAGAGGCCTCCCGAACGAGGTACAGAAGGCCTTAGATAAAATTTACGGGATAGACGCCAAGGGCCGGCCCCATATATAAAGGGTATCATAAGAGGATCAAAGAGAGGGAAAAAGAAATCGCACAGAGAAGGTTGGCAGATGAAGCAAAGCTTGCACAGAATAAGCTGGTGAAGATTGCAGTGGTAGCAGCTGCCCTACCCTCTGAGAGGCAGGGGGGCGGGGAGAAGGGGTCAGTAGCTTTACAGGCAAGGATGGCAGCAACATGGGCAGCAAACAGGCCGGAACAATGGGCTGGAGAGGAACAATATGAGGATTCCCAATGGCTGGGAAGGCCTGGAAGAGGAAGAGGTGGGAACAGGGGGCAAAGAGGAGTATATGGAGGGCAAGGGCCTCGGGGGGACAAGGGACCTGTTGGGCCTGTGGGAGGTGGGCCACTTTTCAAGGGAATGTCGCACTCGACCCATGGGGTACTACCAAAATACACAGCGCTTTGGCAATGAACAACAGGTCGGTCACCCCCACCCAGGCAGCCCGTATGGTTTGCCAATGGGAGGTTGTGGACCACGGGAACAATATGACAATAATTATCAACAAGGGTCACAAACATCACAGCAAGGACCACAAGCACCACAACCATGGATACAACAGCAGCTAATGCGCCAAAATATAATGGGGAAATTTGCAAACAAATCCTTTTGTTACTACAGCGAATGGTGAACCTGCGCCGTTTCACGGAACAGCCATGGTCGGGGAGAATGTTTTCACCTTCCCAGGCACGAATACACATCCAGGTTAGGGCAGCCCACAGAGAGCACTTGCGTGTCCAGTCCAATCAACTACCCTACATCCAGAAGAGGAACCACTGTTGGGGGCGGAGCTAGGAAACAAGCAGTTCATCTTTATGGTGGACTCAGGGGCGGAAAAAGCACGCCTCGTGGAAGGACACTTTCTGCTGTCGGGCAAGAATTTGGAGACGCAGGGATTCTCTGGGGAAACTTTAAAGGTTCCTTACAGTAAAGATTTGGATGTAACAATAGGACATAAAACAGTGCGAGCACCCCTACTATATCACCAATAAATCTGGTAGGGAGGGGCCTCCTTAGTAAAATTAGTATGACCATCTCTTTTACAGAAAGGGGCATGGTATGTTCAACGCCGGGGGTATGCCCGCTCAGCGCAATGCTAATAATTAACACAATAGCCAACAAAGTAGCGGTGAGAGGGGTGCCCACGAATGCAGAGACGTTTGTGTGTGGCATACAGGTCCTGGCGAGAGTGGTGCCAGAAATGAAGCGGCAAGAATGGAGAGTACACTCTGATTTTGTTTTCTGCCCTGTTGCGGCCCCAGAGATTGTACCAGGTACCATCCTCTCATTAGATTTACACGGGGGGGGGCAAGTATCAGCTAAACGTATCGTGTCAATAGGACTCGACACGCATGGATGTGAATAGAGGACAGTGTTATGCATAAATCCAAACATAGCACTGCGCAACTTAACAGATGAGGAGCTGTTTACTGACGATGTCAATGACGAGGAGATAATAATGGAAATTTGCATGCCATGTGACATAATGATTCAAAATAGACGGGTGACTGACCCCCTCATGGGTATTGTTAGTGCACCGCCATCAATCTTTGATGAAGACATGCAACAGGTACCCACAAGCTTGTGGTTCACAGGCCCCCATGATGAAGGGCTCTTGCAGGAAGTAAGACTAGTTAAGATAAAACTCAAGTCAGGTGCAGTATTGGCCCGGGTCAAACAATATCCCTTGTCCAGGGAAGCTGAAGAAGGAATAAAAGAAACCATACATGCACTACTGCAGCAAGGTATTATTGTACCATCAAACTCACCCTGTAACACAGCAATTTACCCAATTAAAAAAGTGAGGGGAGCGGCTTGGAGGATGATACATGACTTACGACCACTGAATGACGTCCTACAGAAGGAGTTCCCCCTTGTCCCGAACCCAACATCCATCTTGTGCAGTATTCCAAATACAGCAACATGCTTCACAGTAGTGGATTTGAAAATGCTTTTGTCTCTGTACCACTTGACCCCAGTTCCCAATATCTGACAGCCTTGACCCTAGGTGGGAAAGGATACGAACATTGCAGGTTGTCCCAGGGGTATTGTGAAAGTCCAAGTATTTTCAACAGGATTTTGCATGAAGATCTAGGTAACATTGATGTCAAAAGCACAATAATTCAATACATAGACGACCTTCTGATTTGTAGTGAAAGTGAAGAACAGTGCAGAGCAGACTCCATAGCATTGTTGAACTTATTGGCACACAAGGGGTACAAGATGGACAAAGGGTAGTTGCAGTACTGTCTAGCAGAAGTACTGTATCTGGGGCCGTTAATATCCAAAGATGGTAAACGAATAATCACAGAGAGAGCAGCAGCAATGTGTCCAACAATGATGCCCAAAACAGTAAAAGATATGCAAAAATGTCTTGCCATATGGAAATATTGCCGAGCATGGATACTCGATTATGCAGCCTACACATGCCCCCTACTTCAGGTGCTCAAAAAGGCACACAAGGAAAGCACAGTAATAACATGGACACAAGAGATGATCACAGCATTTTCCAAAATAAAAGACATTATTTCAACAGCACCAGTCCTGGCGACCCCAGATTATGTGCGGGAATTTTACTTCCTGACACACTGTGATGGCACACTTATGACAGCAGTTCTAACACAGAAAACATCATTAGGCCACAAGCCATTGGCCTATTACAGAGGCACTCTCGATTCTGTGATGGAAGGGCACTTTGTGTGCGAACAAGCCCTTGTGGCAGCCGACCTTTGCAATTGAAAAATACGCCACCATAGTAATGGGGTGCTCAGTAACACTATTTGTTGAACACTCTTTGTTTGCAATACTTGAACGATCAAAATCTACACTGACCACACAGTGGGCCACAGCATACGAAATAATAATTTCAAGCCCAAACATACACATAGTGCATTGTAAAACTGTAAACCCGGGCACCTTTATCACAGAACCATGCTCAGTGGAAGACATGCAGGAACGCGACTGTGCCACCTATGACGGGAGGGTGACAACATTCCCAAGGCAAGTGAGAATGCTTTAGTTGAAGGAGAGGTGTATTTTGTGGATGTGCCGGTATCCATTGATCCAGAAACAGGGGAAAAGCATGTAGGGTCATCAGTAGTGAGACTGGAAGGGGAAGAGTATGAGATCATAGTGCAAAAAAGACTCCCCTCGCATTATTCAGCACAAGCAGCAGCATTGATAGCACTAATTGAATCTTTACACACAGCAAAAGGATGTGCGGTAACAATATACTTCGACTCGGTGTACGTGACAACCACGGTACATGCCGGGTTATCACGATGGTGGAGAAGAGGGTTCAGGAGGGCAGATGGATCCCCAGTACAACACGCACAGTTATTACATGACCTGATAGAAGCATTAGCATTAGCCCTCAGTGCTTGCCTAAGTGAAATGCCAGGCCCACACCCATAACAATGACGTCATCTCATTAGGAAACGTGGCAGCTGATGCCGCTGCAAAACAGGTAGCATATGTTCACGCTCCTCAAGCAGCAGAATGTATACTCAAAAATAACACGCAGGAAAACAATGAGGAGGGATACAACTCAGTGCCCATTGCACACTTAATTGAGCTACAAAAACATGCACCCAATGAAGAGCAAGAACTATGGACAAAAAGGTGTTGCAAACAATCACCAACAGATCTCCTCTGGAGGCAAGAGATTACAGGGAAAGTAGTAATGCCTGTAGAATTATTACACATAGCATTCCAGCAACTCCAACAACAAATAGCGGCAGATATTCCGCAGGAATGGTTTGTCCCAAACCTCCAGGAACACCTAAAAATGACAATAGAGTGTACTACTTGCCAAACATACAACTCAGGGATGACAATCAGGACCGTGCGAGGAACACTCCCACGCCCCATTGGCCCATTTCAAGAACTACACATAGACGCAGATATGGGAGAAAGGTGCAACGGAGCAAGGTACCTCATAGTAGTAGTTTGCCCATTTTCCCGCTGGGTGGAGGCAGGTCCTTGTGCACACCCAGATGCAAAATGTGCAGCAAAGTTTCTGGTGAGAGAGGTGTTCCCACGATGGGGCATTTGTGATGTAATTCGATCAGATAATGGGACACATTTTGTAAATGACTTTTTCCAAGAAGTGGCATCCCTGTTAGGAATAAAGCACAAATTATCTTCAACTGTAGTGTCTGCTTTCTCAGTATCATCTGCACTTGAGACACAATCTGACTCATTCTCCCCATTACTAGGGACATAGGTTTTATCCTTTTGTGCTGCTGCACTCATGAGCCATGTAGTTAAATTACCCGTTTTAAGGGCCTGCCTTTTCAGTTTGTGAGCCTCTCTTTTCCTCGCCCTCTTAGAGGATTTGTGCTTGGGGGTGGGGGGGGGTTGTTGGTAGATCAGGCACCTCCCGAGCACTGTCTTTGGTTATTTCTTCTACCTCTTTAGTTTTTACTTCAGATGTTACTTTAGCCCTCCTACGTTTCTCCCGTTTGGACAGATGGGGTTGCTCGTTATTTTCACTATCATCCCCCAGCAAAATGTCAACTACCTGTTGAACAGGCGACCTGCTCTCACTTGTCTAAGCAGTTTGTCTCACCCCCAGTGGCTCCACCACAGTTCCTGAGGTCACTGAGTTAAGCATTAACAAGTTCTTTTCTAATTGACACATAATATTATGAGCCAATTTCAATAGTATTTTTAGTGCAAAACTAGTAGCAGAGTTATGGGCCGCTACATCTTTAGATTTCACATAGCATATGCTATTAATATTTGTTTCATTGATAATCAGTGAAGCCTGATCTTTACTTTCAATACAAGAACCCCTGTACAATCAGCCAGACCAGTCAAGCGTGGTGAGCAAGATAGTCTGTCTGAGTTAGGTACTGATGTTGGTTCAGGAGGGTCAATATGGATGCTGTTGGGATCTGTTGCTGTAATATTCCTTTCAGTAGGCGTCCCAGAGGATCTATTGCATCCAAATTCGCAATTTGTCCCTCTAAGCTGTAGCACAAGTTTAGCAAGGAGTTGTTATTATCGAAGTCCTCAGATATTGATGTGGCTTCCATCGGTGTAGCATTTATTTCCATCGTAGACTTAGAGGGCTTATCATGTACCTCCACCACCACTGATTGACCAGGGAAAAAGTGTGTGATTTTATTTGCTTTGCCAGAACCCGTCTGTGTACTAGGCTCTCCCGTGGCATCAGACAAATTATTGACTCCATTTTTGTTATTTGCTTTTAATTTACTTCTTAATTTCATTGTTGCGTATAAAAAGAATGAGTCGTACTATTCACTAATAGTCAGGATGCAACAGAAGGGGCTCTGCAGTCACTTCACCGTCTCAGAGCAGCTGGACCCCACAATCACTGCTATTTAAAGCAGGTATCCAACCGAGATTCACAGCCGAGACAAAGTTGCTGTGCAACTGCAATTCTCTGAGCCTAAGCGCGTGGTTCAAAGAGATAACTCTGCAGCCACCATGCGCAGGCATACAGCATGACCCAGCTTACCTGGTAAATGTCATCTTCTGTGCATTCTTGGTCGCCGCCCTTACAACGCAGCAACAAGCAAACACACTCTCACTGCTGGCACACCCTGCAGAACTCCGCGCATGCGCAGTGTTTTTGAGGGCTGATCCACTTAGTTTGTAGAAATAGAAAGCGGGCTGCCAAAATGTCCACAATCACAGCCGTTCGAATGCAAAGCCACGGGCAGAACCTCCTTCACTGCCTTCACAAACACACTGCTGGCAGAAGCTTTATTGCTTATTATCAAGCTTCCGTTGCACAAAGAATTTCCTATCGCAGGTAGCAATGAAATGTGCCCAAACGTGCGGCGAAGCGTTCGCGTAGTTCGCTTTTAGTGTATCTCTTTGGTTTTAAAGTCAGATCAAACACAAAACAGTGGTCGGATTTTAAACAAGTTAGTATGCCCACTTCACAGTGGCTTACCTCAAGTCTTAGTCTGTCTCTATAGAACGGAGGCCTCCATGAGAGGTTTCGCCAGATCTGTTTGACGTTTTACTCGACTCGAAAACGCGCCTCCACAATAATCCAAATTCCGCCATTGCACCCACCCGAACACCGGAACACACTGCAGCACACTGCTGCGCTCAGCTTCCAGTGGAGTTTTTGTAGCTGGTGCTGTCTCTGCCTCCACTTGCAGAGACAGAAAGAAGACTTCCAGGGAAACTACAGGAATAGCAGGAAGTAACACACGTATAATCAGACAGCGTCTCCTGCGCGCCTACGTCGGTCAACACCAAAGCTTTGTCCTGCGAGGCCCAAGAGTTGATCGGATTCTTGGGCCAAACCCCCTTAACAAACTTATAACCTTACTGTTAATCTGGAGTAAGCCAGAGATCCAGTAATCAAAGGCCAGGGACATTTTATGAGACCACTTTAAAGCATGATTACGAGAGTTAATCTCAAGGTTCATAACAGGATCTAAGATAATAACAGATTGAGGAATTGGAAGTTCACACATTACCATAGAATTTTCACTTAAGTCTGACTGTGTTATCTCCAGGCGTTATCTCCAGGTTACCGGCCCCCTGGATAAATAGTCCATGGCGGAGCGCCAGAAAATATTGTGCCAAGTAAATCGAGGGGGCACATCTCCTGGGAAATTGCCATTTAACAGTGTCAGGTCCCAAGCCTCAAGCTCCTGTAACTAGGAATCCCCCGTCTCGAGCTGCACTAGACGTCCTTTCCCTATTTGGGAATTGGTACCAGCAATCTTCCAAGCACTCAGAATTTAAATCTTTTAAAAGAATTATTGAAGAATATGGGATTTTCACCCAGAAGAAGGAACGAAAGAGCAGTCAACGCTTTGTCCATCTGCGAGATTTATGGGTTGAGGTAAACATTAACTGAAAACAAAAAACAAGGCAACTCTGCCTTATTATAACTGGCGCATCTCAGATGGCCCCTCTATAGGGCTGCAAATTTTCCAAAAAGTTCGATTTCTTTTTCAATATATTAATCTAATTAAATCAAAAAAGTCAGTTGTATCTGTATAGTTTTAGCCAGGAATGTTTATTCACATTCCCGTTTTTATATAATTGTTGATACACAATATACTGTGTTGGGCGATCATATTTTGCCATCAATATACATTCTGCCAATGCATTTCGGTTAGAACCTTCGTCAGGGCTGTGTATAGGCACTTGATTACATCATCAAGCTGATCGCTATGCGTTTCGTTACGCATCTAAACACTCGCAGCTGTGAGGCCGTGGGCGTTACAATACGAAATAGAGGAACAGAAGCCCTTGGGGCTTGTAAACACTAGAGAAAAAACGCATTCAAAGCGATCAGCTTGATGATGTAATCAAGTGCCTATACACAGCCCTGACGAAGGTTCTAACCGAAATGCATTGGCAGAATGTATATTGATGGCAAAATATGATCGCCCAACACAGTATATTGTGTATCAACAATTATATAAAAACAGGAATGTGAATAAACATTCCTGGCTAAAACTATACAGATACAACTGACTTTTTTGATTTAATTAGATTAATATATTGAAAAAGAAATCGAACTTTTTGGAAAATGTGCAGCCCTATAGAGGGGCCAACTTAGATGCGCCAGTTATAATAAGGCAGAGTTGCCTTGTTTTTTGTTTTCAGTTTATCAAGGTCCTTGTGCTATAGGACTAGGTTTGAACTGGCAGCTCCAGGTTAAAATCAATATTATCTGATACTGAATGAGAAATTTGTACATTCAATTGAAGCAAAGAAAAGAACTTGTGGTGCCCACCTCTCCGATATTCTTGAGGTAAACATTAAACAATAAAAACCTCTGGGGCATACCTGATGACACTGTAACCTGGTTGAAGCTGTAATGAACCCTTCCAAGAAGTTCACCTTCCCACTATGAGCTTTAAGAATCTGTCGTACCTCTTGCAATCCAAAATTTTGAGAGTCATACCCCCTATCAATGGAATCAAGTAGCCGAGCCAGAACCGGAAATGACAATTCCTCCACAATGGTTTTATCAAGCCCAAACCCAAGAATCCATCCCTAGATGGATTCTCCCCATGGCATGGGGGCGGGTACATTAATAGCACGTGACCCCGCACATTCAACATCCACGGCTTCACCAACATCAGAATTGACCACATATAGCGCACCAACCAAATTCCCCCGTCCCTCCAGCTGGGCATCATTCTAACATAGGGGAGCAGGATGCATCAGATCTCCTCGGAGGTTGAAATTCTGGCTGGTGTAGCATAAATGCAGTCAAAACCCGAGGATTTAATGGAGACTGAGGAATTATCCATTCATTTGACTTGAAGTCTAGAGAAGGTCATGGCATATGACAGGGGCCAGTATTGATACATTGGACACCAAGTCCACACCAGGTCCTGTGTCCCCAAAAACCATGTCCTGAATGTTTTCCGCTAATCTTGTAAGAGCTTCTTCAAGTTTACTGGTAAATTCCATAATTAAATCCCCTGTATCCCGAGTAACAGCAGAGGAGCTTGGGAGTGGCTCATCCACATGAATGTCCGCTGAAGTCACCACTCCAAGTGACCTCCTCGTATCAGAAGGCACCCCGTCAAGTTTCAGTAATGAATCCAGTAAGACAATTGAGCTAGAGGGAAGTTTTGACTAAGGGGTAAGTAAGTAATTTTTCCCCATTCGCTCTTCCGAATTAAAAATGACCGATTTGGAAGTAGAGACTCCAGAATTCATGGGCGACTCCACAGTAAGCACAGGCTTGACAGACCCAGCCACCCCTCCCCCCATGCTTCTTAGAGTGGCCACCATAATTAGGCAGGAGCACGAAAGCACCAAAGTTCAAACAAAGCAATGCCAAGCTTCTCCTTCATCCTCCACAAGCACACCAAGACAGCACGGCACAAACCGGACCGCTCTGTTTTAATTATGTGTGGCTCAGGGCGGAAAAGGTCAAACACAGATCACGCCTCCTTTCAAAAGAGTCAACAGCTATAGCTCAAAGGGTAAAAACCCCCAAGCCATTGCGCTGATAATAGATTGTAAAATAAAAGTGATTTTAAACTTAGTTCATGTGTCCAGGTTATGCAGTGAGCAGCAGTAGGAGTGCCGGGGCCAATGACAATGGTATTTACAGTCCGGAGTGATTTCATAGGTTAAAAATATAAGTTAAAACATGCCATAGCTCTATACAGCCCCACTGTGGCCTTCTACTCCTTACCGGCAGGGCTGGATGACTAAGTCCGACTCACTGAACTCCCCCGCTAGAGACAGTTTTAGGGAGAATTCTCAAGAATGTGCTAATTTCCCTTACCTTTTGAGACCCCCAGCAACTTTGCTGGATTTCTAGGATTTGATTTTTTACCTGGAAAGAGTGTGCTGAGGCCTGTATCTGTCCCACACTCCTCACAGAGCACATTCTTGAAAATGATACTGGGTAACTGCAACAGTTTGGAGGACAGGGGAAGAATGGACTTCCGTGGGACCGAGGCTCGCGCGGAGCTGGGCTGGTGTACTGATGGCTCAGCACCTCTGTGTGAGATGAAGATGTGAGAGCTGCAGCCTCCAGAGTGGCGGTTTCGGGCTTAGTAAAAAATGGCATCTAGGCCTAATACAAAATGGAGTGTTGGAGCTGGGGCTTTGCTTATGTTATTCATTTAATTCTACGCACTGTAGGGCTCACACATGTGCCCTGAAGGATGGGGGCTGCTCCCCCTTAGCTTTAGATGGAGTCTATTCATTTGAGTTACAACTAAGGGGGTGGGGTAGGGTCTTTCCCTTCCCAACAAAGGATTCTCCCCAAATTCAGCAAGCTTAATTGGATTGGGCACATCAGCTGCATGCAAAACTTGGGGAAGAGTCATCCACAAGTCCACAATTCTTGGGAAAAGCATTTTTTCATGCTGGTTTCCGTCATTGGGCCTCATTACACGGTAGGTGGTAAGGGTTTACCGGTACCGGTAAATCCTTACCGCCTTACTACGAGGTTCCTCTGCGGGTTGGGGATTTTAACGCCTGCTTTTTGCAGGCGTTAAAAACCAACCCGCAAAGGGACCCAGGGAGCTAATTACGGTACCGCAATTTGCGGTGCCGTAATTAGCGCCTTCCCCATTCCCACTATGCCCTATGGGGCAAAATGGGAATGGGGAAGGGCAATGGTGGAAGGGGGAATTACCACCCCTCCAACCTTGGAATGGGGCGGTAATTCCCCTTTCCACCAAGGCAGTGCCGGTATTTTACCGGCATGAACCATGGTGCTAATTGCACCATGGTTCACCGCCTACCGTGTAATGAGGCCCATTGTGTTCATACTGGTTCTTTTCTGCGCGTGCCAATTGGGTCTCCGGTGTTGTGCCAAAGCAGTGCCTAATAGCACAATGATGATGATTTCAATTGCCATTTCAAAAGTAAATCATAATAAAAAAGAAATAGAAATGCAAACTGTTAACCCTATCCCTCGTATGCTCCCGTACGGTTACCAGACATTTGGTCGAAAAAAATTGGTCGACCAGACAAATGGTCGAACCAATTTGGTCGAAAACCAAATGGTCGAATTTTTTTATTTTTTTATTTTAACCCTTTTTTTTTATTTTTTTGGGGGGGTCCCCCCCCAACCCCCTTTTTTTCTCTAAAAACCCCTTTTTTTACAAAACGAAAACCCGAAAAATAAATGGGGGTCCCCCCAACCCCCTTTTTTTCTCTAAAAACCCCTTTTTTTACAAAACGAAAACCCGAAAAATAAATATATAAATAAAAAAAAAATTCGACCATTTGGTTTTCGACCAAATTGCGTCGACCAAATTGCAGTCGACCAGTTTTCAGTCGACCAAATGACTGGACACCCTCCTGTACCATACATAGATAACGTAGACAGACTGTACCACACAATCATTGTCCCTCCCCCCGACTCTACAAATTATAAAGAGGTTTGGGTAGATTTAGCAGGGGATGGGGGATGTATCTACATGGCATGCACGCCAAAGAATATGCGCAAACAGGATAAAGCCTGCGGGATGTGTGTGGGGCATGGATGCCACTAAAGGGAACACCACCATATAAAGCTGTGGTAAGGAGAGAAATGAACTCAAGTATGCAGAGGAATTTGCTACTGTAGAAGTAACGAAAGGGGGAGGGGGGAATGTTGGGAAGGAAATTAATTTTTATAGTAAGGCAAGTCCCATGGATACACGTGCAATGTGCCAAGGGGAGAGGGCCATGCTAAGAAACCCGGCACAAACACAATATTGCATGAAATACAGATGTATAGACTTAGTGCGCGCATATAAGGAGGTGCCATTTTTGTAGTTGGTAGATACAGTCAGTCCTGAATGACTGAGTGTAAAACACAGGCCCGACGAAGAGACCTGAACAGGCCCAAGCGCTGATGATAGAAGGACCTGCGCTACTAATTCCCTAGAAACTTACCTCTGGTCCTTAATTGTTGCAACTACTTGTTATCACGAAAATGAATGCGCCCTGCAAGGCTGCGAGACAACACTAGGCTGCTCTCTGTGCACATTCATCACAGCCAGGCCACCCGCAGACCTCCAACCCCCACCCCTCCCACCAGGAGTTATGACACCCACAACTGACCCAGTTCAAGACCCATGAATGCCGCGATAGTAGCTGACCTCAGAGCACCAGCCATAAAACCAGTGGTCATGAAATATGTGAAAGGACACAGCTATTTCACCATTTTTCATAATGACACACAATGCACAGGATGGAATAAATGAATAGTCCGAAGCGAGAGTGGAAACCTTGGAACCAAGCAAAAAATGTGAGTATCAGCATGATCATGATCCTCCCCCTATGCCAGTCCCAGAGTTTCCCGGGTGCACCCCATAATGATAGAGTAGCATTGTCCTGCAATAGTAACTCATGATTCCCAGGTGCAGGTCATAATGATAGAGTAGCATTGTCCTGCAATAGTAACTCATGATTCCCGGGTGCAGGCCATAATGATAGAGTAGCATTGTCCTGCAATAGTAACTCATGATTCCCGGGTGCACCCCATAATGATAGAGTAGCATTGTCCTGCAATATTAACTCATGATTCCCAGGTGCACGCCATAATGATAGAGTAGCATTGTCCTGCAATAGTAACTCATGATTCCCGGGTGCAGGCCATAATGATAGAGTAGCATTGTCCTGCAATAGTAACTCATGATTCCCGGGTGCACGCCATAATGATAGAGTAGCATTGTCCTGCAATAGTAACTCATGATTCCCAGGTGCAGGCCATAATGATAGAGTAGCATTGTCCTGCAATAGTAACTCATGATTCCCAGGTGCACGCCATAATGATAGAGTAGCATTGTCCTGCAATAGTAACTCATGATTCCCAGGTGCACCCAATAATGATAGAGTAGCATTGTCCTGCAATAGTAACTCATGATTCCCAGGTGCACCCAATAATGATAGAGTAGCATCGTCCTGCAATAGTAACTCATGATTCCCAGGTGCACCCAATAATGATAGAGTATCATTGTCCTGCAATAGTAACTCATGATTCCCGGTGCACCCCATAATGATAGAGTAGCATTGTCCTGCAATAGTAACTCATGATTCCTGGGTGCACGCTGTAATGATAGAGTAGCATTGTCCTGCAATAGTAACTCGTGATTCCCGGGTGCACCCCATAATGATAGAGTAGCATTGTCCTGCAATAGTAACTCATGATTCCCAGGTGCACCCCATAATGATAGAGTAGCATTGTCCTGCAATATTAACTCATGATTCCCAGGTGCACGCCATAATGATAGAGTAGCATTGTCCTGCAATAGTAACTCATGATTCCCGGGTGCAGGCCATAATGATAGAGTAGCATTGTCCTGCAATAGTAACTCATGATTCCTGGGTGCACGCCATAATGATAGAGTAGCATTGTCCTGCAATAGTAACTCATGATTCCCGGGTGCACCCCATAATGATAGAGTAGCATTGTCCTGCAATAGTAACTCATGATTCCCGGGTGCACGCTATAATGATAGAGTAGCATTGTCCTGCAATAGTAACTCATGATTCCCGGGTGCATGCCATAATGATAGAGTAGCATTATCCTGCAATAGTAACTCATGATACCCGGGTGCACCCCATAATGATAGAGTAGCATTGTCCTGCAATAGTAACTCATGATTCCCAGGTGCACCCCATAATGATAGAGTAGCATTGTCCTGCAATAGTAACTCATGATTCCCAGGTGCAGGCCATAATGATAGAGTAGCATTGTCCTGCAATAGTAACTCATGATTCCCGGGTGCACCCCATAATGATAGAGTAGCATTGTCCTGCAATATTAACTCATGATTCCCAGGTGCACGCCATAATGATAGAGTAGCATTGTCCTGCAATAGTAACTCATGATTCCCGGGTGCAGGCCATAATGATAGAGTAGCATTGTCCTGCAATAGTAACTCATGATTCCCGGGTGCACGCCATAATGATAGAGTATCATTGTCCTGCAATAGTAACTCATGATTCCCGGGTGCACCCCATAATCATAGAGTAGCATTGTCCTGCAATAGTAACTCATGATTCCCAGGTGCAGGCCATAATGATAGAGTAGCATTGTCCTGCAATAGTAACTCATGATTCCCGGGTGCACGCCATAATGATAGAGTAGCATTGTCCTACAATAGTAACTCATGATTCCCGGGTGCAGGTCATAATGATAGAGTAGCATTGTCCTGCAATAGTAACTCATGATTCCCGGGTGCACGCCATAATGATAGAGTAGCATTGTCCTGCAATAGTAACTCATGATTCCCGGGTGCACCCCATAATGATAGAGTAGCATTGTCCTGCAATAGTAACTCATGATTCCCGGGTGCAGGCCATAATGATAGAGTAACATTGTCCGGCAATAGTAACTCATGATTCCCGGGTGCATCCCATAATGATAGAGTATCATTGTCCTGCAATAGTAACTCATGATTCCCGGGTGCAGGTCATAATGATAGAGTAGCATTGTCCTGCAATAGTAACTCATGATTCCCGGGTGCACCTCATAATGATAGAGTAGCATTGTCCTGCAATAGTAACTCATGATTCCCGGGTGCAGGTCATAATGATAGAGTAGCATTGTCCTGCAATAGTAACTCATGATTCCCGGGTGCACGCCATAATGATAGAGTAGCATTGTCCTGCAATAGTAACTCATAAGGAACACAACCTTGACTCCCTGGAGAGGTGAGCTCAGCTGACCCCAAATGATGGAAGGCGGATGGACAAGGCTAGGACCACTCACAACCTGGCATCCCCTATGGAGCAGGCACGTGTATAGGGTCTCACCAACCAGCCACGCAGGTTTTTACTGTCTGTGATGATGACGTGCTGCCATATAACCTTCTGCTTGTACTCATTTTCGGCAGAATGTTCTCGAGCGGCAGAGTTCTTTGCTTACATCCTTATTTTTCGGCATGAACATACATGGGCGTGTCTTCACCTGTTTGCCTAGATTAGCTGTGTTCTGCATCTGGTATAACTCTATGGGCTGTATGTGAATAGATACCTAGTTATTCTCTATATATGTATAGTAACAACTACCTGTCATCCTACTGGTCACACGATTTATTCTATTCTATTCTGTTCTATTAATAACAACAACTTCACGGTCTTAGTTGGTTCTGTCTTCCACCACTAGACTCTCAAGGCGGTAGGGCTGTCTCAGCTGGTATCGTTTCTCACCGGGACGATACTGGCGAGGGGCAGGGATTGAATCGGTACCAGCATACTCATTTGAGTAGGAGCAGTGAGTATTGCCTGTGTATTAATCTTTCCATTATACAACTATCACCACAAACAAAACAATTCTACCTTCTTCGAAAAAGAATAATAATGATATATGAAATGCAGAAATTACAACTGAAAATTAACCTCAAATTAAAACTAGCAACATTGATGTACCTTCAGTAAAACATTCCAGAAAATCAATTTGACATAAAATGATCCGATTTACAGGCCGATTCATGGAATAATTAGCGCGGCGCAAGTGGGCAAAAACGTGCGAATCGCAGTGGAATAGCGAAAATCGCAGTGGAAGTGCGAAAATCGCACGAAAAGCAGCGCACGTCGATTCATGGAAGGCCGTGCGCGAGAAAACCAGCGGATGTGCGATAAAAAAGTGCGCGGCGCACGTTGGCGCACGTTGGCGCACAGGCCATCTAACAGCGTGCGCCAGGTCACAGCGAAAATCGCACAGGCCACAGCGAAATTCGCACATAGCGCGGCGCACGCAATAAAAGTAGGCGGAACACGGGCGTAACACTCGGAATGGGGAACAACTTGCCAAAACGTGGGCGTCACGGGGGAAGTACAGGGCACAAGTGCGCGGAACGCCCACACGCTCGCCTACAACACGTATTCATGGAATAGAATAGGGGAAAAAAGCGCACGCTCAAACCAGCACACAGGCACAAACACGACCGCCACAAGAAAGGAGGCGGTAGCGTCTCTGCGGCTGTAAGAAATGTGCGCCAAAAGGTGCGCCAACAAATAGCACCTATATACTGCCATGATGAATGTCCCATACTGTGGCCCTCCAGGAAAAAAGACGTGCAAAGGGGTACCCACAAACACGGACACCCGCTGACAAAAAATACGTGTGCATGTATACCGGGGTGCGCGGGAAGTGTCACACGCGATTTGCAGGGTACGTGCATCACAGGGGTTCGCGTGAAGTTATTCACGCGATCGGGCCTGGGGGAGCGGGCTACGTGTATTACAGGGGTTCGCGTGAAGTTCCTCACGCGATCGGGCCTGGGGGAGCGGGCTACGTGTATTACAGGGGTTCGCGTGAAGTTCCTCACGCGATCGGGCCTGGGGGAGCGGGCTACGTGTATTACAGGGGTTCGCGTGAAGTTCCTCACGCGATCGGGCCTGGGGGAGCGGGCTACGTGTATTACAGGGGTTCGCGTGAAGTTCCTCACGCGATCGGGCCTGGGGGAGCGGGCTACGTGTATTACAGGGGTTCGCGTGAAGTTCCTCACGCGATCGGGCCTGGGGGAGCGTGCTACGTGTATTTCAGGGGTTCGCGTGAAGTTTCACACGCGAATAGCCTGGGCGCGTGAATTTGAGGGGTGCGCGGGAAGTTCCTCACGCGATCGGGCCTGGGGGAGCGGGCTACGTGTATTACAGGGGTTCGCGGGAAGTTCCACACGCGAATAGCCTGGGCGCGTGAATTTGAGGGGTGCGCGGGAAGTTCCACACGCGAATAGCCTGGGCGCGTGTATTTCAGGGGTGCGCGGGAAGTTCCACACGCGAATAGCCTGGGCGCGTGTATTTCAGGGGTTTGCGGGAAGTTCCACACGCGAATAGCCTGGGCGCGTGAATTTGAGGGGTGCGCGGGAAGTTCCACACGCGAATAGCCTGGGCGCGTGTATTTCAGGGGTTTGCGGGAAGTTCCACACGCGAATAGCCTGGGCGCGTGTATTTCAGGGGTGCGCGGGAAGTTCCACATGCGAATAGCCTGGGCGCGTGTATTTCAGGGGTGCGCGGGAAGTTCCACACGCGAATAGCCTGGGCGCGTGTATTTCAGGGGTGCGCGGGAAGTTCCACACGCGAATAGCCTGGGCGCGTGTATTTCAGGGGTGCGCGGGAAGTTCCACACGCGAATAGCCTGGGCGCGTGTATTTCAGGGGTGCGCGGGAAGTTCCACACGCGAATAGCCTGGGCGCGTGTATTTCAGGGGTTCGCGGGAAGTTCCACACGCGAATAGCCTGGGCGCGTGTATTTCAGGGGTGCGCGGGAAGTTCCACACGCGAATAGCCTGGGCGCGTGTATTTCAGGGGTGCGCGGGAAGTTTTACACGCGAATAGCCTGGGCGCGTGTATTTCAGGGGTGCGCGGGAAGTTTTACACGCGAATAGCCTGGGCGCGTGTATTTCAGGGGTGCGCGGGAAGTTTTACACGCGATTTCTGCACGGTACGTGTATTTCAGGGGTGCCGGGGAGTCCCACATGTGATTTGACAGTGTGGGTCCTCCCAGGTGTACCCTGTACACCCTCCACGGCCCCTGCAGGCAGCCCACACCACAGGGGACTACCCTGCATCCCTGGTCATTTCCCGCAGGCAGCCCACCCAACATGGGCATGCCCCCCAGCAAAGGCACATGTCTCCTTGAACTAATGAACACCAACACATGTCCCCTTGCACCCCCACCCCCCAGCACTGTGGGGCACATGCCAGCAGTCTCCCACCCATGTCCAACTCATGTCCCCCACCACCCCCACCCCCCAGCACTGTGGGGCACCTGCCAGTAGGCCCCCACCCATGTCCAACTCATGTCTCCCACCACCCCCACCCCCCAGCCACCAGGGTCACCCTCCACCAGGGCCCCACTCATGTCTCCCACCACCCCCACCCCCCAGCACTGTGGGGCACCTGCCAGCAGGCCCCCACCCATGTCCAACTCATGTCTCCCACCACCCCCACCCCCCAGCACTGTGGGGCACCTGCCAGCAGTCCCCCACCCATGTCCAACTCATGTCCCCCACCACCCCCACCCCCCAGCACTGTGGGGCACCTGCCAGTAGGCCCCCACCCATGTCCAACTCATGTCTCCCACCACCCCCACCCCCCAGCCACCAGGGTCACCCTCCACCAGGGCCCCACTCATGTCTCCCACCACCCCCACCCCCCAGCACTGTGGGGCACCTGCCAGCAGGCCCCCACCCATGTCCAACTCATGTCTCCCACCACCCCCACCCCCCAGCACTGTGGGGCACCTGCCAGCAGTCCCCCACCCATGTCCAACTCATGTCCCCCACCACCCCCACCCCCCAGCACTGTGGGGCACCTGCCAGTAGGCCCCCACCCATGTCCAACTCATGTCTCCCACCACCCCCACCCCCCAGCCACCAGGGTCACCCTCCACCAGGGCCCCACTCATGTCTCCCACCACCCCCACCCCCCAGCACTGTGGGGCACCTGCCAGCAGGCCCCCACCCATGTCCAACTCATGTCTCCCACCACCCCCACCCCCCAGCACTGTGGGGCACCTGCCAGCAGTCCCCCATCCATGTCCAACTCATGTCCCCCACCACCCCCACCCCCCAGCACTGTGGGGCACCTGCCAGTAGGCCCCCACCCATGTCCAACTCATGTCTCCCACCACCCCCAGCCACCAGGGTCACCCTCCACCAGGGCCCCACTCATGTCTCCCACCACCCCCACCCCCCAGCACTGTGGGGCACCTGCCAGCAGGCCCCCACCCATGTCCAACTCATGTCTCCCACCCCCCCCACCCCCCAGCACTGTGGGGCACCTGCCAGCAGGCCCCCACCCATGTCCAACTTATGTCTCCCACCACCCCCAAACCCCAGCCACCAGGGGCACCCTCCACCAGGCCCCCACTCATGTCACCCACCACCCCCACACCCCAGCAGTGCAGGGTCACCCTCCACCAGGGCCCCACTCATGTCTCCCACCACCCCCACACCCCAGCAGTGCAGGGTCACCCTCCACCAGGCCCCCACTCATGTCTACCACCACCCCCACCCCCCAGCCACCAGGGTCACCCTCCACCAGGGCCCCACTCATGTCTCCCACCACCCCCACCCCCCAGCACTGTGGGGCACCTGCCAGCAGGCCCCCACCCATGTCCAACTCATGTCTCCCACCACCCCCACCCCCCAGCACTGTGGGGCACCTGCCAGCAGGCCCCCACCCATGTCCAATCCATGCCCCCCTGCACCTGGGTCCCAACATTCCCCAATCATGTCCGTAATGCCCATCCTCCCCTGCCAAAAGGCCCAACCAACTATCACACCCACCCACATATCAAAGGCAATTACATGTTACACCCCCAATGTAAATAATGCAATTTAACACATGTCTGTCACACACAATGGCTGCAAGTGAATGACAAAACACCCAACATGACATGCCTGAAAGCAATGAGATGATACGACACATTGAAGATTAAAAAAATAATATGTATTGAACAGCAAATAAGAAAAAACACAAAGTAAATCAAACAAAACAAGATGAATGTCCAAGAAAAAATTATGAAAAATTAAAATAAGCCAATTAAGAAGATCATCCTGGGTCCATGAGCCCTACCAAATTAAACCTAACTGACTACTAACTAAAAAGGGAACTATATACAAAAAAGTGGTGCACTGTCCAATCGCAACCAAAAAAAAATCAAAAAAACAAAGGAAACCTAACCCTAACTATACAACTATATACAAAGGCAGCGGGCTATTCGGACGGCTCACTGGTTGTTGTCATGGGCCAGGGCATCATCGAACTCCTGGTCAATGGCTTGGAGGCGGGCATGTTCCCTGGCCCCGAGGTCCCGCAGGGATAACGCAGTGTCAAGCTCAAACTCCCTGCGAAGACCCTCGAGGCACTCAGCCCGCCTCAGCGCCCTCCGCATGGAGTCCTCCGCCCTGACCATCGTGAGCCGTTCCTCCTCTGCCCACTGCCGCTCCGCACCTATCCGCTGGCACAACCTCTCCCACACGGAAGCCACTCCCATTCCAGGGTTCTCCTGCCCTCCGGCCGATGCCTGCACCCCTGATGTTGATGGCCCCGAGCCATGATGCCTCCCACGTTGAGCCTGCTGCTGCCTCCGACGCAACTGCCTGTGCCAGCACGACGGCATCCAGGCTGATGGAAACCACCGACGCCGTCGTGCACGTGCCCTGCCCGATGATGCCGTCACATCCTCCATCTGCTGGGGTCCAGTTGCTCTGGTGTCCACCCCTGCTGGATCTCTGACTCCCGACTGTGGCAGGGATGGGATCCCCACCGAGCTGGCTGCATTGGTCGGGGCAGGTCCACAGGGGGCCATGGTGGCATCATTGTCCTGCAATATTAACTCATGATTCCCAGGTGCACGCCATAATGATAGAGTAGCATTGTCCTGCAATAGTAACTCATGATTCCCGGGTGCAGGCCATAATGATAGAGTAGCATTGTCCTGCAATAGTAACTCATGATTCCCGGGTGCACGCCATAATGATAGAGTATCATTGTCCTGCAATAGTAACTCATGATTCCCGGGTGCACCCCATAATCATAGAGTAGCATTGTCCTGCAATAGTAACTCATGATTCCCAGGTGCAGGCCATAATGATAGAGTAGCATTGTCCTGCAATAGTAACTCATGATTCCCGGGTGCACGCCATAATGATAGAGTAGCATTGTCCTACAATAGTAACTCATGATTCCCGGGTGCAGGTCATAATGATAGAGTAGCATTGTCCTGCAATAGTAACTCATGATTCCCGGGTGCACGCCATAATGATAGAGTAGCATTGTCCTGCAATAGTAACTCATGATTCCCGGGTGCACCCCATAATGATAGAGTAGCATTGTCCTGCAATAGTAACTCATGATTCCCGGGTGCAGGCCATAATGATAGAGTAACATTGTCCGGCAATAGTAACTCATGATTCCCGGGTGCATCCCATAATGATAGAGTATCATTGTCCTGCAATAGTAACTCATGATTCCCGGGTGCAGGTCATAATGATAGAGTAGCATTGTCCTGCAATAGTAACTCATGATTCCCGGGTGCACCTCATAATGATAGAGTAGCATTGTCCTGCAATAGTAACTCATGATTCCCGGGTGCAGGTCATAATGATAGAGTAGCATTGTCCTGCAATAGTAACTCATGATTCCCGGGTGCACGCCATAATGATAGAGTAGCATTGTCCTGCAATAGTAACTCATAAGGAACACAACCTTGACTCCCTGGAGAGGTGAGCTCAGCTGACCCCAAATGATGGAAGGCGGATGGACAAGGCTAGGACCACTCACAACCTGGCATCCCCTATGGAGCAGGCACGTGTATAGGGTCTCACCAACCAGCCACGCAGGTTTTTACTGTCTGTGATGATGACGTGCTGCCATATAACCTTCTGCTTGTACTCATTTTCGGCAGAATGTTCTCGAGCGGCAGAGTTCTTTGCTTACATCCTTATTTTTCGGCATGAACATACATGGGCGTGTCTTCACCTGTTTGCCTAGATTAGCTGTGTTCTGCATCTGGTATAACTCTATGGGCTGTATGTGAATAGATACCTAGTTATTCTCTATATATGTATAGTAACAACTACCTGTCATCCTACTGGTCACACGATTTATTCTATTCTATTCTGTTCTATTAATAACAACAACTTCACGGTCTTAGTTGGTTCTGTCTTCCACCACTAGACTCTCAAGGCGGTAGGGCTGTCTCAGCTGGTATCGTTTCTCACCGGGACGATACTGGCGAGGGGCAGGGATTGAATCGGTACCAGCATACTCATTTGAGTAGGAGCAGTGAGTATTGCCTGTGTATTAATCTTTCCATTATACAACTATCACCACAAACAAAACAATTCTACCTTCTTCGAAAAAGAATAATAATGATATATGAAATGCAGAAATTACAACTGAAAATTAACCTCAAATTAAAACTAGCAACATTGATGTACCTTCAGTAAAACATTCCAGAAAATCAATTTGACATAAAATGATCCGATTTACAGGCCGATTCATGGAATAATTAGCGCGGCGCAAGTGGGCAAAAACGTGCGAATCGCAGTGGAATAGCGAAAATCGCAGTGGAAGTGCGAAAATCGCACGAAAAGCAGCGCACGTCGATTCATGGAAGGCCGTGCGCGAGAAAACCAGCGGATGTGCGATAAAAAAGTGCGCGGCGCACGTTGGCGCACGTTGGCACACAGGCCATCTAACAGCGTGCGCCAGGTCACAGCGAAAATCGCACAGGCCACAGCGAAATTCGCACATAGCGCGGCGCACGCAATAAAAGTAGGCGGAACACGGGCGTAACACTCGGAATGGGGAACAACTTGCCAAAACGTGGGCGTCACGGGGGAAGTACAGGGCACAAGTGCGCGGAACGCCCACACGCTCGCCTACAACACGTATTCATGGAATAGAATAGGGGAAAAAAGCGCACGCTCAAACCAGCACACAGGCACAAACACGACCGCCACAAGAAAGGAGGCGGTAGCGTCTCTGCGGCTGTAAGAAATGTGCGCCAAAAGGTGCGCCAACAAATAGCACCTATATACTGCCATGATGAATGTCCCATACTGTGGCCCTCCAGGAAAAAAGACGTGCAAAGGGGTACCCACAAACACGGACACCCGCTGACAAAAAATACGTGTGCATGTATACCGGGGTGCGCGGGAAGTGTCACACGCGATTTGCAGGGTACGTGCATCACAGGGGTTCGCGTGAAGTTATTCACGCGATCGGGCCTGGGGGAGCGGGCTACGTGTATTACAGGGGTTCGCGTGAAGTTCCTCACGCGATCGGGCCTGGGGGAGCGGGCTACGTGTATTACAGGGGTTCGCGTGAAGTTCCTCACGCGATCGGGCCTGGGGGAGCGGGCTACGTGTATTACAGGGGTTCGCGTGAAGTTCCTCACGCGATCGGGCCTGGGGGAGCGGGCTACGTGTATTACAGGGGTTCGCGTGAAGTTCCTCACGCGATCGGGCCTGGGGGAGCGGGCTACGTGTATTACAGGGGTTCGCGTGAAGTTCCTCACGCGATCGGGCCTGGGGGAGCGTGCTACGTGTATTTCAGGGGTTCGCGTGAAGTTTCACACGCGAATAGCCTGGGCGCGTGAATTTGAGGGGTGCGCGGGAAGTTCCTCACGCGATCGGGCCTGGGGGAGCGGGCTACGTGTATTACAGGGGTTCGCGGGAAGTTCCACACGCGAATAGCCTGGGCGCGTGAATTTGAGGGGTGCGCGGGAAGTTCCACACGCGAATAGCCTGGGCGCGTGTATTTCAGGGGTGCGCGGGAAGTTCCACACGCGAATAGCCTGGGCGCGTGTATTTCAGGGGTTTGCGGGAAGTTCCACACGCGAATAGCCTGGGCGCGTGAATTTGAGGGGTGCGCGGGAAGTTCCACACGCGAATAGCCTGGGCGCGTGTATTTCAGGGGTTTGCGGGAAGTTCCACACGCGAATAGCCTGGGCGCGTGTATTTCAGGGGTGCGCGGGAAGTTCCACATGCGAATAGCCTGGGCGCGTGTATTTCAGGGGTGCGCGGGAAGTTCCACACGCGAATAGCCTGGGCGCGTGTATTTCAGGGGTGCGCGGGAAGTTCCTCACGCGAATAGCCTGGGCGCGTGTATTTCAGGGGTGCGCGGGAAGTTCCACACGCGAATAGCCTGGGCGCGTGTATTTCAGGGGTGCGCGGGAAGTTCCACACGCGAATAGCCTGGGCGCGTGTATTTCAGGGGTTCGCGGGAAGTTCCACACGCGAATAGCCTGGGCGCGTGTATTTCAGGGGTGCGCGGGAAGTTCCACACGCGAATAGCCTGGGCGCGTGTATTTCAGGGGTGCGCGGGAAGTTTTACACGCGAATAGCCTGGGCGCGTGTATTTCAGGGGTGCGCGGGAAGTTTTACACGCGAATAGCCTGGGCGCGTGTATTTCAGGGGTGCGCGGGAAGTTTTACACGCGATTTCTGCACGGTACGTGTATTTCAGGGGTGCCGGGGAGTCCCACATGTGATTTGACAGTGTGGGTCCTCCCAGGTGTACCCTGTACACCCTCCACGGCCCCTGCAGGCAGCCCACACCACAGGGGACTACCCTGCATCCCTGGTCATTTCCCGCAGGCAGCCCACCCAACATGGGCATGCCCCCCAGCAAAGGCACATGTCTCCTTGAACTAATGAACACCAACACATGTCCCCTTGCACCCCCACCCCCCAGCACTGTGGGGCACATGCCAGCAGTCTCCCACCCATGTCCAACTCATGTCCCCCACCACCCCCACCCCCCAGCACTGTGGGGCACCTGCCAGTAGGCCCCCACCCATGTCCAACTCATGTCTCCCACCACCCCCACCCCCCAGCCACCAGGGTCACCCTCCACCAGGGCCCCACTCATGTCTCCCACCACCCCCACCCCCCAGCACTGTGGGGCACCTGCCAGCAGGCCCCCACCCATGTCCAACTCATGTCTCCCACCACCCCCACCCCCCAGCACTGTGGGGCACCTGCCAGCAGTCCCCCACCCATGTCCAACTCATGTCCCCCACCACCCCCACCCCCCAGCACTGTGGGGCACCTGCCAGTAGGCCCCCACCCATGTCCAACTCATGTCTCCCACCACCCCCACCCCCCAGCCACCAGGGTCACCCTCCACCAGGGCCCCACTCATGTCTCCCACCACCCCCACCCCCCAGCACTGTGGGGCACCTGCCAGCAGGCCCCCACCCATGTCCAACTCATGTCTCCCACCACCCCCACCCCCCAGCACTGTAGGGCACCTGCCAGCAGTCCCCCACCCATGTCCAACTCATGTCCCCCACCACCCCCACCCCCCAGCACTGTGGGGCACCTGCCAGTAGGCCCCCACCCATGTCCAACTCATGTCTCCCACCACCCCCACCCCCCAGCCACCAGGGTCACCCTCCACCAGGGCCCCACTCATGTCTCCCACCACCCCCACCCCCCAGCACTGTGGGGCACCTGCCAGCAGGCCCCCACCCATGTCCAACTCATGTCTCCCACCACCCCCACCCCCAAGCACTGTGGGGCACCTGCCAGCAGTCCCCCATCCATGTCCAACTCATGTCCCCCACCACCCCCACCCCCCAGCACTGTGGGGCACCTGCCAGTAGGCCCCCACCCATGTCCAACTCATGTCTCCCACCACCCCCAGCCACCAGGGTCACCCTCCACCAGGGCCCCACTCATGTCTCCCACCACCCCCACCCCCCAGCACTGTGGGGCACCTGCCAGCAGGCCCCCACCCATGTCCAACTCATGTCTCCCACCACCCCCACCCCCCAGCACTGTGGGGCACCTGCCAGCAGGCCCCCACCCATGTCCAACTTATGTCTCCCACCACCCCCAAACCCCAGCCACCAGGGGCACCCTCCACCAGGCCCCCACTCATGTCACCCACCACCCCCACACCCCAGCAGTGCAGGGTCACCCTCCACCAGGGCCCCACTCATGTCTCCCACCACCCCCACACCCCAGCAGTGCAGGGTCACCCTCCACCAGGCCCCCACTCATGTCTACCACCACCCCCACCCCCCAGCCACCAGGGTCACCCTCCACCAGGGCCCCACTCATGTCTCCCACCACCCCCACCCCCCAGCACTGTGGGGCACCTGCCAGCAGGCCCCCACCCATGTCCAACTCATGTCTCCCACCACCCCCACCCCCCAGCACTGTGGGGCACCTGCCAGCAGGCCCCCACCCATGTCCAATCCATGCCCCCCTGCACCTGGGTCCCAACATTCCCCAATCATGTCCGTAATGCCCATCCTCCCCTGCCAAAAGGCCCAACCAACTATCACACCCACCCACATATCAAAGGCAATTACATGTTACACCCCCAATGTAAATAATGCAATTTAACACATGTCTGTCACACACAATGGCTGCAAGTGAATGACAAAACACCCAACATGACATGCCTGAAAGCAATGAGATGATACGACACATTGAAGATTAAAAAAATAATATGTATTGAACAGCAAATAAGAAAAAACACAAAGCAAATCAAACAAAACAAGATGAATGTCCAAGAAAAAATTATGAAAAATTAAAATAAGCCAATTAAGAAGATCATCCTGGGTCCATGAGCCCTACCAAATTAAACCTAACTGACTACTAACTAAAAAGGGAACTATATACAAAAAAGTGGTGCACTGTCCAATCGCAACCAAAAAAAAATCAAAAAAACAAAGGAAACCTAACCCTAACTATACAACTATATACAAAGGCAGCGGGCTATTCGGACGGCTCACTGGTTGTTGTCATGGGCCAGGGCATCATCGAACTCCTGGTCAATGGCTTGGAGGCGGGCATGTTCCCTGGCCCCGAGGTCCCGCAGGGATAACGCAGTGTCAAGCTCAAACTCCCTGCGAAGACCCTCGAGGCACTCAGCCCGCCTCAGCGCCCTCCGCATGGAGTCCTCCGCCCTGACCATCGTGAGCCGTTCCTCCTCTGCCCACTGCCGCTCCGCACCTATCCGCTGGCACAACCTCTCCCACACGGAAGCCACTCCCATTCCAGGGTTCTCCTGCCCTCCGGCCGATGCCTGCACCCCTGATGTTGATGGCCCCGAGCCATGATGCCTCCCACGTTGAGCCTGCTGCTGCCTCCGACGCAACTGCCTGTGCCAGCACGACGGCATCCAGGCTGATGGAAACCACCGACGCCGTCGTGCACGTGCCCTGCCCGATGATGCCGTCACATCCTCCATCTGCTGGGGTCCAGTTGCTCTGGTGTCCACCCCTGCTGGATCTCTGACTCCCGACTGTGGCAGGGATGGGATCCCCACCGAGCTGGCTGCATTGGTCGGGGCAGGTCCACAGGGGGCCATGGTGGCATCTGGGCTGGAAGACGGCAAGGAGAACGACTGGTGGATAGCCTGCACAGAGGAGGAGAGGGCCGCCACATTGGCCAACACATGCAGGAAACCCCCGAACATGGCCGATCCCAATTGGGCCACGTCGGCACGGTGCACTTCGTGATGACGTGCGTGCTCCTCCCGGGAAGCACGCACGGCATCACGAATCACAGCCGTGCGTAACGCGACCCCAATCAGGACCTTCTCCGCACGGCCAGGGGTTCCCACGTCCGCAGGTGGAGGGGAGTCAGGTGACATGGACATCCCCTCTACCTGCAGACAGGCCTGGGACGGGGCATCCCTGCTGGTGCATGGTGGTGCACTCACAGGGTCAGGGACAGCGACATGCACAGGCCCCTCCACGGTGACCTGTGCTGCCTCCTGCCCCTGGCCCTGGACTGCACCACTTGCACCAGCAGGGATGCCCCCACCAGGCCCCATGTGTGCCCCAGTGGCGGCCTCCTCCTCCTCTGTGCAAACCACCAACCTGGATGGCTCCTCACCGTCTCCCACCGTAGCAGGCCCCTGTGGGGGCTCACCCACCCCTTCCGCTGCAGCCGTGGGGGCATCCCCGCCGCCTTGCTCCACAGCGCCGTCTCCGCCCTCTTCTTCACTAGCCGCTGCGTAGAGGGAGACAAAGAACACAAGCATCAGGGCACTGTACAATGGTCCCCTAGACAGGAAGCAATAGCAGATGAGCACCACTGTCAAAGTACACTTCCATCATGTCCCTCCACAACACATGGGTCAGTCCAGGCAAAACACACACAGTAACAGGCATGGTGCATGCCATGGACATTTCCATGCATGTCCAATGGACTCTTGAAACATTCAATGATATGTAACTCACATGCATCATGCCTCATGCCCATCACATGCACACACTTCACCTCAGTCACATCCATCTGGCCCCAAACACACCAAACACAGCGGATACAAGGGTAATTTTGCTGCTTTACTGAATCTCTGCATTGTCACACACATGTGTCATGCATCCATGGCATGCACAAGTCACAGACACGCAGGTCAGGCACACAGACATGGCTACCATATATGTACCTGGCATCAGCACCCATCCCTCACCCCCACCCATGTTCAGGTACAGAGACTGGCATGCTCTCATGTTCATAATCTGATTAGGGCTCCCCATGCGGCATTTCAACACATGCAACAACCATGTGCATCACACATCACTGGTCGCACATGCATTACCATGATGTCCCTGCACACATACATGCATACATGGCCTATGGCACACATACAGGCAAGTATCATAGAACCAGCACACCGCAACATGCCCTGTCTCACACAGTAATGCATGGACACTTACCGCTCAACTCCAGACGGGCCTCCCTCTCAAGGATCTGGGCGTGGAGCGCTGGGCGTACGCGTTCCAGGACCCTCATCTGGATGGTACTCATGTGGCCCCGGCCCCCCTCCACGAGGCGCCGGGCCTTCACAAGGGTCCTGGACCTCAAGTCCTCCCAGCGCTTCTTGATCTTCAGGACGTCGCGGGTTGCCACCCCCTCCGCGTTGATGGCAACCACACAGTCGGCCCAGATCCTCTGCCATCCTTCCTTGCTGGCGCGGGACGATCCAAAGAGGGCATCATACTGCCCCAGGACATGCTCCACCAGGACACCAACTTCGGTGACAGTGAAGCTGGTGCCCCTCTGCCCCTCTGGCCTGGGGTTGCCACTGGTGCCAGATGTGGAAGTGCCCGACATGGCAACCCCAGAGGCAGGTGTGGGTGGGCAACTGGGTCCTGGGGCTGGGCTGTGGAGCGATGTAATACCAGTCGGGAGTCTTCAGTTCCAGCAGGGGTGGACACAGCAACTGGACCCCTGCAGATGGCTGATGTGCAGGCACCAAATGGCAGGGCACGGTGGCAGCAGGCAGGCAGGCAGGCAGGCAGCAGCAGATGGCACGTGGGAGGCTGCTCGGGGCACTGGGGGGCAGTAACTCGGCCTTCTGGGCAGGAGCGTGGGCTTCCGTGTGTTTTCGCGTGGCCAGCTTGATACGGAGTGATTTGGCACGTGAAAATCCTGCACGTCAGCGTGAAATCCGAGGAAAGGCCCTTAGCGCGTAAGCGCGTCAGCACGCATACGCGATTCTATTGGACCAGAGTCCCTCAGCGCGTAAGCGCGTCTGTGACGTGACCCGCACGGGTGTTCCCCACTCAGCACGTGATGACGGGGCACACGTGGAGATACTGCACGTCAGAGTGTCATCGCGTGTAATTGGACAAAAGTGCGCGTACACGCGATTGGCCTATGTACGTGTATTTAATGGGTGCGCGGCCACTTACACACGCAAGTACGTCAGCGAACCTGTATCACGTGGTGCGTGTGAATTTCCGCACGCGATTGGACTGGGAACTGGATTCCAGGGGTGCGCGGGTCACACGCTGTATCCCGTGGTGCGTGTGAATTTCCACACGCTATTGGACTGGGATCTGGATTCCAGGGCTGCGCGGGTCACAAGCTGTATCCCGTGGTGCGTGTGAATTTCCACACGCTATTGGACTGGGAACTGGATTCCAGGGCTGCGCGGGTCACACGCTGTATCCCGTGGTGCGTGTGAATTTCCACACGCTATTGGACTGGGAACTGGATTCCAGGGCTGCGCGGGTCACACGCTGTATCCCGTGGTGCGTGTGAATTTCCACACGCTATTGGACTGGGAACTGGATTCCAGGGCTGCGCGGGTCACACGCTGTATCCCGTGGTGCATGTGAATTTCCACACGCTATTGGACTGGGAACTGGATTCCAGGGCTGCGCGGGTCACACGCTGTATCCCGTGGTGCGTGTGAATTTCCACACGCTATTGGACTGGGAACAGGATTCCAGGGGTGCGCGGGTCACACGCTCGCCTAGAACACGCGCTAAGCATAAATTGCGGACTTTAACAATAACAAGCTCAGACGCCAGGATGAACATACCGTTCCTAGCAGCAGTGGCAGTGGGCTACCAAAGGAGGAGGAGGAGGATAGTCAGGGCCAGAATATTCACACCCAGAACCAGCCTTTTCGGGATGCCTGATGACCAGGTGTATGGGAGGTACAGGTTTCCACCACACATCATACTGGACCTGGTGAGTGAGTGGGAGGATGACCTCACATCACCCACCCTGTGCTCCCAAGCACTCAGCCCCCTGGAGAAGGTCCTCAATGTACTGCACTTCTTAGCCACTGGATCATTTCAGCGGACAAGTGCCATAGTGGGTGGGGTGTCACAGGCCACCCAGTCACGCTGCCTACGCCAGGTCTTGAACATCATGACTGCACGCCCATCAGTCCGCAGGCACATATACCTGCCCAGAACACCTGCAGAAAGGCATGCTGCCGCCCTGGATTTTTACGCAGTGGCACGATTCCCCAAAGTGCTAGGTGCCATCGACTGCACCCATGTGGCTCTACGTCCCCCCAGGGCATCTGAGCACATCTATAGGAACCGCAAGCACTGGCATTCCATCAACGTGCAGGTAGCATGTAATGCCAAGGGAATCATCACCTCAGTATATGCCAACTATCCCGGCTCCACCCACGACAGCTTCATTTACCGAATGTCCACCCTAAGCCGGGACCTAGAAGCTGGGCGGCATGGCGATACATGGCTGCTTGGTGAGTATGTATGCCACTGCACATGCATGCATGTTGGATACTGAGCAAGGTCACAACCTCACCAATGATACCAATCCCCACCTCCACAGGGGACAGTGCCTACCCTCTCAGCCCCCACATGATGACGCCAATTCGGAACCCCACCACGCTACCCCAGGTAAGATTTAACACAGCCCACATTACAACCAGGGGCATAGTGGAGCGCACATTCGGAGTGCTGAAGTCACGCTTTCGCTCCCTTGACCGTTCTGGCGGGCAGCTGTTATACGCTCCCCCAGTAGTGTGCAGGATCATAGTGGCAGCATGTGTCCTGCACAACGTTGCAACACGCCGGGGCCTGGCCGTGGACATGGTGGTGGCCCCACATCCCCAACCACATGCACAGCCGCTGCGCATGGGAGGGGAAAGGGCATGGGGGGAGGCAGCCCGTACACAGCTAGTGGCTAATTACTTCACATAGAAATCACACCCCTGTGGAGTGCACACTGCCCTGGCACATTCCATCTGACAATCAATGATGACTCAACCTGACACTGATCCTGAATGTGTGGAGAATGAACCGGGAATTCCATGTCAGCCTGAGATTGTTCACCTGGAAGTGTCACAATGTGTGCATCCCTACCCACACAGACACCACCAATGCAGTTTTGTGAAGTTACACATTGAAGCAGCTAAAATGAATACCCACTTGCAAAATGCAACAAGAGGACAGTGCCATGTCAGCCAACCCAACCCCAGCACTGCCACACGACACACCGTGCCATGTCATGCTAATTGCAGGTAAACAAAGTAATCCCCACAACATGACATCACTCTCACTATGTACAGTGGCACTATTAGAAACCTGCAACACCTGAAATGCTCGCAGCAATGCCGGACCAACAACATACTTGAGCACGTAGTACCATTAACATGACATCAAAAATGTTACATATTAGTAGTCTCACCACCTGGAAATGCCTGCACTCCCACCACTACCAACTGTGCAGTGTTGGCGCCATGTAGAGTTGTAGGTGCACTGCTGCCAACATGGTCCCCATCGCCAGACTAGAGGTCCTTGTGTGGACTTGAGGAAGGGACCTGCAAATTGGGAGGTAGACACAGAAGAAGAGTTACACATCAATGCAACATGCAGTGTACAACACAACAGCAATATGCACTATGAATGTATACACAGTATTGACTACAGACTGGCCACACAGCTCATGGGAGTCCAACGTCACTGTGTAATTCACTGTCACTTGGGCACACCCTTTGCAAGCCCATGGAAACGGGAAGCAGGAGGGGTGTGTGTGACTCAAACCCAAGCATCTGAACCAAATACATTACAAGCCTGCATGTGCCCAGCCACAATGCAGCGTATGCCCACAGGAACCACGGAAGCCAACAGATCGGAGCCAACAGATCGGAGCCAACAGATCGGAGCCAACAGATCGGAGCCAACAGATCGGAGCCAACAGATCGTCCCAAAAAAATTGGGAATAAAAGAAATCAAAATAAAAATAAAAATAAGAAACAATCAAAAATGGCCATTGATGGGCCCGGGGGGGTTGGGGAGGCCACCCAGGAGGTCCGAGGACAGGATGCACACCAGAACCCACCTGCGTGGATCCTGGGAAGATAAAACACCTCCATGGGCTCATGGCCCACACGGCTACCCTATTGTGGGAGTGTCACTGCTGTCGCTATTATCACCCTGTGCAGCTGCATCCGGAGGTGGTTGCACTATGGGAGGCAGCTCACGCAAGGCCCTAGTCTGCTCCTCCATGGCTGCAAGCATGCGGGTGTGGTAGGTCTGGTTCTGGAGGATGAGTGTGCGGAGGTCCCCATGCAACAACTCACGGGATGCCCGGACCTCCGCCCTCGTTGCCTGCATCTCAGCTGAGAGCGTACGGGTGAGACGCTCCAGCTGCTGTTCTGTCCTTTGGTGTGTTGAAGCCTCAAGCTCAACAAGAGTCGTCCTGAGGTGTAGGAGCTCCTGCCTCAGGGCTTCCCTGTGGCCCTGGGACTCAATGGAGATGGCCTCCTGCAGAGTCGCCAGTGCCGCCCGCCTGTCCCTGTTGGACCCCAACATGTCCTCCCTGTGTGACTGGCAGATGGAGTCGGTTGCCTGCTCTAGTCGCTCCATCAGCCTTTCTGGGGGGACAATGGAAGTGGCCACCCTATCCATGGCCTGAGCCATCATCTCGGATGATGCAGCCTGTTGGGTAGCCATACCGTAAATGGATTGCTCCCATGCGGTATTGCCGGGTGGCGTACGGCCACCACGTCGGCGGGCACCACACCTGTCTGGGGCAAGGCGAACTGCGCCTTGCTGTGCCGGCACTGCCTGAGGCTGCAGGACTGCATTCCCCCTCTGATCTGCTGGCCCAGGAACAGGATCAGATGTCGCGGAGTGTGACCCTGCATCCGTAACCACCGAAGGCGTAGCTGCCAACACTGACATCCCCATGGAGGGTACTGACCCTGGTGCAGGTGGGTGAGACAGAACAGAATCCCTCCCTGGAACACTCACCAGCGACGGCACGTAGGTCTCATCCGAATCAACACCTGAGTACAGCTCGGGGGAGGTGCAGCCAGAGACACCCCTTGAGAGCACGACCTGCAGCACTTGTGGGTTCTCCCCCACCACCACACCACGTCCCTCACTGGTGGTTGGTCGGCCCTGGGACACCTCCTGGGTCTGCACCATCTCCACAACCCCAGCAGTATCAGGTGCGTCTTCCCCTGCAAAGACATGAAAACAAAGTAATGGAAACAGGCATTAGCACCATGGCACACATTGAGGGCTAAGAAGCAAGAGAACCAGTACTTGATTGACACATGTCCCACATGACTAAAACCCTCCCATGCATGCACCCTCACTGCGTATGAAGTGCAGGCAAATGGCACACACTGATGACACCAAGATGGAAGATGAACAAATTTTCTGCATGCTGCCTGGCAGTGGCATCACACATTGGCCTGTGATTGGCAGGTGAAACACACATGCCATCACACAGATGGCATGTATCATTGCTATTGAGTGAAGATGGAGAGGAGGGCACCACCTATTCATTCAGTCCAGTTCCCGCATGTAATAGCTTTTCTGATTCTAACAGGTCAGATTTTTCACCAGGAGCTGCCAGTCTGAAATGGTCAAATAGCACAGGGACATGTGTGTACAAATGATATCCAGGTAACAAAGTCACTCCACTTTACCATACCCATGTCAGACATGTGACTAGTGGACAGCGACATGCCTAGTGAAAGTGGTGGAATGCAAACAAACTGACTGAATGAACAGTGAAAAATAAGCAAATATGTTGTGTCAAGGTGACACTTCAAGGGCAACTGGCATGCAGTTGTGCTAGATGTCTACTGTTGGCAGAAGGGATACTGCTATGGCCAAATGCAGCTGTGCAGGAAGTATTGCATGAAGCACATGGCTGAACCATACGACTGAGGCGCACACACTCTCACCTGGCACCCAAACAGAAGCCCTCACACACACACCATGCACATGTATGACACACACATGCATGTGCACTCACCGGACAATGCCTCGTAATCAGCCAGATCTCCCACGCCTTGGATCTGTTCCTCCGTGACGTAGGTCCCAGCGACTGACTCATGTGGAGTGAGTTCCATGTCTACTACTGGAGACCCACCTCCAGTCACTAGAGTTGCGGCATGACTTGAGGCCAGCTTACTCTTTGCCCTGCGCTTTAGGTCATTCCAGCGCTTATAGCAATCATTGGCTGTGCGCCCCACGATTCCAAGGGCACTTACGATGTCCGCAACGGTCTGCCAGTGTGCCTGGCGTTGTGCAGGTGTGGTCTTGGATCCTGCAACAATGACCATCTCGTTGTCATGTCCGGACACATACTCGACAAGTGCATTCAGTTCGTCATCCGTGAAGCTGGGCTTCCTGGACGGGCCGGACTGTGTAGCCGTGTCTGGGGCATCAGCCTGTGCCGGACGAGCACTCTTCCTCTTCCGCTTGGAAGGTGGTGGTGATCCTGAGTGTCCTGCGCCACTCTGGACACTAGGGGCAGGAGCCCTGGTGGACTCTGTATCAGGAGTGTGGGATTGCACACTCAGCATGGGAGTTGGTGCAGGCATTGGCTCTAGTGTGATGGTGTCAGGGGGAATGTCAGCAGCATGGACTAGGACCGACACTGTCCTGGCTGGGTGTGTGAGGGCTGGGGTGGATGGAGCCGCAGCTGCCCCTGCAGCCACTCCGCCCTGCCTCCTTGGTGCAGCAGATGACCTTGCTGCCCCAGATCCACGTGGCATGATGGCATCAACGTGCACCAGCGCACGTGTCGTAGCCCTGCTGACCTGGAAGTCAGCCATGGAGTCAGCCAGGTCTGGTGCCACAATGGGCTGGTCCAACAAGGGCTGAGCATGGATGGTGTCAGCCACTTCAGCCTCAACGGGAGGGGGGGAGGGGGGGGAGGGGGGGGGATGATGGGTGCCCTTGACTGGTCCTCCACACATGGGGGGACAGGCTCACCCTGCAAGTTACGACCACGTCCCCTACCGGATCCACCACGGCCACCACTTGTGGCTCTTCCACCTTTGCCACCCTTACGGAATCCTCGCCTCCCAGCCATGGCACTGATATTAATGTGCGTATGGGAGTGGCTGTAGACAATTGTCCTGGGCAATTGGGGGTCAAAGGGGTTGGGTACCAGATGGTAATTGTACCCTAGTGCTCTAGCACGGCTGATTGTAACCCCTGGGGAAAGATGACGGGTCACGCAACGCACAGGAGGCCCAAAAAAGGGAGATGACGTGCACGCAACCCCTCCTAGACCACGTGTGCAGAAAGAAAAACCTGCACTACGCTGTGGCACCCAGTAACACAAGAATGAACGTATGCGTGTCACACGCATCCTAGAATGACCTCTGAAGGGGTAGGCTACACACGGGGCAAGCACAGAAGTTGGATACGTGCGTGACTCACCGTCTGCCAGGTAAAAGAGCGTGAAGAATGAGCGCGTTTGGCTGGCTAAACCCCCGCCAAAAGAAGATGTGTACGCTGTCTGAGAAGACAGGACAACAGTAGAAGGGGACACTGTTTGAGGGAACAGGCCCAGGTAAACCAGTAAAAGAGAAAAAAGAGAAAAAGCTGTCAGAGGTAACAGGGAATACGAACTGGAAACGCCGTGAAGTAAATCGCGTGTGAAACGACAAGAAGTACAGATTTCACCCACTCGCTCTCCACGAAAAGCACGTACAAGGAAATGGTGTTCTACATGTACCTTATATACAGGCCCACACGTACAGCGTCACTTACGCGGCGTGTACGTTCACCAATCACACGCTTTGTCACTCCTGCGTGTAGATCCATTTTCACCAATCACACGCTTTGTCACTTCTGCGTGTAGATCCATTTTCACCATTCACACGCTTTGTCACTTCTGCGTGTAGATCCATTTTCACCAATCACACGCTTTGTCACTTCTACGTGTACATCCATTTTCACCAATCACACGCTTTGACACTGGGACGTGTCACGCAACAATTTCCTGCACGTGCAGGTGACTATAGGCGCGCATATGCTGTTGACGGGTTTACGCGCTAAGGGCCTTTGCTGACGTGTGGGATTTCACTACCTATCAGGCTGTCCACGCGTTCACACACGAGAGACCACGCTCCTGGCCAGGAGGCCAAATTACTGCCCCCCAGAGCCCTGAGCACGCTCCCACCTGCCATCTGCTGCTGCCTGACTGCCTGCTGGCCACGTGCCCCACAGTGCTGGTGGGTGGGGGTGTTGGGAGACATGGGTGGGGGCCTGATGGAGGGTGCCCCTGCACTGGTGGGGGTGGTGGGAGACATGGGTGGGGGCTTGGTGGAGAGTGCCCCTGGTGGCGGGGGGGTGGGGGTGGTGGGAGACATGGGTGGGGGCCTGGTGGAGGCTGCCCCTGGTGGCGGGAGGGTGGGGGTGGTGGGAGACATGAGTGGGGGCCTGGTGGAGGCTGCCCCTGCACTGCTGGGGGGTGGGGGTGCAGGGGGACATGAGCAGGTGTGCAGGGTAGTCCCCTGTTTTGTAGGCTGCCTGCAGGGGCCGTGGAGGGTGTACAGGGAACACCTGTGAGGACCCACCCAGCCTAATCGCGTGTGATGATTCCCACGCACCCCTGTAATACACGTACCCTGGCCAATCGCGTGTTAAACTTCCCACGTACCCCTGTAATACACGTACCCTGGCTAATCGCGTGTTAAACTTCCCGCGTACCCCTGTAATACACGTACCCTGCCTAATCGCGTGTTAAACTTCCCGCGTACCCCTGTAATACACGTACCCTGGGCAATCGCGTGTTAAACTTCCCGCGTACCCCTGTAATACACGTACCCTGGCTAATCGCGTGTATAACTTCACGCGTACCCCTGTAATACACGTACCCTGGCCAATCGCGTGTTAAACTTCCCGCGTACCCCTGTAATACACGTACCCTGGCTAATCGCGTGTTAAACTTCCCGCGTACCCCTGTAATACACGTACCCTGCCTAATCGCGTGTTAAACTTCCCGCGTACCCCTGTAATACACGTACCCTGGGCAATCGCGTGTTAAACTTCCCGCGTACCCCTGTAATACACGTACCCTGGCTAATCGCGTGTATAACTTCACGCGTACCCCTGTAATACACGTACCCTGGCCAATCGCGTGTTAAACTTCCCGCGTACCCCTGTAATACACGTACCCTGGCCAATCACGTGTTAAACTTCCCGCGTACCCCTGTAATACACGTACCCTGGCTAATCGCGTGTATAACTTCACGCGTACCCCTGTAATACACGTACCCTGGCCAATCGCGTGTTAAACTTCCTGCGTACCCCTGTAATACACGTACCCTGGCTAATCGCGTGTTAAACTTCCCGCGTACCCCTGTAATACACGTACCCTGCCTAATCGCGTGTTAAACTTCCCGCGTACCCCTGTAATACACGTACCCTGGGCAATCGCGTGTTAAACTTCCCGCGTACCCCTGTAATACACGTACCCTGGCTAATCGCGTGTATAACTTCACGCGTACCCCTGTAATACACGTACCCTGGCCAATCGCGTGTTAAACTTCCCGCGTACCCCTGTAATACACGTACCCTGGCCAATCGCGTGTTAAACTTCCCGCGTACCCCTGTAATACACGTACCCTGGCTAATCGCGTGTATAACTTCACGCGTACCCCTGTAATACACGTACCCTGGCCAATCGCGTGTTAAACTTCCCGCGTACCCCTGTAATACACGTACCCTGGCCATTCGCGTGTTAAACTTCCCGCGTACCCCTGTAATACACGTACCCTGGCCAATCGCGTGTATAACTTCACGCGTACCCCTGTAATACACGTACCCTGGCCAATCGCGTGTTAAACTTCCCGCGTACCCCTGTAATACACGTACCCTGGCCAATCGCGTGTTAAACTTCCCGCGTACCCCTGTAATACACTTACCCTGGCTAATCGCGTGTTAAACTTCCCGCGTACCCCTGTAATACACGTACCCTGGCCAATCGCGTGTTAAACTTCCCGCGTACCCCTGTAATACACGTACCCTGGCTAATCGCGTGTTAAACTTCCCGCGTACCCCTGTAATACACGTACCCTGGCCAATCGCGTGTTAAACTTCCCGCGTACCCCTGTAATACACGTACCCTGGCTAATCGCGTGTATAACTTCACGCGTACCCCTGTAATACACGTACCCTGGCCAATCGCGTGTTAAACTTCCCGCGTACCCCTGTAATACACGTACCCTGGCCATTCGCGTGTTAAACTTCCCGCGTACCCCTGTAATACACGTACCCTGGCCAATCGCGTGTATAACTTCCCGCGTACCCCTGTAATACACGTACCCTGGCCAATCGCGTGTTAAACTTCCCGCGTACCCCTGTAATACACGTACCCTGGCCAATCGCGTGTTAAACTTCCCGCGTACCCCTGTAATACACTTACCCTGGCTAATCGCGTGTTAAACTTCCCGCGTACCCCTGTAATACACGTACCCTGGCCAATCGCGTGTTAAACTTCCCGCGTACCCCTGTAATACACGTACCCTGGCTAATCGCGTGTTAAACTTCCCGCGTACCCCTGTAATACACTTACCCTGGCTAATCGCGTGTTAAACTTCCCGCGTACCCCTGTAATACACGTACCCTGGCCAATCCCGTGTTTAACTTCCCGCGTACCCCTGTAATACACGTACCCTGGCTAATCGCGTGTATGACTTCACGTGTACCCCTGATATGCACGTTACCCGCTTTGCGTTCCTTGTTTGGCAGCCCTGTAAACTGGTCCAGGGTTAGCGCAGCCCTTTGCGATGATTTAGCGATTTTGATGGCTTTTCCTTGCGCGAGGGCGTTCTTGGGGGCGTTACTGGCGCTGCTGCAGGGTCGCTGCGATACTCTGCGCCACGGCTGGTTTGGGAGCATGAAATCCATGAATACGCTGTGCGCGGAAATCGGTTTTAGCGCACGTGCCTGGCGCAGTCAATCGCACGCGGACACTCTGCGCCAGCCGCTTGCGACACTTTTCAGCGAAATTCTATGAATTACCCTCTTAGAGTTCTTAGCTATCTCATAAAAAATACTGACAGCGCGTTTAAACTAAAAAGAAGTAAATGGGAGAAATTATGGGGATTTTAAGGGGACCTCTTTTATTAAAGCGGTAAACCCAGGGTAATCTCGTCCAATAATGAGTTCCTCTGGTAAACCTGGGATGCCCGCTGTTGGTATGATAGTTTGTATTCCCTTGTTAGTAATAGTTATAGGTACTTTGGGATATATTTCTTTATCTCCATGCACACAGGTAATTCTCACCAATTCTTGATTCCTAAGATCTTCTAAGGAAATAAGTCCTGCCTGAATAGCAGTCTGTTTACTTACAGAATCTATCAATGCTTGTACTGATTTACTATTGACAATGGCTGATTCTTGAGTAAACTCTGTGGGTTTATTACAAAAGCACACACTCAAAGTTTCAATCTCCTCTTCTGTTTATTCCCATTCATCTCCTATTAAATCTCTTATTTCCCTGGGTTCTTCTTTCTTATTTTCAGGGCAGTTTTTAGCTATGTGTCCTGATTTCCGATGTGAAAAACAAGTTAAGATTTGGGGTTTAATGGTTTGGATTTCATCCCTTTTCCCCTCGTTGCCACCTTCTAATACTGTTCTTCTCTCTGACCTCTCTTTTTCCTTATTAGCCCATTCTTTATTTTTAAAAGGATATCCTCCTCTTTCCTGTGGAAAGTTATTTGAGCGAGGAGGACCTTTATGGTCTCTTCTATCTTCAGTCGTATGTAGGGTATGAAAATGATGGTTAGCCTCAGAGAAATTCTGATTGGTTTCAATAGCTTGAGTAGGAGTATGTTCATTTAATTACAATATTAATCATTGAAGGGCCGGAGGAAAGGAATAAGTAAATTGCTTAATTGTTAACATCTCTATTACTACGGGTAAGGTCTTCTTCCCCAGCCATAATGAAATGGTGTATTTTATTTTTCCACCAAGTTCTAAGGGAGTTTTCCGAGGATTTAACCTGAGGTTACGTAATTTCTGTCAGTAAAAATTACTAGTTTGCCCCACTCTTTGTAGAAACCCCTCCTTGATATTTTCAAAGGTGACATTGGGCCTCACTATGGGTCGGGCGGTCAAGAATTAACCGTGGCGGTAAACCCACCACCACTGTTAATCCGGGACCACCCGATCCCGACTCCTGCAGGCGGGAGGTGATCTTCCCGCCAGGTCTGACCTGGCGGGTTTAACACCGCCCGCCTGCCGGCGGACGTGGAAACACCAGCAGCATCACGAGATGCTGCTGGTGTTTCCACTTCCCCATTCCCATTGAGTCCTATGGGATTCAATGGGAATGGGGATTTACACCATTCCGCCTCCGTGACTCCCGTAACACCAGGGTCGTAATGCCCTGGTGTTTCCGGGAGTCACGGAGGCGGAATGGTAATACGAGTCTGGCGGTAACCAGGCGGTTTTACCACCACGGTTACTGCCAGACTCGTAATGAGGCCCATTGTCTTGAAGATTGCGCAACTGATAAAATGTTTGGAGCTCCCCTCTTAATAAGGGTCATCTTCCAATCCAAACTTAACTGCCAATATTTCAAAGTTTAGAAAAAAATTACCTACATCTTCACCTTCATGGTATGGTTGTAAAATCCCTTATGGAAGGTGGGGCTGGTTTGTATTACAATGTGTTCTTCTAACCCGGTTTGCAGGCATGTTTCTGCCTGTAATTGGTGACCAGCCAGTCGGGTTGGGGCTTCCTCTAGGGATGCTATGTCAAGATCTGGAGTTAGGGTCTGGTCTGATTCGCTTCTCAATTCTGAAAAAACAGAAAGAGACTCAAGCTTGTCTTCTTTGTCAAATAAAGAAAACTCTGATTCTGATGTATCTGAATACGTTTTATGAAGGGAGGATTGATTATTTACGTCGAGTAAGAGTGTTTTAGAGCTAGAAGGTACATTTACTCCAGAGAGAGCTTTCCTTGCCAGTGCGATTCCTAAAGTGCTAGGTTTTATATAGGCTTGAGGAGCTCAGGTTTTTAGAATATTATTGTCCCACTGTTGCAACTGGTAATGAGAAGTAGGAAAAGTATTCAACAATATATGAGACCGGAAAAATAAGTCCTGGTCTCATACGGAATATGTGTCTGTAAAAAAATTGATTGACCTGTCTGAGTCTTCAACATTAACAAGAATCTTTTCCCCAGCTGGAGGAAATAAAACTAGTAGTATGGATTCCTCAACTTGTTTCAGTTGAGCGCATCCTACTCTGACACCATATGTGGGACAGGTATGGTATCACAAGTGAAGACACAGACGTAAAAGATACAAGTTTTGAAACCTTTATTAAACTTGACTGGGGTTAGAGACTTCCCATCTGTCCCTGGCTCTATAATGGGAGTAGTCTCCACCATCAAAGTAAAACAAATGGTCCAAGTCAGTCAGTCAAACCAAAAGAAAAGTCTGTGTCATAAACATATACTTGCTCTCACGCTCTACAATAACTAAGTTTGGGGAATGTGTACAAAAACAAAGGAATGTGTTCAAAAGAATGCCAGAATGGCTATGGAAGTGGCCACCACTCCCTTCCCCAAGTTCAGTTCACTGGGGTATTTGTAGTGTGCTTCAAGGTGGGTAGTGTCCACAGTTCACAGGCTTTTTATAAGTCACATAGGCTTCCTCTGCCTATGTTATCTAGCAGTTCAATGCTTTGCACTGTTAGTCTTTTTTGACTTCTTATGGGCTTCCCTCGCCCAATGTTACATTTCTCAAACTAGCAGTTCATAACAACATGTTCCTTTTCCAGTGCTCGCTCAGGTGCCCTTGGTCTGACTCTATAGTTCACAATGTTCCAAAAACACAATTCCTCTGTACTTCACAATGTTCCTTAACACAGCTCCACTTCGTAGTGATCAGGGTTAATGTCCCTTTCACAACCTTTGCACTATATATTGTTTGCCTGATTTTCGTAACCACACAGTACTTTAACCCCTGTGCATAATCACTCCACCAGCAGGGTTCTTTAACTATTCAAAAAAAATCCCCTTGTCAGAGACCTTCGAAACCACACAGTATTATCACCCCTGTGGGCGACTACTCTGACAAAAGAGTTTCTCCCCGGCCCCTCAATCAAAGACAGTAAACACATTTTGCTGGTAATCTTTAGCCTTCAGGATCGCTGCACGTCTTTCTTCCCATTGTGCCTTTTCCTCTGAAGTATCCTTGTCACTTAATAGTTCATATCCTGTCTCGCTGAAGCATTTCACAATGTGCCTTCTCTTACGGCACCGTTCCATTACTTTGTTTTGCAGACAGCTAGCTCGCCGGTCATCACAATCAAAGCTTTTCATTTCAAACACTTTTCTTTCTCACGCGTAGCTTCACGTGCAACGCTGTAACATCTTGCAATCGCGCGTATCACATACCGGGCTCTTCCTGTTTGAAATTCACTGGCAGTGAATACTTTGGCACCCTATTTGTTTTCTCACACCATCGAGGTCAGGGTCTTGCCCACCTGCACCTCAGACCATCCCAGGCAATCTTGCAGCCTTGGGGTTGCAACAAGCACACCGCTCTGCACCCTTCTGTCAAACTCTTTTGCTCCTTGGACACACGGCTCCCTCACCACGCAGCTCACTGCCCTATCTCGCAGCTTGCCCACATTTCAGGGTCCCGTTCTCCATGGCTTGGTTACCAGCTCTTGCTCTGCTGCTCCTCTGCTCTGCCATTCAGCTCGCTTTCCCCGGTCTTGCCTGCACACACTTCTTGTGCTCTACCTTTTATAATCAGAATAGCCATCAATACTGTTCAGGTGTGTGACTGGGACTCTGCCCGACCCTATTAGTTGGACAAGGTATTGACTAGCACTGGTGGTAATCTTCACAGTCTCAATCTTCCTCTTCCTCCTGTCAGTAGTTGGGCTTGCACAGAAAGGGGGGTTCATGGGATTTGTAGTATCCAATGAAACTAGAGGAAATATGGGGTATGTAGCTATCAGGGACAGAGGGATACCATGTCTCACCCTTGGATGATCTGTCCCCACTCCCGATGACCCCCTATCAAGGTGATCCTCCCCGCATGTCCACCCCAGGGTTGCAATCCAAAACCGATGGCCCTCCCCTGGCCACCTGAATAAGGGATCTGCGGGGACTAGGGTTCGAAACTCTTACATTTCGAACTCACTAATCCCAGGCAAGGTGAGTGCCCCCCATGCCCAGCCCTAGAGCCTGTTCTTTTTGAAATATAATGTTATGCTTTACAAAGCATGTAAAATGCGTAGTGCACGTGGGTCCCAAGCTCCCCTGCCCGCTTCCTGGTCTCTATCATCCCGCCTCCCACCCGACGTGATTGGTCCATTGGACCCAACCACAACACAGGCCTAATGACCTGGCTGTAGGTGCTGCACCCATGCCATTTCGACCTCGCTCCCAGGCAAGTAGAGTGCCCCCATGCCCAGCCCCAGAGCCTGCTCTTTTTGAAATATAATGTTGTGCTTTACAAAGCACGAAGAACGCGTAGTGCACACGGGTCCCAAGCTCACCTGACCGCTTCCTGCTCCCTATCATTCTGCCTCCCACCCGACATGATTGGTCCATTGGACCTGACTACAACATAGGCCTAATGACCTGGCTGTAGGCACCACACCCGTGCCATTTCAACCTCGCTCCCAGGCAAGGTGAGTGCCCCCATGCCCAGCCCCAGAGGCTGTTCTTTTTTAAATATAATTGTGTGCTTTAGAAAGCACATAAAATGTGTAGTGCATGTGGTTCCCAATCTTCCCTTCCCACTTCCTGGTTCCTATCATCCCGCCTCCCACCCGACATGATTTGTCCCTGACAACCTCATAAGTGACCCTCCTAGGGCAGCCCTCTGCCCTGCAGTCCCTGCGGCTAAGGGCCCCAAGGAAAAGGGTAGCTCCAACATAGGTGGCTCCAGAAAGTGTCAGCAGGTGTCCGCAGGGTAAGCCAGGGGCCAGCCGTCAACTAGCACCAACCACCAAAGTAAGTGTTGCATGGTTGGGGAGTAGAGCAATTACTTTTCTCCAGAAAATCCCTGCAACACTCTCTATTACCCTACCTCTGAACTGTGAATGTTAGCAAGTGCCACACTTGGATCAAATTTTGAATGTTGGCCTGTGTCGTATCTAGATGGGACTGTGAAGGTGGATAAGAGCCGTACTCAGATGGAATTGCGAGTGTTAGCAAGTCCCACACTTAGATGGAATCGTGAAGGATAGCATGTGTCTCACTTAGATGGAATTGTGAACATTAGCCTGAGTCACATCTAGACAGGATTATGAAGGCTAGCTAGTGCCACACTTAGATAGAACTGTGACTGTTAGCATGTGTGGCACTTAGAAGTAATCATGAACATTAGTCTGTGTAGCATCTAGATAGGATTGTGAATGTCAGCATGTGCCACACTTAGATAGAATTGTGAATGTTAGCATTTGCCGCACTTAGATGGAATCGTGAACATTAGCCTGCGTCACATCTAGATAGGATTGTGAATGTCAGCATGTGCCACACTTATATAGAATTGTGAATGTTAGCATGGGCCTCACTGAGTCAAAATCATGAACATTAGCCTGCGTCACCTCTAGATACAAATGTGAAGGTCAGCATGCCCCACACTTAGATGGAATTGTGAATGATAGAATCTGCCACAGTTTGATGGAATTGTGAGCATTGGCCTTAGTCACATCTAGATGGGACTATCAAGGTTAGCACATGCCACACTCAGATAGACTAGTGAATGTTGGCAAGTGCCACACTTAGATAAGACTGTAAACAATAGCCTGCATCACAACTAGATAGGATTGTGGATGTAGGCCACTGCCACATCTAGATAGAATAACGATTGTTAGTCAGTGCCACGTCTAGACTACATCGGGATTACTATCAAAGCCAGATCCCGATAGAATTGTGAACACTAGCTTGCTTCTCATATAGACAGGATTTTCAAAGGTGGAGTGGACCAGTGCCACATTTGGATACAGTTGTTACATTTTGGTGGGCATCATATATAGAAAGGATTGTGAATATTAGCCAATACCGATCTAGATAGAAATGCAGAGATATTCACGCGCCACATCTAGAAAGAACGTGGAAATCTAGCACATCACTTCTAAACAGCGATGCCAAAAACCAACCCACTAACAATTTCACCCCTCTGCATACACCTCTCAAACTCTAAACAAACACAACCACAAACCTATAGCACAACAAACCGCACAAACTTCACTACACTGCAACAACAAAACAAACCACACATAGTCTCGCACAACAGCACACAACTCTACCAAACGGAAAGCACCCCAAGCCCAGGGAACGGCGTTAACCGGGCTGAGGCTGCCAATGGCACATCAATGCTCTCTTGCACTTTCCTGCTCGCTCCCACTAACTCACCCCGCTACCATTTTCAGAACTGCCAGAGCAGACCACTCCTGTGGTGATAGTGCACGGTACAAATATCCTTTAACATTAACATTAACATAACCCTCACAAGATGATTTGCCCAATTCTGACTGTATTGCCAACACTGTGCCTTCTTCCTTCTGCTTCTGCTACTACTGTTCCAGCTCCTTCCAATTTTCTGCACCTGAAGGAGCCTTTTATGCCTCTCAGGTTCCTTCAGGTGCGGGCCTTTAGGCTTAATTGCCTGGCTGCTACTACAGCATGACTCTTCAGCCCTCTTCCTCGTCCCAGTATTTATGGGATTATGGGACTTGTAGTCCTCAACAACAAAGTTAGTTCTTTTTATTACCTTTTTGGTTTTAAGGGTAGATATATTTTCCATGACGTTATTTAAGGATGAAACATTAGAATTCGTTGTTACAGAGGAAGACAATTTATTTAAGGCAATATTCCTTAACTCCTTTCCATCATACCTTGGAGGTAAAGAGGACTTATATTGGTCTTTTTGTTGTTAAGGCTTTTTCAGGTTTTTTGGCATTCGTGCCCAGAGCCACAGATCTTATATGTAGTTCAGATACATCATAATGACAATCAGCCATTTCCTGTGTTGGCAACTTTAAAAGGTTCTCTCTTTCAAAGAACAAATGCTCTGTCTCACCCCACGGGATCTCCTGACCACCCTGGGCCTTTCTCCTCTCAGGTGATCCTCCTGCAGTACACCACCCCCAAGGTCAGGCTCAGGAAGCGTCTGCCATTCCCTGGCCACCTGGGTGGAGACTCTAGGCAGGGGTTTAGTGAGCGATCCGTAGTGTTCACCACAATAAGTAGAGACATGTCACATGTAGTAAGTGGGATACAAATACTATGACAAGAGAATTAAACTAATATTAGAGTCCGTCATCATACATACAAAGTAAACAAATTGTGTTATAAAGAAACTAACATAAGAACATTTTGCAAGGTAAAGACCTTAATGCGGTGACAGATAGCACACACATCGCTCCTGAGACTCAATAAAAGGCCCAAGGGCTTATGTTACAGGTTTGTGGGCTCTACGGGCATCCTTTTCTCACTCGTCTTCCGTTGGATGTCCTCTGTTATCCAGACGTCTGTATACCCAGGTTGGTACTATTGACTGGTAATTCCTACAGCCTGTTTTCTGTTTTAGGCTATGGGTGACTGCATACGATGCTGGCTCTCTAAACCTCCTTTGGGACTTCCTTCTGTCCCGCCTCTATCCAGTTGTTAGTGTTATGAGGGAATTAGGAAAGCTCCTTGCACTTGCTCAGTTGGATTCAGACTTGTTGACTGAAACCCCACATTTTCCTTTCCCCTTCTACTCTCACTGTCTCCCTCCTCCTTTTACTCCCCCCAATTCCCTGTTACTTAGATGTTTCTCTCATCCTTGTTTTCACCTCCACCCTTTGATGTTTCCTCTCCTCTCTCCCTACTCTACTTCTCCCTCCTCCACTCTACTGCTCCCTCCGCCACTCTAGTGCTCCCTCCTGCACTCAACTGCTCCCTACTCTACTCCACTTTTCCCTACTTTACTCTTCTGCTCCCTCCTTCACTCTATTACTCCATCCTCCACTCCACTACACCCTCCTTCACTCCACTGCTTGATCATCCACTCCACGTTTCCTACTCAAGAACCCTCTTTCACTGCGTCATCATACATTTCACATATACTCTCTGGACTAGTTCTTCTGAACTTTCACTACACAAACACACACACTCACACTGCAATAGCCTTCCATCACATCCTTACAACCCACAAGTTCTTGTTTCTCATCTCCTCTTTTTTGTTTCCATGCTTCCTGCCATTGGTCAGCTTTCCGCAGCCAATCTGCTTTCCTATTTTCCCTCCGAGGGCACGTATCTTTAGAAAAAAAGCTTTAAAAAGTGACTAAACTCCACCTACTCTCTCTGTGGCAGCCACTGCGGGTCGACCATGGTTGGTCTGCCAATCTAGTATCCCAGTCTTTGTCGGGTGGCCATGCTCCCTGATAAGTAAAGTCTCTGTGGGGTTTCTGGACCCTTTGCCATGTCCCTGGTGGTGGATGATTAAACATAAGTCTCTGGTGTCATTCCTTCCTGGGAGCTGAAGCAAGTCACTAAAATGGGCATGTGCTCCTGTAGGTTAATCAACGCCCCTCTCGATTTCTCCGTCACTCTTTGATGCCACCTTGGGACATCAGATGTACAGTGTCTGGCAGGGTTGCTTCTGTTCACGGGTACCACAGTCTCTGTGATGAGGATGTGGATACGAGGCATTAGTTGAGGTTGGGCAGTCTGATGTTCATCTTCTTCTTCCAGTAAAAGACTGACAAGTATCTGGACAAAGAGGCAAGGCATGAGCCAAAGGTCTGTTGCTGACTTGTAGATAGGGAATGAATAAGGGTTCAACGAGGCTGGGAGGATAGCTCAGGGGCAACGCGTTTATCTTGGAAGCAAGACAACGCACAGCGACACAGGTTTGAGTCTTGGGATTGCGCTTAGAAACTGGTCCCCATTATTAAGGGCATTATGAAAGAACATATAATTATGATAACTCTCCTTGGATGCCTATTCCCTCAGGGCCAGAGCTGGCTCTAAATTGTAGAGTGGTAGGCAGCCCCCCCTTTCTTGACAAGGTCAGAGTATTGGCTTTGTAGTATACAGCCACCCTTTCTCCCTCATCCTCTTCTTCCCTTTTCCCTGTAGATTATCTACATTGGGATATCTGGACTGTTGTAGATTATGATTTTTCTTTCTCCTCATTCATCCTGGGATAAAACTGCCCAGTTCTTTTCTGGAGGCATCAGTCTAAAGGATTCTAAAGGGTGAATTATTTCATGAAATTCAGCATTATCAAGACTGGGCTTTTACAGACACACTGCTTAAACTGGGCAAAAGTGTGCTGTGACTTCTCGGCTGACCGGACAAAGTTAGGATGTTCCTTATTCAATCTGTTGAGCCCGACCATTTGTGAAAGGCTTGGAATAAACTTGCGATTATACCCTAGGAGACCAAAGAAAGCCCAAATCTCTTTCTTGTTGACTGGTCTGGCCACTTGTATGGCTTTTACTTTGGTCATCTGAGGTAAGACCTTCCCTTTTCCCACCTGGAATCCCAAATATTTCACGGTGAACTGGATCAGGTGGCATTTGCTGGGGTTAGCAGTCAGGCGAGGTTTCCTTAGTTGATTGCAAACTGATGTCAGATGATGCAGATGTTCCTCCAACTCAAACTGTGGACTACAAAGCCATCCAGATAGGCCTCAACAAAGTCTTGGCTGGGGTCTTGGATCCGAAAGCCTTTGAAAGGTAGTAGGTGCTCCATGCACTCTGAAGGGTAATACCGTAAACTAGTATAGGCCCTCTGAGGTAGGGAATGCCATTTTGGATTTGGCCTCCTCGTCCAGAGGACCGGCCAATATCCTGTTTTCAGATTGAGAGTTGACATATTCTTGGCAGTCCCCGGTCTCTCGACCTGTTTATCGATTCTAGATATTGAATATCCAATAAAATGGGAGATCTCATTTAGGTACTGAAAATATTAAAACATCTCCAAGCCTAATCCAGCGTGGGCACCAGGACTATCAAGGATGACCATCTGCTTGCGATCTTTCTATAATTCACAGGTCGAGCATCTTCTTTATCTCTTCTTTAATAATTTGTTTCTGATTTCCGGGAGTCGTATACAGGCTAATTCATAGAATCCAGCGCACAAGTAGCGCACGCGGCTGGCGCACAGCGTGCGCCTGCGATAGTCTGCGCCAGGCACGTGCGCTAAAACAGATTTCCGCGCACAGCGTATTCATGGATTTCAAGCTCCCAAAACAGCCGTGGCGCAGAGAATCGCAGCGAGCCTGCAGCAGCGCCAGTAACGCCCCCAAGAACGCCCTCGCGCACGGAAAAGCCATCAAAAGCGCTAAATCATCGCTAAGGGCTGCGCTAACCCCGGACCACTTCACAGGGCAGGCAAACAAGGAAAGCAAAGCGGGCAATCTCCAAATCAGGAGTACGCGGGAAGTACTACACGCGACTAGGCAGGGAACGTGAATCACAGGGGTACGCGGGAATCATCACACGCGAACAGCCAGGGTGCGTGTATTACAGGGGTAGCGGGAAGTTCAACACGCGATGGGCCAGGGAACGTGTATTACAGGGGGACGCGTGAAGTAGAACACGCGATAGGCCAGGGAACGTGCATCACAGGGGTACGCGGGAATTATCACACGCGAACAGCCAGGGTGCGTGTATTACAGGGGTAGCGGGAAGTTCAACACGCGATGGGCCAGGGAACGTGTATTACAGGAGGACGCGTGAAGTAGAACACGCGATAGGCCAGGGAACGTGTATTACAGGGGTCCGCGGGAATCATCACACGCGAACAGGCAGGGTGCGTGTATTACAGGGGTAGCGGGAAGTTCAACACGCGATTGGCCAGGGTACGTGTATCACAGGGGTGCGTGGGAATTATCACATGCGAATAGGCTGGGTGGGCCCCCACAGGTGTACCCTGTACACCCTCCCCGGCCCCTGCAGGCAGCCCACAAAACAGTGGACTACCCTGCACACCTGATCATGTCCCCCTGCACCCCCATCCACCAGGGGCACCCTCCACCAGGCCCCCACCCATGTCTCCCACCACCCCCACCCCCCAGCAGTGCAGGGGCACCTGCCATCAGGCCCCCATCCATGTCTCCCACCACCCCCAACCCCCATCCACCAGGGGCACCCTCCACCAGGCCCCCACCACCCCCACCCACCAGCACTGTGGGGCACGTGGCCAGCAGGCAGTCAGGCAGCAGCCGATGGCAGGTGGGAGCGTGCTCAGGGTTCTTGGGGACTTAAATTTGGCCTCCTGGCCAGGAGCGTGGTCTTTCGTGTTAGAACGCGTGGACAGCCTGATAGGGAGTGAATGTGCACCTGAAAACCCCCCACTCATCGCGCGAAAACCCGTCACCAGCATATGTGCGTCAATAGTTACCTGCACGTGCAGTGTCAAAGCGTGTGATTGGTGAAAAGTGAGGGACACGCAGGAGTGTCGAAGCGCGTGATTGGTGAAAAAGGATCCACATGCAGGATTGACAAAGCGTGTGATTGGTGAAAAGTGAGCTACACGCTGGAGTGTCGAAGCGCGTGATTGGTGAAAAAGGATCCACATGCAGGAGTGACAAAGCGTGTGATTGGTGAAAAGATACCTACACGCAGGAGTGCCAAAGCGTGTGATTGGTGAAAATGGGCCAAGCACGTACACGCCGTAAGTGACGATGTACGTGTGGGCCTGTATAAAAGGTAGTGTTGAACACTATTTCCTTGTACGTGCTTTTCGTGGAGAGCGAGTGGGTGAATTCGGTACTTCTTGTCGTTTCACACGCGATTTACTTCACGGCGTTTCCAGTTCGTACTCCCTGTTACCTCTGACAGCTCTTTTCTCTTTTTCCTCTTGTACTGGTTTTCCTGGGCCTGTTCCCTCAAACAGTGTCCCCTTCTACAGTTGTCCTGTCTCCTCAGACAGCGTACACCTCTTCTTTTGGCGGGGGTGTTGCCAACCAAAAGTGCTATTTTTTCACGCTCTTTTACCTGGCAGACGGTGAGTCACGCACGTATCTAACATCTGTGCTTGCCCCGTGTGTAGCCTACCCCTTCAGAGGTCAATCTAGGCCGCGTGTGACACGCATACGTTCATTGTGTTACTGGATGCCACAGCGTAGTGCAGGGTTTTCCATCAGCACACGTGGTCTAGGAGGGGTATTGTGCACGTTCCTTAACTTTTCTGGGGTGCCTGTGCGTTGCGTGACCCGTCATCTTTCCCCAGGGGTGTCATATAGCCTTGCCACTGCACTAGGGTACGAATACCATCTGGTACCCAACCCCTTTGACACCCAATTGCCCAGGACAATTGTGCACACCCACTCCCATACGCACAATACCATCAGTGCCATGGTTGGGAGGCGTGCAAGCCGTAAGGGTGGCAAAGGTGGCCGAGCCACACGTGGTGGCCGTGGAGGATCCAACAGGGGACGTGGTTGTGACTTGCAGGGCGCCCCTGTTCCCCCCAGTCTGGAGGAACAGTCAGGGACACCCATGCCCCCCCCCCCCCCCGTTGAGAGTCATGTGGCTGATACCAACCCTGATCAGCCCATGTCGGACCAGGCCATTGTGGCACCAGACCTGTCCGAGGGTGATTCCATCGCTGACATCCAGGTCAGCAGGTCCACTGTACGTGCACCGGTGCACATTGGTGTCATCAGGGCACGCGCATCTATGCCAGATAGGTCATCTGCTGGCCCCCGTAGCCAGGGTGTGGCTCAATCCACCCCACCTCTCATACACCCTGCCAAGACTGTGTCGGTCCTAGTTCATGCACCTCAGATCAGGCCTGACCCCATCCCACTACCCCCAATGCCTGCACCTACTCCCATGCTGAGTGGGCAATCACACACACCCAGTACAGAGTCCACCACGGCTCCTGCCCCTAGTGTCCACAGCGGCGTAGGACACTCTGGATCCCCACCCCCTTCCAAGCGCAAGAGGAAGAGTGCACGTCCGGCACAGGCTGATGCCCCAGACACGGCTGCACAGTCCGGCCCATCAAGGAAGCCAAGCTTCACAGACGCCGAACTTAATGCACTTGTTCAGTATGTGTCAGATCATGATAGGGAAATGGTCATCGTTGCAGGGTCCAAGACCACACATGCCAGACGCCAGGCACACTGGCAGACCATTGCTGACAGAATAAGTGCCCTTGGAGTAGTGAGGCGCACAGCTAGTGATTGCCAGAAGCGCTGGAATGACCTTAAGCGCAGGGCAAAGGATAAGCTGGCCTCAAGTCATGCCGCAACCTTGGTGACTGGAGGTGGGTCCCCAGCACAGGAAATAGAACTCACACCACACGAGTCCGTAGCTGGATCCTACGTCACCGAGGGACAACTCCAAGGTGTGGGAGACCTCCCTGATTACGAGGCATCATCCGGTGAGTGCACATGCATGTGTGTATCATCCCTGTGCATGTTGTGTGTGTGAAGCATTCATGTTGGGTGCCTGTCAAGGGGGTGTGTGGCAGAGTTGATAGTGGCACCCATGTGCCTCATCCAGTATGTTCAGTGCAACACCATCTGGCCACAGCACTATCCCTACTGGCAACAGTGCACATATGGGCCAACACCATGGAAGTTGCCCTTGATTAGTAATTTTGTCACTACATTGTTGCTCATACTCCCCTGTCTATTCATCTGATGTCTTACATACCATTCCTCTCCTTTTCCCCAGCCATTCAAGTTTCATCTTCACATGCCTGACATGCAATGATACCACATGCTAATGCGTCCTCTGTATATAAATGCCTACCAACATGCAGTCATAATGTGGATGTAGCCTTGAGATCCACCTCCTTCCTGGGTCCTTTGGTACCGTCTGGTTTCGAGCCCCATTCCCTCACACTCCATGCTGCTCTTCATGGTCTATCTTCCATGACTTCTACAGTTCAGACCATCGTGCCCTACGCACGACACCTGCTTGCCAAAAGTCAAATGAGGGCAGCCTGCCCTCCAATGCGACCCACCCTATTGCTGACCAGTGCATCTGAGCCTACTCTAAGCTAACTCTCACTGACATCTGCTCATACATGCCTTTGCCTGTCCCATAGACCCTTCACATGGTCCCTGTCCTCTCTCCTTGCTCCTCTTCCACCATCATAGGTGGGACCCGTTGGGGTGTACTCCTGGCCTCCTTCCAATCCTCAGATACCACTAATGATGTGCATGGTAATGGGAGCGTCTCAGTCCAAGGCCCTTAGGCCAACCTCAATCTCCTTGAGAAATGCTACCCACATCTCATCAACTTCCTTACCTCTCCTGCTGTCCCCCCTCCTCTCTCCTCATCAATCCTGCACTGCCTCCCTGCACCCTCCCATGAACCTTCTCCGCCTCCCACTCCAACTCCTACACATGCGGCACCTCTGATCTCTAGCACTCCCCGTAAGTCCTACAAGGCTGTCAACCTCCTCCACAATTACACTCCTTTCACTGCGGCTGCATCAGGCATTCCTCCGATAACTGTCACTTACATGAGGTTATGCACCTTGACATCCTTGGTCTCATGGAAACATGTCAGACGGCCAGCTCTGTCTGCATCCTTGACCCTCTCCTTGGCCCGCCACCACTGTGCAGGGGGGGTGTGCCCTTGGCTTCCCTGAGGGTATTCCTGCCACTGTCACACCTACTTAGACCTACTCCACTCTGGAATGGCTTGTGTGAGGTTACTGTCCACCACACCTTGACATTCCAAACAGTGCGTACTGTCTCTGGGAAAACTGGTCAAATGTACTACTTCCTTTCTGAGTGTCCTCACCTCTCCTCCTCACTCATGTCCCCAGACACAGAATTCCTCATCCTTGGTGCGGTACGCATCCACCTGCATGCCTGTTGACGCCCCCACCTGACCTTTCTGTGACCTCAGCAACTCCCTCTCACCCTCTAGACTCCCGTCTGTCCCTACTCATTCTGCAGGGCACACTCTTGATGCTCTGATCTCATCTGACTTTCCCCTCTCCGTCCATCTCTGCACTCCTCTCTCCTGGAGTGATCACATTCTCCTCTCCTCCCAGCTCACCCTCAACACCCCACAGGCAAAGCCACCCTCACCACTGTCACACACCTTCTTTGTATTCCGACCCATGAAGTGTGTGTCAGTCGAGGCTCATGCTGCCAAAATGTCCCCCCCATCCAGCTCCCCCTTAGGCTCACTCCCATCCTGACAGGGCCCACTCCATGCTCCACTCCATGTCAGGTACACTGGATGTCTTAGCCACGGTCATGACCACCTGTCTGAAGCCCCATGCCAATGCAGAGTCCTGGCATTACTCGGATCTTGGGAACCCAAACCACAGGTGCCGGGTGGCAGAGAGGGAATGTCCTGCATCATGGCCATCCTCTGGCAAACTGGCCTGCCACATGCTCCAAAGGCAATAGCGCCTCACCCTTCTCACCAAGATGAGATCCCCAATCCAAGGGCACATATCTGCGGCATGTGACAACTCTGCAGGACACATAGAAATCTGAAAGGACCTTGCCGAGCCAGAGGCAGTGTGTACCTCCCCTGTCCCCTCCGAGCCCACAGCACAGCATGATTGTCTCTGTACCCCTATAGGCCACCCCCCCCAGCACTTGTCTGCGCCTAACACCATCTGCCCTTGACGTCAAGTCCTACTTACCTTGTACAGCACTTCCAGCCGCCACTCCCCCTTGCACTTCATTGTGCCACCCACCCCTGCACTTGCGTGACATGAATGACACCAGCACCAGTAGTATTGTTGACTGGCATCCCCTTCTGCCCCACCACCCCTCAGTGCTCCGCTGCACCTACAAACATTACTTGACCGGTGCTTCACGAATGCAAAATTATTCCGTTACAGGTGTTGGGGAGGTGGAATCACAATGTTTACTGCATTATGTTGATCTAGACAAGGCACTGTGCATCGTTGCCAATTTGGACTAGCAGATCCATGTACAACATGTATACTAATTGATGTGACGATGCAATGTCAGGACCAGAGTGGTTGAAATCCAAAAAAGTAGCCCTCCTCTCCCTCCTCACTTGGTGGCTATGTCACATGCCATGTGTGTGATGGCATGTGCCTTTGACATGGCAATCACCGCCCAATGTGTGATGGCAGTGCTAGGCATCAAGGTGAGCAGGCGTTGCTCTCCAATCAGTACATAGTATGCCCTGAGCCTCCCCTACAGACCCAGTGATGGTGAATGCATAGGAGGACTCCCAGTCATGTAGGACATGTGTCGTAGGACTACTGCCTATGTTGTTCATCAGCCCTTGTTGCATGCCATGGTGCTAATGCCTGTTTCCATTTTTCTCTTTCATGTCTTTGCAGGGGACGAAGCACTTGTTGATGCTGGGGATGTGGTGGTGGAGCCGTCCCAGGAGGGCAACCCGGGCCGACCTACCACAAGTGAGGGACGTGGTGTGTTTGTGGGTGAAAACCCACAAGTGCTGCAGGCCGTGCTGTCGAGGGGTGTCTCTGGGGGTTCCTCCCCCGAGCAGTATTCAGGTGTAGACTCGGAGGATGACACCTATGTGCAGTCGCAGGTGAGTGTTCTTGGGAGAGAATCTCCTCTGTCCGACCCACCTGCAGCCAGGCCATTGGCCTCAATGGGGATGTCAGTGTCGGCAGATCAGCCTCCGGTGGTTACGGATGCAGGGCCACACCACCCAATCTCTGATCCTGTTCCTGGGGCTGCAGATCAGAGAGGGAATGCAGTCCTGCAGCCTGAGGCCTTGCCGGCACAGCAAGGCGCAGTCCGCCTTGCCCCAGGCAGGTGTGGTGCCCGTCAACGTGGTGGCCGTATGCCACCTGGCAATACCGTATGGGAGCAATCCATCTACGGTATGGCCACCCAACAGGCAGCATCATCCGAGATGATTGCACAGGCCATGGATAGGGTGGCCACTTCCATTGTCCCCCCAGAAAGGCTGATGGAGCGACTGGAGCAGGCTACAGAGTCCATCTGCCAGGCACACAGGGAGGATATGTTGGCGTCCAACATGGACAGGCGGGCGGCACTGGCGACTCTGGGGGAATCACTTTCCATGGAGTCCCAGCGCCACAGGGAAGCCCTGAGGGAAGAACTCCGTCACCTCAGGTCGACCCTGTTAGAGCTTGAGGCTTCATCCCATAGAAGGACAGAGGAGCAGCTGGAGCGTCTGACACGGACGCTCTCGGCCGAGATGCAGGCAACTCGTGCGGAGGTCAGGTCATCCCGGGAGTTACTGCATGGGGACCTCCGCATGATTATAACCCAGAACCAGAACTACCAGACCCGCCTGCTTGCAGCCATGGAGGAGCAAACTCGTGCTTTGCGTGGGCTGCCTCCCATTGTCACACCATCTTCTGAGGCAGCTCCCCCACCTCCAGAGTCAGCTGCAGGGTCTGGGCAGAGCCATAGCGACTCATCTCCCACAACAGAGTAGCCGTGTGGGCCACGAGCCTATGGGGTGTTTTCCTTTCCCATGATCCACACAGGTGGATTGTGGCGTGCATCCTGTCCTCGGACCTCATAGGTGGCCCCCCCCCCCCGCCGGCCCTTTCATGGCCATTTTTTCTCTTTTTCATTTTTATTTTGCAAGAGTGTTGCCTTGTGTGGGTACCTGGGCATACACTGTATTGTGGCTGGGCACATGCAGGCTTGTCCTGAGTTTGGTTTCGATGCTTGGGTAGCAGACATCCACACCCCTCCTGCTTCCCTTTCCATGGGCTTGCAAAGGGTGTGCCCAAGTGACAGCAAATTACACGGTGACATTGGACTCCCATGAGCTGTTGGCCAGTCCATAGTCAATACTGTGTAGACATTCATAGTGTTCATTGTTGTTGCACCTAACTATGCATGATGGTATGATATGTGCCTCTACTTACATATGTTGCTCATGTTTTGCAGGTATTTCACACAGATCTTCACAAGGGCATACTCTCTGGAGTCACACTACATGTCGGTAGATGTGCACTGACACTTTTGCATGGCGCCATCACTGTACACCTGGACGGTGAGGACATACCAGCAGATTCAGGTAATGAGACTACCATTGATTACATGCAATGTGTCTTGTTTGGGTGGGCTTCAGGGTGGGTTGGTGTGTAATTTGATAGAAATTACTCTTACACAGGTGTGTAGTAGTGGCCCCAGGGCGGTTAGCTGCTCAAGTGCGGCTATGTTCCATTTTGGGCACTGCTATTTGTGACACTGGTGTCATGTTGTGATGGCCAGTTTGTTTGCTGTCACATACCATGACATGGTGTCCTCAGTGGCGGGACTGTGAAGGGAGTGGGTGACATGGCAATGTTGTCATGTAGTGAATCGCCTGTGGCAATGCATTGTAGATTGATGGAGTTGTGTCTTTGCATTGTGATGCATAGCTGGTGTATGTGTAGCTAGGGGTGCACACATATTGACACTTCCATGTTAACAATCTCAGGCTGATGTGTATCTGACAGTTCATTGTCAAGTAATTTTCAGACATTGTCAGGTAGAGTCATCATTGATTGTCAGATGGTATGTGCCAGAGCAGTGTGCACTAGCCAGCACTGTGATTCCTAGGTGAAGAAGTTGGCCACCAGTTGCGTACGGGCTGCCTCCCCCCGTGCCCTTTCCCCTCCCATGCGCAGCGGGCGTGCATGTGGTTGTGGATGTGGGGGCACCACCATGTCCACGGGCAGGCCCCGGCGTGTTGCAACGTTGTGCAGGACACATGCTGCCACTATGATCCTGCACACTATTCGGGGAGCATATAACAGCTGCCCGCCAGAACGGTCAAGGGAGCGAAAGCGTGACTTCAGCACTCCGAATGTGCGCTCCACTATGCCCCGTGTAGCAATGTGGGCTGTGTTGTACCTTACCTGGGGTGGCGTGGTGGGGTTCCGGATTGGGGTCATCATGTGGGGGCTGATAGGGTAGGCACTGTCCCCTGCGGAGGTGGTGATGGGTATCATTAGTGGTGTTGTGTCATGACCCAGTATCTGACATGCATGCATGTGGAGTGGCATTCATGCTCACCAAGCAGCCATGTATCTCCATGCTGGCCAGCCTCTAGGTCCCGGCATAGGGTAGACATTCTGTAGATGAAGCTGTCGTGGGTGGACCCTGGATAGTTGGCATATACTGATGTGATGATTCCCTTGCCATTGCATACAACTTGGACGTTGATGGAATGCCAGTGCTTGCGGTTTCTATAGATGTGCTCTGTTGCCCTGGGAGGACGTAGAGCCACATGTGTGCAGTCAATAGCACCAAGCACTTTGGGGATTTGAGCCACACCATAGAATTCCTGGATGCACGTCCGCCTTTCTGCATGAGTCCTGGGGAGATATATGTGCCTGCGGACTGAGGGCCGTGCAGTGATGATGTTCAAGACCTGGTGTAGGCAGCGTGACTGCGTGGCCTGTGACACACCACCCACTATGGCACTTGTCCGCTGAAAGGATCCAGTGGCCAAGAAGTGCAGTACATTCAGGACCTTCTGCAGGGGGCTGAGTGCTTGGGAGCACAGGGTGGGTGATGTGAGGTCATCCTCCCACTCACTGACCAGGTCCAGTATGATGTGTGCTGGAAACCTGTACCTCCCATACACCTGGTCATCAGGCATCCCGAATAGGCTGGTTCTGGGTGTGAATATTCTGGCCCTGACTCTCCTCCTCATCCTCCTTTGGTAGCCCACTGCCACTGCTGCTAGGAACGGTATGTTCATCCTGGCATCTGGCTTGTTTATTGAAAAGTGCGCAAATTAATGCCTTGCGCGTGTAGTAGGCAGCGTGTGAGCCTCGCACCCCTGGAATCGAGTTCCCACTCCAATCGCGTGTATATATTCCCACGCTGCAGGCATACAGGTGCGCTGACGTACTTGCCTGTGTAAGGGGCCGCGCGGCCCTGAAATACACGTACATAGGCCAATGGCGTGTACGCGCACTTTTGGCCAATTACACGCGATGAAATACACGTACATAGGCCAATGGCGTGTACGCGCACTTTTGGCCAATTACACGCGATGAAATACACGTACATAGGCCAATGGCGTGTACGCGCACTTTTGGCCAATTACACGCGATGAAATACACGTACATAGGCCAATGGCGTGAACGCGCACTTTTGGCCAATTACACGCGATTACACTCAGACGTGCAGGATTTCCACGTGTGCTCCGTCTTCACGTGCTGAGTGGGGAACGCCCGTGCGGATCACGTCAGACGCGCTCACGCGATGAGGGACTCTGGTCCAATAGAATCGCGTATGCGTGCTGACGCACTTACGCGCTAAGGGCCTTTCCTCGGATTTCACGCTGACGTGCAGGAATTTCACGTGCCAAATCACTCCGTATCAAGCTGGCCACCCGAAAACACACGGAACACCACGCTCCTGCCCCGAAGGCCGAGTTACTGCCCCCCAAGTGCCCTGAGCAGCCTCCCACGTGCTATCTGCTGCTGCCTGCCTGCCTGCCTGCCTGCTGCCACCGTGCCCTGCCATTTGGTGCCTGCACATCAGCCATCTGCAGGGGTCCAGTTGCTGTGTCCACCCCTGCTGGAACTGAAGACTCCCAACTGGGATTACATCGCTCCACAGCCCAGCCCCAGGACCCAGTTGCCCACCCACACCTGCCTCTGGGGTTGCCATGTCGGGCACTTCTACATCTGGCACCAGTGGCAACCCCAGGCCAGAGGGGCAGAGGGGCACCAGCTTCACTGCCACCGAAGTTGGTGTCCTGGTGGAGCATGTCCTGGGGCAGTATGATGCCCTCTTTGGATCGTCCCGCGCCAGCAAGGAAGGACGGGAGAGGATCTGGGCCGACTGTGTGGTTGCCATCAACGCGGAGGGGGTGGCAACCCGCAACGTCTTGAAGATCAAGAAGCGCTGGGAGGACTTGAGGTCCAGGACCCTTGTGAAGGCCCGGCGCCTCGTGGAGGGGGGCCGGGGCCACATGAGTACCATCCAGAAGAGGGTCCTGGAACGCGTACGCCCAGCGCTCCACGCCCAGATCCTTGAGAGGGAGACCCGTCTGGAGTTGAGCGGTAAGTGTCCAAGCATCACTGTGTGAGACAGGGCATGTTGCGGTGTGCTGGTTCTATGATACTTGCCTGTATGTGTGCCATGTGCCATATATGCATGTATGTGTGCTGGGACATCATGGTACTGCCTGTGCGACCAGTGATGTGTGACCCACATGGTTGTTGCATGTGTAGAAATGCGGCATGGGGAGCACTATGCAGATTTGGGACATGAGAGCATGGCAGTCTCTGTACCTGGACATGGATGGGGGTGAGGATGGGTGCTGATGCCAGGTACATATATGGTAGCCATGTCTGTGTGCCTGACCTGCATGTCTGTGACTTGTGCATGCCATGGATGCATGACTCATGTGTGTGACAATGCACAGATTCAGTGACGCACCCACCTTACCCTTGTTTTGCCTGTGTTTGGTGTGATTGTGGCCAGATGGATGTGACTGAGGTGTAGTGTGTGCATGTGATATGCATGAGCCATGATGCATGTGAGTTACATTTCATTGAATGTTTCAATAGTCATTTGGACATGCATGGAAATGTGCATGGCATGCACCATGCCTGTTACTGTGTGTGTTTCGCCTGCACTGACCCATGTGTTGTGGAGGGACATGATGGAAGTGTACTTTGACAGGGGTGCTCATCTGCTATTGCTTCCTGTCTAGGGGACCATTGTACAGTAGCCTGATGCTTGTGTTCTTTGTCTCCCTCTACGCAGCGGCTAGTGAAGAAGAGGGCGGAGACGGCGCTGTGGAGCAAGGCGGCGGGGATGCCCCCACGGCTGCAGCGGAAGGGGTGGGTGAGCCCCCACAGGGGCCTGCTACGGCGGGAGACGGTGAGGAGCCATCCAGGTTGGTGGTTTGCACAGAGGAGGAGGAGGCCGACACTGGTGCACACATGGGCCCTGGTGGGAGCATCCCTGCTGGTGCAAGTGGTGCAGTCCAGGGCCAGGGGCAGGAGGCAGCACAGGTCACCGTGGAGGGGCCTGTGCATGTCGCTGTCCCTGACCCTGTGAGTGCACCACCATGCACCAGCAGGGATGCCCCGTCCCAGGCCCGTCCGCAGGTAGAGGGGATGTCCATGTCAACTGACTCCCCTCCACCTGCGGCCGTGGGAACCCCTGGCCGCGTGGAGCAGGTCCTGATTGGGGTCGCGATGCGCACGGCTGTGATTCGTGATGCCGTGCGTGCTTCCCGGGAGGAGCACGCACGTCATCACGAAGTGCACCGTGCCGACGTGGCCCAATTGGGATCGGCCATGTTCGGGGGGTTCCTGCATGTGTTGGCCAATCTGACGGCCCTCTCCTCCTCTGTGCAGGCTATCCACCAGTCGTTCTCCTTGCCGTCTTCCGGCCCAGATGCCACCATGGCCCCCTGTGGACCTGCCCCAACCAATGCAGCCAGCTCGGTGGGGATCCCATCCCTGCCGCAGTTGGGAGTCGGAGGTCCAGCAGGGGTGGACGACACAGCAAGTGGACCCCAGCAGATGGAAGATGTGCCGGCATCATCGGGCAGGGCACGTGCACGACGGCGTCGGTGGTTACCATCAGCCTGGATGCCGTCGTGCTGGCAGAGGCAGTGGCGTCGCAGGCAGCAGCGGGCTCGACGTGGGAGGCATCATGGCTCAGGGCCATCAAGATCGGAGGGGCAGGCATCGGCCGGAGGGCAGGGCAACCCTGGCATGGCGGTGTGTTCCGTGTGGGAGGAGTTTGGCCAGCGGATAGATGCGGAGCGGCAGCGGGCGGAAGAGGAGCGGCTCGCCATGGCCAGGGCGGAGATCTCCATGCATCAGGCATTGAGGCGGGCTGCGTGCCTCGAGGAGGCTCGCAGGGAATTTGGAGAGCACATGGGGTTGTCCCTGCGAGACCTCGGGGCCAGGACTGAGTCCCGCCTCCAGGACATAGACATGGAGTTCGAGGATGCCCTGGCCAACATCACCAAGTGAGCCGCAGGACTAGCCCGCTGCCTCTGTATATAGTTTTTTAGTTAGTTAGTGCTAGGTTTCCTTTATTTGAAATTTTTTTTTGGACCGCTTGGACAATGGCCACTTCTTTGTACATATTTTTTTAGATAGTTAGTATTAGGTTTAATTAGTGGTGTTGGGCTCATGGACCCTTGAACAATCCTGTAAATATAGTTATTTTTTTTGTGAGATAATTTATTTTTACTTTCATATTGGTCACACCATGTCGTAATGGTTTATGTTTCATTTCATTCTACTTGTGTTTACTTTGGACAAAATCGATTCTTTTTTCTATCCTTTGTTTTTTGGTTTCTAATTTTTGTTCCCGGACATGGACCTTTTATTTGCTTTCCCAGATAGTTGTCAGAGTTTACTTTATTTTTATTTTTTAATACATTTTTATATTATCTTACACTTGTGTCATTTTTTCTTTGATTTCTTACATGCCAAGATATGGGTTTTGACATTGACTTGCACCCATTGTGTATGTGTGTGTGGCGGACATGTGTTCTTTTGCTTAGTTGCCTTTGGGGTTGTGTCATGTGATTGCATTCACTATGTGGGTGCATGCAATCCTTGCCTGGGTGTTTGTGCTGGGTATGCTGGTCATTACTGCCATTATTGTGTATCGTCAGGACCAGGGGCCAGGGGGACATGGGTGGGGGCCTGGTGGAGGGTGCCCCAGGTGGATGGGGGGTTGGGGGTGGTGGGAGACATGGGTTGCCCATGGGTGGGGGCCTGCTGGCAGGTTGCCCACAGTGCTGGGGGTGGGGGTGGTGGGAGACATGGGTTGCCCATGGGTGGGGGCCTGCTGGCAGGTTGCCCACAGTGCTGGGGGTGGGGGTGGTGGGAGACATGGGTTGCCCATGGGTGGGGGCCTGCTGGCAGGTTGCCCACAGTGCTGGGGGTGGGGGTGGTGGGAGACATGGGTTGCCCATGGGTGGGGTCCTGCTGGCAGGTTGCCCACAGTGCTGGGGGTGGGGGTGGTGGGAGACATGGGTTGCCCATGGGTGGGGGCCTGCTGGCAGGTTGCCCACAGTGCTGGGGGTGGGGGTGGTGGGAGACATGGGTTGCCCATGGGTGGGGGCCTGCTGGCAGGTTGCCCACAGTGCTGGGGGTGGGGGTGGTGGGAGACATGGGTTGCCCATGGGTGGGGGCCTGCTGGCAGGTTGCCCACAGTGCTGGGGGTGGGGGTGGTGGGAGACATGGGTTGCCCATGGGTGGGGGCCTGCTGGCAGGTTGCCCACAGTGCTGGGGGTGGGGGTGGTGGGAGACATGGGTTGCCCATGGGTGGGGGCCTGCTGGCAGGTTGCCCACAGTGCTGGGGGTGGGGGTGGTGGGAGACATGGCTTGCCCATGGGTGGGGTCCTGCTGGCAGGTTGCCCACAGTGCTGGGGGTGGGGGTGGTGGGAGACATGGGTTGCCCATGGGTGGGGGCCTGCTGGCAGGTTGCCCACAGTGCTGGGGGTGGGGGTGGTGGGAGACATGGGTTGCCCATGGGTGGGGGCCTGCTGGCAGGTTGCCCACAGTGCTGGGGGTGGGGGTGGTGGGAGACATGAGCAGGTGTGCAGGGTAGTTCCCTGTGGTGTGTGCTGCCTGCAGGGGCCGTGGAGGGTGTACAGGTAATGCCTGGGAGCACACAGCCAAATCGCGTGTGCAACTTCCCGCGCACCCCTCGATTCCACGTTCCCTGCCATATCGCGTGTGGGACTTCCCGCGCGCCCCTGAACTCCACGTACCCGGCCATTTCGCGTGTGCAACTTCCCGCGCACCCCTCGATTCCACGTTCCCTGCCATATCGCGTGTGGGACTTCCCGCGCGCCCCTGAAATCCACGTACCCGGCCATTTCGCGTGTGCAACTTCCCGCGCACCCCTCGAATCCACGTTCCCTGCCATATCGCGTGTGGGACTTCCCGCGCGCCCCTGAACTCCACGTACCCGGCCATTTCGCGTGTGCAACTTCCCGCGCACCCCTCGATTCCACGTTCCCTGCCATATCGCGTGTGGGACTTCCCGCGCGCCCCTGAAATCCACGTACCCGGCCATTTCGCGTGTGCAACTTCCCGCGCACCCCTCGAATCCACGTTCCCTGCCATATCGCGTGTGGGACTTCCCGCGCGCCCCTGAACTCCACGTACCCGGCCATTTCGCGTGTGCAACTTCCCGCGCACCCCTCGATTCCACGTTCCCTGCCATATCGCGTGTGGGACTTCCCGCGCGCCCCTGAAATCCACGTACCCGGCCATTTCGCGTGTGCAACTTCCCGCGCACCCCTCGATTCCACGTTCCCTGCCATATCGCGTGTGGGACTTCCCGCGCGCCCCTGAACTCCACGTACCCGGCCATTTCGCGTGTGCAACTTCCCGCGCACCCCTCGATTCCACGTTCCCTGCCATATCGCGTGTGGGACTTCCCGCGCGCCCCTGAAATCCACGTACCCGGCCATTTCGCGTGTGCAACTTCCCGCGCACCCCTCGAATCCACGTTCCCTGCCATATCGCGTGTGGGACTTCCCGCGCGCCCCTGAACTCCACGTACCCGGCCATTTCGCGTGTGCAACTTCCCGCGCACCCCTCGATTCCACGTTCCCTGCCATATCGCGTGTGGGACTTCCCGCGCGCCCCTGAAATCCACGTACCCGGCCATTTCGCGTGTGCAACTTCCCGCGCACCCCTCGAATCCACGTTCCCTGCCATATCGCGTGTGGGACTTCCCGCGCGCCCCTGAAATCCACGTACCCGGCCATTTCGCGTGTGCAACTTCCCGCGCACCCCTCGATTCCACGTTCCCTGCCATATCGCGTGTGGGACTTCCCGCGCGCCCCTGAAATCCACGTACCCGGCCATTTCGCGTGTGCAACTTCCCGCGCACCCCTCGATTCCACGTTCCCTGCCATATCGCGTGTGGGACTTACCGCGCACCCCGGTATGCACGCACACGTTTATTTTTTCTCTCTGCGCGTGTCTGTGTTTGTGGGTACCCCTTTGTACGTCATTTGTCCAGGAGGGCAACAGTATTGTACATTGGTTATGTCTGTATATAGGTGCTATTTGTTGGCGCGCCTTTTAGCGCACATTTCTTGCAGGCGCAGACACGCTACCGCCTGCTTTCTTGTGGCGGTCGTGTTTGTGCCTGTTTGTGCCTGTGCGCTGCTTTGAGCGTGCGATTTTTTGCCCTATTCTATTCCATGAATACGTGTTGTATGCGAGCGTGTGGGCGTTCCGCGCACTTGCCTCCTGAACTTTCCCCGTGCCGCCCACATTCTTCCCCATTCCGAGTGTTGTGCCCCATTTTATTCCCCATTCCGAGTGTCCCGCCCTTTGTTCCGCCTACTTTAGAGCTGTGCGCTGCGCTCGGAGTGATGGCGCAGTGGCCGTGGCGCACGACGTTGGTTGACCTGTGCGCCGGCCTGCGCCGCGCGCTTTTTCGGCGCACGTCCTCTGCTTTTCTTGCGCACGGACTTCCATGAATCGACGTGCGCTGGTTTCCCTGCGCTTTGCGCTGATTTTCGGCGCAGCGCACGTATTGGCCCCTCTGCGCCGGGATTTTCGGCGCACATTTATTCCATGAATCGGCCTGTAAATCTTTAGCCGAATCACTCTGCACTGGGGGTAATGCATTTTGTGGATTATCCATAACACACACCCAGGTTTGTTGATAATACATCCTGGTACCCATTGATCCAATACTTGTGATTTATGTATCGACTTCGAAGTGTGTAAATTAAATATCTATTCTTTTTAATACAAAGCTTTGGTCATTGTTTCCTTGTGCCATAGTACTGTGATACCTAATGTGTGAACCCTGAATACTGCTCATCTCCCTCTTGAGAAAAGTCTTACTGCTCAGCCACAGCTACCAACTAAATATTTGTGGTGTAGACTGTTACCAAAGGGGATTTATTGCTCATACCTGTAGTCTTAATCTGGTGTAGTGCTCCCTAGGGAACTGCACGGGATTCTGCCTAACATGCACATATCATTCCAATTTATAAAAAGGGTCTACCTGAATCCCCTCTTAATTACTGCCCAATTGCGCTTACTAACGCCTCTTCAAAGATATTTTTGCTTCTATTGTTGAACCAACTACACACATATATTGTCCAAAAAGATTTGCTTTCCCCAAATATGGTAGGGTTTCGCAAATATATAGGGTGCCCCCTGAATGCCACTATTTTAGCTCACCTTCAAGCTCAAACACCCTCATCTAAAATGGGGCCTGTTTACATGGCCAGTCTCGATCTCACTGCAGCTTTTGACAGCGTGATCCGAGAAGTTCTCTGGTCCAAAATGCTAAAATTAGGAATTCCATCTGATCTGATAGCTTTAATTGCCTTATTACACTGTGATACCACCTATCGTATTAGATTGAACCGTGAGGGGGCCCTGTCTAGTCCAATTCCAACTGAGATCGGGGTGAAACAGGGATGTACCCTAGCAGCAGTACTTTTTAACTTATATCTTCTTGGCCTTGATGAGCCATGGCATAGGACTGTGATATTTCCCGCTAAACATGGGTCTATAAGACTGGATTGGATCTGCTTTGCCGATGACCTCTTATTTATAGAACACAATCTTGTAATAAATCCAAGCAAATCACATATCATAATCTTTAGAGATGGAAAAACGCAAAACAGTAAGTTTTGCTTGGTCTCTTAATGAGACCGTTATAATCCACGCCCCCCTAATTCGATATTTGGGATATCCATTGACTGATTCTTACTCATTGTCTATGTGGAAAAACTTCTTCAACGTCAAAGCAAAATCATTGATCTCAATGATGAAAATGATATTTCACAAGTATTGCATGTTCTCCCTTCTCCCTCTCATTGAATTATACTTACTGAAGTGGAACCTATTCTTCTCTATTCATTGGACATCTGTACTTTCAAGATTGATTCCTTTCTTGACAGTCTACAGGGTAGAACATGGAAAACTGTTCTAGGCCTTGCTCTTTCTATTCCAAATGCTATTATGTGTCACAAACTGAATGTGTTACCGCTTTCAGTCAAACTTAACTGGCGCAGTATAATTAATTTCATTAAAATGGTTGACCCTCCTAAAAACACTCTTTATGAGAACCTTGATAAAATCCTAGATGACCCAAAAATTCCTTCTTTGTATAAATTAACGTCCAAATTAAAACTGCTGCTTAATGATATTAACGAAACCCCGGAATCTATGTGTGCGCGATTGCCAAGTCAAAAATTTAAATTTGAGCGATAACATTGGTGCATTATGTTGGATTTGATTGGAGGCTACCCCTCATTCTCTGAGTATAATTTATATCGGAGGAAATAGGGCGGCGCCCTAAATAGCTAAATCAATTTCCTTCTCCTTCTGCAAGGAAATTGTACCTTCGATTCAGACTTAATCAACTACCTGTTTATGCTAGAACTGAGTATTGGTGTAGGAGTCAGCGGCCAATGGGTTCAGGTTACTGTCGCTTTTGTGTTGGGAACGAAAGTGAAGAAACTTTAAAAAATTTGGTCATTTCTTGTCAATCTTTTGAAGAACTTCGTGCTTGCATTTTTGATCTAGGGATGTCGCTCGAGGGTCAAATCAAAAGAGAATTTTTATGGAAACGATGCATGGAGGGTTTCAGTCAACACTTCATTTTGAAGTTGATCGAGTTGCTTGGTCACATAGAGGCCCGTCTAACAGAACTTGTTGAACTAGATAAACAATCACTTATTGATTCTTAATTCTCTACATGTTGAAATCGTTTATGTTTTTCCTTGTATTCTACTTCTTTAAACCATATGGTGACAATACTTGAGGCTGTGATGATTATCGTATTCATGTTTATAGACAGGGGGTTTTGCAAATTCAAATTTTCTTGGTTCAAGACTTATCATCACACATTGGATGTGCAAGAGGCTTTAGAATGTCGATACTTTAAGCTAATGAGCCTACAAAATTGGGGTAAATATATCTTGTTTGAGATGTTTTTGTGAAATGAAGTGGTCTTTTGTTAAAGGTGTTACTCACGCATGCGGAAGATGTATATAAAATGTTACCAGTTTTTAAAATGCATGAACCATATGCTCTGACAGATGGAATTTCTTTTTTTTTTTTTAAGAATCTGTGGATTTCCCATGTTTGGATGATTTTGTTTTAGTGACGTATTGTTAATTTCATTTTATCAAATTGGTTTTTATTAACTTGTAATAGTGTATATATCTTTGTATTGTTACGTATTTTGTATGCTTTTGTAAAGGCTTTTTTTAAAACCGTATACAATAAAAAAGAAACAAAAAAAAGTTCAAGTTTATTGATATGATATATGTGGGATGGTTTGCTTAGGTCTTCTTGCTGCACCCGGTAAGTCTGTGAGGAGATTTTCTCAGAGATGACATATGGCCAAATGTGTTTTCGGTCGGTGAACCATGACCCTATTACCCACTTGGAAGCTTTGAAGGCAGGCATCAGGATTGAAGGCCCTTTCTTGTCAACTCTGATATGCCTCCGTGGGTGTCCTTACCAACTGTTTGACTTTTGTACTCATAGGTATTTTGTTTCAGTGGGTGATCACTGGTCTGGCGGCTGTCAGGTCCTTCCCTCCCCTTTGGCAGTATATCCAGGATTTCTCAGGGGTTGTGTCCTGTGGGGAATTGCCATCTGGCAAGGGTGGAGAAGCCCTGGCTTATTTTATGGGTATTAATTAATATAATGATGCAGGAAATTCCATCCCTGAAAGGGAAATATTCTGATTAGATTAAACTTTCATAAACTCAGTGGCAAAAGCATAGTGTGTACTTGTACACTGCTGCATCAATCTCCTGATCTGCAGCACCTACTCTCCAGTGTCGCAGAGCAGGATCAGGGGTCACCTGTGCCCTGCTGCATCAGTCTCCTGATCTGCAGCACCTACTCTCCAGTGTCGCAGAGCAGGATCAGGGGTCACCTGTTCCCTGCTGCATCAGTCTCCTGATCTGCAGCACCTACTCTCCAGTGTCGCAGAGCAGGATCAGGGGTCACCTGTGCCCTGCTGCATCAGCATCCGGATCTGCAGCGCCTGCTCTCCAGTGTCGCAGAGCAGGATCAAGGGTCACCTGTGCCCTGCTGCATCAGCATCCGGATCTGCAGCGCCTGCTCTCCAGTGTCGCAGAGCAGGATCAGGGGTCACCTCTGCCCTGCTGCATCAGCATCCGGATCTGCAGCGCCTGCTCTCCAGTGTCGCAGAGCAGGATCAGGGGTCACCTGTGCCCTGCTGCATCAGTCTCCGGATCTGCAGCGCCTGCTCTCCAGTGTCGCAGAGCAGGATCAGGGGTCACCTGTGCCTTGCTGCATCAGCATCTGGATCTGCAGCACCTGCTCTCCAGTGTCACAGAGCAGGATCACGGGTCACCTGTGCCCTGCTGCATCAGTCTCCTGATCTGCAGCGCCTGCTCTCCAGTGGCACAGAGCAGGATCAGGGGTCACCTGTGCCCTGCTGCATCAGTCTCCTGATCTGCAGCGCCTGCTCTCCAGTGTCGCAGAGCAGGATCAGGGGTCACCTGTGCCCTGCTGCATCAGCATTCGGATCTGCAGCGCCTGCTCTCCAGTGTCGCAGAGCAGGATCAGGGTTCACCTGTGCCCTGCTGCATCAGCATCCGGATCTGCAGCCCCTGCTCTCCAGTGTCGCAGAGCAGGATCAGGGGTCACCTGTGCCCTGCTGCATCAGCATCCGGATCTGCAGCACCTGCCCTCCAGTGTCGCAGAGCAGGATCAAGGGTCACCTGTGCCCTGCTGCATCAGCATCCAGATCTGCAGCGCCTGCTCTCCAGTGTCGCAGAGCAGGATCAAGGGTCACCTGTGCCCTGCTGCATCAGCATCCGGATCTGCAGCGCCTGCTCTCCAGTGTCGCAGAGCAGGATCAGGGGTCACCTCTGCCCTGCTGCATCAGCATCCGGATCTGCAGCGCCTGCTCTCCAGTGTCGCAGAGCAGAATTAGGTGTTACCTGTGCCCTGCTGCATCAGCATCCGGATCTGCAGCCCCTGCTCTCCAGTGTCGCAGAGCAGGATCAGGGGTCACCTGTGCCCTGCTGCATCAGCATCCGGATCTGCAGCACCTGTTCTACCAGTGGCACAGAGCAGGATCAGGGGTCACCTGTGCCCTGCTGCATCAGCATCCGGATCTGCAGCACCTGCCCTCCAGTGTCGCAGAGCAGGATCAAGGGTCACCTGTGCCCTGCTGCATCAGCATCCGGATCTGCAGCGCCTGCTCTCCAGTGTTGCAGAGCAGGATCAGGGGTCACCTGTGCCCTGCTGCATCAGCATCCGGATCTGCAGCGCCTGCTCTCCAGTGTCGCAGAGCAGGATCAGGGGTCACCTGTGCCCTGCTGCATCAGCATCCGGATCTGCAGCCCATGCTCTCCAGTGTCGCAGAGCAGGATCAGGGGTCACCTGTGCCCTGCTGCATCAGCATCCGGATCTGCAGCACCTGCTCTACCAGTGGCACAGAGCAGGATCACGGGTCACCTGTGCCCTGCTGCATCAGCATCCGGATCTGCAGCGCCTGCTCTCCAGTGGCACAGAGCAGGATCAGGGGTCACCTGTGCCCTGCTGCATCAGCATCCGGAACTGCTGCACCTGCTCTCCAGTGTCGCAGAGCAGGATCAGGGGTTACCTGTGCCCTGCTGCATCAGCATCCGGATCTGCAGCCCCTGCTCTCCAGTGTCGCAGAGCAGGATCAGGGGTCTCCTGTGCCCTGCTGCATCAGCATCCGGATCTACAGCACCTGCTCTACCAGTGGCACAGAGCAGGATCAGGGGTCACCTGTGCCCTGCTGCATCAGCATCCGGATCTGCAGCACCTGCTCTACCAGTGGCACAGAGCAGGATCAGGGGTCACCTGTGCCCTGCTGCATCAGCATCTGGATCTGCAGCACCTGCTCTCCAGTGTCGCAGAGAAGGATCAGGGGTCACCTGTGCCCTGCTGCATCAGCATCCGGATCTGCAGCACCTGCTCTACCAGTGGCACAGAGCAGGATCAGGGGTCACCTGTGCCCTGCTGCATCAGCATCTGGATCTGCAGCACCTGCTCTCCAGTGTCGCAGAGAAGGATCAGGGGTCACCTGTGCCCTGCTGCATCAGCATCCGGATCTGCAGCACCTGCTCTACCAGTGGCACAGAGCAGGATCAGGGGTCACCTGTGCCCTGCTGCATCAGCATCCGGATCTGCAGCACCTGCTCTACCAGTGGCACAGAGCAGGATCAGGGGTCACCTGTGCCCTGCTGCATCAGCATCCGGATCTGCAGCACCTGCTCTCCAGTGGCGCAGAGCAGGATCAGGTGTCACCTGTGCCCTGCTGCATCAGCATCCGGATCTGCAGCACCTGCTCTACTAGTGTTGCAGAGCAGGATCAGGGGTCACCTGTGCCTTGCTGCATCAGCATCTGGATCTGCAGCACCTGCTCTCCAGTGTCACAGAGCAGGATCACGGGTCACCTGTGCCCTGCTGCATCAGTCTCCTGATCTGCAGCGCCTGCTCTCCAGTGGCACAGAGCAGGATCAGGGGTCACCTGTGCCCTGCTGCCTCAGCATCCGGATCTGCAGCACCTGCTCTCCAGTGTCGCAGAGCAGGATCAGGGGTCACCTGTGCCCTGCTGCATCAGCATCCAGATCTGCAGCACCTGCTCTACCAGTGTCACAGAGCAGGATCAGGGGTCACCTGTGCCCTGCTGCATCAGCATCCGGATCTGCAGCCCCTGCTCTACCAGTGGCACAGAGCAGGATCAGGGGTCACCTGTTCCCTGCTGCATCAGCATCTGGATCTGCAGCACCTGCTCTCCAGTGTCACAGAGCAGGATCAGAAGTCACAAGTGCCCATTTCTCATCTGCAGGGACAGTCAAGATTCTGCAGCATAGGCGCTGCATTTAGGACTCCAAGCACAACTAAATATAGACACTCCTGACAGCAGTCAACCTTCTCTAACAGGAAGCAAAGCAACCCTTGGACAACCACTCATAGAACATGATACTGAATTAGCCATGACTGAAGTAGAAAACACCATGTACCAGCATGACGAGTTTACAGAAGACTTTGCTATACCCAATCACAATTAAACAATGAACAGTGTGGCATTTTCCTAGAAATAACAAAACAAATTGAACATGGTATGCAGCACGAAACTAAAACTTGTACCTGCCAAACTACAAACCTACACTGCTATATGTGAGTGGTCAAGCTGGTTCAGGGAAAACATTCTTAATAAAAATCATCAGCAAGTTCCTACAACAACTGACAAACAATGAACTGTCAGCGGTTGTAACTGCCCCCACAGGTTTAGCTGCCTACAACATAGGCGGTGTCACTTTACACCGATTACTACTCCTTCCAGTAGAAAACCAAAACAAATTAGACTACTACAAACTTTCTCCAGAAGCTGCAATGGAACTACGCAGAGTTTTGAAACAAATGAAAATGCTGCTAATAGATGAGGTGAGCATGGTCTCTAACCTAATGTTGGCTTTTATTCAACTCAGATTACAAGAGGTCCTCAAAACAGACTACGAAGAGTTCTTTGGAGGAAAACACATTATTGTGTTTGGAGATCTTCTCCAATTAACACCAGTTAAAGGTGAACCTATTTTTAAAACCTTAGGGCACAAACTATGCCGTAAAACTGTTGGCAGCATAGGAAATGTCAATCTTTGGCAACATTTCCAATACAAAGAATTAACTGAAAGCATGCGTCAGTCTGCAGACCTCACCTATGCCAACATTTTGAAAAGTATTTGGATTGGTGTTTTATCTAAAGAAGCACAGTGTATCTTGAATACCAGATGCATCCATTACCTATATGGCCATAACTCATGTTCTACTGATGTCATGGAACAATTAGCACACAAAAATGTAAACTGTATGACCTTTATGCCAACTCTTGCAAGCTGTGCACAATTCAATGAAACAACGTTGAAAAAAGAAATGCAACCAATAGTTCAAATTTGCTCCACAGACAAACTGGATGTTCACGGTATGACACTATAAACCACAGCACAACTAAATACCTTAGAAAACTCTATCTCTAACACAGCTGGTTTAGAGAAAATATTAAAATGATCTTTAAACTGTAGAGTAATGCTTAAACGTAACCTTGATGTGGAGCAAGGACTAGTTAATGGAGCACTTGGTACAGCTGTTGTCTTTCAAACACGCCCACGTGACAACAACATTCAGTTTGCCAATATTCACTTTGACAAACTATCAGAGGTCAAAAGGATAGGACGCTCATCAGCCCGATTGCTTCTTTTCAAAGACTTGTATGTACGCAGAGAAAAATGTTCTCTATCTCTAGCATACGCAGTCACCATTCACAAATCACCCTAGATAAAGCATTGATAGATATTGACAGCACAGTGTTTGAAGAAGGCAGGAGCTATTTAGCACTATCACGCCTACGTACACTTGAAGGACTATTTCTAGACAACTTTGATGCAAGTAAAGTAAACGCTGATATTCCTTGCATTCTAGAATACAATAAACTACGTGCACTCTATGTACCCCATCTCAAAACCTACCCTGTTCCTCAAAAAGCAAATGTTTGTAAAAGAAAACTAGTTCAGACTCAAATTATACAGGATCTAACAACCACATCCCCAAAGAAATTAAAAGAAGCTAATACTTCATCAAAGACCCCAACCAAAGAAGGATCTACTGCACAAACAAAACCAAGTACATCTTCAAAGAAACAACACACACTTCCAACAAATGTCCTAGACACAGAACTGTCTGGTCCATTACAATTTTCAAATACAACTGGTGTAAATTGCTATGCAAATGTAGCAATCAATATTCTATTCCAATTGCCACCAATTATTGAAAACATTTACTTAAACGGGACAGACCAATTATGTTTGCAAATATTAGTCCTTCACAGAAATGCAACCAACAATCCTGACAACACTTAAACTGTTTCTGGAATAAGGCAGGAATTGGACTACTGTGCTGGAAAATTCAGATTCACTATAAACACACAAGAAGATTCACAAGTACTGGAAAACAAAAAACATACCTATAAATGAAATCTTTTAGTTTTCATACATATGGAAACATACATGCACTCTCTGCAACCATGTGGCACAGGAACAAATCCCTAATCAATGCTTTGGGCCTCATAACGAGTTAGCCGGTCCGGAAAGAACGGTGGTGGTAAATCCGCCACCACCGTTCTTTCCGGACCGGCTGATCTCGAGTTCTGCTGGCGGGAGGCGTCACCCCCGCCAGGTCTGACCAGGCGGGTTTAACACCACCCGCCTGCAGGCGGACGTGGAAACACCGGCACCATTAGAACATGGTGCCGGTGTTTCCACTTCCCCATTCCCATGGAGTCCTCCGGGACTCCATGGGAATGGGGTTTTACCAAATTCCACCTCCGGAATTACTGAGTCACCAGGGTTGTAATGCCCCAGTGATTCCGGGAATCACGGAGGGAGAATGGTAATACGAGTCCGGCGGTAACCTGCCAGTTTTTACGGCTCGGTTACCGCCGGACTCGTAATGAGGCCCTTTGTGTATGTATCCATACCTACCTGTGAATCCATTCAATTTCAGCAACTTGTCCAAAATGCAAACCATGGCAGATTATGTACTACTTGCAATACTGATAATCGTTCCACTTTACAAATACAATCACATAGTGAATACGTAATAGTAATACTTTTATGTTACAATGCAGATGGTAGCAAAAACAACTGCAAGCTGACTGGATTCACACATGGACAAGTATCACTTGGTAAGAAAACCTTCGCAACAGTAGGCATAATCTACCACGCAGGAGCCACAAACAATGCAATTTACTACACTGCATACATAAAAAAGAAATGTCAATGGTTCAAATGTAATGATACTTCCATTACTCTAAAACAAATATTACCAGCAAATCTTGTAAATGCTTACTCAATATTCTTAAGACCAAAATGTATTCACTAACCTGAGTATAAACATCTACAAAATGTCCTCAACAACCTTTAAATCCATAAACTAATAGAATAGGACAACAGCTATCTAACAGTGAAAAACTATAAACAGTTAGAATACACCAACCGGTATCTAACTACAACCAGACAACTGCAATAAACATTTTTCTAAGGAAACCTTACAACACTTATTACGTATAAAAATACTCTCAACAACTTCAAAACTATCAATAGTTAGAATACGCCAATAGGTATCTAACTGCCTAAAAATTCTGCAACAACCAAACAGATAAAAGAAAACTGCTAAAATGCAACAAGAAATAAACAGTTAGAATATGCCAACTGGTATCTAATTACAACAATAGTAACACCACTTCCAAACCAAAAACCATACACCTATTCAATTCATCCTACTGAAATCAACTACCCAAAAACATTGTACCATAACGTAGAAATTTTTTTTTTTAATCCTTATGGTTTTTGTTTCCCATTTTCCCACAGACCCAATGGTTTTACGAACAAAGACAGGAACTGGGCAAATTCCACAGTACACTGGTTTGAAGCATAGTGCTTCTAAAGCACTTACTATGAGGGTCGACAAAGTACAGAAATGTCTGCTATGCAATGCAATAATTCATTACAAACTACCTTAACTAATATGTGATTTTTTCTTTTATCACATAGAATGAAAAAACAATGTCTGCTCCAATATCCCACACCATGAAAAAACTGCATACAACCTCAACAAAGCAACCAGTAAGTATACAATGATTGGCGTCACAAACACCGCAACATATCACACCCCATGAAAGCAAACACCTGACCACTCACCACAACCCAAAATGCTTGCTTGCATGGGTGTCTTATGCTGCGATGGTTGCGTCCTGTTCCTACAGTCTTGGTGCATGGCGTGGACAAAACACTGCATACAGCCTCAACAAAGCAAACAGTAAGTATACAATGATTGGAGTTACAACCACTGAAACATGACACAGCCATGCAAGCGAACACCCGACCACTAACTACAACCCAGTCGTAGTCTTAGATACCAACATTCTAAACACATTCCAACAAACCAACCACCACACACCATGTCCACTGTCCTATAAATACTATTACATTACTGGCAACCAATACACAAACTTTTGAAAACATACCCCCTATGCAGCCCACATACCACTGTCAAAATGTTTGCTTGCATGGGTGTGTTATGCTGCAGTGGTTGTGGCCAGGGCCTAGAGTCTTGGGTACAGCCAGCAGACTGCTTCTTGGATTCTTCTCAGCATGTCCACGAACAGCCGCAGTGACCGCAGACACCGTGATCACATTAAGGCCTTTTCCCACCTAAACAAATACAGCATTTGACCCATCTCTCACTCCCCCACCCTCCCCAGTCATTCTTCCACACCAACACACTCCCCAAAATTGGATTACAGCTCTGTTCCATGCTGCGCTGTCTGCAGATGTCCATGGATCCAACATGGTGGGCGCATCGAGAAAATATGACGCACCTCACGCTGCACTCCAACCAATCAGCGAACACGTTGCCTGTCCGCGGACATGACGTACACCCACCGACCAATCGGTGTCCTGTTCGTGGAGCGAACAGGGTAGTGTGTCCGCGGACAGGACACAGATATCACTAATTTCTTTGCATCTCCTTTTTTGTCATTTGTTAAAAAACTACTGGACGGATTTCAACCAAATTTACAAAAGCATGCTTTCGAGACCAAGCCGCTGTTCCTGCCGCATATTTGGTAAAAATTCATCGAGCAGTTTCGGTTGTAGGCGTGATTGCAAATGCAGAGGAACAACTGCGAGCAGTTGATAAACAATTTGACATCTTCAAAACCACTACATTAAGTAAAAAAACTAACAAGTTGACAAAAAGATATTAAAGAATTTAAAACTAAAGTGGTGTATCCTTACACTTCGGATGATTACATCAACTCCATTAACAAACCTGGGACAGAGTCGAACCCACGGACCGGAGGCAGGAAAAAGTGGGTATCTTTCTCAGGCTCCAGTAGTAGCTCATCTGGGAGCAGCTCAGGTCAAAATTACCAGCCATTGATATACAATCAATTTGGACAACCCTTTGTGCCTCCGTCTTTTCCTCCTTTTTTAGGCAGAGGCGGACAAGTAGGCGGGTGGGCCCCACCACCATGACAAATGCCACCCTTCGGTTACCGGCACCGAACAGGATACTGTCGCCGTTAACACCAGTGACTAACCCGGATGAACATCTCCCAATTTTTAATCTTGCACACATAGAGTTAACACCAGCCCAAATCTCAATTCTGAGCAAAGGCTTGACCTTTGTACCGACCACAAGTACTGATTGGTACCAAACTGAGATAGAGATTAGATGCTTTCTCCGCACTGTGGGACTACAAACCTTTTTCCAGGAGAGAGAACCACTGGAACAGGAGGCAGACACAGGTATACATCCCAAATCTACCTTTTGCCCCACATAGAATCAGGTGCCGAGTGACCTGATCACATTTGAGAAATGCATACTTAAGGAATTTAAAAAACTAGCTCTGAGACATAATAACAACAAAATGCAAATTAGACATAACTGCACCAAACTCGAGAGAGAGGCTCTTTCCCAACTAGCAAGCAACAACAACATTGTAATGAAACCAGCAGATAAAGGTGGGGGCATTGTCATCATGTCATCTGAACAATACAAAAGTATGGTTATGACTTTGTTGAGTGACAGAGAAAGCCAAGGACTTGAAGATTGAAATCTCCGAGATAGCCAATTTTGCCTTAGAAAGAGGATGGATCACAGAGAAGGAGTCCATCTATCTGACTACATCGGAGGGACGCACCCCATGCATCTATGCTTTACCTAAAATGCATAAAGACGCGATCAACCCACCGGGTCACCCGATTGTATCAGGGTGTGGATCAGTGTTAGAACCGCTGTGTAAATTCATTGACGAATTTCTAAAACCTATGATTGGAAACAGAAACTCTGAGAGACACGACCCATACTATACAGACTTTTGAAAATTTGGAATTCAATTCAGACACTCAAATTTGAGTAACAATGGACATTAAAGCGCTCTATACTTGTATTCCTCAGAATGCTGCTATTGAGTGCATTTATGATTCTCTAACGGCAACCAATCTACAGTCACGAGTCCCTCCAGCTTTCATTATTGAACTTCTGACGGTAGCCCTATGCAAAAACTTTTTCACCTTCAGTGATCAATTCTACTTACAAACAAAAGGCACTGCTATGGGTGCAACATTTGCACCCAGCTTGGCTATTCTATACATGGCAGCCTACGAGAAAAAACATATTTCCAACAAGACCAATCCCTGGCAACATAATATCATCAGGTGGCGTCGATTTATTGACATTATATTTATTTGGGATGGCGACCAGGAACAACTTGAACTTTTCTTCACATGGTTGAACATGCGTGATTCAGATATCCAATTTGCCATGGAATGGGATAGGCAAGCCATCCGCTTCCTTGATTTGAGAATCAGCCATCAGGGTGGGAAACTAAGCTGTAATTTGTACAGAAAACCAACAGATCATAACACACTGCTACACTTCTCTAGCAACCATCCATCCCCAACATCTGAAAGAAAATTTGCCCTATGGCCAGTTTCTGTGTCTGCGCAGAAACTGTACACAACTGGAGGGTTTCTACAAAAATGCGGCTGTTCTCAGTGAACGCCTAAGGTTCAGGGGCTACCCAAAGAAATTAATAACTACATCAAAAAAACAAGCAAGGTTTACGTGCCGTGAGTCTATTTTAACACCACAACCCAATCAGCAAGATACAGACCAAGACATAAGACTGACGTGCGTACTCACTCATGGCCCTCACACATTCGACATCAAAAAGATCATTCGGAAATACTGGCCTTTAGCAAAACTCAATTTACCGGAAGAAAGAGAACCCTGTTTTGCTTTCAAAACATCACGTAACGTCAGAGATTTTCTGGTTCACTCTTGCTTCACTGAAAGAAATCCCTGGGGGGGCCTTGGAATGAATTAATAGGGCACCATCCCTGTGGTTCATGTGTAGCTTGCAAGTAAATGAAGAAAATGTCAAGCTTCACCTTTGGAAGCAAAATTTGGACTTTCAGACATTTTTCAAACTGTAAATCTACCTAAGTTGTATACTGTATTGAATGCCCCTGTGGGTTACGGTACTTTGGGCAGACCATGCGGAGTGTCGATTTCCGAGCACAGATCCAGGATACGGTGCAGGAAGGAAACCTCACCCCTGGTCCAGCACTATCTGAACTTTAAACATACACCAGGGGACCTATTATGGTGGGTCCTCGAGAAACTACCGATGGGCTCTGCTACACAACAATGCCTTTTGAATCTTGAAAACAGATGGATTCACAGGCTGGATAGTTGTGATGATGGCTTAAACGAACAATTTTTACCACTCTAGTTACAATACCACGATTCCTTTTTTGTAACTACCAGCTTTCACTATATTCCTGTTGGTATCTTTTACTTCAGGCATTGCCATTGGGGTGCACACCCTCAGAAGCCTTTGATGTAACAAAGGGGGTATAGTATGATCCTTAGCCATCAAACCATATGGCACGTTGCCCTACAAGAGGGCGCCAAATTTACAGCTTGGTCGCATTTTTCAATTTTTTGAACACATATGGACCGTACCCATTTGGACCCAGGGGCTCTGTGTCAGCCTTAGCAGTTCTTCTTCAACCATTTACCTCATGCATCTTCGGGTCCTTTATTTATTCATGTGCAATCTTGCACTAGTTTTCTTGGGTGACACGATTTGTCACAGCCACCGCTGTGCAGGGATGGGGGCCACTTTGTTGTCGGACCCCAGTGCCAGCATGGGGAGCATTTTGTTGTCTGACCCCAGTGCTATCACACACTTGCTCTCGTGTCCCACACTATTCCCGCTAGACGCGGACTAGTGGGTGCACACCCTACAAAGGATCAAACACGCTTGCACACACGAAGAGCGTGACTAATGCCTTCATTTTCCAACAATTTTCCAACACTTTCTCTTTCCCCGGAGCTACTTCTGATTTGGAGGGATGTACTAATACACACCCCCGAATGGTGGACCAATCAAGCGCAGTTGGAGATACACTTTCCACTGCTATCTGGGTTCCACCTACTATTGTGATTGGTTAATTTTCTCATGTCGCGCTGCCCACACTTCCGGGTCACGTGACCCGTGATAAATCCGTTTCCCTGTTGCACTTAGCAACCAGCCTCTGCCAAGCCAAGTCAAGCTTGCAAACACAGGCCGTTCCCGATAGCTGTGTGTGGATGACTCAGCGTCCTGTGCAGCCCCGAGTGAGCCGTATTTTGGCTGATTGCTAATTAATTAAATAATTAAAAGGTAAGCAACATGCGCATTGCTCCCTTCTACGGCTTTAGCCTTCACCGCACATCATGCTGCCCTGAGAGGTAGCCACTACTTATCTTTAGGTTGATATGCACTGAGACCAACGTGCTCCCTTCCTCTACTACATTTTGTTTCTCAGTATTCATTACTGCGTCCTCCTGACTGAGGGATTGCACTCGTTGCTCTTCGCACAGCAGTCATCTTTTCTTCATTTATGGAGGAGGTGGATTGGTAGGCTGACCACCGCTTTTTCTATACTATGTATCCTTTCCCCCGTGGCAACAGCACAGCCCTAATATGCAATAATGGTTGCTCTATCGAGCGTGTAGATTTACTCATTTATTTATTTATTAATTTATTTTTATTGTTCATTAATATTATAATTTTAAAATAAGTTTTCTGTTATTCATTTCCCTATAGTTTGTGAGCATGCACGTCCAACATCCATGGGGACTGGACAAATTTAACCCCTCTAGGTGAGGAATGGTTAAATCTTAATTTCTTCCTCCCTAGCGGTTCCCCTTCGTTTGTTTGGTCACACATACGTGTTCTAGGCAGAACCTTTCATGGCTTTTCTAAATTGTAAAGCAAGCTTGGGGTGGAATGGCAGATGTACACAAGCATGCATTTTGACCACTATTGCCCATTATTTTCAGTTGGAAACTTAGCTTTTCCTTTTTGTGTTCTCTCTCTTTTTCCCTATAGGGTATCATGAATTTGCCCCGAAGAAGGTGGTAACACACAACCACCGGAACGCTAAAAAAAGATAAGGGGGATTGGCTTCCAGATTCTCGGCCTTTGAACATTTGGACATGTGTTCCCCTTTTTTGGAACGTATTAAATATCTTGGCAGCAGACACAACATATTGAAAACTGTTTCTGTCTAAATCTGGAGTATCCATATATGTCTTCTGTTTCCCCTATATGCGTTGGCAAACCCAGTGGGGGTTTCCCTTATATGAGTCTTATGAGAAGATCTCTGAAAACTTTTTCTAAAAAAACCTTTAGACTCATTTTGAAATAAATTGTATACTAATACTAGACATTTGAGGGATTTCCTACCTCTATTTGATTTGTTTAGATTGTTGCTCAAATTAGAATACATGAAACTGTCACTATGAAACTGTTTCATTTATCCATTCCTTTCCCTTTTTTTAAATCAGAGGAGCTTTTCCTCTCTTGCTCTTTCCCCTTATTCTGAGCACTGGGTGTTTCGTTTGTTCACACTTGCACTTATCTGCATCCGTTTCCTTTATTCTTTAACCTTGGTTATGTGTAACCCTATGTTTGATGAATGATGTAACTAATTGTTTCATCTCCTCTCTCCATGTTTACGATTCAATGTATAATTGTTGTGTTTTTTTAATTCTGTTATTCAACACATGGTAATCTTTGTTTGCAACTTTTTACAGCATTAAAACAGTATAAATTATACACTGAAAATGTTGTGGTACATGTGGTCATCTTGTTTTTCTATATATTTTACCATGCATGAATACGGTTGTTATTAGGGGTGGGATTTGATACAAGAAAAATACCCAATTACTGAAAGGTACTCCACCAATTCCGCACACTAGGCAAGGTGCTGAGTGCTTTGTTTCTTGCTTTGCAGCATTATCGTGTTGTGTTATTTAGTGAACAAAGTTTTTCTCCATTCAGTCTGTGGGAAAAAAATACATTTTGGGACACCCCCTATTACTTTGCCCCCCCCCTGACCAAACCTCACCAAACCTTGCAAATTCAGAGCCGGCCATATACTTTTTTTGCAAAGTTTGGTGAGGATTCATCCAGAGGGAGCGAAGTTATAAGCTGCCCAAAAAGTGCTCTTCCTATGAGATGAGCAAGTTAACCATTACTACTGGGCCGCTACTGCAGGCCCAGTAATATCATATATCGAGGAAGTTTCCATGACAAAAGTACTTTCTATTGTCTGTCGATTTATTGCAGACTGGAGCTTCAAGCCACGTCGTATCATTATGTAAGCAAATAATATGTCCAACAGTTGCAATAAATATCTAAAATATGCTTTAACTTATTCCTCTTAAAAAATGTGCTCAATGTTCCAGAAACAGTGTTAATATTTAAAATAATTTTAAATAAATACACCCAGTGTTCTAAAACCGGGTAGAATTATATAACCGTCTCACCAGATCAAGGAGAACTGAGACAGCAATCACTGGGACATGATCCACATTGAATCAAGGCAACGCCTCAGCTACACCAACCAGAAATCTCTTGCTACTGAGTTGGAGCACTTCAAAAAGACTTGCAGCTGAGTGCTTGAACTACATTCTTGTGGCAGAGGTTGCAGTCAGGGTCAATGAACCTGAAACCTGCCTATTGGCTATCTGCCGATGTGACCACTTGGGGGGAAAACACACCAACGGCATCTTGATAGCCATGGCTAATGTTTTTGCCAGCTGGATGTGGGAAAACAGGTGGGTCTTTATCCTCATTGAGGGGGATAGTGACGCTCGATGTAGATGCCCCCACAGCATTACCCCCAGTGACAATGTCGCCAGCAAATATAGACTATCCCTAAGCTAATTTCCCAAACGCGACAAATGGTTACATTTACTGACTGACTGGAATCTGCATATGCTTAATGGTCGTAAAATGGGTGACATCCCGGGTCAGACTATGTGGAGAGTGGACAGGAAACAAGCTGTTTAGACTACCTATTTGCTAATCCAGCTTTAACACTGTATATCACCCAAAGGAGGGTACAGTCCAACGCCATTTTAACCTAAGATGTAACCCTGAATTCAACTGTTACTACTTACTCACTCCCTGGGGATTTGCGAGTAAATCACTCTGGTAACCGTGTGAACTGGTCATAGAGAAATATTCAGTTGGCCAATAGCTACTTCCATATTGACAAACACAAAGTATTTGCAGTCCTGGTTCAAATGACCGTAGATCAAATAGAGGGTTGGTTCCCAGCCACCATACTAGAGGTCTTGCAGAATACAAGTCTCCAAGCAATACTCGAGTCTGATAAGCGCCATCAATATGATAAAATTCTTAGAGACCGGAAAAGAGAAATGAGACGGGAGATCCGCCATGTAAAAAATAAGACTCACACCTCAAATGCTTTTTTGCAAATTATGATAATTCAAAAATTATATAGAAGCTGGGTCAGGTGGTGGTGCTATTCTTTAAAACAGGAAGGGTGGCAAAAGATGGCCAGAGTGTTGTGCTCGGGAGACACGGGGAAGATATGGCCGGCACTAGGGGCGGCTAAGGGAAACGTATGTGCAAAAGTTGTCAGCCCTGTGAGTGAAGCGCAATGGATTGCCCATGTAGAAATGTCCCATCTGAATGGACCAACCCAGAGACAGGGAACTGGCAAGATGGTCGTTTGAGGATCTAACAGGAAGACATGACCCTCAAAATTAAGAAACATATGTCAACTAAATCCCCTGGCCCAGATGGGTTGGCTGCAGTAGTGATAAAAAATGCCCCTGAACATTGGGCGATAATATCAGAAACACTGTTTGGGAAAGTGATGAGGGAAGGCAGGATCCCAGCCTCATGGTTAACTGCGATATTCCAGTCTTTAAGAAAGGTAACCGGATGCTTGGACATTCCTGGAAAGCTGTTTGCTTCTTTTATCCTGGATCGCTTGCAGAAATGGTTGCATTCTAAGATAATCTTAGACCGATTCCAGACAGGCTTCTGCCCGGGCACTTCCACAACCCATAATCTCAGGGGTATGGATCTGCTGATCAAGGGTACAAGAAACAAAGGTGACCATGGTCTGTATGCACTTTTTGTGGACTTTATATCTGCTTTGGGTCTGGTGTCTAGAGCGAGGCTTTGGCAAAACTTTAAGCAATGGGTTATCGACCAGTCCTATTACATTTAATAAAATTGCTTCACACTAATAATACTGTACAGGTCAGGTTGGACAATGAGGTGACATTATCACAACCAATGGCTAACTCTACAGGGGTTAAACAGGGGTGCAGTTTGACAGCATTTTATTTTTTATATGTATTTAGCAGACCTACCAGAATATCTAGAGGAGCTGGAAACATGCCCGCCTAAAATAGAATTGACGCACATTAAATATCTTGCTTACACCCACGATTTCATGCTTATGGATACGGCCTTTACTGACATGGGATAGTTTTCTAGGGTTTATGGAGATATGCCGCAGAAAACCATTTAGTAATACATTGGCAAACGACGCAGCTAATGCTATTTAATCAGAAAAAGTTGCTCGCCCTGCATTGCTGAATGAGGGGGTTAGAATTGACTATAGTGAAAGCTATTGATACCTGGGGGTAGAGTTGGAGAGTAAAAGGAATTACCTGATGTGCGGAGCTGTCAGAAAAAGCAAAGCAATGCAATTAACTGCTTTGAATGCTACATTTAGTAATTCCACGGGGTATAGTTTGAAGGGTATCTTGAGACTATACAAACAATGTATTTCCCCTGTATTGATGTACGTTCTCGAATCTCTTAAGCTGATGGACATGTCCTAGGTTGCCACGACAGAAGCTCACTTCTGGCGTTGGATACTAGGACTCCCACCTTGCGTTCCAATAGAGGTTATATGCCTTGAACTAGGCCTATGTTTGATGGAAACCTTGATCCTGATGAGATGTGGCTTGCTATATATAAAGCCCCTAACCAATGCCCAATGCTCCCTACTGAGACTGCTGGACTTGGATATGGAGAATAGAGAGCATTCTCAGTATGTCAAGTCCACTTTGAACTTATTTAGATCAATTAACTGGTCACCAAATCGGGAGCTTGGCTACTGGGAGCTCCGAAAGGAGTGCAAGATAAAAAAAAATTGACTGGGATAGGATAAATGATCCTACCTATTCACAGAGACTGAAATCCTATCAGTTCACATCACATGCGCCAGGGATAGCGCAGCGATATCTCATGTTATGCCCATCAAGAAACCTTTGCAGGTTCATTTTGCTCCCCCGAATAAACAGGCTGCCAGTTTTAGGTAATGTAGGACCAGCAAGGAAAATGATCCAGCCGGGCTTGCAAAAACTAAAATTTCTTAGAAACCAGAAATCACATACTAAACGAGTGCCCTTGTATGGCCACAGCTATTGTGTCAAACTTGGCTGATCATGTAGATGCCTTGACTTCAATCAGCGAGAGTGCCTTCTGGCTCTGCTGCTTGAATACAAGCAATACAAGGCTGCAATTGGTGCTATACCATGCATGGATATCTTTTGGGCAATTGTTGGCACGTGCCGAGTTGTAAATACATATTGAGCTATTCTGAGATAGGTCGGCCATTTGTGAGGTGAAGCGAGAAAACAGAAAATGGGAAAATGGAAAACGAAAGTCAACCTGTGTTTACATTACTACTGAGATAACACCTACTATAAGATAAGATAATGCTTGCACCTGACTTATCAATACTGAGGGTTCTCTGTCCCTTTCTTTTTACCACTCTGCCTTCCGATTGTATTATTACTTTGTATGCCTTCCAACTGTATATTCATACCGGTAACTTGTGTAGCATTGACAATGCAGTCCACAACAGACCATAGTGTGTAACAGAGATGGTACAACCCGCATAAGCGTAATGATGCTCTCGGTGCCTGATGTCCTTGAATCTCCTGTGTTGCTCTTGATGTTTTCAATTTCATCTTGATATTTTGATATTTTAGATGATTTTAGATGATACTTCTGATGTCACTCTTAATCATGAATTTTGTTTTTATAGTTTTAATGAATTTTTAGGATGCATATAATTTGTAAACTAAACTATGTGAAAAGCTTGTGCAATTACATGAAATTTTGTGTGTAAATTATTACATGGCCTGCGGTAGCAGCCATGTAGTTATGGTTAAGTTGCTAATCCCATAGGAAGAGCACTTTTTGGGCGGTTTATAACTTTGCTCCCCCTGGACGGATCCTCACCAAACTGCAGGTAAAGTATATGGCCCACTCTGAATTCCATTGCAAAGTTTGGTGAGGTTTGGTCCGGGGGGGCAAAGTTATAGGGGGTTCCCCAAATTTATTTTTTTCCCATAGACATAATGGGGAAAAACACGCCTACAGCTCAAATTTGCGGCAGGAGCGGCGGCTTAGTCCCGAAAGCGTGCTTTTGTTAATTTGGTGGAAATCTGTCCAGTCGTTTTTTTTAAATGACCAAAATCTAAGGCAAAAACATTAGTGATATCTATGTCTATGTCCGCTCCGCAGACACACATCCCTGTTCGCTCCGCGGACAGGACACTGATTGGTTGGTCGGCTTGCGTCATGTCCGCGGACACTCAACGTGTTCACTAATTGGCTGGAGTGAGCCATGAGGTGCGTCACATTGTTTCGATGCGCCCGCCATCTTGGATCCGCGGACATTCGTGGACAGCGTGGCGGCGAACAGAGGCAAGATGCTATTTTGGGGAGTGTGTTGGTGTGCAGGAGTGCTTGGGGGGTTTGGGGAGTAAGAGATGGGTCAAATGCTGTATTTGTTTAGGTGGCAGGTGCCCCTGATGTGTTCGCCATGACCGCAGTCTTCAAGGCTGTCCACGGACATAATAAATCCACTATTAGCTATTTTACTTTAGTATGATGTTGGTTTTGGGTTGCTAGTAGAGCATTGATTGTAATTAATATCCCCTATAAGCAACCCACATACTACAGTCAAAATGTTTGGTAGCATAGGTGTGTCCTTCGGCCATGCACCCAAACCTCTAGGCCCTGGCCACAACTACCGCAGCATAACACACCCATAGAATCAAACACCCATCAAATATCCACAACCCAAAAGTTTGTGTACTGTTTCATTTGTAAAGTTTGTACGTGAAGTTTTGGCTAGGTTATGCAGGTAAGATTGTAGAGCTTGTAACAAGGACTGCATCATAAGATACCCATGGAAGTAAACATTTTGGATTGTGGTGTATGGTTAGATGTTTGCTTGAATGGGTGTGTTATGCAGCAGTGTTTGTGAGTCCATTTATTTTTAATTTTTTTGTAAATGTGATTTTATTGGTTTTACGAATACAGGTTATGCAGAAGAAGTATACAGTAAGTAAACAATTAAGAATTTCACTATAATAAAGCAAACCCCCAGAATTCCTTATATTTTGTGTCTGTCACATGAACACTTTCTGCGTACATAAGGTTCGCGCAAAAACATAACTTTTCCCCCTTGTCATTTCCCACCCCTCTCCCCCATGGTCAGAGCCTTTATCACAGATCATGCAGCATTCATCGTGTAACGATCAGAGTCAATGTTTGTTGTCGGGATCACATTAATCATAAGAGCGCCCGTCGAAGAGTTCAACTTAAGCGTTGTTTAGTTGTTCCTTGCTCCTCTGTCATCAAAGTAAGAGCTTTGTTACGGGATAGGCCGTCTGGTAGATATATGCTTTTGTATTCCATCCACAAGGTTTCAGTCTGTGACAGTTTACCAAGAAGCCATGCTGTTATATGTTCCATTATGCAAATGTTGGTGGATACATGGATCCATTCATTTTTTGTGGGGCTTGTGGGAGCTTTCCACCTCATAACCAACGTTGCCTTAGCAGCTGGGAGCAGTTGCGGGGCTACATCTTTGATTTTGACCCAGTCGTCTTCACCTTTCTCGAGGCCGAACAGTATGAAGTAGGGGGTAGATGTTCTGGCAATGCCATAAACCTCTTTGATCCAGCCTAGAACTTCTGACCAGAATACTTGTATCCGGGGACATCCCCACCACATGTGCCAGTAATCTGCCCTTTCTCCGCATTCCGGGCTTGCGGTCTGACACATTTTGGATAGTCTGACGGGATCATATTGCCATCTGTGTAGTAATTTGATTGCATGGAGTTTGTACTGGTTTGAAATGGATATCCGTGTGGCTGCTTGGCATATGGTGTCCCATAGTTCGGGTGTGAACTGTTCGGTGAAATCTTTTTCCCATCTGCCTTTTAGTGCGTCCGTGTTCACCCCTTCTCCCTCTATCAATGCTCTGTACATATCTGATATTAGACACTTCATTACAGTTCTTGAGTCCAGTATTTTCTCAAAGGGGGTGACTTCTCTCATCAGTTTGGGTCTCCACATGGCTCTTGTCAAGACCCCTTTTATTTGCAGGTATTGAAATGTGGATAATGGGCCTATTCCGAGGGCCTTGGTTAGCTCAGGGAGTGAGATGAAGGAGTCCTTCCTTTGTAGTTGGCCTACTCTCTCTAAGCCAGCCTCATACCATCTTTGGAACCTTCCTACATCTGGAATGTGGTTGTTGATTCCTGGGGACCAATAATGGCTCAGGGGGCCCGGCCAGGTGGTAATGCTTTGCATGTTCGTGCCATGTGTCCAGATGTCCCAGATGGTCATTAGTATTGGGTGATCTTTGAGTTTTCTACAGATTCTTTTCTTGGGTGCCCACAGCCATTCAGATACTGTGGCTGGTGAAAAATAGTGGTTGTCCATATTGACCCACTGGATTTTTGTCTAGTCGCACAGATGTGGGATCAATACTCTGAGTCGGGCGGCTTCATAGTATTTTTGGAGGTTGGGAAGACCCACCCCTCCCTTGTCTTTAGGAAGTATTAGAGTCTTATATGGGATCCTCGTTTTCTTCCCCTGCCATAGAAAGTGGAGCATGGCCTTTTTTATTTCGGTAAAGAAACTTTTCAGAATCCTAATGGGTATCGTCTAGAAGGGGTATAAGAAGCAGGGAAGAGAAACCATCTTTATTGCGTTGAGCCGGCCTAGCCAGGAGATTGTAAGTTTATCCCATCTTGTCAAGTCTAACTTAAATTGTTTCAGTAGAGGGGGGAAGTTTGCTTCAAATAGGTCATTCAAATTTCTTGTTATTTGTATCCCCAGGTATTGTAGTTTTGAGTGTTCAATATGTAGAGCGAGCGAAGAAAATTTAGTGGTATTGTCACCTTCTTGACCTTGGAGGGGAAAGAGTGTTGACTTTGTTCTGTTTACTTTAAACCCGGAGAGTTTACCGTATTCCCCTATCATGGATAGGGTTCGGGGGACAGAAGAGGAGGGGTTTGTGATGTGAAGGAGGATGTAATCTGCATAGAGGGCAATTTTGTATTCTGTTGTCCCCAGTCGGATACCCTCAAGCCGGGGGTCCGTTCTCATTGTTATCGCCAGGGGCTCAAGGAAGAGGGCGAAGAGAATCTCTGAGAGGGGGCACCCTTGTTGGGTCCGACGTTGGAGATTGAACCACCGTGAGTATTCACCATTCACAAATATAGATGCTTTGCGGTCCGTGTACACCGCATGTATTGCTTGTCTAAATTTAGCGCCCATTCCCACCTTTCGTAGTACTGCCTTTAGGAACCCCCACTCCACCCTGTCAAAGGCCTTTTCTGCATCGATGGAGAGTAAGATCGGGTCATTCTCCATAGACTGGGAAGCGTGGATTAGGTGTAGGGTTTTGCAGATTGTGTCTGCCCCCTGTCTACCTAATATGAACCCAACTTGATCGGAAAGTATGAGTTGTGGGACAAGGGATTCAAGTCTTGCTGCCATGACTCTGGTATATATCTTTGCATCAAGGTTGAGTAGTGAGATGGGGCGATATGAGGCGCATTTCGTGGGGTCCCTCCCAGCCTTGGGGATAACAGTAATCAGTGCCCTGGTGAAAGAGTCCGGGGGCTTCCCCGTGTCCATTATTTCATTGAAGAGGAGTGTTAGAAAGGGAGCCAGTGTGGTTATGAAGGTTTTGTAAAAACCAGCGGTATAGCTGTCTTCGCCCGGGGACTTGCCCAAAGTTAACCTCTTTATGGCAGCCTGGACTTCCAGTTCCGTAATAGGAGATTCTAATGATTCGGCATCTATGTCAGGAATACGGGGTACGTCTATTGAAGACAGGTAAGACTCAGTCTCTGATTGCTCTGGGTCCACCTCGGAGGAGTATAATGTTTCATAAAAGTTGGCAAAGCATTCTGGGATAGTGGTGTGGGCGTATGGTGTAGGGGAGGAATTGTCCTTAATCTCTATTACTCTACGTTCAGCCCTTTTCTCACGCAGCCTGGCAGCGAGAAGTGCATCAGCCTTATCAGCCTTTTCCTAAAATTTCTGTTTTAACAGTCTCAGTTTGCGCACAACCTGTTCATTCTCCAGTAGTTTCAGTTTGTTTCTTTTCTCTTTGGCTTTATTCATTTTCTGCAGGTCTATTTCTATGCCCAGTTTGGGTTTTCTTTCTAACTGACAGGTTTCAGTTCGCAGCCTTTGTTCGATGAGGGCACGCTCCCTCTTCTTCGATGCACCTTCCCTTATCAGAACCCCCCTCCAGGTGGCCTTCCCCGCCTCCCACACCGTTTGTCTGGACACTTCACCATTGTCGTTTGTTTTGAAAAATTCAGAGATCTCTGTCTCCATTTCTGTTCTGAAGACGACATCTCTCCAGAGGCTCTCATTGCAGCGCCATTTTCCATTGTTTTTTGGCAAATCAGCCCACTGGATGTCTGTGAGGACCATGTCATAGTCAGACCAGGTGATCGGGGTTATCTATGCCTGTGATAGTACATCAGAGAGCTCCCTGGAGAGATTTATGTAATCGATACGGGTGAACGTATTGTGGGGAGCTGAATAGAAAGTGTAGCCCTGTTCTTCCGGAAGGCGGGCCCTCCATGCGTCTATCATGTTATGCAGTTCCATCATATGAGCCAGCTCAGACGGTTCTGCACCGTATCGGGGTTCCCAGGCTTTCGATCTTTCACCGGATTTGCCCATTTGTTGAAATCCCCTCCCAAGATAATGTGCCCTGTGGCTTCCAGTAGTATTTTAGGGATCGTTCTGGAGAGAAATCTAGATTGGGCTGTGTTCGGAGAATACAGGGTGGCAATGGTGACGCTCAGCTTACCTAGTTGTCCGTTCACCAGTATTGCTGGTCCTTCTACATCAGACCATGTCTTGGTTAGTGTAAAGTTTATATCTTTTCTCTGGCCACAAGGGACCGTTTTGTCAGTGAATTGAGCCCTTTGACATTGAGTGTCCTGACTCTTAGGGAGGCAAGCTCCCTTATATTAATGTTTGCTGTGTGATCGATAGCGTTCCTTCATCTCAGATTGTGGGCTGCTTCGGTTGTTCTGAAGTGCGATCGATATTGCTCTGACCCGTTTCCCTCCTTTTGACCCCTCCTGACCCTTCCCCCTCTCTTTCCCTCTCCCCTGTCGAAGGCGTTCGAGTGAACTCGGTTGACAACACCGAGTCGGCATCAAACCACCTGTGGGGGCCGTTACTTCTCGCCCCTTGTTCAATTACTGCCTCTCTTAACTGAGTTGAGCCCTTCCTTGGTTCCCCCTTAAATTTCTCCATTCTCATCTTGGAACTATGTACACGTTAACGTCTCTTCGGAGCATTGGCAGGTTAAATATGTGTGTTTATCTTACCAGAGTCGATCGGTTTCAGTTGTCCCCCTCTGGATAGAGATTACCTCTTCGAAACTTTCGTGATCCTTTTACTTTCTTTCTCCAGGCTCCCTGGATCTGCCATTCTCGGTCTCCTTTTCGCGCCTGGTTTTCCCCATCTAGTTTGGGCCCGAGAAGGTCTGAGATGCATTTCTTTATTTCTTTTTCAGATCACAATCTAAATTTGGTTCCTTCGTATTCAAATGTGAGTGAGAAGGGGTAGCCCCATCTATATCGAACATTCTTCTCCTTGAGTTTCCTCGTGAGGGGGCTGCACATTTTCCCGAGGGTCAATGTTAAGGAGGAGAGGTCTTGGTATATCGAGATCCGGGCCCCTCCCAGCGTGATCTCATCGCTCCCCCTCGCTTTTCGAGGATTCAGGTTTTGTCTCTGAACCGGTGGAACCGGGCGAGAACTGATCTTGAACCTCCTGGAGGGCCACCGGCACTGTGGATTCTTTCTGTCATTGGTGCATCCACCTCGTCATCAGACACAAGAAGTTTGATAATATTGTGGAGGGTTTCCCTCAGGTCTGCCTCTGTTTCGCCCTCTTTTTTCCGGAATTCCGAAGATGCGTAGATTGTTTCGGCATTCTCTATTTTCCAAATCATTGAGTTTGAGTTTAAACTCTTCCTCCCTGTGCTCCAATTCTGATAGTCTCTGATCGAGTTGGACCTCGAGGGTTTCAATGGAGGCCTGATTGTTCTCTACCCCTTCAAGCCTGTCTTCCATATTGTCCAGCCTTTGGGTGATTTTATCTATCTTTCCCCCTATGTTGGTGCCCAGATTTTTAATTTCTCCTAGCAAGGCAGCCATGTCGCCTTTTGTTGCTGCGGCCAGGTCGTTTGCCGTGGTAATGCTGTTCGCCATTGTAGATCCAGTTGGTGTATGTGGGGTGGAGGTGTAGGCAAAGGAGGCCAATTTGTGCCTAATGTCCATGTAATCTTCTGGCAGTGTGATCGGGTTGCCGGCTGTCCTGGTCGGGGGCGTGAGTTGCCTGTCCTGACAGACACGGCAGAGGAGGCACACGCCCCTGTGTTGGGGGCCTTACCCTCTGTGCTAGTCCGTCGTGGGAGTCATAGACTTGTACCTCCTCAGCGGTGGTGAGACAACTTCAGCGCTGGGTTAGGGTGTTGGGGGTATACTGCCGAGGTGTCGGGGGCAGTGATGACCTTGGTCCAGGTGGTTGGAGGAGGCACTCGCCCTGTTTCCAGGGGCCGTACCCTCTGTCCGGCGTGGATTCTGTTTCAACAAGTTGGGTGCACCTCCAGAGGCTTCACAGAGCTCAGAAAGTTCTTTGCATGTTCTCGGGGGCACAGTGCTGTTTGGTTTGTGATTTGCCGCCTGTGAAGGGTAGGCGTTTTGGGTCTGGGCGCCCGACCTCCTGGTTTACCTCCGATGTTGCAGGGGTCCCCCTGTTTCAAAATCCATCTGTGCTGTCGGGGTGTTTCATGAGGGGTACTTTGTGCTAGGCTCTAGTGGGGGGCCTCTGGTTGAGAGGATACGAGGTGTGGACAGATGGTTCCACGTTCCCAACCGCTGCGGGCCCGCTCTGTTTCCAAGGTGGGATCAAGCATGTTATGCGCGCATGGCCCTCTCACGGCCTACTGAGTGCCTGGAATGGATGGCCTCCTCTTAGATCAGCGCAGCGTTCCTTTTGCTCCGCTATATCCCTGTTTCCTCTCTGGGGGCTCCGGACCTCCTCGGGTGCCAGAATCAAGGCAAGGCCACGCCGCATGGCCGAGCCGACATATGGTGCCGGGGTCTGGATTAGGCTCAGGGAATAGGCCCGTGGTTTAGCTCCAATGCGGTCCGGGGGCTGCGGGGTGAGGGTGTCTACCCTCGCGCTGCCTCTCACCTTTTTTTGACAAATACGCTCTCGGAGCTGCAGTGGGGCTGGGAGCGGGCTCGCAATGGATCACGGGCGGCGCCCAAGTGCTTCCGCGACATGGTTCCTCGTTGCTCCGCAGGGCTCCGCCGTTCTCCTTTCACTTTTGCACGCCGGGGCAAGGGGGGCCTCGGTTCACAGGCCGTTTGGGTGTGAAGGACAGTCTGTTTTTCAGCGGGTTTTCAGCCAGCCGTTGGGGGCCCATGTCTTACTGCTAGATTCCAATTTGTACGCGCGGGGGGCCAAAAAGTGGGGGCTCAACACACTTCTTGGGGCTGCGTAACGGGAGCTCACACAGAGAGCTTCCACATCCGTGCACCCCCTGGTGGCCAGTCGTCCATTTATTTTATACTTACTGGTTGAGGTTTTTGTGGTTGTATGAAGTTTTTTCATGACATGGGTAACTGGACCAGACATACTTTTTTGTTCTCTGTGATAAAAGAAAAGATCATATGTTAGAGCAGGTAGTTAATGAGTTACTGCATTGCATAATAGACATTTCTGTATTTTTTTTACTCTCATATTTAGTACTTTACAAGTACTATAGTTCAAACCAGTGTACTGCACAATTTGCTCAGATTCTGTGTTTGTTTTCTAAATCATTGGGTCTGTGGGAAAAAAATCCATGCTGGATTTTAAAAAAAACCTTCTATGTTGTGGTAGAATATATTACTTTCATTGTTTTACTTTTTATTTCTTGTTTCTTGCTAATCTTCTATCTGTTGGCTTATTGCAGATTTTTGGGGCAATTAGATACCTGTTGGCGTATTCTAATTGTTTATTTCTACTTTTATGCTATTCATCTATCTGTTAGGTTGTTGCAGATTTTTTGGGGCAGTTAGATACCTGCTGGCGTATTCTAACTGTGTATTTCTTGTTCCATTTTAGTGGTATTTATTTATCTGTTTGCTTGTTACAGAATCTTGGGGCAGTTAGATAAATGTTGGCGTACTCTAATTGTGCACAGTTTTGAAGTTGAAGTTTTGCTTATGTTCATACACAAATTACGTATTAAATTTTGGTTTTAAGAATATTAAGTAAGCGTTTACAAGATTTGCTGTAATCTCTGCTTTAGAGTATTGGTGCTATCATTACATTCGAACCATCCACAATTCTTTTTTATATATGCATTGTAGTGACCTGCATTGTTTGTGGCTCCTGCGTGGTAGATTATACCTATTATTGTGAAGGTTTTCTTACCAAGTGATACTTGACCATGTGTGAATGCATTCAGCTTACAGTTGCTTTTGGTACCCTCTGCATAGTAACGTAAAAGCATTACTATTACGTATTTACTATGTGTCTGTATTTGTAAGGTGGAGCGATTATCTGAATTGCAGGTAGTACATAATCTGCCATGGTTTGCATTTTGCACAAGTTGCTGAAATGGAATGGATTCACAGTTAGGTATGGATATATACACAAAGCGTTCATTAGGGACTTGTTCCTGTGCCACATGGCTGCAGAGAGTGCATGTATGTTTCCACATGAATGAAATCTGTAAAATGTCATTTATAGGTATGTTTTTGTTTTGCAGTACTTGTAGTAAGTACATTAGAAATTCTTGTGGATCTTCTTGTGAGTTTATAGTGAATTGGACCATTCCAGCACAGTAGTCCAATTCCTGTCTTATTCCATGAACACTGTATGTGTTGTCAGGATTGTTGGTTGCATTTCTATGAAGGACTAACATTTGCAAACACAATTGGTCTGTATTGTGTAAGTAAATGTCAATAATTGGTGGCAATTGGAATATAAATTTATTGCTACATTTGCGTAGCAATTTACACCAGTTTTATTAGAAAATTTGAATGGACCTGACAGTTCTGTGTCAAAGTCATTTGTTCGGAGTGTGTGTTGCTTCGTTGAAGAAGTAGTTTAGTTACATTGACCAATAGATTCTTCTTTGGTTCTGTTACTTGATGAAGTATTAGTTTCGTTTTTTGTCTTTGGAGGAATTGCAGTGAGATCCTGTATCGTTTCAGTTTGAAGTAGTTTTATTTTACAACATTTTGCTTTTTGCGGAACAGGATAGGTTTTTAGATGGGGGTGTAGAGTGAACACAGTCTATTGTATTCTAGAATGCAATGAATATCTGCATTTACTTTACTTGCATTAAAGTTGATTAGAAATAGCCTGTCAAGTGTACGTAAGCGTGATAGTGCTACATAGCTCATGACTTCTTTAAAGACTGTGCTACCAATATCTATCAATGCTTTATCTAGGGTAAGACCTTGTGATTTGTGAATGGTAACTGCGTATGCTAGAGTTAGTGAAAATTGTTCTCTGCGTACATACATGTCTTTGAATAGAAGGAAGTAGACTGTTGAGCGTCCTATCCTTTTAACTTCTGATAGTTTGTCAAAGAGAATATTGATAAACTGAATGTTGTTGTCACGTGGCTATGTTTGAAATCCAACAACTATACCAAGTGCTCCATTAACTAGTCCTTGCTCCACGTCAAGGTTACGTTTAAGCATTACTCTACACTTTAAAGATAATTTTAATATTTTCTCCAAAGCAGCTGTGTTGGAGATTGAGTTTTCTAAGGTATTAAGTCTTGTTGTGGCTTGTTGACATATGGGTAGTGTCATACCATGTACGTCCAGTTTATCTGTGGAGCAAATTTCAATTATTGGTTGCATTTCTTTTTTCATTGATTTTTGAAAATCGTGGCGCAAGCTGGCGCAAGCGTGAAAAAGCAAGCGCACGCGTGCGATTCATGGAAGGCCCTGCGCGTCTTTACCCCGGGATGTGCGCCAAACCCGCGTGTGGCGCACACGTCACTGCAACATCCCGAACGCTGTGTGCGACGCACACAGCGAAAGCACACAACGTTAGCGCACACACCAAAAAGGGGGCAGAACATGGGGCGGAACACGCAGAATGGGGAACAATGCGTGAAAATAAGGGTGTAACTGGGGAAGTACTGTCGGGAAGTACACGGAACGCCCACACGCACGCGAACTACACATATTCATGGAATCGAATAGGGGAAACCCGTGCATGGCAAAAGACACGGACAGGTCTAAACACATCCGCCACACGAAGGCAGACGGGAGCGTCCCCGTGCATTATAAAAGTGCTGGCACAAAAAAAAACATGTATATACAGCTACGATGAATGTCCCATTTCTCGCAACACTGATCATGGGACGCCGCAGGAGGAGGAGAATAGCCAGGGCCCACATTTATTTTGGCCATAACAGCCTCATCGGGATGCCTGATGACCAGGTCTATGGCAGGTATAGGTTTCCACCTCATATCATCCTAGACCTGCTCCAGGAGTGGGAGGATGACCTCACATCACACACCTTGTGCTCCCAAGCACTGAGCCCCTTGGAAAGGGTGCTCAATGTACTGCATTTCTTGGCCACTGGGTCATTTCAGCGGACCACTGTTATAGTGGGGAGTCTCACAGCCCACACAGTCATGCTGCCTACACCAGGTGTTGGCAATCATGACTGGGCAACCCTCTGTCCGCAGGCACATATACCTGCCCAGAACACCCTAGAGAAAGGCAGGCCAGGGTCCAGGACTTTTACAGGGTGCCACACTTCCCCAATGTGCTTGGTGCCCTAGATTGCACCCTACGTCCAGCTAGGGCCACAGAGAATATCCACCACAACCGCAAGCAGTGCCATTCCATCAACGTGCAGGTTGTATGCGATGCACAGGAGATCATCATCTCAGTCTATGCTAACTATTCTCGGTCCACCCATGACAGTTTCATGTACAGAATGTCCGCCCTGAACTGGGACCTGGAAGTTGGGAAGCATGGCGACACATGGCTCATTGGTGAGCACAAATGCCTGTGCACATGCATGCATGTCACACACAGACAAATACACAAACCAAACTAATGACAACCATTATCTCCTCCCCAGGGCACAGTGCCTACCCTCTGAGCACCCACATGATGACGCCAATATGGAACACCACCACCCCACCCCTGGTAAAATACAGCGCAGCCCATATTGCAACCTGGCACATAGTGGAGGTCACATTCAGAGTGCTCAAGTCACGCTTCTGGTCCCTTGACCGCTCTGGCAGGCAGCTACTGTATGCACCTCCAGTAGTGTGCAGGATCATTGTGGCAGCATGTGTCCTGCACAATGTTGCAACACGGTGGGGAGTACTGGTGGACATGGTGGTGCCCCCACATCACCAACCACATGCACAGGCGCTGCGCATGTGAGGGAAAAGGGCACGTGGAGGCCGCACAACTGAGGCGGCCCTCACCTCTTGTGGCCTCCCAACCATGGCACAGATGTACTAGTACTAGTACCAATGGGAGATGCACACAACAATTGTCCTGGGCAACTTGGGTGGGGGGGCAAGGAACGTGATGCAAACAGCACCCCTCTGCTCCTGCAAGGCTGCCAATGGCCCCTTAGGAAAAATGACAGGTCACGCAATGCTCAGGCATCCCAAAATAGCAAGAAAAAGAGATACGTGACCCCTGTAGCCCACTTGCATGTAAAAAAACACATGCAGCACGCTGTTGCAGGCAGGAATACAAAGAATCCGTACGTGGTAAACACACGCAGGCTAGTATGACTGAAAAAAAAGGGGTACGCGACAAACAGGGACACCCACAGTGGGAAAAAGAGCATGCGTGACTCACCGTCTGCCTTACGTGTAGAAGAAGAACGCGTAGGAAACACCCCTGCCAAAAGAAGAAGTACGCACTGTAGCCACTGTGAAGTAATTGCGTGTGAACCCCAACGTCTGGAAAACACACGCACAGCTCTCCACGAAAAGCACATACAGAGCGATGGAAACCCACGTGGGACCTTTAACCCGTGCCGAGGGAAACGCCTGCACGTGTTACATCACATACGCGCTAAGGGCCTTTCCTCGAATTACACGATAACGTGCTGTTTTTTCACGTGCCAAATCACTCCGTCTCAAGCTGGCCACGCGACTACACATGGAAGACCACGCTCCTGCCCAGAAGGCCAAATGACTGCCCTCCAGAGCCCCGAGCAGCCTCCCACGAGTCATCTGCTGCTGCCTGCCTGCCTGCTGACACCGTGCCCTGCCATTTGGTGCCTGCACATCTGCCATCTGCAGGAGTCCAGTTGCTGTGACCACCCCTGCTGGAACAGAGGACTCCCGACTGGTGTTCCATCACTCCACAGCCCAGCCCCAGGACGCAGTTTCCCACCCACGCCTGCCTCGGGGGTTCCCATTTCCGGCGCAACACCATCCGGCACCAGTGGCAACCCCCCAGCAGAGGGGCAGAGGGCTACCAGCTTCAGTGAAAAGGAAGTTGGTATCATAGTGGAGCAAGTTCTGGGGCATTATGATGCCCTCTTCACACCATCGCACACTGACAAGGAAGAACAGAAGAGGATCTGCAAGGACATAGTGGGTGCCATCAACGCGGATGGGGTGGCACCCCACGACATCAAACACGTCCATAAGCGCTGGGAGGACTACAAGTCTAGGACCCTCAAGAAGGCCCAGCGCCTCTTGGAGACAGCGGATGCAGTGGGGCGCCGGGTCCAGTTTACCACCCAGCAGATGAGGGTCCTGGGGAGCATTCACCCAGTGCTTCACCACCAGATCCTCAGGATGCAGGCCCGTCTGGAGTCGAGCAGTAAGTGCCCATGCATACATGTTTAAAACACTGCATGTTGCAGTGTGGTGGTAGTTAGCTACTCGGCTGGATGTGTGACATGGGTCATGTATGGATGTGTGTGTGCAGGCACATGATAGTGCTGAATGTGAGTCCAGTCAGGCATGACCCACATGGATGGTGTATGTGTTACAATGCATCATGCCGAGCGGCATGCGGAATGAACACATGTATGCATGCCTGTGTCTGCACCTTGACATGTTTGTGGTGTGATAGATGTATGCTGTTGTGGTGTGCATGTCTGTGTGTCTGAGTAGTGTGTGCGACATGGATGCATAACACATGTCTGTGACGATGTGTTGAATCACTAATACAGCCTAGTCATCCTTGTATCCACTGTGTCTGGGGGTATACAGGGCCAGATGCATGACCCTCTGGTGATGTGTGTGCATGTGATCACCATGTCCCATGATGCATGTGAGTTTCAGCCCACCATTGGATGTTACTACGGTGCCTTGGACATGTATGCAAATGTTTGTTGCATGTGCCATGTGTGTTTCTGCATGTGCGTTGCCTGCACTGACCCATGTGTCGTGGAGGGACATGATGGAAGTGACGTTTGACAGTGCCACTCATGTGCTATTGCTTGCAGTCTAGGGGACTATTCTACAGTACCCTGAGGCTTGTGTTCAATGTCTCACTTTATACAGCGGCGAGTGAAGAAGAGGGCGGAGACGGCACTGTGGAGGAAAGCGGCAGGGATGCCTCCACCGACCGGCGTCGCAAGGCCCAGTCACCCTCCCAGGAAATATCATCATCCGGGAGCGAGGGGATTGGTGCTGTGACCGCCACTACGGCTGCAGCGGAAGGGGCAGGTGAGCCCCCAGAGGGGCTTGCGATGGCGGAAGACGGTGCAGAGCCATCCAGGTCAGTGGTGTGTGCGGAGGAGGAGGAGGCCGCTACTGAGTCACACATGGGGCCTGGTGGGGGTGGAACCACTGGTGCAAGTGGTGCAGTCCAGGGGCAGGGGCAGGAGGCAGCACAGGTCACCGCAGAAGGGCCTGTGCATGTCACTGTCCCTGACACTGTGACTCCATCACCATGCACCAGCAGGCATGCCCCGTCCCAGGCCCGTCCACAGGTAGGCAGGAGGTCCACGTCATCTGGCACTCCTCTACCAGCGGACGAGGCGACATGTGACAGGATTGAGTCCATCCTGATTGGGATCACGTTGCGCACACATGACATTCGTGATGACGTGCATGGTTCCTGGGGGGACCACGCAAGTCATCACGAAGAGCTGTGTGCCAATGTGTCCCAGTTGGAAGGGATGATGGTCGGGGGTTTCCTCCATGTGTCGGCCAGTCTTGCGGCCCTCTCCTCCTCTGTGCACACTATACGCCAGTCGTTCTTTGTGCCGTCTTCCGGCCGAGATGACAGCAGGGCCCCTGTAGACCTGCCCCAAACAACGCAGCCAGCCCAGTGGAGATGCCATCCCTGCCACAGTCAGGAGTCGGAGATCCAGCAGGGGTGGCGACCCCACCAACTGGAACCCAGCAGATGGAAGATGTGCCGGCATCATCGGGCAGGGCACGTGCACGCCGGTGCCGTCATGGTGGCAGAAGCAGTTGCGTCAGAGGCAGCAGCAGGCTCAGCGTGGGAGGCATCATGGCTCGGGGCCATCAACACCCCGGGGGCAGGCATCGGCCGAGGGGCAGGAGGACCCTGGACTGGGAGTGTCTTCCATGTGGCAGCGGTTGGGCCAGCAGATAGATGCTGAGAGGCGGCAGGCAGAGAGGGCGCGGCTCAGGATGGTCAGGGCGGAGAACTCCATGCACCGGGCTTTGAGGCGGGTGGAGGGCCTCGAGGAAACTCGCAGGGAGTTGAGGGATTCCATGGCTGCATCCCTGTGAGACCTCGAGGCCAGGGAACAGGCCCGCCTCCGGAACATCGAGGTGGAGTTCGATGATGCCCTGGCCTGGAACATCAAACAGTGAGCCGCGGGACTAGCCCGCCGCCTTTGTAAATAGTTATGTAGTTGTAGGTTTCTTTTATTTATTTTTTCCTTTGGGGCGCATGGACTATGCCCCGCCTTTTTGTAAATAGTTATTTATTGGTTAGGTTTGTTCTTAGGTTTCCTTTGGATTGTTGGGCACATGGACCCTTGAGTTTTACATTGTATATAGTTATGGACCTGATTTTACATTTTTATTTTGACCATGGAGGAATGGTTTGGTTTTTATTTTGACTTTGGATTTGGTTTTATGGACGGACACTTTGGAGGCATTTTTCCTTGGATTTTATTGATTTCAGCATTAATATTTTTTCCTTTATTTCGGACATCCTTTTATTTATAATTTTTTTCTTGTGTGATTTCGTTTCATTCATTCAGTTTTGAATATAATACATTTTTATTTTTGACTTCATTTGTGTGGTCTTCTCTCATTGGTTTTGTACATGTCACAATGTGGGTTTTCTCAGTCATGTGTCGCCATTGTGTGGGTCTGACGGACTTCTACTCATGCGCATACTGGTTATTTGGGATCTATCATGACATGGAGGTTACAATGTGAAGTGGATGGAATGCTTGGTTGGGTGTTTGGACTAGGGTGGCGTGGGGTGGGATTTGGGTGGCCATAAGGGCCATGGATCTGGATTGTGATGACGTGTTGGGTGGGGGACATGAGTCGGGGCCTGCTGGCAGGTGCCCGTCACTGGGGGTGGCGTGGGGACATGAGTCGGGGCTCCCAAGTGCATGGTGCCATTTGGCCTGCCTGCGGGGCATGGACTGGGGTGATGGGCTGCCTGCGGGTCCTGGACTGGGGTGATGGGCTGCCTGCGGATCATGGACTGGGGTGATGGGCTGCCTGCAGGGCATGGGGAGGAGGGAAGGGCAGACCCGGGAGGGCTGACACTGCAAAATCGCATGTAAAACTCCCCGTGCACCCCTAGGAATACACGTACCCCGCTCGTGCCAGCGAAATCATGTGTAGAACTCGCTGCGCACCCCTAGGAATACATGTACCCCGCTCGCGCCAGCGAAATCGCTTGTAAAACACAATTGGTCTGTATTGTGTAAGCAAATGTCAATAATTGGTGGCAATTGGAATAGAATATTTATTGCTACATTTGCGTAGCAATTTACACCAGTTTTATTAGAAAATTTGAATGGACCTGACAGTTCTGTGTCAAAGTCATTTGTTCGGAGTGTGTGTTGCTTCTTTGAAGAAGTAGTTTAGTTACATTGAGCAATAGATTCTTCTTTGGTTGTGTTACTTGATGAAGTATTAGTTTCTTTTTTTGTCTTTGGAGTAATTGCAGTGAGATCCTGTATCGTTTCAGTTTGAAGTAGTTTTATTTTACAACGTTTTGCTTTTTGCGGAACAGGATAGGTTTTTAGATGGGGTGTAGAGTGAACGCAGTCTATTGTATTCTAGAATGCAATGAATATCTGCATTTACTTTACTTGCATTAAAGTTGATTAGAAATAGCCTGTCAAGTGTACGTAAGCGTGATAGTGCTACATAGCTCATGACTTCTTTAAAGACTGTGTTACCAATATCTATCAATGCTTTATCTAGGGTAAGAAATCGCATGTAAAACTTCCCGCGCACCCCTGGAATACATGTACCCCGCTCGCGCCAGGCCTATTGCGTGTGGAACTGCACGCGCATCCCCGGAATACACGTACCCCGCTTGCACCAGGCCTATCGCGTGTGGAATTGCATGCGCACCCCCGTAATATGCACAGGCAGCCATTTCACCCTCCCCATGCGTGCAGGCAGACCATCCACCATGACCATGACCCACAGGCAGCCCATCCACCCTCCCCAAACCCCGCAGTCAGCCCATCCACCATGACCATGACCCGCAGGCAGCCCATCCACCCTCCCCAGCCCCACAGGCAGCCCACACCACAGGGGGAACTTTTTCCACGCATTTTACCTGACGTGAGTGGTTTACACGTATTTGGAGGGGTGCGCGTGGTGTTTCACACGGGATTTCGCTGGCGCGAGCGGCTTATGTGTATTTTGGGAATGCGCGCAGAGTTTTACACGCGATTGGTCTGGCGCGATCGGGGTACGGATATTCCGAGGGGTGCGCGTGGAATTTCACACGTGATTTCGCTGGAGCAAGTGGGGTACTTGTATTCCGGTGGTGCGCGCTGAGTTTTACACGCGATTGGCCTGGCGCAAGCGGGGTACGTGTATTCTGAGGGGTGCGCGTGGAGTTTCACACGCGATTTCGCAGGCGCAAGCAGGGTACGTGTATTCTGAGGGGTGTGCGTGGAGTTTTACACAGCATTTTGCTGGCGCGAGCAGGGTACATGTATTTCGAGGGGTGCGAGGGGAGTTTTAAAAGCCATTTCACTGGCACGAGCGGGGTACGTGTATTCCAAGGGGTGCCCAGGGAGTTTTACACACGTTTTCGTGGTTGGGGGTCTGTATCCTGGTCCACTGGCCTTTGCGCCATGTACTGGATTTTTGCGATGTTTTTGGTGCACGGGGTGGGGTTAGGGGCGTAACTGATGCTGCTGCAGGGTCTCTGCGCCACTGCTGCTTATGGATATATAAATCAATGAATACGCTGTGCACCTACATGGGTTTTGGATCACGCGGCTGGCGCAGAATGCTGCACGCGCACTCTGTGCGCCAGCTGCGTGCGCCACTTGTGCGCTCAATCCTATGAATTACCCTCATGGTATCTTCTGCTTTGGGTGACATTAGACGTTGGTACCTCTTCGCGCTTGGCTGGTCACGTGTTAGCACACCGTGAATTTGCTTTGCTTTTCTTCTATTTGTGCATTTATTTCTCATTTTTGGCCGCCACCTTCCTGGGCCTCCTTATCTCAACCTTCACAAGGCAGGCTGCTCTGCTCCTTAAGTTTCGATTCTCCGAAGTTACCATCTGCCTCCCATTCTTGGTTTGACCTTGATTTCCCAGGCACAGCCTGCTCCTTGATGAGTTTCGATTCCGCCGTCTCTCTTCTTGTTTTAGCTGGAATAAGAATCCTGTCCTGTTTGACCCTTAGTAACCTGGGTTAATTCTGCTTTTGTATAAAGTGGACTCGCAACTTATATAATGTTTTTCGTTGAGGTAGATATATGGTTGGTGCTTGCCGCTCTATTCTTATGCAAAGCATAGCAAGCTGCACTGTTTTCTTAGCTTCTTGCGTTACAAGCATATGTAGAGGCGTTAGCTGGTTTGAATATTTTTGTCCTCCGTTACAGTTTGAGTTTCTATCTGTTTTAACATTGTCTCTTCTTCTAAGTTCATTATATCCTTATTCATGACATTTCGTCTTTGTGTGTCATCTTTTTGTTGTCATTTCATTCATCTGTGAGTCTGTCCGGGCCCTTGCGACGTCACCATTTGTCTGCAATTAAGGCCTTTTGAGTTTCTTCTTGGACAGTGTTTAAGCAATCTTCATTTCGTGTCATTTGCTGGTATGGTTGTTTCAATGGATACCTTACTGTCCATGGTTGTCTGGTTATTGGCACTTCAATAGGTATTGCTCTTCTGATGTGCACTGGGCAGAGCCCTAGTGCGGTTCTCTGCTGGTTTATTTGTTCATCATACATCACATATCTCGGTGTGAACGTGCCTGGTACTTCAAAATGGGCGACTGGGGTGCAGGTTACATTTGGGACCTCCTCTACACTCCCCCCCTCTGGTCCGTTTCTCGACCACTTCCGCTTCCTCCTTGGGATTTATTTTACTAGGTTCTTCTGTATTCATCTCTTCTTCCTCGTCTTGGTTTGTACATGATGGTTTGAAGGAATGTCTCTTTGGAGTCCATATTTTTTTCATTCCTTTTAGGCTTCCTGCGGTCTTTAGGTGTTCATCCTTGTTCGATTTCATTAGTTGACATTGTCCGTTTGGGCTACAATATATCAATTTTCCGTCATACTTTCTGCGTTTCCTGGGATACAGAAACTTTGTTCCTTCTGGCGCATACTCGCTGGCCTTCACAAAGTCTCTTATCTCGTCATCAGTTAGGTCTCTGGGCTTCCATCCTGGTTTGACATCAGTCATGATCTTCATCCCTATGGCTTTCTTTGCAGTTTTCTGGCATTGCGAGATTATTATCTTGATAACACAAAATCCTAGTAGTAGCATCACTAGCAGGGCTCCCAGGAACTTGAATGCGTCTGCCATCCATTGTGGGAACCATGAAAACAGTGATCCAAACCAGCTGTCATCATCAACTTCGTCAGCTTCATTGATCATCTGGTTCTGTAGCTTTGTTAGCATACCTATGGCCTCTGTCAAGGTTCCATTTTCCCCGTCGTGAGATGGTATGAATGTGCAACATGATTCTCCGATTTTTGCACAAACTCCTCCATCCATAGCTGTGATCATGTCAAGTACATATCTGTTCTGGAGAGTCATCAGCCAGATTGCTCTTAACTCTTCTTTAATTGCATTGAATCCTTTTATGGTCGTGTTGATGGTCTGCAATAACCCCCTTCTGGTTATCTGCAACCATTTAGTATTTACTCCAACTTGGATCCTTGGCATGAACATTGTTGTGAATACTGATGAGGGTAGGCTGAACAGCCTGTGTTCATATGGGGTTGCATGAAATGCTTCTTCTGATTTAGCAGAGAAGTAATTAACTCTCTTCATTCGCATCAGCAGCTCCACAGATCTCTTCTTTCTCAGGTGAGCATCTGCTTTCGGGAAACTGTCAATGTTCAGGTCATTCCTTGGGATCACTAATGCTGGAATGTGGACATTCACTCTCGTGCATATGCCTCGCCAGTTCTTTGGCAGTCTGATGTATGCTTTGAATCCACACGCCCAATAATGATCGATAATTACTGCAGTCCCATGCGTCATTCCTGGAGCCTCAAAAATCCGTCCGCAGTTCTGATTCTCTCCATTCTTCCTCGTGCCATTGATCCTGAACACAATTTCGGGCTTTCCAGTTGCACTATCTGCAGGGGTCCTCCTCTGTCTTTGACCCATGTCAGTAATTTTGTGAGTTTCGGCCATAGAGGTTTGCACAATCTTTGTTTGCATGGGAAGTGTCTCTTCATTACTGGGTCCAGATTCCCACTATAATATGCTAGGGGCTTGTACCCCAATGAAGTTTTTTGAGCGAGCACTGCCGTCATAACGCTGCCATCCGTGTGTGAAAACAGGTAAAATTCCTCTGCATAGTAAGGAATTCCGAGAACTGGAGCTGTACAAATCGCTCCCTTGAGTTTGGAAAACCCTTTCTCCATCGTGTCAGACCATTCAATTTTGTCCTTCGTCACTTGTGCCTTCTTTAGGGCCTGAAGTAAAGGCTTAGTATAGGAGCTGTAATCGAACACCCATGCCCTAACATAGTTTCACAGGCCTAGAAAGCTCTGCATTTTCTTTATCGTATGTGGCTCAGCCGTGTTCAATATGGCTTCAGCCCTTTCTGGGGTCACCTTCTTGCCTTCATGTGAGATCAGCTGGCCTATCTACAACACTTCCTGTTGACAATATTGTGACTTTTCCTTGTCAACCTTATAACCTTTTTCAGCCAGTATAGTCAGTTGCTGAACAGAATCGTGCCTGCATTGTTCTTCTGTGGTGCTGCAGATTAGGATGTCATCCATATACTGCAAGATGACACTTTCTAATGCAATATTGCATAGGTCCATCTGTAGGACTCTATTGAAAATGGATGGGGAATCGCAGTTCCCCACTGGCAGCCTCATGCTTTTCAGATGCATTTCTCTGAATGTAAATTACGTCAGATCTTGTGAGTCACGGTGCAACGGGATTGAGAAAAAAGCATTTTTCAAGTCAATCACCTTGAAATATTTTGCCTCAATGGGTATATCACATAGGATCGTAGCCGGGTTAGGGACTAAAGGGAACTCAGCCTCAACAATATTGTTTAATGCTTGTAAATCATGGATTAAAACCAAGACCCTCCCTTTGATTTCTTGACAGTATAAACTGCTGTATTACTTGGTGACACTGATGTCACTAAGATGCCCTGGTCCATCATGGCAGAGATTGTCTTAAAAATCCCTTTGTCTGCCTCTCTGGACATGGGATATTGTCGGACTCTCTGCAAAATTGCTCCTGGCTTTAGTTTAATTTAATTCCTGTAGTCCACACTGAAACAGGCACTTTAGCTATATCTTCATCAAAATATTCTGGACGCTTCAGCACCAACATCATTCTATGGGGCACTTCTCTTTTGATCATTTTTACCCAAAAGATGAGACTCACTTCCACCCTTGTCTCTTCTGTGTCTGATTGTTCTTCAAACAGATTGTTATCGGTGACGTCAGTCACTCGATATCCCTCTTCGATGGCGATAATCACGCACCATCGTCTGCCTTCATCCTCGTATCCGTCAATCAATGCTACTTTCTCTCGCACTGACTGCTGTATTGTGTATCATCAAGGGAAATACTTGTCCCTCCTCCTCATGCATGGGTATTCTTGGTCTGAATAAAAAGTCATCAGGGGTTCTCATAGTTCTATCTGCAAGGCCTGGCAATCCTGCCATAAGCACACATGCCATATGTGAACATTTCTGGCGCCAATGTTATGGCCTCATGGCTATGTGTCCTGAGTATGTTCTAATCATTTTGCATACATTTGAATAATGCATTCCTGGAGTGGAGCATACTCTGCCCTCCTCCGTGAACGAAATCATCATGTTCAATTTTGTCATTAAGTCTCGACCCAAAATGTTTACTGGGGTCTAACGTGAATATAATAGAGGTACGTTCATTTCACACTCTCCTATGGAGACTGGGAGTGCGTCTGTAAAGGGAACTCGACTGTGAGCTCCTGTAAAACTCTGAGTATCCTTGGCCTCGCCGGACAAGGAAAACATGCCTTCACGTATGCACGAGCGTGTTGCACCCGTGTCCACTAGGAAGGAATATTCTTTACCCCCTATAACAACTTCCACCCTAGGTTCCCTATGAGGGTCTGGTGTCACCGATAGGATAGAACACATCAGAGTTTTCAGTGAGCTGTCCCAGTTTATATATAAATTTGGCCCACTGTGCACTTGCAGATTTTCCCCATTGCCAGTGTTTCTTCCCCTTTCAAGGTTCTGGGTATGTGGCAGTTGTGGTGGTACCTGTTGGGATTGTCCTTGTGGAAAATTCCCCATGTTCTGTGGATGCACCCCTTGTTGTGCACCTTGCTGCACACCTGGCGCTTGCTGCTGCACCGTGTGACTCTGTGCAACGCCCTGTTGTGAGACTGCAGGTGGATTTGCCGTGCCTGCTCCCACTCCTTGGCTATTCTGCTACATGCCTTGCATTCTGCACATGCACGCCAAATGCCCTGTCATTCCCCACAGCCAACATTCTGGCGGTGGTCAGATTATTTGTCCATCTGACATATCCGAGTTACAATTCTGCACGTTTTGAAAGTCTCCTTGATTACTTTGGAAACCTCCCTGATTGCTCTGCCATCCTCTTCCTCTAAATCCTCTTCCCTGTGGGTAAAACTCTACGTTACCCTGGTTGTTCAGTTGTGGATTAGCCACTTGCTGCACGTGTTGTTCAGCTGCGTTAGTTAGCATGGCTCCCTCAAGAGCATACTTTGATAATTTCTTTTGCACCAGCTTCGCTTCCTCACCCTTTCAAGTTGCCTCCTTTTTTCGATTCTTTTCTTGCAACAATCTACAATGTGCGATAGTTAACTGTATTTCAGCCCAAGGTTTAGCCTCAACGCCTACCAATTTCTTGAGCTGTTTCTGCACTGGTTCTGGCAATCCTTGGCACAATATGTGATAGAATACAGGTAAAGATTTTGTCCAAGATTCATGTGTTTGGAGCACCCACGCGTCTTGGAAATTCTGGACATAAATTAACAGATCTTCCGACTCCTTCATTTTTCGAGTCATTATAGCTCCCATATCGGAAGTGTCTGGGTAAAGCACTCATAGCGCTTTCCATACTGCTGCTCTGCAATTGTTAATGGCGCTCCATCATGCGCAGTGTTAATTGTGGTGACACCAGGGTAGCCGCCCGTGTCCAAGTATGGCGATCAGGAGACTTTTAATGTCCCCTATAGGTAGCGTGTTTCCTCCTGTCATTTTCTCTAACTCAAGTATCCATTTTCCGGCTCCCGACGTCAGCATTGGAAGTTTGTTCTTCACGTTTTCTCGATCCATATGTGGCCATGGAATATACTGTGGTCTTGCTCCCCCCTTTTCTAGTAGCGTAAATTGGAATGCCACCTTTCTTTCTCTTCTCTCAGAGCTCTCCAGTCTATCGTAGGATTAATATTCCCGCATCGCCGTCTACCTGGCAATGTCCTTAGTCTGTCTACATAGGGCGGTGACGAGACCCCCATCTGACCATGAGGTGTTTCTTCGTGCCGGTCAGACTGTGCGGTAGACTCTGATGCCTTCTGTGCGGACTCGCTAGCATCGGACCATCGTACGCCTCTTTCCATTGTGAGTCGTCTTTTGCGCCGTCTCCCTTCTTCATTTGCCTTACGCTCCGCCTCTTTGGTGTCGGACATTGGTTGTTCCCAATTCACGCAACTCCTTGTGTCATCATCGTTTCTACTGATTTTTAATCTATCCAGGGTAAGTTTCCTACCCCCACTACTTCGGGTGACATCCTCCGTGTCATATAGCTGAGTGTTCTCCAGGCGCTCATCCTCTCCCACTCCTTGGGGTGTTTGTTCCCACCCCATTTCATCATATATTTTGTCTGTTGTTTCTCTGATGCTTCTGGTGTCGAAGTCATCATCAATAGCTGCCCTAGGTGTATCTGGTACTGAATCGTACGCAGGGAAGAATTCTTCAATGTCTTCCCAGTCTACAACTGGATCGGTTTTTTGACTTCCCTTTCCAAATATTCGAGATTGCGTGCCCTCTGTCTATGCTTACGTTCAATATCATCATCAAATTCTTAGTGCTTCCACGCCTCTTCTCTCACCCTATCTTCTTCCCTTCTCTTTTCATTTCTATGTTCATCTACCTTTCGTATTTCCTCATCTCTTCATCTCCTTATCCTTTTTTCACGTACCCTTTGCTCTTCTTCCAACCTTTGCTGTTTCTGTCTGTCTTGGTCATAAGCTGCTCTCTGTTTGCGATCTAGCTGCTTTTCCTGCTCTTCGCGATATAGCTGTTCTCGCCTCAGCCTATCTTTCCATCTTATCCTTTCATCCCTTAAATCCTTTTCTTTCTCCTTTCTCTGTGCCTCATCTAACCTCTCTTTAGGTCTCACATCATCACTTCCTTTCCCATCGAGTTTCAATAAGATTTGTCCTCCCATCATTCGTCTTTTGCGAATGCTATCTCATCAGTTCTGTCTTCACTTCCTTTCCACTTCTTTCCCTCTCTCTCCTTGTCGAGAGATGCACTTGTCTGTGCCTGATCCTTTCTTTCATCATCATGTCTCCCCTTGTCCCTCGGGACTGCAGAGGTAAGATTCTTATGTTAATGTTAATGTTAATGTTAAAGGTCATTTGTACCGCGCACTATCACCACCGAAGTGGTCCCCTGGTGCTCTGGCGGCTCTGAAAAGGGGAGGAGGGGGGGTGGGTTAGTAGGAATAAGCTGGAAAAGTGCAAGAGAGCAGTGATGTGCTGTTGGCAGCCTCAGCCCGGTGGGTCCGTCGGCTGGGCTTGGGGTGTTTTATGGTCCGTAGTCGTCGTGTGCTGTTGTGCAAGTCTATGTGTGGTTTGTTTTGTTGTTGCATTGTTGTGAAGTTTGTGCGGATTGCTGCGTTTAAGGCTTGTGGTTGTGTTTGGTTATAGTTTGAGAGGTGTATGCAGAGGGATGGAATTGTTAGTTAGTTGGTTAGTTGGCATTGCTGTCCTTGCAATTGTGGGATTCCATCTAGGTCCGGTACATGCTAACAGTCACATTTCTATCTAGATGTCGCGCAAGCTAGGTTCATAATTCTAAGTGTGGTGCATGCTAAGAGTCACATATGCTAATAGTCACATTTCTGAAATTCTATCTAGGTGTGGTATTTGCTAACAATCATATTTCTATTTAGATGCAACGCGGGCTAAGTTTGAGAATTCCGTCCAAGTGTGGCACATGCCAACAATCATGTTACTGCCTAGATTTGGCGCAAACTAAGCTTGAGAATTCCATCTAGGTGTGGCATATGCTAACAGTCACATTTCTGAAATCCCATCTAAGTGTGGCATATGCTAACAGTCACATTTCTGAAATCCCATCTAAGTGTGGCATATGCTAACAGTCACATTTCTGAAATTCCATCTAAGTGTGGCATATGCTAACAATCACATTTCTGAAATTCCATCTAAGTGTGGCATATGCTAACAGTCATATTTCTGTCTAGATTTGGCGCAGACTAAACTTGAGAAATTCCATCTAAGTGCGGCATATGCTAACCATCGTATTTCTATCTGGATGCGACGCGGGCTAAGCTTGAGAATTCCATGCAAGTGTGGCACCTGTTAACAATCACATTTCTGTCTAGATTTGGCGCAGACTAAACTTGAGAAATTCCATCTAAGTGTGGTATATGCTAACCATCGTATTTCTATCTAGATGCGACGCAGGCTAAGCTTGAGGATTCCATGCAAGTGTGGCACATGTTAACAATCACATTTCTGTCTAGATTTGGCGCAGACTAAACTTGAGAAATTCCATCTAAGTGTGGCATATGCTAACAGTCACATTTCTGAAATTCCATCTAAGTGTGGCATATGCTAACAGTCACATTTCTGAAATTCCATCTAAGTGTGGCATATGCTAACAGTCACATTTCTGTCTAGATTTGGCGCAGACTAAACTTGAGAAATTTCATCTGAGTGTGGCATATGCTAACCATCGTATTTCTATCTAGATCCGACGCGGGCTAAGCTTGAGAAATTCCATCTAAGTGTGGCACATGCCAACAGTCACATTTGGTGCTTCTATCTAAGAGTGGACATGCTAACATTTAAAGTTCTATAAAGAGTGGATGTGTTAACAATCACAATTCTATAAAGAGTGGACATGTAAGTATTATGGCAGTCTATGTTCTTGGTAGGTAAGATAGAGTGGCGGGGGTTTTCTGGAGTAGAGTGATTGCTCTATTCCCCACCCATACCACACTCACGGTTTTTGTTGGTGTCTGTTGGCTGCTGGCTTCCTTGGCGTCCCCTGCAGACACCTGCAGACACATCTTGGAGCCGCCAATGTCGGAGCCGCCCTTGGCCTTGGGGCCCTTAGCCGCAGGGGCTGCCGGGCAGGGGGCTGCCCTGGAGTGTTCCTTATGGCCGCGCAGAGCACCAATCCGGTCGCGGGGGCGGTGCGGGAGGCGGGCACAGGGAGTCAGGAAGCGGTGGGGCTTGCTGGGACAAGCAGTCGCCGAGTGCGCTGCACGTGCTTTTTAAAGCACAGGTAAAATAAAGATGGGATGCTCTGGGGGGCTGGGGGCCTGGGCCTACTCACCACGCCAGGGGAATTCGCAAATGGCGCGGGTGCGGCGAGCCAGCAGGGTTTTTAGGGCCTCTGTTGCTGGGTGCTTCCAGGCACCAATCCGGTCGCGGGGGCGGTGCGGGAGGCGGGCACAGGGAGTCAGGAAGCGGTGGGGCTTGCTGGGACAAGCAGTCGCCGAGTGCGCTGCACGTGCTTTTTAAAGCACAGGTAAAATAAAGATGGGATGCTCTGGGGGGCTGGGGGCCTGGGCCTACTCACCACGCCAGGGGAATTCGCAAATGGCGCGGGTGCGGCGAGCCAGCAGGGTTTTTAGGGCCTCTGTTGCTGGGTGCTTCCAGGCACCAATCCGGTCGCGGGGGCGGTGCGGGAGGCGGGCACAGGGAGTCAGGAAGCGGTGGGGCTTGCTGGGACAAGCAGTCGCCGAGTGCGCTGCACGTGCTTTTTAAAGCACAGGTAAAATAAAGATGGGATGCTCTGGGGGGCTGGGGGCCTGGGCCTACTCACCACGCCAGGGGAATTCGCAAATCTATCCTTATCCTTCCTTTACTTTTCGTCACTACTGTATGTAGGTGACTCATAAGTGGGGTTGCTGTACCCTGTGGCTGCTTTAAGCTCTCTTAGTGGGTAGAGTCCCTCAGCCTTACTTTCTTCGATTTCTGTTTCAGGCGGGGAGGTGGCGCGGTAGGCATCTCATCCCCCTCTGTGCATACATTTAATATCCAATCTGCAGGTGGCTCTTCCTCCTTTGACTGTTCAAACATTTTCCAGAGTTCTAGAACAGCAAGGCGTTTCTCTAGTTTCTTGCCTGTATATGTGGCACGCAAATATGTCGTCATTTGTTGTAAGATGGCTTTGGCTAAAGACCCATTTTGTGGCCATGGTATAAACATCTTGTGGGCGGTACCCTTAACTCACTCGGTGCTACATTTCTTAAGCTTGGGTGCGTGTTTCGGCAGTTGCTTACATAAGTGCGCTAATGGAGTAATGTCTTCCATGCTTAAATCTGTTCTCTTTCCTCTTATACAACACTTTTTAATGCTTTCATGCAACTTTAACACTTCCAGCAATATGAGCGAGCACCAAACACTGCAAGCTCCAATCCAATTTTTTCTACCAAAAATGTTTAGATCACCAATTTACTCAAAAACATCAATTCGTGTGCGATTCCATCTCAACTATCGAATCGCGCAAAATCTTAATCAGTTTTCAAAAACAAAAAGAAATTTCTTTCACATGTGACGGCACAACAGAACATGTAAGACAGACACTTACAGACTAGACAGACACCAGCTGGACACAAATATCTCTGCCTCTAATCATTACCCCTACATGGAGTTTAAACAAACCCCGTTCACAACGTCTTTAAACGTGGTGGTAGCCTAACCGTTCCCTATTATGTGGGACTCTGAGTTCACGTTTTTTCTGACCGCTATATTAAAGCGCAGGAAAAAGGCAAATCCTCTCACTTCTCAGGTGTCCGCCCTGGTATCCTATCTCTTCTCAGGTGTCCGCCCTGGTGTCCTATCTCTTCTCAGGTGTCTGCCCTGGTATCCTATCTCTTCTCAGGTGTCCGCCCTGGCATCCTCTCTCTTCTCAGATGTCCGCCCTGGTATCCTCTCTCTTCTCAGGTGTCCGCCCTGGTATCCTCTCTCTTCTAAGGTGTCCGCCCTGGTATCCTCTCTCTTCTCAGGTGTCCGCCCTTGTATCCTATCTCTTCTCAGGTGTCCGCCCTGGTATCCTCTCACTTCTCAGGTGTCCGCCCTGGTATCCTATCTCTTCTCAGGTGTCCGCCCTGGTATCCTCTCACTTCTCAGGTGTCCGCCCTGGTATCCTATCTCTTCTCAGGTGTCCGCCCTGGTATCCTCTCACTTCTCAGGTGTCCGCCCTGGTATCCTCTCTCTTCTCAGGTGTCCGCCCTGGTATCCTCTCTCTTCTCAGGTGTCCGCCCTGGTATCCTCTCACTTCTCAGGTGTCCACCCTGGTATCCTCTCACTTCTCAGGTGTCCGCCCTGGCATTCTATATTTATTCAATTATTCTCGAGTCATTATCCCCTTATAAATATACAGTCTTCTCTACTTCTGACCTTTTTGTTTTTTCCACCTCCCTCCATTATCTTTTCCCTTTACTTGTTCTAAAGCCTTTGAAATTTGCCAAAGCACTCAATTTTTTGCTTCACTCACTGTTCACATCGTTCCTCTCTGGACCCTAGGGATCACCGCCTCCATTACCGCCTCCTTCCGTTTTTTCATCTGATCAGCTGCCCGTAGGAATGGGAAGGGATATGTTTTTTTTTAAAACGGGTCCCTTCAGGCCCCACTGCAGTTTTGGATTAATTATACTACCATTGTCCACGGGAAGCTTCACAGTCTACTCAGTCGAATGGCAAGGGCTTGTGATATTGCCGAAGACCTAGAGTTACTTTGTGTCGATGGTCAATAGGTGTCTTATCTTAATCAATAATCAATAATCAATAATCAATGGTTTCCAACCATCCTCTGCTACCAAGTGTAAACGAGTGCGAGTGACCCCGGACCGGCCCATAGAATCAGAGCTCGCTCTCGAATACTTTAAGATGAGATAGCTGCACCTTGAAGGAGATGGGGGTACAGGTTTCTTATTCCAACACCAATCAATAACGACAACTCAATGGTTTGGCAAAGGGGAGTCCGTTTAATGACAAGTACAAAAAAACGGGGAAACATGGAGATCAACAATGGTGCGATGGCCCGTCTCGCTTCAACTCCCAACAATCTTCATTCAAACAGTAACAGTTATACTCAAAATTTATCATCATTGACGTGTAACACTCAAAAGTTTGTCATGCAATTCTATTGGTTGGAAAAGGTAACTTAAGTAGAGGTGCTATATCTGTATATGGTAACGGAGTGTCAGGATTGGTTAACTCTTTTCAGGAGGGCGTCTATATCCTTCCCTCTAACATTACTAATGTAGACGTCACTAAAAGTAAGACGTTTCATTGGTTCTACTAGCTATAGTACCCTAGATTATTTGGTCCATCGTGATTGGTTTGGTTACACCCCAAGCGTAAATCTCCACTTTAATTAGCAGCTTGCAGAATGGTCACCCAGATGCAGGATGCCCCAAGATTCACCCTGCCTCCCTTCCATCAATCAGTATTTTAGTGCTGTGTGTCAATTAGTTGGCTGTGGTTGGCCTCGAAACTGTAGCTTCTTGTCAGGAAAAGTTATGGTATCTTCTGCTTTGGGTGACATCAGACATTGGTACCTCTTCGCACTTGGTGGTCACGCGTTAGCACACCATGAATTTGCTTCTCTTTCCTTCTATTTGTGCATTTAATTCTCATTTTTCGCCGCCACCTGCTTGGGCCTCCTTATCTCGACCTTCACAAGGCAGGCTGCTCTGCTCCTTAAGTTTCGATTCTCCGAAGTTACCATCCACCTCCCATTCTTGGTTTGACCTTGATTTCCCAGGCACAGCCTGCTCCTTGCTAAGTTTCGAATCCTGTCCTGTTTGACCCTTAGTAACATGGGTTTAATTCTGCTTTTGTATAAAGTGGACTTGCACTTATATAATGTGCTTCGTTGAGGTAGATATATAGTTGGCGCTTGCCGCTCTATTCTTCTACTAAGCATAGCAAGCTGCACTGTTTTCTTAGCTTCTTGCGGTACAAGCATATGTACAGGCATTAGCTGGCTTGAATATTTTCATCCTGCGTTACAGTTTGAGTTTCTATCTGTTTCAACATCGTCTCTTCTTCTAAGTTCATTACATCCTTATTCATGACATTTCGTTTTTGTGTGTCATTTTTTGGTTGTCGTTTCGTTCATCTGTGAGTCTGTCCGGGCCCTTGCAACGTCACCATTCATCTTCAATTAAGGCCTTTTGAGTTTCTTCTGGGACAGTGTTTAAGCAATCTTCATTTCGTGTCATTTGCTGGTATGGTTGTTTCAATGAATACCTTACTGTCCATGGTTGTCTGGTTATTGGCACTTCAAGAGATATTGCTCTTCTGATGGGCACTGGGCAGAGCCCTAGTGCGGCTCTTTGCTGGTTTATTTGTTCATCATATGTCACATATCTCAGTGTGAACATTCCTGGTACTTCAAAATGGGCGACTGGAGTGCAGGTTACATTTGGGACCTCCTCTACACTCCCCCCCTCTGGTCAGTTTATCGACCACTTCCGCTTCCTCCTTGGGATTCATTTTACTAGGTTGTTCTGTATTCATCTCTTCTTCCTCTTCTGGGTTTGTACATGATGGTTTGAAGGAATGTCTCTTTGGAGTCCATATTTTTATCACTCCTTGTAGGCTTCCTGCTGTCTTTAGGTGTTCATCCTTGTTCCATGTCATTAGTTGACATTGTCCATTTGGGCTACAAAATATCAATTTTCCTTCATAATTTTTGCGTTTCCTGGGATACAGGAACTTTGTTCCTTCTGGCGCATATTCGCTGGCCTTCACAAAGTCTCTTATTTTGCCATCAGTTAGGTCTCTGGGCTTCCATCCTGGTTTTACATCAATCATGATCTTCATCCCTATGGCTTTCTTTGCAGTTTTCTGGCATTGCGAGATTATTATCTTGATAACACAAAATCCTAGTAGTAGCATCTGGAATACTCTGAAATCATTAAAGCGATTTAGGATTAGACCATCCTCTATCGGTATTAAACGCTCAGCAAAAGAGAAGGGGTATCCATATCACACTTAGGTCAGAGTTGGACAGCATAGTCTGGTTCCACGAAGCCACCAGCAGTCTCATCTCCAACGTTTCATTCTCAATACCGTCCTCCACAGTATATGTCGAAAGATTCTAAAGCCCTTGTGTGTTCAGTTGTCCACTGGTTACTTCGGAGGTCATCATTGAGGTATCGCTAATGCTCTCATGCAAATCGGACATGACAGCATCCCAGCCCTTAGAAATCTTGGACTTGCATTTAGAAAAAACCTGCTTTTTAAAGATCAGAGGCACTGAAAAGTTGCATATAAATGACTTGGCCTCATTCGATTTCCTATTTTCGTTACATCTTTGATTGTAATGTTCCTCTTCTTTCTCTTTTGAAAGATCGGGAAAGGAACTGGGCAATGAAATTGCCTTATCCGATAAATCATTCAAAGGATCACTTTCCTTGACTTCAAATATATCCACCCCAAGAATGTTTTGGGGTTTCATACTTTCTTTTGTTGGGGACTGCATTATAATCACATTGATGTTCTGCATTGAGGGATTATTAGGCAAGATCCTTTTAACATCTTTAGTATTTCAGATGGTTATTCAATCAGGTCCACATTTTCTAGCTGCTTTTCAGGTCCCAGGACTGAATAGGTACTTCGCATCTTTCCCCTTTTTTTTAATCAAGTCATCTCCCACAAAATTTGTGTTTAAATCTTTAAACACGAACAGCCTTCTTACCTTGGCACAATTCTAGCAAAGGGACTAATATGTTTTTCTCTCCACTCGTTTCTGTTCCAATGACACTTGCAGCGTTCTTTGTACATATAAACTAGTGGCAGCCTCATTATCAACCCTTGTTTGGAAAGAAGATATAAAAGATTATACATAGATCAGTTTGGTATGGATCATGGCCGAGAACTTGGGGATGGACATAGGGGAGTGGAGAGACACACCTGCACCTCATGATGGAGGTACTGGGTATAAGGAGAAAGGTCCCAAAGGGAAAAATACTATGCCGATATTGTGCGCCAGAGGATGAAACTTTAAAGCATCTGTGTGTGTATTGGCCGACTTTGCGCTCCTTGTGGTTGAGGAAAACTGATGTGCACCCTAGTGTATTAGATGAGGACATATGGATTAGAATCCTAAATACAAATGATATTTCCTTGTCCATAATGCTGCAAGAATTTTTGGATGTCATTTTAAATAAGCATACAAAAATAAAGGGTACCTGTAATGCTACTGGCCCTCCAGGTAAGAGTCAAATATATATGTAACATGGGCCGTAGCAATGAGGATGGAAAGAAACTTACTAACTAAGTAAAATACAAAAATATACATTTATTTCAAGTTATTGTGTGAACAAAACAGCTCCTTTACATATTTCAATTCCAATATCAATTCAGCTCCATACATTTTTAATCCATCTCACATTCATACTTATTCAATCATAGAGACCATTAACTCCTTCACATTGCATATTGGTAACATATAATGTCTAACCTATATATCCACAACAACTATCCAACTCCTTTGTAACCCGATTTTCTAATACACATGTAAATCTCTGTCCTATGGGAGATTGAATTTGTCGACATGTGTTTCATTTGGCTTATCTTGGCATCTATTACGGCCCTCTATTTTTCAAACCTTCTTCAGGACTCCGGTGTGGCACAACTAGTGCCTCACCCTTAGATACATGGAGTAGGAGTCATCATCTCCACCTCAAATCATGGGAGTAGTGCAAAAACCAATGGAACCAATCCTTAGTGCTCCAGTGGCTCGATGATTATACAGCAGAGCTTGTTTAGCCTGAAATGGCCATCAGTAACCCATGGCACCAAATGCTTTCAATCCATTAGGCCATGATCATGGCAGGTAACTCTCCCAGCCACGTAACCACCTCTGTCCTTCAGTTATTAGACACGTGATGGAATACTGGGCATATTAGGGTGTTCACCTTGTATTCTTATTCCCGCTGTGGTTTTGGCACTGTATGGAAGCTGACTGGAACAGTGGGGAAGGATCGCCTGGATAGGGGAGCCCGGGGTTATGCTCGGGGGAATTCCCCAGGTGAGACACAAAGTCTTTGAAGCTTTTATAAGCTATTTCCGCGGATCATCCCTTCCACCCATTGAATCTCCCTTACCCAAAGGCAAAGCCACCAACCCATTTGCATCTGGTAAACTTGCTAAGAACCACAACTCCCGGAATCCCTGTTTTCCTGGTTCCTATCCGAATAATCCCAGTCACTCTTCTCCTCGTCCCTTTAATTATTCTTTTCTGAATTACCGGTCCTGTGTAACAGATTCTAAGACACGGCACAATCCAGCCAGAGAATTCTACCACTGGCACTGAAGGTGGTGCACAATAAAACACGCCCTTTTATTTTTATTTTAACACTGGGTCCTTTTTTGAGAAGGGAACCAACCTGTCTCACACCCACCTTGACAAATACCCTGTGTCGCAATGGACCATGAAACCAGGCCGGTGTGTAACAATGAAATATTTATTATTTTTTAAAATTCAAATGAAAAATCAGAGCAAAACAAACAGTTAGGGCAGCAATCACCAGTGTGGTGATAATATACAGCAAAATGTTATAATACAATTAATGTAACTTTATGACATCAGATATATAAACTTTAAACATGAATGGAATCAGGATCACTTTTTATCACACTCATAGATTGCACTTATCTACTGCACTCCCCCTGCAACACTTCCCGATAACACCTGTGTGGATGGAAGGGAGTCGCAAGGAGTCAGAAATAAGAGGGAAAAATTGTTTTTTAAATTCAACCTACCACCCCAGAGTGGGAGGCCAAAACGAAAAATGAAAACCCAAAAAAGGAGCAAAATGGCATACTCGGAGTTCACTGGATACTTAGAGGTCAGTTTACATTTGCGGCAGGATAGATAGGACGGAAACTAGTGTGGCTGCGCTAAAGAGACAAGGGAGTTGACAGGCGACTGAGCAGGGTACTAAAGCAACGTGAACACAGCTGAGAAAATTTATTTTGGGAAGGAATATAATGCAGCAAAAATCACACGTGGCAGAATTGCAATTTCTTATTTCACACAGGCTTTACCCAAGCAAACAGCTAAGAAAATAGGCTAAACAGTCAAAAATTGAAAATCGGTTCTTATGATGGGGAACAAAGGCACATAGCAGATAGGCTAATGAAGTGAAAGGATGACTCTTTATGGGATGACTGTATAGGTTTCTCTAGAGGAAATGAAAATTGGATTTTTTAAGAAAAGCAATTACATGGGCAAAATTGGTTTTGATTGTACAATGACAGGTTCTACAGAGACTATATTTTAATGGCTAGATTATTAAAGAAAGGCACTGCACGCAAGGGGTTTAATTTGCAATTTTAACCAGCTCGCGCTGCATACCCCCTTGTAGGGAAATTAATTAATTTATCTCAAAAATGGTACTAAGGACTTACACAGATAACTGAAATGATTAGAAAAGAAATATGCTAACAGATATGGACTAAACAGATTTTCCTAAGGAAAGGGTGAACAAAGGATATTGGCAGTTTGGTAATATGACTAGGGTTTCTTTATGAGATTTGTATAGGATTTGAACAAGATGCAAGGTAAAATAGTGGGAAATGCAGGCAGGAAGTGCGGACAAAGTGCTGGAAAGGGGACTGAAGGGATACAGAAACAGTTCCCAAGTGCAGGGGTTGCTAGGGAGGCAGTGGAGGTGGGCAGTTGACAGGGCCTGGGCCAGAGATCAGAAGGGTGGTCAGGTAACCAGTGCAATTTCAGTCAGGAGTTCAGCAAGGGAGGGGAGGAGAGAAAGCAGAAGCAAAGAGGAAGGTTTTGAGGTGTTTCCGGAACCGGAGGTGGTTCTCCTCGAGTTTCAGGGAGGCAGGAAGGCTGTTCCAGAGAGAGGCCCCTGCCGAAGAGAGTAATCTGCCACCAACTCGTTGCTTGGAGAAGCGACTGACCCTGAGGGAGTTGGAGGCAGATGAGCAAAGAGCTTGAGAAGGAAGGTATTTAGGAAGAGAGATTTGAATGTATTTCGGCCCCAGACCCCAGAAGGCCTTGTGTACAATACAGAGGGTTTTGAATTTAATCCTCACAGCCACTGGCAGCCAGTGCAGAGCTTTCAGTCCAGGAGAGATACGATCCCTGGGCTTGAGGCCAAGGACAAGTCCTTCAGTCCTGTTCTGGATAAGTTGCAGAGGGCGGAGAGTGGAGACAGGCAGATTTAGATAGAAGCTGTTACAGTAGTCTAGCTTGGAGAGGACCAGGGCTCTGGAGACAGTGAGCTTCTGGGGGAAGGATAGGAAAGGAAGAATACCTGCAGTTGGTAGTGTGACCTCTTAGAGACATCAGAGATGTGAGGGGAGAAGGAGAGTGCAGAGTCGAAGATAACCCCAAGGTTTTTTGCCTTGCAGGTGGGAGTGGGAGGAGGGAGTGGGTGTACCGATGAGTAGAATCTCAGTTTTACTGGCATTAAGGCAGACGTCGTTGGCAGCACACCAATCCTGGATGGCAGACAGACAGTCAGAGATGAGGGAAGGAGAGGAGGAGGAGGAGGCCGAGGGTAGCCTGAAAATGAGTTGGGTTTCATCCGCATAGCACTGAAAGTTGGGACAGAGAGTGGCAATGCAGTGGGCAAGGAGTGCCAGGTATTGGTTGAACAGCCAGGGAGAGAAGTTAGATCCCTGGGGGACACCACAGGTAGAGAAAAAGATGTTGGAGAGGAAGGACCCAAGTTGGACCTGGGATGGTCGGTCGGAGAGGAAATAAGTCAGCCATGCCAGAGCCAGACCAGTGATACCCAGGTTGTCATAGAGATGGTTGAGCAGGATGGCATGATTGACAGTGTCAATGGCAGAAGATTGATCAAGCAGGATAAGCACGCAAGGGGTGTTAGAGTCGAGGTTGGAGAGCAGGACTTCACGGATGTTCAGGAGAGCAGTTTCCGTGCTTCTGGCAGCTCTGAAGCCAGCCTGATGGTCATGAAGACAACCCACAGATTTAGTGTGGAGATTGAGTTGTGAGATTTCACAAGGAATATGCCGGTTCAAACGCCAGTTCTGTGTGATGTTGTTTCTCCTTTGGGCATAATTTCGCTGTTTTTAGGAGGAACAAAACATCTAAAATTCTGCAAATGGCTGCATATCTGCATACTAGCAGTTGGCATATTTTCCTCAAGTCTCATGTCTGCGCCATTTATGATTCACACCGAAATATTTTTTTCTGTCATTTCAGTTCCTCACGTGCTAGAGCGATGCACATAGTATTATTATGCTTGTCCAAAAATCACATTAAAACTGTCATAATATCACCTTACTGCTTATTCAGATTGCAGAGAAAAATATCTTAATATGAAAAGGTCTTCAAGTCAAATGGGCTGGTTTTGTCCCAAATGTGGGTGGTCTTTCCAACCGCCAGCCATACTGCCTTACCCCCATGTCAACTTGCACAAGGGCTGCCATGACTCCCCCTTTGAAGTCCTCCAGTTTGAATGTAGAGGAACTCACACTTCTGAGACCAAACACAGGGCGTCCACACATCATTTGTCCTTCAGAGCAGTTATGCCTGGCAGTCTGGGAGACCATGTAATTATCACACTATCAAGTCCATGGGAGCAGGGCACATGCCCCGGCAGCATCATTTCACTGGGAGGTGCGAAATTAGTATTTCTGCCAAACTGGTTTCACAGGAATTCCTGGCCTTAGCCAGGCTGCTTGAAGTCTTTGTGGGGGGAAATGACATAATGTACCACGCTTTGCAGCCCACCCTCCACCCCCAAATACAATAATATTTCTTGTGCGAGCAACAGTAAAATATTTGACATCTAACTTTGAAAGACATTTTTCCTGCTTGTCAGAAGAGCAAATTCACACGTGTGTTTATTTCAGTTCATTTTGGTTTACCTGCTAAGCCCTGAAGACCCTCGCGTATGTAAAAAAGGGACAATAACCATACACTAAGTGATACGACAGACACGAGGATCAGTTCCCAAAATCTAGGGTTTATTGCAAAGCAAATATTCTCAGTCGGCCGACTGGATCTCACGTCTCACAACGTGTGTCACCCAGACCTCGTGAGACGCAAGAGAGCGAACATTCTACAACAGTATCATTTATACAAAATGACAATCGTACAATCTCTCTGTGACACATCAAAAGCACCCATAATGTATCTTCTTGAGCTAGGGTTCGGTAATTGACAATTATGACAAATATGACACGTTTCTTTAGTTAATCTATATTACTTGTTTAGCAACAGTTGCAATTTGCAGTAAGCAGACATGATTCTTTGTTATGAAGAACACAAAGCACTTGTTTAGCGAGCAGACCGTGTTCGTCGGGGAGACACATTCCAAAGCATGCTATCTTCTAGTTTCTATTCGTGAACTAGGGGTTAGCCTGATCTAAAGAGGGCCTCATAAGGGGGGCCGCTAGGAAAGTGTAATTCATGCCTTTATGGCCTGTTTCTACAGTTTCGGCGAGACCGGCTGGCACCTGGCTTGGTGATTAAATGCCTCTCTGCTAGCCTTCCAGGACTTGTGAGGGGGGAAAACAATGTATTTCTGTACTGCTTGGCATTTCTGTCTGGGATGGTCTCTCAAAACGTAACTGTGGCCTTGCTTCCTGCATGAGCAGAATAAAATTCATTTTTGTTGCAAAGAGTTTGAACAGAAAGGCAAAGAAAGCAAATGGCGGATCTAGGGCACAAAATGGACGCTCTATGGTTGTGCTGGCTATGCTAACGATCCTCTGTAGATGATGTAGGTTATGATGGGATTGGTTTGCGGCCAACATAATATACCTTCTATGCTTTGGTAGGGTAATTTTTCTAAACTCACAAACCCTCCTCTTGGCCGTAAGCCAAGAGAATCATCCATACATCGCATCATCATCTGACCATGTATCTAGTTCTGAGCTATGCATACTACTGTAATCGTCATCATCAATAATAATCGACATGAACTCTTTCATAGTTTCTGTTTCGTGGTTTGCATTCGTATCCACTTTGGGAGTTCTTTTCTTTGTTACCATGTGTATGCATTCATCAGTTATTTCAGAGCAAATGATTGGCAGGCAATGTATTCAACAACAACATGTCATAATTATCCCAAGCACTGTTACTAAAATCGCAATTAGTTTGCATCCCCATGAGCGCAGTAGCTCCCAAATCCAGGAACTTATATCCAGCTCCAAGCCACCTGTCGAGGTCCTAAGGTCAGAACTCAGAATGTGCAGTTTCTTTATTGCCTCAAAAATTGTAGGGGATGAGTCACTTACAAATACGCAGCATGCTGACCCCACAATTTTTGTAAACACCGCCACGGTCGGCCACGATCGGCCAAAATTATATCTATCCAAGAGCTATTCTATTTTGAAGTGTCATTAATCTAATCACCTTTTCTTCTAGGGTCATATTATACAATATGTTGGTTGTTCCATTTATCGTTTTTTCTAATATTCTGGACAGTCTCCTTATATTCCGGGAATTTATTGTTTGGCCCCAAAATGGGATAAATGATTTTGCTATGTCTCCCGCAATTAATCCTGTTTCATCCCGCCGGGGCCTGGATCTAGATAATTTCGATATGTCTGATGTTCGGGAAAGGAATACCCCAGGGAAAAGGATCCCTAAATAACAGGTCCCTCCCCAATTTGTAGGCAACCAGGGATAAGCTTTTTCTCCACATACAAAATAAACGGGATCCCCTACGTATATCGGTTCTTCTTCCCTCTCAAGTACTGCAATATTCATGCATCTCTTGAATGTCCCTACTGAATAGGAACCTTTCCTGTGTAGGCAAAATGGGACAGTGCGGGGATTATAATTTATAGTATAGGAGGGGGGCACTACGTCCTTGTTTTATACTGGGTTCATGTGAAACGTCATTATAGATTATTTATAAGGCACATAGAGTCTATCCATTGACCTTACTTCTGATTTCATTACTCTTGCTCTGCTAAATATGGAACAACCTACAGGTTCCATTACCACTCTTTCACACTCTTCTATGTTTGTTCCATCTAACTGACCCGTTTGACTCTTATTCCACTTCCCATAAAATAGTGCACTTAGTGATGCATAGCATGCTGTATTGGGGGGTAATGGCTGTACATACCAACCCATTCCTTTCCCACCATGCTGGGGTGAATGGGAGCAGACCTAGCAGTTTGTTTTGTTCAGAATGGAGTGAGTCATATTCATTATCAAACGCAGCGTGTTATTGCCATAAGCTTCCCTGTGTCTTTCTTCTAATGAAGGGAGAGTATAAGAGAGTACATGGACTGGACTGTCTGTGAAAGGTGCTTTGGTGGCTGGCAAAAGAGAATTTAATGGATGCACATTCTCCAAATACCATAATACTGGGATACGTACTACTGGGATAAGTGCACTCACAATACACAGAAGTGTGGTAATCATAAGCATGAATTTCTTACAGCAACTCCTTCTAGATGTCTTGGTGCAAGAGGGAACAAAAGCGAGTATGGGCATTGTGTGCAATTCTTCTTCTCCAACAATGTTCGTCGTGAATAAATCTTACAGCAGTGCCCGTTAAAACAATACAGTGTTTGAAGAGTTCAGCAAAAACGTTTTAGGCCAGTTCTCATCAGCCCTAATTGTAAAACATGTAGCAATATTACGTGACTCTGCACAGTGCTCCAAAGACTTCAGAGCAGGCATCAATTGTGTTTTCACCATATGCGCCCCATTTGTCCTCATGGAGTGATCAACATAGGTCTTTCACTTTTTCAAAGATAGCACCGGGAAGCCGCGTTCCAGAGCTCCCAATTTGATGCAGATTGGTACAGCCCCCAAGCTCCACTTCCCTAGGCCTCCGATTCCCAATTCATCCGTGATGGGAATAGAGGCAAAAACAAAACACGTAGATCAGATCACCTCCGATTTTGAGAACGTAGATTGTACCTTATCGCTCCAGGTACTGTGTGATCTATGAACAATGCAGATTCACTTCCAGACTCAGGCTCAGTGTCAGCCTGTGATGCAGTAAGTGATGGAGCAGGGTTTATGTCAGCCTGTGATGATGCAGGTTCAGCTGGGCAAAGCTGGGGCACATTTAGCCCTTTCTCCTCTTTAGCAATCTTTTTAGGCTTTTTCTCAGGCTCAGGCAATTTTTGTGGCAGAGAACTGGTGATGGTGTCTTTCGAGTCAAGGGCAGCTATTTCTTTCTCGTCATCTGGATCAGGCAGTTCTTTCAACAGAAATGGAATTCTTTTCGTGTGGGTGGCATGCATCCGCGCCTTACGACCATCCACACGGAGTGCAGTCTGCGTTGCCAGGAGGATTTGATATGGGCCACTCCACCTGGGTGCGAGCGATGATTTTCTCTCAAAGTTCTTGACCAAGACCCAGTCGCATGGCTGCAGACAATGCCCCGGGCCTGTGTATCTGACAGGAAGAGCCTCCTGCAGCTGCTGATGAATCAAACAAAGTTTCTGCATTAACAAGTCACAAAAGGTACTAAGCAAAGGGTATTGTAGGGAAGGGCAGGTTAATAGGGCCCCCCTCCCCCACATCTCCTACCTATGTGGAGACTCATGACTCGTCAGCAGCCCACCTGCCCCAGGGCCCAGGTGGCGGGACGGCTGCGGATCGACACGTGAGGGTACACAAGCACATTGTGTGGTACAGCATGGACACCATTTTTGCAGTAGTCGACTCCATTTTGTTAAGAGTGCAGAAACCAAACACATGCAGGGCAGTTCTAACCCACGAAGAGCTGCAGCCTGACCCTCACTTGACCGAGCACACAGAGGCCCACACTTCACCCTGCCTCCACCTCATGGTAGATCCGCTGCAAGCTTGTTCTCACGAGCAACCAGACACGAACAAACAACAGAATAAACACTGTATCAGTAAACCTTCCGCAGTACATCATTGCCCCAGCCATGACCGCGATCAGTAGGAAGAAACTGAAACCATCCCAAACCTGTTTGCCCTGACCCTGTACCAAGCGCCCAAGAAAACTAGACCATGTGGCGCCCTGCACCCCCACCTATCCCCTAATGATGTAGTAACCATTCTTGCAATGTAAGTGCGTTGACTAACGTTTGCTGCTAGTACGAAGAAGAGCGGCTATGAAATATGTGACGGCTCGCGATAGCCCCTGTACATAAAATAATAACAAAGCGAAAGTAAAGTATATGGATCCCTCGAGGTACAATTGCTAGACTATATTATGGTATGATGCAGTATGTACAATATACATTGCCCTCTCTTGTACACCACCCAAACTAATGCTACCTCATGTTTGTATGTCAACCACCGCTATATAACATTGTGCTAAAAGAGTGAAGCTCTAAGTCTATGGGCCTCATTACATGGACGGCGGTGGACCAAGGTGCTATTAGCACCTTGGTCCATGCCGGTAAAATACCGGCACCGCCTTGGAGGAAAGGGGAATTACCGCCCTATTCCAAGGTTGGTGGGGCGGTAATTCCCCCTTCCCCCATTGCCCTTCCCCATTCCCATTTTTGCCCCATAGGGCATAATGGGAATGGGGAAGGTGCTAATTACGGCACCGCAAATTGTGGTACTGTAATTAGCTCCCTGGTTCCTTTGCAGGTTGGTTTTTAACGCCTGCATAAAGCAGGCGGTAAAGTCTCCAATACGCAAAAGGAACCTTGTAGTAAGGCGGTATGGGTTAACGGTCACTGGTACCATTAACGGTAATGAGGCCCTATGTCTTTAGTAATGTGATTATTTGTGTACATGTACAGAAGCCCAAAGTGTTGTCACCCACACCCCTCCCGCCAACGACACGGTACACCGCTCTGAGCAGAGAAGATGCGCCCTGCGCAGCAAGGCCATCTCCCCCATCTCCGTCCCAGGCCCTCGAGGGATAGCTGGTGTTCTAACAGCACAACCTCACCTCCCTTTCCAATCTCGCTGGACCAACTTCAAGCATCCACCTCCCCCCTGGCCGAGGCCGCCACCGCTGGGCTCTGTGAATTACGAGCTACCTGGTCCTAAATCCCCCTGTCTCCAGGTCACTGAATACATGCCCTCAGGGTCCATCGACATCCCAGCTAACCCCAGGTTAATGGTCCCCGAAGGGGGGCGCCCACCCCAGTAGCAACAGACCATAATGCCATCCCTCACTGCACCCATCAAATGAGGGATAAAGTAACCCCTCCCGGGTCCCCCACCCCTTGGCCCAGGAGGACAAAAGGTTTGAAGCTAAAGTGTCAATACAACAAATGTGTTAAAGTACTTCCTAGTATATCCCGTAGGTCATGTCTCTCTCCTGATCTAAGGTCAATGTATCACATGAATCCACAAGAGTTACAGGACAACTGTAACCATATAGTTGACGAATGGATGGGAAATGTGTGGCCACAAGGGCAAATGATAGATTAGCCACCAATCATCACTACAAGCTGTGTCCGGCCCAGACCTCCACCCCGATGAGCCCAGCTAACCCATGCACCCCACGTGGCATCGCACGGCAACCACCAATCCTGGAGCAGCTGCAGTATACATTGTATACCACCTAGCCATCGTCACCCAATCCCCTTGTCTATGTGCCCCCTATATGTTGCGTCATCAGTGATGAAATTCTGTGTTAAATAGACCTGTCTTTGCTATTGTCAGACAGAGCGCTCTCTGAGTTTTGCAGAGTCCTTTGCACGCCCCAATTTTGTCTTAGATAAAAACCCTTTTACTCACCCACACTTGGTCCTGGTCTCATTCCCATTTGGGGTGTGTCCTTCTCTGTCTCCCACTAAGGGGGGTGCGTTTTTGGGGACGCTTACATTCAGTATTCTACTTCACTCAGGCGCCTAGGCTGCGGGGCGCACCAAAAATTTGCAGGTCTCCCCATGACAATCTCATATGGGGAGAGTCCAGAACTTGTTTGCACAGACGTGTGCATGCACAACAAACCTAAAGGCAGCGCGTCCGGCCATTTCAATTGACTCCCTGAACAAATTTTACTTATTTTGTTTTTTAAGATGCCGTTTTGGCGCTCAACAAGACCGGCAGTCATCGGGTGCCTGGCGGAATGGAATCATTTATCAATCTGAAGGCCTGCACAAATCTGTAATATCAAGGCGGCAACAAAATGCGGGCTGTTGTCTGACCATATGACCCGTGGGAGGCCAAACCTAGAAAATATTCCTTCAGCATCACTTTTGCTGCGCTCCTTGCTGTGCAGTCCTTAAGCGGGTATCCTTCCACCCATTTACTGAATGCACAGACTACCACCATGATGTGTTTAAGATTCTGACATCTTTCCATTTCTATGAAATTAAAATGGATGACTTCAAAGGGCATTGAGGGGGGCCAAAACTACCTACTGGAGTAGTTGTTCCTTTTCCAATGTTATGTTGCAAACAAGTCATGCAATTCTGAACTAGTCTTTCAGCAGTTTTTCTAATGTGTGGGTTCTGCCATACTGTGGTCAAATGCTGAATCATTTTTTTAGCACATATGTGTGTGGGGCTGTGGGCCATGATGACCATTGCGGTTACTTAGGAGTTGGGCAACATCCACTTTCTACTTTCTTTGTCTACCCAGCAACCCTCTACATCTAATTCTGCTGAGCCCTCAGCCCACTCTTTTATTTCATCTGTAGTTGCTTCTGTTTGCATCTGCTTGACTGTGGCAATCCCATTTTCTATCAGGCAGGGCACTTCTTCTGAACTCTCAATCAACATTTTCATGTGCAAATCAGTGGCAGTTTGTTTCGCAATTTTGTCTGCAAATGCATTTCCCTTTCCAACGTTACATGTTACCTTCTTATGCGCTTCGCATTTCATTATTGCTAGTCGTTTAGGATGCGCCAGTGCCGAAAACAATCTTGCTATCAAAGGGCCATGTTGAATCTTAGTTCCATGCGATGTTAGAAAACCCCTCTCAGCCCAGAGTCGACCAAAATTGTGTACCACCCCAAATGCATACTGACTGTCAGTATATATGTTTACATTCAAATTTCCAGATATCTCACATGCTCTTGTCAATGCTATTATCTGTGCAGCCTGTGCTGAATTGTATGGGATTCTCCTGCTCTCAGCAATACTCTTTAGTGTCGTGATGGCATATGCAGCAGTCGATGTGCCATCAGGCAATTTAAAACAGGAACCGTCACAAACAGTTCTCCGTCTGTCTCTTTCTGTGGGGTGTCTGTTAGATCAATTATTCCTTTTGTTTCCTGTTCAGTAACCATTATACAATCATGGGGTGGTAATTCATTCTCACCCGTTCTTCCATTGGGAGAGGGCATTAACTCTGCAGGATTCAAAGCACGACATCTCTGAATTTGAAAATGTGGTGTAAACAGGACAATTTCATACTTCGTCAGTCTAGCTGATGTAAGATGTTGTGTCTGCGTTCTATTTAAAAGAACGTCTACTGTGTGGGGCACCATCAAAGTTAAGGGGTGACCCAAAACCATTCCCTCGGATTGTTTGACTGACGTGGCAGCCGCACCAACTGCTCGTAAACAGCATTGCAAAGCTCATGCAACAGGATCCAGCGCGGAAGAAAAATAACCGCACACTCTATTTCTTCCTCCTTGTTCCTGAGTCAAAACAGCCAACGCACAACCGTCACTTTCATGCACAAATAACTTAAAATCCTTTTCATAATTTGGTGTGCCCAAAACTGGAGCGGAGCACAGTGCAACTTTGAGCAGATCAAATGCATTCTGACATTCCACACTCCATGGCAAAGGCAAAACAACATCCTTTTTTGTCAATGCCACCATCGGTTTTACAATCATAGCGAAATTGGCAATCCACTGCCTGCAATATGAAGCCATGCCTATTATGGCTCTGACTTCCTTCTGTATCTTTGGAATAGGCATACCAGAGATGCTTTCTATTCTTTCCCGTGTCAGTCTCCTTCCCTCTTTCGAAAGTAGGTAGCCCAAATAGGCCACCTCCTTTCAACAATACTGGAATTTTTTTAACGAAGCTTTAAGTCCATGTGCTGTCAAATGTGTCAAAAACATAGCAATACTCTCTTTGCAAATGTCTTCTGAGTCAGGCGCAATAAATAGGTCATCAATGTACTGCAATAGTGCACATCCCGATGGAATTCTAGCATGTCTAGTTGTTCTTTTAACGCTCTGCTGTAAATCCTCGGGCTCTTAGTGTAACCTTGTGGATTTCGTGTGAATGTGAAAGAACGTCCTCCTAATGTGAAAGCAAATAGATATCTACTATCTGGGTGTACTGGGATGCTAAAAAAATGTGTTCCTTGGATCTACAACACTAAAATATGTTGCTGGGATCATTGTTGAAATTGTAGTAACATCTGGGTCCAATGGAAATTGGGGATCAACTACTTTATTCAATGCGCGCAAATCAATTATAAAACAATATGGTATTTCATTTCCTCCTTTTTTATAAATGGGGAGAATCAGACTGTTGCAAGTGCTACCAATAATTTATTCAATCACATTTCGTTTAACCAAATCAGAAACAATGCATTTCAATGCTTTCTCACCTTCCACCGAAATTTTATACTGTGGGATACGTGGCAATGTGACTCCCTCTTTTAAAACAATTTTCACTGGCTCCATTTTTAAACAACCAACATTGTTGTCATTCATTGCCCATATACAAGTTTGTACGTTACTCAATTCAGTTGGTAATGGTTTAGACAAAAATTGTGACACTGGCATTTTTTGTGGTGATATTGTCAAATACACTCCATCAGGAGAACAATAAATAACAGCACTTAATTTTTTCAACAAATTTAAAGCCAATAAATTCTCACCGCAATTTTGTGTCAAAAGGAAAAGGCAAGACTCAGTGAATGGACCCAGCGTTATGGGTACCGACTGTGACACTGGGCTAATTACTGGTGAGCCTGCGAACCGTACTGAAACGTTCTTTTGTCCTGACAGTGGTATCCCCGGAACTAAGTGATGATCTATTGAGCACTTCTGTGCACCTGTGTCCACTAGAAAAGTGTGCTCCTTATTCCCAATTTTCATTTCTATGTAGGGTGCTTTCTGATCAATGGGAATAGACACTGGTTCCGACCCCTGTCTTGGGCTGTCCTAGTAGTTGAACAATACATCATCCGATGTAAAGTCACCAGAATAGTATGAATTGGACTGAGTATCAAAAACATTCCCTTCTCCTGCACAATTCTGCTGGTGTTGATTTTGGTTCTGATTCTGATTGTTATTTCCTTGGTTATTTTGATTTTGTGGCATTCTAGTGTTTCTATTTTGCCATTGTGTCCCGGGCGACCTCTATTCTGTCTTCTCCGGGCATTCCCATTCCTATTCTGCAAATGTGGGCACTGTGCTCGCCAATGGCCTTCTTCCCTGCAATATGCACATTGATTCAGTCCAATTGGACCTCTGTGCATGTTGGAAAAATTCCCTCTCATCTGTGCATTTCCTCCGCCCCTGTTATTATTCGCTACCTGTTGCATTAACACTCTGATTTTTAGATTCACCCTATCCCTCACCTCTTTCTCTTTCTCTGAATTTACTTTGTTCTCATAATATTGTGCCATGTGTAATACTTCACTTTGCGATTTTTCTTGCCATGCACTTTCAGACGTCATTATTACATTTTGAATTTTCGGTAGCAACCCTCTCACATATTTGTCAACAAATAGTCTCTTCCCAGGTTCAGTGCTTAAATCTTGACCACTAAAATCTGCAAACACTTCTTCAAATCTATTGAAATAGTCAGTAGCCAATTCATCGTTGCCCTGCACGCATGCCGTTAATTTGTCCCAGATAATTCTACTCTCAGGCACCAAAATCTTGAATTTCTGTACTATTTGCACCGGTAATGCTAACAGTGTTGCCGATGGCTTCTCGCCAGCCTTCCTGTCCATATCTGCTTTTATTAAATGTTCCCAGGTATCACCCAAAATGTCATTATCATCTACATTCCTTATTTGCTTCCATATATCTACTGGGAGAATCACAGGAAATAATAGATCAATATCACTCATTGCAAAGATGGATGATTTCAAATAAGACTCAATCTCTTTATAGAATCCTGCTGGATTCTTTCTCAAATCAGGGATTGTTTGTTTTATATTATTCACCTCTTGTCTAGAAAAAGGGACATGTACGTACTGTGCTGTATAATGTGCTTCTGTTACCTGCGTTGGAGCTCCATCAACACCAGGAATTTCTACTTTCGGCACAAAAGTGCGAGGGACTTCTCTCATGGGAAATATTGAACTGGCCCTTTCCTCGTTCTTTCTCTAATTAAGCACTATAGCTAAATCAAGGGAAAGGGCAGTCTTTCCAGTTTCAGGTAAAAACGCTCTCTTGTATATTGTCATTAATTCAGAGGGACAGCAATCATTTTTCTCAACACATTTATCTTGCAAATACTCAACCATCACCTGCAATACCTTCCTTTGCATCTGTATCGTATATTGATCAAACTTATCATGCACCTCCATTGTAGGAATGCTAGCATCTGTAATCCATCTAAGTGCCTCTCGTGAACATATTTTCATTTCTTCACTAACAGGTTCTGACTGCAGAAAGAATCGCCGCACAACATATGGTACCACGTGTTGCTTCCCTCTTTTTATCTCTTTGTGCCGAAACCCGGGAATAGAAAGCATCTCTGCATGCAATTCATCAAGTTCATCTTTAAACTCAAATAGCCTGTCCACATGCTATTTTATCTCCGCCCTACTTTCCCTCATACGCGAAAAAGCATTTAAATCCCGTAACTTTTGCGGTGCCATCGTATCAGTCAATTTCTGCCATCTAGCCATAAGATACTCTCCCATGCATTCTAACAATACCTGTTTTTCACCGGGCTTCTTCTAGTCATACATTGAACTCAGCGTTGATCCCTCGTCATTGCTTTCAATGTACATTTCTGCCCATTCTTTTAGTTCTCTCTTTCTCTTCCTGCTAACCGTACTACGGGTTACTCTGGTGCTACCTCTCCATGCAGGCCCCGCCTCTGTAGAGCTGCCTTCTCTTGCAGCTGCTAATTCCTGCTCTGCCGGCGGTGGGGGAAATGGTATCACGTGTACGGGGGGGAGGGTGACACTGTTGGAAAAATAGGAATAGGGGGCAACAACTGGTGTGGAGCAATGGGTACTGGTGCAATTGTGTCAATCTTACTTTGAGGGTGTTCTTCTCTCTTTTCATTCAAAATCTTATTTATTAGTTCATATGATGCATGTAACTCTTGTTGTGGATATATCTTTTGTATTCCTAATTGGATACTCCTATCCCCTCGCCTGATAGCTCATCCCATTTTAGCTCTTCTAATTCTATCACTTTCTCTGTGTTTAATTTATGCCTTCGCGCATGTTTCTCTCTACTTTTTAAACGGAGTTTAGCTTCTTTCCTCCAGTCTCTTATGACGTCAAATGTCGTGGGCGTGCTTTCTTGCGCAGCAGTACTGATTCTAAGTGTTCTATACGGGCCATCTCAAAAGTACTGTCTTTCGGCCACTGCAAATCTTCTACATGTCTGGTCTGCCTATGCCAAATTTCATTAAATATTATCGCTCCTATTCCATATTTCACAAAAATCTCATACGCTGGCAACCCTATGGGTGGCGCAACCTGGCCAGTTTCCAAAGATTGTCTACTGCAGTGGAAAAATCCCACTAGACAGGGAGACAATTTCCCAGGCATGTTGATCTTATCCGTACCTTACCCAGGGCGTTTGAACTTGCAAGAGCAACACTTAACCAATATCAGGGCTGTAAAGAATCGGGGCACGACTCACCTGATCAATCAGTTTGTCTCTCAAGATGCAATTCGTCCATATACAGACGCAACAAAGGATCGTCGTGACTGCGTATCTGGCTCAATCTGCCTCGTTTCGGGACCCTCGCCTCAATGCTCTCTGGCCGCTGCGCGTCGATCAGGGACCGGTTGTGTACAGATCTGCAAAGGAGTCTCTCATCCCTTTCACAGGGGCGCCGCAAACCCCTCTCGATACCGGCTCGCCGGCCTCATCCTCGATTCATTTTCACCTTCTCCAAATTCAATGTACACGATGGAGCAAATGGGAGAGGGTCCCTATTCGGGCACCATTTTTTTGCTAGGCCCTGAAGACCCTCGCATATGGAAACATAATCACCATACAGTAAGTGATACGACAGACACAAGGATCAGTTCCCAAAATCTAGGGTTTATTGCAAAGCAAATATTCTCAGTCGGCCGACTGGATCTCACGTCTCGCAACGTGTGTCACACAGACCTCGTGAGACGCAAGAGAGCGAGCATTCTACAACAGTATCATATATATAAAATGACAATCGTACAATCTCTCTGTGACACATCAAAACCGCCCATAATGTATCTTCTTGAGCTAGGGTTCGGTAATTGACAATTATGACAAATATGACACATTATGACACGTTTCTTTAGTTAATCTATATTACTCGTTTAACAACAGTTGCAATTTGCAGTAAGCAGACATGATTCTTTGTTATGAAGAACACAAAGCACTTGTTTAGCGAGCAGACCGTGTTCGTAGGAGAGAGACATTCCAACGCATGCTGTATTCTAGTTTCTATTCGTGAACTAGGGTCAGCCTGATCTAAAGAGAGCCTTGTAAGGGGGGCTGTGATGAAAGTATAATTCATGCCTTTATGGCCTGTTTCTACAGTTTCAGCGAGACCGGCTGGCACCTGGCTTGGTGATTAAATGCCTCTCTGTTAGCCTTCAAGGACATGTGAGGGGGAAAACGATGTATTTCTGTACTGCTTGGCTTGTCTGTCTGGGCTGGTCTCTCAACATGTAACTCTGGCCTTGCTTCGTGCATTAACAGAATAAAATACATTTTTGTTGCAAAGCTTTTGAACAGAAAGGCAAAGAAAGCAAATGGCAGATGTAGGGCACAAAATGGACGCTCTATGGTTGTGCTGGCTATGCTAACGATTCTCTGTAGATGATGTAGGGTATATGATGCGATTGGTTTGCGGCCAACATAATATACCTTCTATGCTTTGGTAGGGTAATTTTTCTAACCTCACATACCAATGGAGTTTTTTTCAGCACACAGTTCCTTCAATTAGCCTTCTGGAGGGCGTTTATAGACACAGTCAGTTTCTGGACATATAAAGATGTATTGCCATGCATCTCTTTGAAATTGACATAAGAGAAAGAAGCACTGTGATCTTTCTCTCATTTACTGTGGTTTGTGCACGATGATTAATAGCAGATGAAAACACAGGCTGTATTTCAAAGGAAATCCAAATTCTTTGCCTTTAAGTAATTTCCCAGTACATCGGCTGCTCTGTAAAAGTTTTTGCCTCACTTCTTGCTACTCAGCAGAAATAAAACATGCCGGGATGGGTTTCCATGAAGGCACAACTTTATGATGTTTTAAAATGAAATCAAGTGTAAATTGCAAAGCGGTCTTGGATGTCATGCGTGCAGCTTTAGTAATCAGCATTACAGAACAGCCAAATGGGATGCCGTTCTTAGAATAGGTATTTTCTGCTTGATTTAGATGAAAGAAGCAAATGCAACCATTCTTTGTAGTGGCAGTGTTTAAAGCGTGCCACCCCATTTGCTTAGCAGACAAAATCACAGCCGTTTTTGGGTGACTGCAGAAATGCAGTTTTTGGTGTAGGGTATTTTTGTTGGGGCTGGTAAATGTACCCCACACCTCTTTGACCAAGCCCTGCCATTCCCACAATTTCCCCTGTTTACTTTACGATAAGTATCCTCGCCATTCCCGTTCGTTTCATAACCCCTACAAATTCTACTTTTCCGAGTTGCCTAACCACCTTCTTTCTTATGACACTTTTTCCCTATTTTACTCTGTAGGACCCTCAGAAACCCCCTCTTTTTCCAATGTAAACACTTTTTTACACTGTGATAAAAAATTGACTAATGTTAAAACTGTTTACCTGACATGTCCCAACCTAACGGTCAGGCAGAGTCAGGCAGTTAACCTGAATCACACACACCTGACAACCCTTTCCATTCCCTACAGGGATAAAAGGTGGAGCAAGAGAGCACAGGGGGAGCAAGGAAGACTGCACGACGTGAGAGCTAACGGCAGTTCAAGAGACAGAGAAATACAGCACAAGTCGAGAGGATTCAAAGGGGAGAAGTGACCTTGCCCTTATAGACAGAGACCCGTGAATCCTCAAGAGAAGGAAGACCACAAACAATAGCCAGCGTGTGTTGCAGCAGATGCCAATGGTACCCAGGCGCCTCCTCCACTGATAGCCAAGCCGAGGAGAGACGCATGGCCCAATGGTATCGGACTTGACTCTACAGTCAAGAAAGCAAATCAGTTCATCACAGCCGGTGAGTCAATGGGAGAGCCGATAAAGAAACCAAACTGTGTTGAACAAAAGTAGCAAGTGGCTAATTGAAATTTGAAGGAACAAAGAACTTTAGGAAAGGGGAAGGCCAGCATAACAGAATCAAACACCACATGGGTGTCCACTTGAGAAACGCTAGGCGATTACCCTGCTGTTGAACTACAGTCACCAGAAGGCCTTAGGAAAAGGCGTAAGTGGTCAAAGTGGTCATGCGGGGGCTTTTGAAATTCTCCATACAGTTGAAAGTCTGTGACCAGCAGATGATTGGGAAACTAAAGGGAAACGAATCCCGCATGGTAAAAAGAGTGCACGAACAGTGCGTTGTAAAGGTTGGCAAGAGTGAACCCGGCAGAGGAATGCTAACAAGAAAGGACTAAATCTAAAGGTCCATAGAAAGCATGAACAGTACGTGGTAAAGGTTGGCAAGAGTGATGCTAACAAGAAGGGACGAAATCTGAAGTCCCATGAACATTGTGTTGACAAGAGTGAACCCGAAGGAGGGAGCCTGGAAATTGAAAAGGGGTCTGAACCTGAAGGAGGGAGATCCACGGTGGAAAGTCATCACCCTAACTACCGTAGGAAAGGAACTGTTAATTGAGTGTGAAAGGTCTGCGCCAGAAGAGGGGGATCCAGGGGTGAAGCCGTGACCCAAAGCCATACGAGGAACAGAACATTTGTGTTTGTTTGCTGAAACTATCAGGCCCTCGAAGGCAAGAGACTTTTTACTGAAAGGAGACTTTAACCACCAAAGAACCTGATAGCTGGAGCGGAACTGTCGGCTCGTGCTGGGACGGCTCGAGTGTGTGCTGTGCTCAGGAGACCCACCTTGTCCCGTGTTGAAAACGTGGGGAAGGGAGACCCTTTGCAATCACATCCTGACTGATTATTTGAGAACACTTTTTTTCTTTATTGAAAACCCACACTCTTTCTATATTAGTTGTAAGGAATTGGCAATAGCTTTTTTTTTTTTAGTATAGGCCTTTTTCTTTGACAAGAGGCCACAAGGACTGCCTTATTTTTCATTTGATGATCGATGCTAGCTCCCATCTCAGATTTAGGTTTAGGTGAGGCCATTTTCCACCCTGCATTTGCAGTTTAATAAACACCCTTGAACTGTGATCACTCGTGTCTGTCTTTACTGATGTCACCATGAGTTCTTTACAGGACAAGGGGAACAGGTGCAAGAAGGGCAGTGATAGGGAGCATTCCGAAGGCCTTGATTTTTGACATATTATAAAAGTTTGTTGAAATCATTACTTAGTTGATCCAATTTTGTAGACAAGTTCAATATTTGATTTTGTACAGTAGGGGATATGGGTTCTGTTTGTAATTCTTGGGATTGTGTATAATTAATTTGGGGCAGGGTTTCTTCATGAAAACTATGTACAGTAAGATTGTGTTACTATTATTTCAGTGAGATATTAAAAGATGTGTTGTGTACCATCAGAGATGTTATCATCGCTCATTTCTTCTTTTGGGAGCTTCTCCTCGAACCACTCTAGTGGGTTGGCCATTTCTGTGAAAAAAGTAAAAGTGCCTCTGTCTTATAACACATGTCTATATAATGCATGCTAATAATAGATAAATACATACAATGCACTTACTATTTAGTGAGAATTTGTTTTTCCAATAAGGACCTGGTGTTTCTCAATCTGTATGCAGAGTTCTACCAAGGAGATCATATGAAGTGTACAGTTTCGGTTTCTGATTGGTGCTTTCCATTATAATATGCAGTGAATGAAAAAATAATTAGTATTTTTTGAAGTAATTGTTTGTTCAAAAAGGTATATTTGCATGTCATAAACATTAGTAATGATCTTATGTAGATATGTTTGTTGGTTGATGGGTACACCTTTTTTGGGTCTCCCCTATGATTCCCGGCTTTGTGAATGCCATCCGACATTTGCAGACTAATGCTCTGTCTGCGGACTCCATATCTGCCACGTTGGGGGTGAGGATAATATAAAGAAATTGTAGCAGAATAATGGTTGTAGGAGAGGCATGGTATCACAAGTATGATACTGACACAACAGGTACAATTTGTAAAACCTTCATTAAAGTTTCTGGGTTTGGAAACACTTCTATTCGGCCCGATAACTAAGATGGGAGTAGTCTCAACCATAAAATAATAAACAAACATTCCTAGTGAAGTCTGTCAAATCAAAATGGCCCTTGCTAACAAAACCTAATGCCTACCCTATCTCTTGTACAAAAAGTGTATTAAGGAGACATTTATGTAAAGGGAAAATCAGTGTTCAAAAGAATAAATGTGGCTGAAGCAGCTCTCCTCCCCACGTTAAAACACATGGAGTAAGGCGGTCCCTGTAGGCATGATGACACACGCTGGCTCAAGTTTCTAACACAAACACAGTTCAAGACTTTTATTGCGGCCCGCCTGGCATTCCACGTCAAAGTCTCTCTTCCCAGCCTTTCAAATAATGTTCAATAAAAGGTTCCCTCTGCTGGGTTCAGACCGTTAACAACAAAGTTCTACAATACTTGCAAGAGGGCTCCCTTCCCCAAGCTTATTACACTTTGGGTCTCCCTCAATCAGGCTCATACCGTTTTCGGATTTCAAAGATTTTTGAATGTGTGTGGCTTGCTTTACAGACCCCCGTAGGACTACTTTGGCTCAATTTTCACTGTTCAGCTTTTTACTCTCCCCTTCACTCGGGGGTTAATTTTGCTAACTTTGCTTTTACAGTTCATTCGCTTTATTGTTACAATGTACCTTTCACAGAGACTTTCAAGTGGGCTACTTCCTTTCGCGGGGGCACTCCATTACTCAGCATCGCTGATTTCACAGCTGTCCTTACTTCAAAGTTCTATCACAGGTCTTCCTTTCTTCACGTCTCATCCACAAACGTGCACCCTTCAGTTGCGATATAATGTTACCCCTTCAAGCTTTCTTTAACGCACACCGTCTCTCAGGTCGCTTGCCTACTCACCGGTTGTGTGCGTTTCTTTCTCGGTTTTGCAATTTTACATTCACAATTCAAGGTTAGCACTACAGGCTTGGCATCACCTCCCCAACTCTGCCGTTCACCTGAGAAGATCGCTGGCATCCTTGGGACACATTGCAGCCTTCTTATGTGTGATCTGGCCTTCTCCACGTGTCTTCCATGGCCTGTCAGAGGCAACAACCTCCAGTAGGGGGACTCTTGGGGTTTCTGAACCGCTGCACTCGCCCCTTGGTCCGTCACTCTGCTCCAGGAGGTGTGCCTTCTCCCTGGAAGTTCTGCTCGTACTTCTGTTCCACCTTGCTCAGAGTGTGTCTCTAGGTTCTGCCTTTTATCCATGTGAAGAGAGCTAATTGGTATCAGGTGTATGCACTTGGAGTCAAGTCCCTGAGTTTGCCTGATCCGTTTAGCGGGACATGTCCAGTACAATGTATGAGAGTTAGTCTTGTTACTCTCAGTCACCCTCTTCCTCAGCCCAGTGTTTGTATAAAAAGGGGGGGAGTTGGGACCTCAGAGAATCAGAAAAAATAGGAAGGGTTTGATAAACAAAAAAGGGGGGTTTACTGAGTCTCACCATCGGCAGCCTCACCCCCACTCCTCGAAGACCCCTCACCCAGGTGATCCTCTCGCACTGGTCCACCCCCAGGTCTGGATCACAAGCTGATGGCCATGCCCTGGTCATCTGAGAGAGAGATCCCCAGAGTCTCAGAATTCTCAATCCGATCCCACACTTTCAGCATGTGAAGTAATAACATTTTTGCCCATGTTCTTAAAACTAACAAACACAAGGTCGCATCACTGGTGAAAACAAGACTACTCACAGAGACATGCACAGGACAGAGTCAGCGAAACAGAAGAAGCACATCACCCCCTGTAGGCAAACATCTGCCCAGGAGTGGAGACAGATACACTGAATAACGTAAACTCTCAGTCCATGGAGAGCTCAGTATGCAGCGCTAAGGAAAGTCCAAAGGCCCTAGTTCAACACAAAAGATAGAATAAAGGTTGTACATCGATAAGACCATATCAATGAATTACAGGAATGGTTGTAGCAACAAGACCACACGTCCATATACATGGAAAGAAAACACACAGTAGAGACAGGTGCGCTGTCCCAGAGCAAAGGGCCTAGGAGCACATCATATGAGGTCATACGCATAAACCATGAGAATGGAAGGAGAGAAGTTACACGTTCCCAACTAGAAGTCGCAATATTCTGCTGCAGGTTGATGCAGCTGAAAGGGTGAGAACGGTAAAATGGTGCCAATGTTTAATTCTCATGAGAACAGGATGCAAAGAAAATAATTGTTGCCTCACTGTTCACACTTCACAATTTCATTGGTTAACAATGGCGGTCCACCCTAGAAAGGCCAATGGAGCTCCACCAATTGAAAGCCAAGGATTATATGGGACATTATAAAATGTCGATTATCCAATCATATGTCTGGGAAGCTTAATGGTACCACCATGAAGTCATTATAATGAGGTAGTTAACAGAACGATGATGAGGATTTGTTAATAGGTCTAGGTATTGCATAGATTCCCCTAAATGGCGATCCTGATTAACCAATCAGCGAACCATATTTTAAAAGTATTCTGAAACAATGTTTTGCGATGTCACTCTACTTTCTACTATAAAAGACCACCATTTTGTACTGATCGTTGAATGATCTTTCAATTATTCCCGGTCGTGGTTGCATGTAATCAACCTCTGTTTTTATTGCTCCTGTGTAGTTTCATGACTCATTGGGATTATTTTAATTATTGATTTTTGGGTCTTACCCTACAAGACACCAGTAATGTCCACAGTAATTATGCCATAATGGGCACTTGTCAGTCCGTGGGAAAAAGAAGAAAATATAATTACCTCGAGAATATACTTTAAGAAACACAATTAGTTACAGTTGTACACATATGTTTAAAGGTTTAAAACCTTATAAGTAGAAATACTCGATGGAAGAGGTGTACTGAAAGTTTAGGAAAAGTAGAAGCAAATAAACCTTTAACCTCAGTGACCTGTGTACTAAAAGGGAGCCAGCAGCTTCGCGCAATATTGTTCCCCATTTGAAGAAATAACCAAATCAAAAATTGCATTAAGTGTGTTTTATTTTGCTGCTGCAATTCGGGCATGTTCTTTGACACATCAGTAGGGAACCAAATGAGGCTAATATATTGTATTTTATTTATCTATTACATTTATGTAACGCCCAGACCCAGAGGTGTCACGGTATTTGTACAGAGGTCCTGAGGAAAGTCATGGCAGTCAAAACAGAGTGGCATTAGTCACAACCACATTTCAACCAATTTTCTGAAAGTTTGATAGGAGCGCTCATTTCTGAAGTTGGGTGGGAGATTATTCCAGTGGGTGGGTGCAGTAACACAGAAGCTATATATATATATCTTCTCTTACATGGCCAGGGAACGGCAGAAGCCACCCGACTCTGACCTTGGGATTGGCTATCTGCAGGAGGACCAGGTAGGGGAGGACAAATTCCAGGGAGATAAAGGAACACTGAAGACCTCATTATGAGTACGGCGGTAGGGGGTTAACGGCACCGGTAAGGATGCCGGTGCCGTTAACCCCTTACCACCACATTCCGAGGTCCCTTAGCAGGTCCCACTATGGCCGGCTGGTTTTATCAGCCGCCCTTAGCGGGAGCCGCTAAGGGACCAGGGAGCTAATAACGGGCCCGCTATTTGCGGGCCCGTTATTAGCTCCTTCCCCATTCCCATTGAACCCTATGGGGCCTCGAATGGGAATGGGGAATGGTTTTCAGAATGGGGATTTACCAGGTCCTCCAAGGTTGGAATGACCCGGTAAATCCCCATTCCGACTACCCGGACCCTGACACGGGTTTGGAGGCAGCCATGGTGCTATTAGCACCATGGCTACCTCCAAACTCGTAATGAGGCTCTGAATCTGAAAAATCCTTCAGCTGTAATTCTTAAAAGCAACCATGTGCCTTTGCAACATTCCTATATGGATTATTGTGATGCAGAGAGAGAATTCCTGGGTTTTCATGACCAAGAACATTATTCCCGCCACCCCCTTTCTCTCCCCTCTCCCCTGCTAATATCACTGAACCTGCACCGAATCTGCTACTGGGCCACTCACCGATCTCATGTCCTGGCCCAGCCACTCTCCCCTGCACTGCCTCCCTGGCAACCCCTGCACTACGGGACTGTCTCTGTATCCTACAGCCCCTCCTCCTGGCACTTACCTTGCACTTGCCACCAGCTGGCCCTATTATTTATCTTGTATTCTACTAACCATGTACAGCACTTTTCCCCCTCTCCGCCTCTCCCCTTCCCCTTGCACTTTCCCCAGTCCCCTCTACCCTTGCACTTGCGCGGTCTGAATGACACCTGGCCTAGTAGGATTGTTGTCTGTCTCCCCTTGTTCCCCCCTCCTCGTCGCGCCTTGAAACACTTGTGTATTGGCGCATTACAAATGCCATATCATATCATATCATATTAGTACTGAGACGAGGAAGAGGGATGGAGTAATGAGGATGACCAGAAGCGGCAGCCCAACTCTGCGTTCTAGTCTTTGGAAAATTCTAACAAATGCCAGGACATCTACAACTGACACGGCTGAACAGAAGGCGAAATAGGGAGACATAGACTGCTGCTGAATCACACTTATTCTGATGCTGGTTGGGACGCCAGTGGCGGGCAGACTGCAGGACATGGCATGGAGGCTGACGAGAATGGCATGCAGAGAAACCAAGCCAAGAGAAGTCTGCCGCATTATTGGCCTGGGCAGCTGGAGCAGCCAAAAGCAGAGGAAGGCAAAGCGGGAACCAATAGGCTAGCGGGATGCACTGCCAGTCAGCGGGCCAAGAGGAAAGAAGGCAGTGAGACAGGTGGAATGCCAAAGCCACCAGTGAAGACCGATGAGACCACTGAGAGCGAATGAGACACCAGGGGACTTCAGGGCAAAAGCCATGTGCCGCTGACAGCGTGAGAGAGCCTAATTAAAGGAACTGGAATTGTTAATATGAATATGAACATTGTTAAGAAAGGGTCGGTGAGCCGGAAAATGATTCTTTCTTGGCTGCAAGAGAGAGTGAATGGAAAACTGAAAAGCCCTGACAGGATAGTGGACCAGGCAAACAGTGAGTCTGGGACTCACACCCATTAGAGGGCATAAAAAGCCCTGCCAGGAAAGTAAAGCAGGCAGTGTGCGAGTCTGGGACCCGCACCCAGTGGAATACCCTGGCAGGGGAGTAAACCAGGGGTAAGAAGAGAAGTGAAATCCTGAAATTGTGGAATAGTGATAACAATACAAAAATGGAAGAACCATAACCCTTTTAAGGATAAGTAACAAAGTTGTGCATACCCTGGCAGAAGAGTACACCGGGGTTGGGACGAAGGATTAAGAAAGCTCAGGGGTCGAAACCCCTCCTTGTAATTGTGGACCAGTGACAATCAATGGACAAGGGAACACCCATACCCCTTTAAGGATAACTGAGATCCAAAGAGTGAGAGAAGGAAACATTCAAAAGAGCTGTGTGCCCAAAGGAGATTCAAGGGAAGAGACTTCCCCTTTGAACAAACTTGAACTATGAGACAGTGACATTCAAACCACCAGAAGAAATCTAGGGGAAGGGAAGACCACTTCCTTGGTTGAACTTTATTCCTATTCTTTTCTGCACCTTAGAACTACTTTGAAAGAAACATATAAGCTTATAGCTTAAAGAAATTGCACAGTGTATTGATTTTAGCACGTAAGAGTCAGTTTAGGGTTTTTGGACACAGAACGGGGAATGTTTTTTAAGTTTAACATCCTGACACAGACAGTACTTAGTTTTATTGGAGCCAGGGAAATGCCTCTTCGGATTAACGGTAGATAGGATTTCTGCACACCCCTTTTTCTTTTGTGACAAATAAAAGTCTATAACCACCAATTACTCTTGATCCCTTACATGTGGTGGCAGAAGTGGGATACGATTCAGCTGATGCAAACTGGAGGACACTCACATTTGTAAAGCTGAGCAAGAGGGATTCAAGTCTGACTATAGCCACTAAAGAATCTTTAGGTTTTGATTTAGAAGTAGTCGAGAAGAAACCCTACTGCTAGGAGAACCTATATAGAGGTGACATCTAAATCAGGGCTAGCTTGGTGACATGGCTTAGATGTTTTAGCAAGGGTAGTGGATCCTGACTATAAGGGTATGATATGATATATAATATGATAAGACATTTGTAACGCACCTGCACACTGGTGTTTCAAGCTGCAACGAGACAAGTGAGGGAAGATAGATGGAGCACAAGACAAACAATCGTACTAGGCATTGTGTCATTCAGATCGTGCAAGTGCGAGAAGAAGTGCAAGGGTAAAGGGGGGTGCAAGGAGAGTGGAGGGGAAAACAGGGCAGCCATGCTCTGAGTAAGTGCAGCCAGGGTAGCACAGCTCTGGGTAGTGCAAGGAGAACAAAAGAGTGTAGGGTTTACAGTTACAGCCCCTAAGTGCATGGTAGGACCAGAGGCAGAGCAAGAGTGACTGATGAAGAAAGAGCCTGGTACCCAGTGGGACTCTGAGGGTAGCCAAGCAACCAGTCAGTACAGAAGACAGGTAAGTCAGGTAGGTCAGCAGGGGAGGGAGAGAGACAAAGCAGAGGATAAGAGGAAAGTTTTGAGCTGCTTCTGGAAATTCAGGTGGTCCGGCTCAATTTTGAGAGGAGCAGGGAGGCCATTCCAGAGGGAGGCACCTTCAGAGGAGAGATATCTACCCCCACTCTCAGCCTGGAGGAGTATGTAACCCTTAGAGAGTTGGAGGTAGCTGAGCAAAGGGCTCAAGAAGGAAGGTATTTTGGAAGAGAGCGTTGGATGTAGAGCGGGCTCTGGCCTCAAAAAGCCTTGAAAACAATTGTAATCGATCCTAGCAGCCACCGGGAACCAGTGGATAGATTTTAGGGCTGGAGAAATATGGTCCCTGGGCTTGAGATCAAGGACAAGTCCTTAAGTCCTGTTCTGGATTAGTTGCGGAGGGCAGAGAGTAGAGGAAGACAGATTGAGAAAGAGGCTGTTGCGGTAGTCAGAGAACCAAGGCTCTGGAGACTGCGAGCTTCTGGGGAAAGTGAGAAAGGGCAGAGTCCCTTAGAGGAGGTGCAGCTGGTAGTGGGACATCCTGGTGACGTCCGAGATGTGAGGAGAGAAAGAGAGAGTGGAGTCAAAGATGACACCAAGGTTTTTTGCCTCGAAGGAAGGAGAAGGAAGAGGGCCCAATGCAGGTGGCCAGAGTGAGAGAAGGAAAGCAGGGGCAGGCGTCCCAATGAGAAGAATCTCTGTCTTGCTGTTCCACCTTGCTCAGAGTATACCGCACCCAGAAACAAACAAGCAAGGAAGCAAGCAAGGAAGCGAAAGGACCCCGGCACACGAGCCACACCGCGACAGGCAGCAGAAGCAGAACATCACATAGGCACTGTGCACTCTATGCCAAAGAAATCCGTGGGACCCTGATGAAACAAAAAGGCATTGAACTCCCGAGACGACCTGTGACTTAGCGCGAAAAAACCCTGAATTAATCAGGCAGTATCTACCGTCGAAAGGAGATATATAATAACTGCGCAATCTCTAAACTACAAAAGAAGGAAGATATCTCCCATTTGCAACTACTCCAACTCCGCAAAAGTGGAAGGCAAAAAACCTTATAAGAAGGACAATATCCCATTTTATGCAAAATAACTCTCCAGTCCAACCACTAGATACCGACAAGCTTCCTGGAAAATCTGAACTATTGGGGAATAAGTGAACATCAAATCACTCTGTAAAGAAATCCACTGTCCTCAAGAGGGCTAAACTTAGAAGAGCAAAACACCAGGGAAGGTGTCAATGCAGTATCTTAGCCGAAACATATGTAGACATCCTTAAAACACTAAAAACTTTCTGAATACGGACTACAATAACGTTCCCTGTACAGCCCCCCTATAATGAAATGCTATATTTAAAAAGCAATGAATATTTGTTATGAATCAATTTATGTCACATACTAACCACAGTCACTGACATTGTTGTTTTCTGAGAAAGTGTATCTTTTCTTTTTCTATTGATTTTGGTGTACATTGTGCCTTGTGGAAAGCACTTAGAAGCAACATCTTTGTTTTTATAAATTTCCTTTGAATAAAGTTTGTTTTTACTATTTGTAACAATGTGGCATGTTTTTCATATATAACCCAGGGTGCATCAAATAGTTATCACACCCCTACATCCTTCTACCTAGCTATCAAGGTTGTCTGAGAAAGAGGTAATTGGGCTGTTGCTGCTTCTGCTATGCTGTTGCCTCGGATCTGTCACAAAATCAAAATCAAAAACAGGATCTTCATGACATAGTAGAACAGTTTTCAGATGTCTTTTGTAATGAGACAGGAAGAGTAAAGGGGGTTTTCCATTAGATTCGTACTTCCCCCAGGAAGGTGATCAGCTTAAAGTCGTGTGGGATCCTTGGGGCCCGAACAGATGTAATTATACAGGATTTGGAGAAAAGGTTAGCCTTTGACATAATCATACTGTCTCAAAGTCCATTGTACTCCCCAATAGTTCTTGTTGCAACACCTGATGACACTTGGAGATTTTGTATAGATTTCTGAATGGTAAACCTCATTTCACAATTTCGACAACTATCCTTTACCGTGTATTAATAACTTAAACGACTTAACAAAGGGCTATTGGAAATTGCCAGTATACCCAGAGGGTAAAGTAAAATCACTTTTTCCACTCCTGTAGGATTATCCCAATGTAAAGTATTCCTCTAGGGTCTCCATGGGGCACCTGCTACATTCCACAGACTGATGCATCAGGTACTCCATCCATCTTGGGCATTTTGTCTCATCACAAGTAAATAGTGGGCCTCAGTACAAGGGTGGCATTCTGGAAATAAGGGTGCTGGTTGCACCGTACCGGCACCCTTTGCAGACCGCCACACTACGACTATGACCTCCTGGGCCATTGTGCCCGGCAAGTCTGACTGCCCTGGTAGGAAGAGTTGTCATGGAAGCACCGGCACCATTAGCAATAGTGCTGGTGCTTCCGTCTCCCCACTCCCATGGAGTCCTATGGGACTCCACGGAATGGGGAGTTACCAAATCCATTGCCGGATAACCCACATCACCGTGACTTGTAATTTGCTGGTGTCACCAAGATTTCCGGCAGCAGAAACGGTGTTACTAGTTCGGCAGCACCCCAATGGTAGCACCGGTGGGTTGCCGCCGGACCCGTAATGAGGCCCATTTATATATAGCTGGCATGCACTAAGACACTTTATTTGGGAGAAAAAGATTATACATTTGTTCAAGATTTTCTGTGAGTAGTATTTAATAAAAAGTTTTTACTACGCAAAATGGAATGCTGATGAACGGAGTGCTTTGATTCCAAGCAACGTCTCCTGTGAGGTAGAAGCCCCGGGGGGGTGTAGTGTTGTGTTTGCTGAGTGTTGGCAGCACTGTCGTCTGTTCTCTCATTGTGTGATCTCAAGCAGCCTCATCCACGCTTCTTATCCACACCCCTGCACCTTCCTGTGGGCAGCCCGCTCCCTTTGAAGTCCCCTACTCCATGTTTGCCTTATGACAGTCAAGGACACTACTCTGATCACCCCTCCCCACAAACTTCCTGAGGAGATGTATTGATTAGAAAGGAGAGTGGGGGACCATTTGAACTGTAAGAAAAGTTTGTGAGGCCCTTGAAAACAACCTCAAATATCTAGTGATGATGGGCTGCACCACTTACCCTTCAACTAAAGAAAGATCAGAAACGTCACATCGACGCCATCTGCTGGCAGCAAACATAGATATGCTCTCCACAGGCACACCCCTGCAGATAGATAGCCGGAAGCACGCCTGCTATTGCAGCTATCACTCACTGCAGCACCCTTTCCCTGCCCCCACGCCACCCATGGATGGCCTCCTAGTGCCGCCATGATGACTATTTCTGGGGTTCTCCTGTTACTTATTTCTCTCTCTCGTTTCTTCTTTGCAGTTGCACCGTCACATGCGCAATGTTCATTTTAAGACCTCTGCTGGGGATGAGGTCTACTTCGATGCGCAAGGGGACCCGCCCGCACACTTTGACATCTTAAACTGGATTTACTATTCTGCCGAAAATATGACAAGTGTCAAAGTGGGGAGCTTAAGTGTCAGCGCCACAGGGGAGCAGCAATTCACCATTGATGACACCGCCATCCATTGGCACCCCAGATTCATGCAGGTAACAACCCCCGCAGGGGCCAGAGAAGACAAAGAATTGAACCAAGAGTGGTGATTGCAAAAGAGGCAGAACATGTCCAGAAGCCATGCCTATCAATGTTATTGATTTAAACAATTGCACGATAATCAGTTAATAGCTCATTGCTATCGAAGTTAATAATAATTTTGTACAGTTTACATTCCAATATTTCTCAAAAAAGAAAAGAAATCCACCTTTATACTGCATTAGACCAGGTGGAGTCTCTCCACCATATGGTCACTACTTCTTGTTAATAATGTTTAACCTTCATCAACACTTCCCTCCATATGTATAACCAATCATGTTGTACCATACAAGTTTGATGATTCTTTTAAATTAGTAATAAGATTAGCATATCCACGTCTATAAAGAGATTCCAAGGACTTAGGGTTGTAAGAAGGTGGCGGCAGGTTTCAACCTCAAAATGCATAGAGGACAAAGGGCCTCATTCCGAGTATGGCGGTAAGGGATAGCGGCCACCGGTAACGAGACCGGTGGCGGTAATCCCTTACCGCCATACTCCGAGTTCCCTTTGCGCCCTCGCCCTTAACGCCTGCTTTGAGCAGGTGTAAAATTCGAGGGCGCAAAGGGGCCTCCAAGCCAATAACGGTGACCGTAATGAACGGTCACCATTATTTGCATCTTCCCCATTCCCATTGAGCCCTATGGGGGCTCATTTGGGAATGGGGAAGAGCCTTGGTGAATGGGGAATTACCGCCCGCCAACCTTGGAATGGGGCGGTAATTCCGCCATCCACCAAGGCGCTGCCGGTCCGGGTACGGCGTCAACCAAGTTGTTAATAGCGCCATTGGTTAGCGCCGTACTCGGAATGAGGCCCAAAGTCTTTTCATGTGTGGGAATTTAGACCAAGAGCCAATGAGTTCCATGGTGGGCAACACATTCAAACGCACAACACAAAACAAAGCGTTTGAGCTCAATGGTGCCGAGCTTTGTTAAGTAGGGGGTAGGTAGATGGTCATTAAAAGATTGATAGACCCAGCTTCTTGCTTTCTTTTTATTTTAACCTCATACTTAGGGTCTAATACTAACACACCCGGAGCCAGATTTAACTCTTCTATTAATGTTTCTGCAGACTTTTAAAGTTCGACCATGAAGCTATTTACATCCATGTTACCAATGCTTTTTGCCATTAGCAGAGCACATAGTTGGACTCATGGTTACTGCTCACAATTTGGATATAATAACATTCTTTGAACGTACCACAGTGTAGTTATTGACATAACCCTATACTCAAGATGCAGTGCCTCTATTGGTACTGATTCGGGTACATTCATAACTGATCTTAATGATTTGCCCTCAAGCTGTTTCTAACCATGGAATTTGCTAATATTTTAAAGCTACCATCCCATAAAGTACTGTGGGTTATATGCTCACTCTATATACCTCAAGGAGCCCTTCAAGGTTATAACCTCCACGATACACAATATAATGTTTTATGGCCAACCACTTTCTCCAAATTTTAGCAACAACCCTTTCCTGGTACAATTTCCCACTGGGTTTTTCTGTAATGGAGAAACTCAAGTAATTGTATTCTGTTACTCTAACCAGTGGAATATCCTCAATACGCCATACTAAATTTTACCTACCAAATTTTTTTTTTACTCAGCCGCAGAATTTTTGTTTTGGCTATACTAATAATCATTGCATTTGCCTTTGCGTATTCCACCAAAGAATGAATAGATTGTTGTAGTCTTATTTGCGTGCAATCGAACATTATAATGTAATCGGCATAGGATAACCACAGTGTTTGTACGCCATTAATCCTAGGTGGGAAATGTTTAGTTTGTTGAAACATTAAACTCATATCCGATGTAACCAGGTTGTACAGAATTTACCCTAAAACACATTCTTGCTTAAGGCCACTGTTAGTGTCTTGACATATTGTACAGTGGCCTGCAAGATTCAACCGAACTGAATGATGTGTTGATGTACAACAGCTGTATATAGCATAGCAAGTTCTTTTCTATACCCCATGTAATGAGCTTTTTCCAAAGAACTGCACAGGGAATAAGGTCAAAAGCCTTGGTAAAGTAGACACAACAACAAGAAAGACAGGGCCTATTTGTTTTCTCTGTCTCTGCCGTTAAACTTCTCATTGGGTCGGATCATATTTCCATTTTGAACATCTATGGCCCTACCCTACCTGACCCGGATTTTTGGGTTTGCTTGAAACAACTGATACTCAACAATGGTCTCACTAATCCTATCACTTGTGGCGATGTTAATCAGGTTCTGGACCCTTTTTTAGATAGGAAATCTAAATGTGTGTTCAAAAGCTCAAAGAGCCATAAATCCTTTACGAGCTGTCTCACTGAAATTGACCTAGTTGATTCATGGAGACTTTCTCATCGGGAGGATAGCTCAGGGGCAACATGCTCGCCTTGGAAGCAAGACGACATGGAGCAACACAGGTTTGATTCCCAGGTTGGTGCTTAGAAACCTCTGGGTATTAAGGGCGTTATAAATAACTAATCTAATAATCAGAATCTCATCCAACACAATTAGATTATACCTTTTGTTAGGAAAGATTTCATAATTGTAGGTAATTTTCCTTCCATGTGGCAACCCCTACACTTTTGCTGTTGTTTTACACCCTGATCTAGACTTTGCCAGAGAAGCACAGCCTCCTGCCACACTCCTCTGGGCTTTCACTCCATTCTTACGGGGATACTGACATGCCCTTAAGACAGTCAGTACTGGGAAACATTGTTTTCCGTAGTTCTTTCGCTCCTGTTGGAGCTTTCGTGCAACATGGCACAAGAGGGCACTGTAAGCTAAGATTCTGCTCTCTTGGGTCTCTAGTCATTTTTGGGCCCTAGATACTCTCGTGGATTGTTAACGAACGGTGCAAGTGAATCACGGACGGGACTGGTGGCAGCGTTCGTTTCTTTGTGTTTTGAGCTCCTTTTGGCTGTTTAAGCGCGTGTCTCGCGCTTAGCCCAAAAGGGTGGCCAGGCTTCCAAGATGGCCAGACCACAAGGCTCTTTGTCCTGTCCGCTGACCGTCTTGCCCCCTTCACCTTCCCCAGGTCAAGCCGACCCGGGGCCTTCCTTATTTGGGCATGTACTTTCCCGCAAAACACGGACACTTTTGTGGGCTTCTACAGGCCTGGTGTGAGCCTCCAGGATGTGGGCTGGGATGTCTGGTCCCAATACACATCCTGGGTGCCAAAGAGTCTAGTGTGTCATGAATGCCTGGGACCACCGTGGTCCATGATAGGTCACGTATGGTGTGAGTGTTTTGTGAGCAGATCTCCTATTGGGTCCCCTCCATTTTGGCGCAAAGGGAAACCTGGATAAGAAGAGGCTGGAAACACCACTACCATGTCGATCTCCTGAGTTCTTATGAACAAAGGGATACAGGAGCCAAGTATTCTGCAACCAAGAGGCTGGACCGAGGAATCGCTGGTGACCCGCTGAAGGACTACTCCTCGGTACTGCTGTCGCCTGGTGAAACCCTTTCTACCTCTGATTGAACGAGAAGGCCTGTACTGGTACTTCGACCCCTTTGAATAGTGGGAACAACTATTCTCGGCATCTTCACCATCTCCTGCACGTAAGCCTTCGGAAGTGTTTCTGGGCCATCCAGTTGACTGACCAGCCTACCCAGGAGTCTTGCTCTGTAACCACCGTCAGGCTGCTGTTGTATTATGAGTCCTTGACACTCTCACACGATTCGTACACTTGGCGTTCCCAGATCTGAATGAGTAGTGTACATTGGGCTGAAATACACACAGCCGCTCCGTTGCCCTGCTGTGGTAACAATCTGTGCGGGTTCATTGCGTTTGGGACATCCTCAACTCCAACTTCTGCTGCCGCGGAATCTACACGACACCGAGACGTCCCCTACTCGAATCTGAACCTGCCAGCCCTGAAACTGACGCGGAGAAGCCTGGGTCTGCCTGCATCAGGGACCGGTGAGTAGCAACGCTAGGAACTGGTCGCCCTCCTGTAGGAGCCCATAGCTTTTCCCCGGTGTGTCAAACACACGCCTTTCCGTACTCGCACTCTGCTTCTGCCCACAGTGGAGGCTGCGCTTGAGTCGCAGAGATCTGTTCATCTTCCTTTGTTCACCGATCTGAACTGCCTGATTTCCTCGAAGAGACTCCCTTTTGCCTGTTGGCACCAGCGTGTGCAGGTAATTTTGAGCACAAGGCTCCACTCTTCGTAGGGCTCAGACTTCCTTCTAGTTAGGTGCCTCTAAAGGTAGACTGGGTCTAACTATTATTCGCACTGCCTGTTTTCCTCCCCATCTAGGTGGTCTTCATATTTTGTGCATCTAACTCTGTAGATCCTTTGGTATTGTATATATACTGTACTTTGTTTGTGATGTGTTGGTTTACTTGAGATTTACTGTGATTCTTTACTATGGTCAATATTACAAAGGCCTTGTAATAAATGTGTCTATATTTTTTTAATATAACACCTGTTTGGAGTAATTATGACGTGTCCTTGCTTCGTGTGCTCATTGCGGGCTTTCAGTCACCCTCACCCCTCTTGAGACCTAGTCTTGACCGCCGCCATCGCTACCCTGATTGGTCTGGCTTGTCCAGAGGTTACCCTGTTCCAAGAAAATAGGCTGGCCTTCTGAAATTCTGCCCCTCCAGGACAGAGTTCAGAAATCCGTCTTAACAAATTGGTGGCAGTGGTGGGATACAACTGAGGGTATCCAGTGTTGCACACAGGCGAAGGCATTTCAAGTTATTCCTAACAGGACACGTAGTGAATTGTCATAGTATAACTTTTAAAAGGCCATAGTCCTATCGAACAGTATGGAAACAAATACCTTGTTAACTTTAAATGCTTCCAAATCAGAAACATTGAAAAAGATGTGTGCTGAGAGAGGTGTCTCCTCTCAAGGCACGAAAATGGAAATGATCCAAAGAATCATGGTGTGGCAAGAAGCGCAGCTTAACGCTATAACTTCTGAGGACAGTGCGGAAGGAGGTGGGGCTGCTCTCACTGGCAGAACCGACGGATCTGCCGACGCACTGCTCTCCAGCGACCATTAGGACGGGGAGGATGTAATGTCCAATGTTTCCTCTGCCAGTACTGATGGGGAGGCCATGCTTGAATTCAAGAAGCAAGAGCTACTGTTTAGGCAGAAGGAGCTTGAATTCAATATGGCCAAACTAAAAATCGAACAGGCAGAAAAACAGAAGGACAGGGATCACCAGTTGGAACTGGCCAAGCTTCAGGTTGCCAATCGATCCAAGGGGCCTCCTCTCAACCACAGTTTCCAAAAGATCTGCTCAGTGTGTATGAGCAACGGAATGACATTATGGACTGACTGAATACGTTTGAGTATGCATGTGAAGTTCAACAAGTTGACAATGCTGATAAAATTGCCTGGTTACTCAGCAGACTGCCCCATTCTGGCTGTAGTGCCATTATGGAAATGTAGAAGGCTGAGCGAGTGGATTTTGCAATGTTGAAGCAAACTCTCATTTTAAAGATTGGAAAGACTCCTGCCCAATATTTAAAACGTTTCGGAGAGTATAAGAAAAAGAAAGTGGTACTTGGGCAGACAGAGTTCAGAAATCCGTCTTAACACCTTTCACTCACCTCTACATGACATTCTCTCATGCCTAGATTACATCTTTTCCTTTAAATCTCACACTGGCACCATTATAGACTCTAGTATCTCTAATATCATTATTTCTGATCATGCCCCATTCATCTAAGTGGATATTCGACAACTATTTGCTCCAAGATCAGCAGTTTATCCGTTCAATCATTTAAACAACAGTACTTTGCTGTAGACCTGGATGATGACTCTTTAGTGGTCACAAATTGAGATGCTTTTAAAGCCATGCTCAGGGGCCATATTAATGCCTACTCTAGCGGAAAAAAGAAACAGCTTAAAAAACGTCTCGATGATCTATATCTCCAGCTTTCCAATGCAGAAAAACAGTTCTATCGAGCTTCTACTGAAAGAATCCTCCAATCAGTTATGGCCTTACGGTGGTTTCAAATTAAAAATAAGCTCACTAAATTGGCTGCTGGGACTCTATTAAAATATAAAACCAAGATTTTCCAGACTTCCACCAAAACTGGGAAGTCGCTTGCGTTTTATCTTAAGACCAAAAAGGAAAACACATTACAGACAAATCTGGCACGTCCCTTAATCATCCTGAGGATATTTTCAATTGTTTTAAACAATTCTATTCAGACTTAATACACCCCTGAGTCCGCAGGACCCTCTCAATAGACATTCTTATCCCCAGATTGATTTTACTCATTTAGATGGCGATATCTCACTTCCCGAAATCATTGGTGCCTTTAAGGGGCCAGGTAAAGGAAAGGCCCCCGGTCTGGACGGCTTTTCTATTGATTTTTTTAATAATCTTGCCCATTCCCTTACCCCTAGACTTAAATCGTTATACCCATACTTTGTCTCCTAGCAATCCTCTTCTGGCTCCTTTTCTGAGGCTTTACTTATCCTATTTCCCAAAGCTGATAAAGATTCTACTCTTCCCAGCAATTACAGACCAATCTCCCTCATTAATGTTGAAAGTTAGATCTTTGCTAAAATTCTTGCCAACAGAATTGAATCCTCTCTACCTGCTCTGATCAAACCTGATCAAGTCAGCTATGTTAAAGGCTGGAACATCTCTGCTAATTCTAGATTACTGCTTGATGCCTTCCATGTAGTTTCTAAGGATAAGAAAGATAAACAGGGCTACGCCGCAGTTGCGCTTGATGTGGAGAAAGCTTTTGATCGTGTTAACTGGGACTTTAAATTCCAATCTCTCTGATGGCATGGCTGTGGTGAGCATTTTATCTCTCTTATTAAACTTCTTTATTCTTGTCCCAAGTCATCTGTTAGTATTAATGGCCAATCCTCTCCCTTCTTTCCTTTACGCAGAGGAACTAGACAGGGCTGTCCCCACTCTCCTATTCCTTACATTCTCTCTTTAGAACCTCTGTTAGAACATTCCTGGAATCTCCTGTGGGAAGTCCACTATTAGAATCACTGCGTATGCTGATGACGTTCTTATCCTTATTAAGAATCCCAAACTTCCTCTCCCTCATCTGCTGGACGGACTTCACCAGTTCTCCTTAGTCTCTGGCCATAAACTCAATAAAGACAAAGCTGAGATTTTACTCCACAACTCATTTTGTATCAAACATGACTTAGATGTGTTTGGGTTTAAATTGTGTAATGATACAATTAAATACCTTGGTCTTCGTTTTGCCTCCTCAGTGGGCGACACCGTTCAACTCAACACACAGATGCTGTTCAGCAGACTTAACTTCAATGTGGTCACCCCTCTACCTTTCCTGGTGGGGTCGGCTTGACACCATTAAAATTATGTTGTCCCCTATTGTTTTATATTATTTACAATTGCTCCTGGTCCCTTTGTCTTCCTCATTTTTTAAGTCTATCAACTTAATCCTTCTCAATTTCTTATGGGGCTCAAGAAAATGTAAGAGGATTGCAGTTGCCCAGCTAAATGCCACATATGAAACGGGTGGGTAGGTTTCCGGACTTCAAGCTATATCATTCAGCGTTTCTTCTCAAACAATCCTGCTGCTGGTTTACTCCTCCTGAATCCTTGGATATTCCCTGTCTGACCCCATTAAGGCCTCCATATCCGCTCTAAGATTGCTTCTCTTCCCCCGCACAAAGATCCCATCTAAGAACCTCTCTCCGTATCTTTGGCACAATAAACATATTACTATTAACGATAGATCTCTGTATCGTAAATCCTGGCTGAGCAAAGGCATCAAGTTCATTCAGCAAACTGTCAATGGTTCCTCCATTCTCTCCTTCCAACAAGTAACAAATCTCTTTTCCATCCCAACTTCGGATTTCAACTTTGGTTAATGCGTGCTTAGTCGCACTCCATCACCATTTGCCGGATGCCGCCCGACTTCTGCTGCTGACCATGGTTTCTGATGTCAAAGCTTTGATTTGTGATTATTCATTGGCATGTGCACTTGAAATGGGAACATGACCTGGGCTGTGCCCTTAGTGACCACACTTGGTCTCTTGTGTACTCTAGGATCAGGGGCAACATAACACAACATCTGTTCTTCTTCATTCACAGAGCATGTGAATGAAGCATGTTTATCCAAACCCACCGAAGGTGCAGGATATAAATGTTGCTCATGTGGTGGTGCCCCTGCCTGCTACAAACATATGTTTTTTGACTGTCCATATATATTTAAGTTCTGGCAGGATGTATGGACATTTCTTAAAATTATCTTTACTGTTGATGTTCCACTAACGTTTTTGAAAATCTTCCTTGGTAGCCTGGCTGTCAATGACATTATTGTGAATGCTTCTGCCAAGCTTTATGACTGCCAAGCTTTATAACTGCCAAGCTTTATGACTGCCAAGCTTTAAGACTGCCAAGCTTTATGACCTGTTAATAGCTCTTGCTCTCAAGCTCATTACTACCAACTGGAAAGATTCACACAATATATCCATATCCACTAGAGGGTGGTGGAATAACATCTGTCATGTGCAAATAATCGACTAACCTCAATACTTCACCCAAGTATAATGCCAAATGGGCTTTTTTTATTCGTTATCTAGACTGCTTTAAAATGTCATCATATGGCTCTTGAATTATTGACATTTGATCTATTGTGCGCATTGTCTGATCCCCTTACATTTGACTATTTGATTTTGCTAATGTTATGAATCAAAATGTCCTAATATCGTATTTTCTACGTCCTTTCCCCTTCATCCTTCCCTCTGTTCTCTTGTTTGTCCCTTGTCCGTCCCCCTGTTAGTCTCCACTCATGATTTTATTTCGCTTGCAGATTTGCTTGTTTATGTATCTCCTTTTAATCAGTTTCATAGCCGCACTCTTTTGGCTATGAGTTTTTCTGCTGTTTTACCATATTGCTGTTGATTATATTTTGACCATAATTATTCTTCATGAATATCTGCATTGTTATTATTATACTTTGTTCTTAAACTCTTATAATCTCAATAAAGATTATTAAACTAAAACAAAGGAAAAAAACTATTTAAAATAAAAAGAGTAGAACAGAAAAATGTCAAGGGAGAAACACAAAAAAAGGTACAAACTGTATTTATTTAATTTGTAGATCGTGCCCAAACCCTCAGGCATCAGTTATACGAGGCTCCAAGGTGAGAGAAGAAACAACATAGTTAGTGGTTACATAGTGGTTACATAAACATTGTGATGCAAAGTGAGTACGTTAGCTGAACAGCCACGTTTTGAGGGCTTTTTGGGCAGGGCCCATGTTAGGGAGAATTCTGTTCTAGGGCTAATTTACCTCACCTATAGAGTCCCCCAGCAGCGTTGCTGGATTTCAGGGGTTTGTTTTTTTACTCCTACTAAGAGTGAGACTCTTTTCTTCCCACTCTTAGCTGTATTTTGATGTATATTTCAGCCTATTTTTGTGCTTATGGGCTATGGGGTTTTTCTCACCCTCATAGGTATCATCTTTTTACATGTGTGTTACACAGCACCCTCCATGCAGTGATACCGGGGTGTCGTAGCGACCCCCAAACATAGACTCCATACCCTGGGACTGACTACTGTCTCCCAGGGCATGTAAAGTTACCATTGACTTTACTAGTCAATAGTTATGAACAAAACCAGTACAACCCATCTTACTATGGAGGTACTGGGAAGGGTTAATAGTTTTTCCCTGGTGTTCATTTTCGAGTGGGGTACCGTACAGTCCCTCTCGCCAAAGTTTCTGGCTGGTGGCAGTGGTTACTATCGTAAATATTCAACCGCGAATATTTCCCTATGGGATTTTCCCATTGTTCGAGGCTACCACTTTTACTGACAGCCTCTAACATACCGCCGGTTTATTTTAATATTAACTTTACTCCGGTAGGTTTTAATTGCCAGAACTTTAATAATATTTCTTCTCGTGTCTTTCTCTGAAATCCTAACCCATGTTGGGGATGCTTTGTTCGTCCTTTTGGCGGGCTTCTGCACAGAAGCCCTCCTTTCGTCGCCACCTAGTCTGGGGTAGACAGTATGGGTGGGAGGGGGAATAGGCACCCTGGACAGGGTTACCTAGGCAACCCAACTCGCACTCTGCCCTAATCCCGCCAGGATAGCCACCCCACTGTGTGAGTGACAGCTAGGCTGTATGAATAGGGGTCTTTCTGCATAAAAGCAGGGTCCTGAGGACTGGAGGATAAGACATTGCCAGTGGAACTAAGAAGCCAAAGAGGAGAGAAGCTGAAGACATCTGCTATGACTGAACCACCGGTGAAGCCCTGCTACAGATCCTCACCACCTTTCTCCAACAACTCAAGAATATCCTCGCCTGCAAGAGTCTTCTTCCCTTGAGCTGGTGGGGACAACCAGTTCGCCAATCGCCTTCCAGAACCTGTCTTGGTCGAATCGTCAGTGCCAAGCACTAGGAGACCGGATAGCCAGGCACCCATCCACCATGACCCCGATTTAAAGGAGCGTACTTTTTATTCTGTTTGGCAGCACCGCGGCTGGTTTCATCCCTGGGCAGTGCAGTAACTCGAACCTTCCTCCATGACGAGAGCCTCTCTTCCTCTGCTGGATCTCCTGAACTGCAGGAACTGCCAGGAACTACCGCCACCGCAGGAGCCTCTTCCACTATTCAAGGTACATTGTTCCGCCAGGCCTCCGTTTCGTTGAGTATTGCTAAAGGTGTTTTAAATCCTTTACTTACCTTCTGGGTTGGCCGCCTTTTCGTCTAACATTATTTTTCTACGCCCTGCATCCGTCTTTTCCAACGTTTAACAAAGACTTGACTGCAGCTACTGGAACATTTTGCACCTAGGCACTTTGCCTTGTACCACTGACTCTGGCACAGGCCTATTGACTTTGGCTAAATCTGTTACAACTGCCTTCTCTAGATTGTTTCTCCTCAAGAAATGTGTTGGTGCACCTGAAACTCTCATAACCACCTTTCCTTCCCCTGTATGTATTGCTGAAGTGCCATTTTGCACGGTTTTCACCAAAGTATTGCTGATGCTAAAGTACTGCCTTGTTTAACTTGTTCACAATCCAATTGGGAAGAGTTGCTGGTGTGTTTAGGAGTCTAACCCTGTATAACTTGTTCTTTCCCTCCCTCTGAAGAAATTGTTAGAGTGCCATTTCTACTTGGTTGTCACTGTGCCGTTTTGCTCAGTGTTCACTCTGGCTCAAACTTGTCTACAATTTAAATAGGGAGTTGTGTATACTTTTCAAGACTGGTTTAACTTACTTTAAAGAGAGTAATTTGTGTGTAAACTTAAGAGTGTGTAAAATAAATATATATCCTTTTTGATACAAAGCTTTGGTCAGTGTTTCCTTGTTCCATAGTACTCTAGTCCTAATGTGTAAACCCTGAATACTGCTCATCTCCCTCTTGAGATAAGTCTGACTGCTTAGCCACAGCTACCAACTAAATCTTTGTGGTACGGACTGATACCAAAGGGGATTTATTGCATATACCTGTAGTCTTAATCTTCTGTAGTGCTCCTTAAGGGAACTGCATAGGAATCTGCCTAACGCTGGTGGCAGCGGTGGGATCAAAGTTTTGGATTTACATTTTAGAGTGCTGCTAGTACCTTGGTACAATTAACCACAAGGCTTAACAATCACTAAAAGTTAATTTTAAAAAGTCAAGTATGGAAAGCTATAGCCAGGAGACCCTCCTTGTAAATACTGCTGATTATTAAAGGGATTTGTGCAGACAGAAAAGTCTTCCTGTCAAAGGCAAGAAATCTGAGTTAATAGAAAGGTTGTTAGAAAACCAAAGTCTGGAGAGTGGGGCTGTAGTACCTACCCCTCCAGCAAATGTAGCAAACATTGACGATGATAATGTTGATGATGTTATTGTTGAGTCAGATGAGGAAGAGGAGGCTGACAATGTAACCCCCTCTCGGCCTCTGTCTGCTCAAAAACCTCAAGCCTTGGCTACTGGACCTTTGTCAGGTCCCACATAAAGTCCTAAATTTATCTCACTAGAAAAGATGAGGCTTGAACTTGAATTCAAAGGAATTAGTGCTCAAATTGAACAGAAACATCAAGAACTAAGGCTCAAAGAAATGGAGCTCAACGATGAGCTTGAGATGAAGAAATTGTCTTTGGAACATGCTTCTCTCCCCGAATCCTCTAGATCCTCCAGCCCAAAAAGACCCCGGATGCCTAAAGAGATTGTGGGTATGTATGAACCGAAGTTGGATGTATTAGATTGGGTTGCTATGTTTGAATATTATCATGGGCTCCAGGATATCACAGGGAATCAGATGATCCCCTGGTTATTCTCTAGGCTCCCCCTGTTGCATCTGATGTGGTAATGGAGTTGGGAGAGGTGGATAGGATGGATTATGAATGTGTGAAGCTAGCTCTGATAGCTAGATTTGGGAAGACCCCTTTGCAGTACCTTAGGAGGTTTAGGACCATCAAAAAGCATGATGGTACCCCTTGGGCTACCTGGGTGAGTGAATGTTTGAAGAATTTAGAGGGATGGATTAAGGGTTACAGAGTTAATACTTATGAGGGTATGAGAAATCTTTTTATGTTGGAGTCCATTTATGATGCCTGTTCTCCTGAGCTCAGACAGCACTTGGCTGATTGTAAGGAAATGTATCCTAGCAAGTTAGGCAAGGCTGCTGACTTGTGGGTTGCCAACAGGGCTACTCACAAGGAATCTGGGGCAACTCAGAAGAAGAATGAGGAGAAGCAGCCACCAAAAGAGAACCAAGAGAATTCTAATACCTCCCAACCCAAAGAGGGCCACAAACCACAACATGGCCAGGGTAAGTCACCTGGGAAACCAAATAGGGCTAGTGAACCCTCTGGGGCCCAACCAGAGGTAGGTCAGCAGACACCCCCATTCTTAAGAGCATTTGGGAAATGCTATGTTTGTGGGTCTACTGATCATGTAAAGGGTGATCTCAGGTGCAAGGGTAAACCTGCAGGGATCAGCACAGTCTCCTTAGCCTTCGCTCCTGAGGAGGAAGTACAAATGGCTAGTGCCCTTTATGAGTTGTTTGCTAAAGAACCATTGGGTCTTCAAGCAACTGTATCCTTAAAGTTCAAGGGTCTGGGAAAGAAACAACATAGTGATGTGTATGACTCCATTCCTGAAAACTAGGGAGTATTACGTGGACAGTGTTCTTGTCAATGGCCAGGACACCCCTGCCATGAGAGACACTGGGGCCAGCAGAACCGTTGTGGACGAAAGATTTTTCAGGCCTGAGGATGTTGCTAAGGCACCCAAAGGCCCACCAAACTTGCTGGAGGCCCTGTCCAAATGGTTCCTATTCTACCAGCTCTCATTCAGTATAACCAAATGACAGTGCGGATCCCTGTCAGTATTCAGAGTGAGGTGCCTGGGAGAGTCCTGTTGGGGAATGATCTAAAAACTCTATGAGTAGTATCCAGTACCTCCAGGCCTCCCAGTATGGAGAAGCAGAACCAAACCAAATTGGCTAGAGAGGCCACCTTAAGGGACCACTCTGAGCCTGTGGGAACCTCTACAGAGAACCCCACTACAAGCCCTGGTGTTAGTAAATTGACCGCTAACCCAGGCAAATTCCAAGCTAGTATGTTAGTGAAATGGAGCCCAAACCAAGCTCCATCATTGTTCCCCCATTCTAATGTTTGTGACCCCCCTGCTTCTGAGGAAGAGGTGGATAGACCAACTGGACCCCTCTCCAAGCCTAAGAGAACTGGTAATTCTCAGTGCTGGTGGAAAACCACAAAAAAAAGGTCTAAAGCCAAAAACCTTCAGACTGTTGGACCTTCTACAGAATACTCCAACTCAAATCCTAATGTTAGGAGAAAAACTCCTAAAGTAGGTAAGGTTCGATCTAAAAGGAAGAGAAAGCATGTACCTTGCTTATCCCCAGCCCCTCCAACCGAGATGCCTGAGACCCAACCTGCTCCCAAAAGAGAGGTGGTGAGGAACCCTGGAGGCCCCTCTAGATCTAAGGGAATCCTTTATTAGGACCCCTTGAAAAAGCCTATCACAGGTTCAGGAGTTGTACCAACTTCTGAGGGACTGGTCAACCAGAACCCCTATAGACTCAAAAAGAAAGATGTCTCTCAAAGGGTTTGTAGGTCATATAGCTTACAAAGGAAAACCGTTGAGCATAAATCAGGATGTCACCACCAAAATGCTGATGGTCTCTCTAGGATGTTTTAACCAACCAGAGGTAAGAGACTCATCCAGGAGTGGATTAGATCCCCCTGTCCCTTAGTCTGGGGGGTGAGTGTTAGGGAGAATTCTCTTCTAAGGCTAATTTCCCTCACCCAAAGGGTCCCCCAGCAGCTTTTCTGGATTTCAGGGGTTTGTTTTTTACTCCTACTAAGAGTGAGACTCTTTTCTTCCCACTCTTAGCTGTATTTTGATGTATGTTTCAGCCTATTTTTGTGCTTATGGGCTATGGGGTTTTTCTCACCCTCATAGGTATCATCTTTTTACATGTGTGTTACACAGCACCCTCCATGCAGTGATACCGGGGTGTCGTAGCGACCCCCAAACATAGACTCCATACCCTGGGACTGACTACTGTCTCCCAGGGCATGTAAAGTTACCATTGACTTTACTAGTCAATAGTTATGAACAAAACCAGTACAACCCATCTTACTATGGAGGCACTGGGAAGGGTTAATAGTTTTTCCCTGGTGTTCATTTTCGAGTGGGGTACCATACAGTCCCTCCCTCCAAAGTTTCTGGCTGGTGGCAGTGGTTACTATCGTAAATATTCAACCGCGAATATTTCCCTATGGGATTTTCCCATTGTTCGAGGCTACCACTTTTACTGTTAGCCTCTAACATACCGCTGGTTTATTTTAATATTAACTTTACTCCGGTAGGTTTTAATTGCCAGAACTTTAATAATATTTCTTTCTCGTGTCTTTCTCTGAAATCCTAACCCAGGTCGGGGATCCTTTGTTCGTCCTTTTGGCGGGCTTCTGCAAAGAAGCCCTCCTTTCGGCACCACTGAGTCTGGGGTAGACAGTATGTGTGGGAGGGGGAATAGGCACCCTGGACAGGGTTACCTAGGCAACCCAAGTCGCACTCTGCCCTGGTAGGTCGGGGGGTTATCCCACCAGGATAGCCACCCCACTGTGTCAGTGACAGCTAGCCTGTATGAATAGGGGTCTTTCTGCATAAAAGCAGGGTCCTAAGGACTGGAAGAGCAAGACGTCGCCACTGGAACTAAGAAGCCGAAGAGGAGAGAAGCCAAAGACATCTGCAATGACTGAACCACCGGTGAAGCCCTGCTGCAGATCCTCACCACTTTTCTCCAACGATTTGAGAAGATCGTCACCTGCAAGAGTCTTCTTCCCTTGAGCTGGTGGGGACAACCAGTTCGCAAATCGCCTTCCAGGACCTGCCTTGGTCGAATCGCCAGTGCCAAGCACTAGGAGACCGGATAACCAGGCACTCGTCCACCACGACCACGATTTAAAGGAGCGTACCTTTTATTCCGTTTGGCAGTACCGCGGCTGGTTTCATCCCTGGGCAGTGCAGTAACTCGAACCTTCCTCCACAATGAGAGCCTCTCTTCGTCTGCTGGATCTCCCGAACTGCAGGAACTGCCAGGAACTACCTCCACAGCAGGAGCCTCTTTCACTATTCAAGGTACATTGTTCCGCCAGGCCTCCCGTTTCGTTGAGTACTGCTAAAGGTGTTTTAAATCCTTTACTTACCTTCTGGGTTGGCCGCCTTTTCGTCTAATATTATCTTTCTACGCCCTGCATCCGCCTTTTCCAACATTTAACAAAAACTTGACTGCAGCTACTAGAACATTTTGCCCCTAGGCACTTTGCCTTCTGCCACTGACTCTAACACAGGCCTATTGACTTTGGCTGAATCTGTTACAACTGCCTTCTCTAGATTGTTTCTCCTCAAGAAATGTGTTGGTGCACCTAATCTCTTATAACCACCTTTCCTTCCCTTTTATATGTTGCTGAAGTGCCATTGTGCTCGGTTTTCACCAACGTATTGCTGATGCTAAAGTACTGCCTTGCTTAACTTGTTCACAATCCAATTGGGAAGTGTTGCTTGTGTGTTAAGGAGTCTAACCCTGTATACCTTGTTCTTTCCGTCCTTCTGAAGAAACTGTTAGAGAGCCATTTCTGCTTGGTTGTCACTGTGCCATTTTGCTCAGCTTTCACTCTGGCTCAAACCTGTCTACAATTTAAATAGGGAGTTGTGAATACTTTTCAAGACTGGTTTAACTTACTTTAAAGAGAGTGATTTGTGTGTAAACATAAGAGTGTGTAAAATAAATATATATTCTTTTTGATACAAAGCTTTGGTCAGTGTTTCCTTGTTCCATAGTACTGTAGTCCTATTGTGTAAACCCTGAATACTGCTCATCTCCCTCTTGAGATAAGTCTGACTGCTTAGCCACAGCTACCAAATAAATCTTTGTGGTACGGACTGATACCAAAAGGTATTTATTGCATATACCTGTAGTCTTAATCTTCTGTAGTGCTCCCTAAGGGAAGTGCACAGGATTCTGCCTAACAGCCCAATAAGAGTCTTCGGGAGGGAGGGAATTCCCTTGCTTAGCAGCAGTGACTTGGACGCTTGATCTGCCTGCTTTCACACGTTTGAAACAACCTGTGGGTATATGGGGTTCTAGTGGGCCTGGATGACTGAGACTTGGTGATTTCTTGCGCCAGATATGGTGGTGCTGATTTGGAGATACATTTTTGGGTGATAGAGAATGTCTTGAAGCAGATGGGGAGCCAGTATACAGCTCTACGAGCAGTTGAGGTGTTTGCAGACCTAGGTATGTTAAGCATGTGGGCGATAGTTAGGCAGTTGTCACGGGTGAGGAAGGGTCTGGCAGCGTTAATGAGCTTAGTTGAGTAGGCTGCAGCAGAGGAGATATCACTGACTTGGCCGGATAGGGAGAGCGTGGAGTCAAGGTAAACTCCCAGTGTTTTCACATTTGGGGAGACTGGGATCACAGGGCCATCGATGTTCAAGGCTGAGTACTTGGTGTCTGGTTTTTTTTAGAACTGCAGCGGATCCTGTGATGAGCAGTTCCGTTTTCTCGTCATTGAGACAGAGACCATGGGTTGCCATCCAGGCTGCATAGTGGCATAGGTAGAGTACAGGATGGCAGCATCGTCAGGATAGGAGCCAGTGAGAGGAAGGAGAATCTGCGTGTCATAGGCATAGCTGGTATAGGCTATGCCGAGAGAGTCCAAATGGTTGAAGAGGGGCTTTGTGAATATGTTATAGAGAGTTAGTGAAACACATGACCCTTCGGTTACTCCGCAGAGGATGGGGGAAGGTGATGTGCAGGCATTCTCTGCAAAAACTTTCATTACCCTACCTTCAAGGAATGAGGTGATCCATGATGCTGCTTCCAGGGAGAAGGAAGCTGAGGAAGTAAGGTGGTGGCAGAGTATGCTATGGTCGACAAGGTCATTGGCAGCGAACAATTCTAGGAGAAGCAGAGCAGGTTTCCCCTTTCTCTGAGCTCATCCATCTGATTTATAAGGTCTAGGAGTGCTGATTCCGTACCATGTACTGTTCGAAAAACTTGATTGGCGCATTCCTAGAATTTGGTTGGACTTGAGATGGCCTTGAATTTGAATATATGCAGCTCTATCGAGAATTTTAAGGAGTGAGGGAGGCATGGTAATGGGGCGGTAGTTGTTGTGGGAGGCAGGATTAAGTGTGTTTTTTAGAAGCGGCAGGACCCGAGCTTCCTTGAGGCAGGAGGGTACCACCCTGGTAGTGAAAGCGGCATTGATGAAGACCGTAATAAAGGGAGCTAGACTTTCTGCGCAATCTTTCATCAGAGAGGCTGGACAGACATCTCCTTTATACCTTGATGGCTTGAGGTTTTGTAGGATGCGTAGGGTCTCTTGTGTGGTGATTATTTTGAAGCTGCACAAGGGAGTTCCTGGAGTGTTGGCGATGCAGACATTGGAATACCTTCACAAGAGCGAGAGGCTAGTTTGTTTAGCAAGAATTTTCTTTTTCAACGTGTCAATTTTGAATAATATGCCCATTTGAATACTGCCACACCAGGCAGAGTCTTTGTTAAGGTGGAAACTTGGGGGACTAGAGTTTCCAGTTCTCTAAGGATGGCAAATTGTTCCCTGGAGTTGGAGTTAGCATTGGCTATCTGGGTGTGAAGCGTAGTGGCTTTGACTCGGATGATGGCTTTTTTGTTTTGTTTGGAAAGGTTGGAGAATTTCGTATTGGATGCTTTGCAGGGGTTAATTTTCCAGCATGTTTCAGCAAGTCCTTTTTCAGCTCTAAGGATCTTCAGATCATAGGTATACCAGGAATTGGTACTGATTACTGGCTTGACTTTTTTTGTAGCCAAAGGGGCAATAGAGTTAATGGCGCCAGTCAAGGTTGCAGAATAGAGATCTGCTAAGGACATGGGGTCACTGGAATCCCGAGGTTCTGGGTTGAGGACACTAAAAAAATTTCTCTCTTTAGTGCGTTTGAGTGAACTGTGAGCCAGGGATGGTGGCAAGGAGATGGTGGATGGTTTGACGTGTGGGCCAGGGGGAAATGAGAAAGTGATGATGTTGTGGTACGACCATGGGCAGGGGGAGTTTGCTTTGATCGAGATGCCACAGTTGGTGTCTGCTAGCCAATCGAGTGGTTGCACTTTAATGTGCGTGGGGTCGAGAATGCGTTGATTGAAGCAAAGGGTGGTGATGTCGCTGGCAAGTGAGGATGCAGGTAGGTTGGTTGGGTCATCAAGGCCTAAGTTTAGCTCGCCCAGTTGCAATACTTGTGAGTAGGGCTTGATCTTGTCGCTTAGGATAAGAAGTAGGTCCTCTTCAAAGGAGAGGATTGGACCAGGTGGACAGTACACAAGATGGACAGAGATGGGGTTGGTGGGGGCGGTAGTAAACTTGAGAGAGATGATGTCACAGTTGCTGTTGAGTGAAGAGTTAACTTGCCTAATGCGTAGATGGTCCTTTGCAATGAAGGCCACTCTGTCTCCTCTGGGATTGCGAGCAATAAGGTCGGGCCAGATGCAGTGTGTAGCCACATTTCTGTGATGGCTAGGGCATCAAGGTTATTCATTGATAGGAGGTGATATATGTCCGGGGCATGCACGGAACGGGAACGAGCATTAATCAAGGCTAGGTTCAGGTGGGGGGTGTTGTGTTGTATCCTAGTATATGTATGGTTTATATCTGGTATGAGAGCTGTGGGTCTGTGAGTGGAGCTTGGAGTGTTGGTGTGAGGCATGGAAGGTGGTGAGTGAGAGGGTGCCAGGTTGGACGGTTAGAGAGACGAGCAGGGAGAGAGCCAAGGGTATAGGCAGCAGGCTATTGATCTCCTTATCTCACCTCTCCTACTGAAGCTGTAACTAAATAAAAAGACTTACCTTTTATAACCCTGGCTCCCTGGTGGTTCTTGAAGTTGATACCACCAGTAGATGCATCATGTTGTAAGTGTCTGTCTTAGTTGCGTGGGTGGCCTGTTTAAACGAGGCAACAGTGGGTAGGGTCAGTGTATGTGGTGGTGGAGTGTCGCTAGTAGTGGGCCTAGAGTGGGGGGCATGGAATATGCATGTGGACATGGCATTGGAATTCAGGAGGGCAGTTTCAGGTGCGGGAGATGGCATGGCTCCAGCAACAGCGTTATCATTGGTAACAGTGAGCATATCATTATGCTTCTGGAGGGCATTAGAGGCAGTCTCAGGTGCAGGAGAGGGCATAGCATAGGCACCAGATCGAACATTGGCAACAGAAGGAACATGGTCAGGCAAGCAGGCTTTGCTGCTGGGCTGTCGGGACCCCTTGAAAATGAGTTTGGGGTGTGTGGTAGGTTTGGAGGGTCTGCAGCAAACCATTCCTTTGTTCGTTAGGTGTGAGAAGTGATTGGGCCGGCTAGGAAAGGCCGGAGCAGTAGACACAATATGAGCGTTTGCGATGTCTGCGGCAGGCTTTTTGTAGCAACTCGTAGCAGAGGAATCCTGGGCAGGTGTGTTTGCAGGGATACTTAGTGGACTCCTAGAGATACGCTGGTGCCACAGGGTCAAGTGGCAGGGTCGTGGTTGCAGGGTGTATCGATTCATTGTTCTGCATCTGATGCCCTTGTTGTGCCTGATAGTGGGCATAGGTTTAGCGGGGTGGTAGACGCTGGGAGAGGTATGGGTTGAGAGGCGTCGGTTGCAAGAAGGAGTGCTGCAGGAAGTGGACAATCTAGGACTTGCAGATCTTGGCTCGGTAGTATGCGTATGTATGGTGTGCATAGAGTTACTGTGTAGCACATCAGGCAGAAAGAGTGCTGGCTGGGCAGCACTGAGCTCTGGAAGAGCAAATGGCATGGATATCTTACGGAAGGGCGTGGCAGGATGTGCAGCTACATACCATAAGACACTGGCATTCGGAGATGACTGTCCAGAACCCGGACAGGGCCAGACAAGGAAAATCCTTGGCCTTATGTGTGGGCCTTCGGTGGGGGCTGGCTAAGCCTGCCGGGCCAGAAAGTCAGAAGTCATACGGCTTGACTGCCCTGTCAACGTGCAGCGGAGGCAGGCTGAGCATGGGGCCTGCAGCTCCATCGAAATGTGTGGATGCAGCATGGCCATCTTTAGCTGATGTTGGTTAGCGTTCCGTAGGAGAATAGCAGGTCTTTCCATAAGCTTCTGATCTTCACAGTCATGATGAAGCTGTGATGGTGTGCACGCTGGTGCATCTGGTGGAATGGAACCTAATCCTATGTAACTATATGCAATGGCAACTCCTCAACCTGGGCCTAATTACAATCCGCGTCTTCTGCCTGTAGGCGGGACTCTGTTCTTGCCTGGAGGGCTTGCAGGCTGGCCAACACCTGCCTCTCTGGCTCTTCCACTGCCCTGCAAGCATCCTCCACGATGGAAGCCCATGTGCCACCTCAGCCCTGGCCACTGTGTCAGGAGTCCTTCCAGGCAAGTAACGACTGGAACACCAAAGTGATCCAAAAAGGAATATACATGAAGCAGGAAGTAACACATTTTATTTAGGCCCAGAACGCAGCTGTGAAAGCACAGTTCAAAAAACCCTCTGGAACTGAATTCCACACTGCCCCACAATTACATTTCAAAGCATTACGTGATTGTGATAACCATTGGAACTTTATCCATCTGCCATTGGTCAGTCCCATTGAGCATACAGAACAACCTGAGCTCGGCAAAGGGGAGACATTCACACAACATCCGACCAATGAGGTGCCCTACGGACATCAGCAAGGACACAAAACAATGTGCGCCCTAGGGACACCAAAACCTCTTCTGGTGATTGGTTCCCTGTCACTTGTTCCAACTCCCGACAGCCCTCTTCCCATGATCATCTGCCAAAGGGCAATTTATAACCGTGTATCCTACCATGGTTGGATTTTATTTGACTACATTTAATTTCTAATTCCCACAAATTCCCAGCGAGCACCCAGGTACATGGCTTGCTGGCCTCGATATCTACTGGTCCAATTCCCCTGCAGTTACAGTCTCCTGGGGACTGCCAACTTGCAACATTTCTCAAGCAATCTGCTGTATCTGAACGCTCAAGAATTTCACAGTTACCCAGCAAATGAGGCCTTTGGCTGCGAAAAGACAAATGTTTTATTGACCTGAGGCCTATACTCCATAATGGCTATTATGCTGCTCCCACCATGCTAAACTACCATTTCTACTCACTACCCCGTCCCTTATCCCAATCCCTGCGTGCCCCTCTCTCCCATTCACCATGCCAATTGAATCCTTTTTTCCCCTGCCATCTTTCTCTTGAGCACCTCAGGATGGTCACTGAAGGGCATCAATTCCAATCGAAGCACTACAAAGGCAGGAATGTGCAGTGTGATGAGGGAGCATAGCCTCCCCAGTCGGGAGTGAGCTGGCCGTATGCCTGGGTCCCACATGCCCACCATTGGTCCATGACTGCTGCTGTACTGCTCCTCAATGCTGGGACGCTCATCACCTTGGTGGAGCCGGCATTAAAACCCCAGTTGTGTTGACCCCATGGACCTGAAACATATGGCAAATCGTGTAAAAGCCTTTATGTGTACTGGTTGATGTCTCTCATCTATCTATGCATGCACACATTTGTTCCACGTTGCCCTACAGCTGTCATTCATTATTGGCACCACATCCATCTCAAACCACACTAACCCCTCTGTTTGGCACTGTACCATTTCCCCCTCCCAATGCCCGTCGTGAAAGACTGATCCCTCTACCCTCGTTAATGGCCTTGTGTGGCACCATGGAGTATCATGTCCTGTTGCATTTCGGCACTGTTTTCTGCTGTGCATTGTGAACAACTACTTCCCCCCTTCTTACTCCAATAATATATGTTTAGTAGCTTAATTATTTGTCAGCGTAAACACTTTCTCCCTCATTGTTAGGAAAGATTTCTCTTTACTGCACCTTTGCTTCCATCTTTATGGAACCCCCAAACTTTTTGCTTTTATTTTTGAATCTGACCTGTTATTTTTGTAGTACATTGAAGCCTTAAGATTCACTACTCTGGCTTTTGCTCATGTGTTATGGGTAAACTGACATGTCCTTCAGGCTGTTAGCACTAGGAAACCTTGTTTCCCTTCGTCGTGTTACTGTGTTACTACTTTTGGTTACTTTATATCCCTTGTGGTAACTTTTTATAATTGTGCAATGCAGCTTACACTGCAGTACAATGGGGTACACTTTTGGTTTTGCCCTAAACTAACACTCAAAGGATTTTTGGTTACTCTAGGTGTGCTAAAAGGATAAGCTGGTGGCAGCAGTGACTTTTCCCCACTTTTGGGGAATTTTCATTTTAGCATTATCACGTTTACCGCGTTTGGCTAACTGTGGCTACTGGTCAAACATGGCCGTGCCACGAGATTTTTCGCTTGTCCTTTTGTCATTTGTTCTTTAGCCTTCTTCCTGGCCTGAGAGGCCAGAAAAATCCTTATAAGGGCTCCCAGTGCCCGGGAAAGCAGAAGCTTTTGGTGGGCTACTGGAGGGCTGTGTGTGTTTGCTGGCAGCATGTGGGCTGGGACTGTCCCATTCCACAAACTGGTTTCGGTGTATCTGAGTGGTATGCATGAATATTCCCGCCAGTGGTCCTGATCGGACCACTGCTGGGGTGTGTGTGTGGGTTAGACCTGCTATTGGCTAGTGAGGGCAGCCAATACCTGGCTTTCAGGAAAAGAAGAGGACCCCTGCACCCATTCTTCAGAGATCCTGGAGAAACCTTAAGGAACCAAGTATCCTGTCCAGATGCGAGACACGGAAAGGCAACCAACTTCTGCTGCTATCCTGGAGGAGCCCTGTCTTGCTTGTGATCTTTAGCAGTCCTACAAAGGAGCTGCAACCCTTAGAGTGGAGGGACCATTCATTCCCGAAGTCAGTTCGGTGCCCTGCCAAAGGAAGCCGTCGGAAGTGCCTTGGATACGTCCTGTGGATGACCAGTTTTGTTTTTGGGCTACCGTGCAGCTGACGTCACCGTACCAAGTTTCGGCCTGAAACTTGGGGAATCCTCAGCTGGCCCTATGGGACTAACCTCTGCGAAATGTCAACATCCTAGAATTGAGGGGACCCGAGATAGGGGGGAAAGTCTGACTGCAGCTGCTGAGTCCTTTTGCATAGCCATGCTGTGGTGACCACCGTCTGAAATTGCTTACCTGACCCGAGTCCAGTCCCGAAAGGGGTCCTGCATTGAGTTTTGCTGCATTCTTCAATCAAGAGTCCTTGCACCAGTGAAAGACACCAGCCAGAGATCAGCTGGTACCTGCAACCCCTGTAAATCATGGACTGCGACCTTCAGCAGAAAAAAGCAACCTCAGACCAGCTTCCTTTGTCCTGCCAAGTCTGTGGAAAAATCGGAGTACGGGGGGGTAAGCTACAGAGCTTCTAAGCTACCCCTATACTCCCATTATAAGTCAATGTGCTTATAATAAACCTTAATTCTAACATGTTTGGCTTTGCTATTGCTTGTTTATGCAAGGCATCTGAACATTGGGGCTACTTTGGTCATTAGTCTAAATTGTACCCTAACCCTACGAACCCTTCACTGGACCCCAGAGACCCTACCTACTTGAAACACGTGTGTATAGGGGCCCTATAAATGCCAAGGCCATATCATACCTGCATTTATTCCTCCCTCATAATTCTGTGGAACTTTTAACTGAACCATTGGGAAAAAGACCCCAGGCAACAGAGGGCTGGACAAGTTAGTGAGGGATCATCTCTGTGGACTTTGAGTGCATAATACAAGTCTAACCTTTCCTCTGCAGGAGTTTCTGATGTGTATTATCCCCAATAACAAAGTGAATGTTTATATGTATTTAGTTTAATAGTTTTGTGTGATAACTCTACTTGCTAGTAGTCATTTTTCATAGTGTGTTTTGGCAATAAATAAATAACTGTATTTTTAAACATCCTCTCTAAGTCTAATCTGTGATTCCCATTGTCTGACCTCATTGTGGACCCCTTACAAGTTCACCACATCTGTACGTCTTAGCCTAGATCGCTTGTCACTGCTACCCTGAACTGGTTTGGCTATAGCTCCCCAGAGTTGTCCTAGTCACAATATAGGTTGGCCTTCTATACATCTGTCCACCAGGCCAGAGTATATACAATTTAGAATGAGGTGAATCCCATATGAAACCATGTAATGTGCTAGGGGGGAAGGGATCGTGTTATGAAACTCAGCACGGATATAATATAGGGAGAACGATAGATGCATAGATCCAGTGAGCGTATAAAAAGGAACGCCATTTTGCAATGATGGTAGATGCATAGTCCTGCATAGCCATACGGCATGACTTTAGATCCTTGGAAGGATTCCACTAGGCCCAGATCATTAAAGACGAGACGTGCCCGCACAGCCAGTTCTCAAAGAAGCTTAACCATGTCACTTCACTGTTGCAATTACTCAGTATCACAGGGGTCCTTCAAGATCGTGAGACAACATCAGGTTCCTTGCAGTGCCCATTCATCACAGCCAAACTACCAGCAGACTTATAACCCCCACCTAGCCTACCCAGAGCAATGGCCCACATCACAGACCCAATCCACAGACCCCTGCATTCTATGATAGTGAGAGACCCCAGTTCCAACCATAAAACAAATGGCCATCAAAGATCCGAGCATGTACGACCGTTTCACCTCTCCACATCAATACATCCTTTATAACGCAAGGTACAGGGAGGGATACATTATAGATCAAAACGAGGGTCGAGGCCTTGGGTAAGCGGCATGATATCAACAAAGCACAGAATGTGTGGGTCAGCGTTATTTTATTTCTTCCTCCCTTCTCCCTGGCACCAGTTCCACAGCCTTTCAGGTGCATGCCACAGTGATATAGTAGTAGGCTTAGTGTACCATAGCAGTTCTGATATTGTAATGTATGAGGGAGGTGATCTTCACTCCTCGAAGAGATGAGCCCAGCTGACCAACGTGGGAACTGGCAGAAGGCGACACAAACAAGACCTTTTGTGTGCCAACGGGTAAGCCCTCTATGCACTCCTGTGGGATGAAATGATCCCTAAATCATTCTGGAAATGGACCAAGAACTTTGAGCTTAAAGTTCAGGTTCCACTTTTGCGTAGTTACAAGATTCAAGATGTGTTCAATGTCCAGTCTGGATTTAATGGACATATACATTCATGATTAACATATGATATGATATGATATGATATGATAGTTTATTTATATAGCGCCTATGCACAATGTGATTCAAAGCGCTTCAAGGCAAGGGAGGGAACAAGGGAAAAAACAATGACATTCTTACAGGCCATGAACGGTAAGGATGTGAAATTAACTATCGTACTCGGCCTGGCGACATTTCAGATAGTGCAAGAGCTAAAACACAGATAAGGAAGGGAGGAGGAGTGTGGGAAGGAAATGGAAACAGACAGGCGACTACCGTACTAGGCCTGACGACATTTCTGGTAGAGCCAGAAAAAAAGAAGAGTTGAGGGATAGGGGTGCAGAAAGGTAGGGGAGGAACAAAACATATGGTTTGAAGAAGTCCAGCAATTAGATACTCAAGTAGGACATGAAACTCTATTCAGACTCAGTAAAGTTGTTTCAAAAGATATAATCTTAAAAAACATATTGTGAAGGACAAAAGCAATTCTTCAGATTCAATTAAGCAAAATTAGCATATGTATAACAAAATTCAGGTTATACAGTGATAGGTTGTGTTACATCTCTCACACAGTATGGTATACTAATAAGTTTTACACATTTATAATCAAAAAATACAAAAAATATATATGAACATCCTAATAAGCTCCATTGATGGTGGTTTTATTAGTTATTGCCAACACATTTGGGATTCTTCATGAATCCTTCTTCAGGGCCTTGGAGCCTATTAGTTCTTATTCTTGTGGTGAATAATTCCAGATTGATTGTGTACGTGTAAGGAAACACAAAAAGCAGAGTCTTAGACTAATATGTGAATTTACGACAAAAATCCCTGTTGTGGTACGTAAAGAAATTCCATGAAACTGACCTCTGATAATTGTTCCTTGTTTCTATTCTGTGGTAATCAGTTACACCGCTGTGTTAATTAGCATCAATGCTCTCTATGGACGTGTGCGCCGGGAGTGAAGAGGAGGATCTACTGACGTGTCACTGAGACCCCAAAATTCTAAAAATAGAAGATAAGGGTGTCGTGTTAGTGGTAAAAATTACTAGATGCCTAAAGTCATGAATTTTAGTGCTAATACTTCGCCCATAGCAATGGATGTCGTAACAATGTTAATTTCGAACATTCCTAAAATGGTCCCTCCACTGTGGTTTTAAACATGGATTCACTAAGTACGGAGATAGTCCGCGCAAATATGAGTCAAACTCGTTACTGCGTAACCGGTGTGTAATGCTCTTTCACGGCCGTTGCGAGTATGGACCGTTAGTTCCAACGGATGTTTACGGTAATCAAAATCTGCTATATCACATGGCATTACTGTTATATTATATTTCGAGTCACCTCAGGGCAACTGTGTTGTGTCTCACACCAATCTTCTCTGCAGCGCGCTTCCCTCAAAGGAAATGTATATGTGGTTACTAGGTTACCTATGGTCATGCGCATTCATACCGCATTCGGCCATCTTTGTCTGGGACGTTACTAGGTTATTTATGGTCATGCGCATTCGTACCACATTCAGCCATCTTTGTGTGGGACGTTACTAGGTTACCTATGGTCATGCGCATTCGTACCGCATTCGACCATCTTTGTGTGGGACGTTACATACCGCATTCGGCCATCTTTGTGTGGGATGTGTACCGTACACAAAAGGTGCGTCTACTGACATATCAGTCTCAGACAGTGACAAAATCCGTGGGAGTCTGCACGACTAACTCGTATGTGTACAGTGGATCGGGCAAACCTGCACTCCTATAGGATGAGTGCATCGACCCTGCAGCGGCATTCAGAATCATCACAAAATAGGCGTAGCTAATTGATAAGAGTCGACAGGAGGAGGGTCAGTGAGTAGAAGGGAATAGGCTGACGCCCAATTTGTCTGTGCAATCAGAGCAGGGGAGCCATACATTCAGAACAGCAGAGGTGAATCCACTACCATTGTTTGTGAGGGATCTATGTGATCACTGCGACAGCCGAAAATGCAGACATTTTTTTAACCTTTTACACCACATATATAGACCTCCGAAGCCCCCCCATATTAATATTATACACTTAACTCCCCCACATATATATATATATGGTGTAATGGAGGGGTTAAAAAGAAGAAAGAAAAGTCGGCATTTTCGGCCATCGCAGTTCCCAGGTCGACATTTTTGTACGATTCCTTTGTAAGGGCTGGCATTCCCAGGCTGTGTCATTAGCGCTATTATATATTGATATTTAAAGTTGTCATGCTGAGGGTGTGACTAGTGAATGTAAGTAAACAGGAGAAGTGGGAGACAGTTGGATGAAAACGGCTGGGTGCACCATTCCTGTGAGTACAGTAGATTTAGGAAGGATGACGTCTTGGTGGGAGGGGCAAGTCTGTATACGCCAGACTGTGTACCCCTCACTCGTGGAGCACAGAGTGTGGTACAGAGTACCCTTCCTACCGTATCCTATAGAGTACCACAGCGATGTGCGTCTTCGTCGATAATCTCGATCGGCCAATCTGGTGTCAAAAGACGGAATCATATTTACCTGGGAGGTCCAATAACCTCCTCGCAATCTTGTGTTGGTCAACAGAATCACAAGGGCAGTAACACAATCAATACCAAGGTCAGAGTGTATATGCATACATTTCCAACATCATAGGACGTATCATTATCACCGAAGTAACTTCAAACCCATACATTTCCATCAGGGTGTCATTCTCTCAAAGTCCAATGAACACGATACACGCATCATTCAGTACATTACATGTTGATCCAGTCTCTTTGTGCTTACATAGATTGAGCAAAGTACAGCAGTTCAGTTCGATACATGTACAAAACTTGCAGCACTGCAAGCAACGAAGCTTATTGTATAATGCATTGTTATCACTTTTCATAAGGGGTTCAAAAAAGAAAGTGGCATGCATGAACTCGAGCACCAGTCCGAAAATCAGAGTGTATATGTTTACACTGCCAACATCATGGGACATGTCATTACAGTAAAAATGACTGTTAACCCATAGGTTTCCATCACAGTATTCAAAGAAGAAAGTGGCAGTGTCCCTTTACATCAATTCGAGCACCATGCCTTGTGTATTGTACTCATACCGTTTTGTAAGAGTCCCATCAGTTAGACAAAGCACTTAAAGTCTGATTCACAGTTCATACCTCTAGGGTGGATGGAATCTAGTAGGTCAATCCAAAGGACCTCTCTTTGTAATAGTTTTCTGTGCAGGTCCCCTCCTCTGCGCTCCATCATAACCTTTTCTATGATTACACATTTAAGCTGGACCACTTTATGCCTTGCTTCCATAAAGTGTATCGCTATGGGGGATTTAAGGTTCTTTATACGGATGTTGGACTTATGTTCGGTCCATCAGAGTTTTGCTTTCCTTGTTGTTATGCCCACATAATAGTATCCACAGGGGCACTTGAGGGCATATACCACCTGCACAAATGTTTAAGCCAGATTGGGTGTGTGTGATTTGGTTGCCTGTTATGATGTTGCCACAATGCTGACAGTTATGGCATGTGTGGGTGCCTTTCTGTTCCTTGTTGCCTGTTCTGTTAGATTGGATTTCAGCTCTCACCAGACTGTTTCTCAGTGCTCTACTGTTGCCATATGCAATGGTAGGTGGTTGTCTGAATAGTAGTGAGGGATCCATCTGTAACATTGGCCAGTTCTTTTTTATAATACCCTTGATCCTGTGACTCCGGAGTGAGTGTGTGGTAACATACACTAATGCTTCACCCTGTTTGGGTGGTTTGGGTGTTAGGAGGGGGGCCCTTTCTATAGTCTCCACTTTGCGGCGATGTCTGCTATGAGAGTATGGTCATGACCCCCTCACATGAAACCTTTTCCTTAGGGTGATGGACTGTGTCCTATATTCATCTGCCTCAGAGATGTTGCATCTATAACTGAGGAACTGGCTCAGGGGGACGCTGTTTAAAGTACGTTTTGGGTGGAAGCTTGTAGCCATTAGTAGACTATTCCGTTCTGTGCTCTTGGTGTAAACCTTGGTTGCCAGGGTGTTCTCTTTGCTGTTTACTTCAACATCCAGGAAGTTCATCTTTGTCCTACTGGTTGTGTTTGTAAGCTTTATCCTCGGATGCATGTTGTTCATCCGGTCCAGAACAGATCCCAAAGACATCATTAATGTATCTTACGAACATCGAAAGATGCTGTGTCCATCTTGGGGAGGTTAATACGTCTTCATTTTCTAAATAGAACATGTATGCATTGGCATAAGTTGGAGGCATAGCGGCTCCCATGCTATACTGGAAAACTGTAGGAAGTATCCGTCCTGGAATAAAAATAAATTGTTTATCAGAACTATCTTCAGGAGTGTCAGAATAAACAGTCTATCTCCCTGGCACTCAGTAGCACGTAGTAACAACCATTCAACTGCCTCCAATTCCTCTTCGTGAACAATGTTAGTGTAAACCGAGGTTATGTCCATTGTGAAGAGGATATCCCTACCTTTCACAAACTGTACTTCCTTGAGTCTTTGTAGAAAGTGCATTGTGTCCTTGATGTATGTGTCCGTGCTCTGGATCAAAGGTTGCAACACTCTATCTAGATACTTAGCAAGAGCTCCAAAATACTCTCAGTGGCTGCTACGATGGGTCGTCCAAGTGGTTTGATGAGCTTCTTATGATTTTAGGGAGTATATATAGGACTGGAGTGATAGGATGCGTGTGCTCCAAGAATTTCCGTGTCTTCAGTGAGTAGACCTCTCTATTCAGTGCCTCATCTAAAACAGTCCGAATGAGTGTGCAGATTTGTTCTGTTGGATTGAATTGGATGTCCTTGTAGGATTCTGAATCAGCAAGTTGTTGCTCTATTTCCTCAATATATTCTGCTTTATCCATAAGGACAAGGGCCCTTGCCTTGTCAGCAGGTTTGAAAATAATTTCATCATTATCGAGCAGATTCTTCAGCGTTTGTCTTTCTTTATTAGAGAAATTGCGATGTTTCTTAGGACTAATGGAAATCCTGACAGAATCGTAGCCTGGCATCCCCTCTGGAGCAGGCCCATGCATATGGTCTCTCGCCAATCAGTGGCACAACTTTTTACTGTATGTGATGATGCTTTACTGACTTTTAAGGTATTACCCAAATTGACCTTTTACAATTGACCTTTTGCACAATTGACCTAATTATAGTGGTCCTAATTGACCTTCTGCACAATTGACCTTTATATTATTTTAGTTATTGTATGTATGTATTGGGTTGCTTTGGATTATAAATATTATAAGGGGATTGGGTGGGGGGTTGCAGGGGGTTTTGTATAGGGTGGGGGGGCTGCAGGGTTTCCCCCCACATATATTTCCTAATTGACCTTCTAAATTAGGTCAATTCTCCCGAGGTCAATTCTCCAGAGGTCAATTGTGAAAAGGTCAATTACTATACAATCACTTTTAAGCCTCTGCTTGTACTAGTTTGGGCCAGAACTTTCTCGAGGAGCGGAGATCTTTGCTGATACCTTTTGTATTCTGTACAATTACACCTTGTTATCCTTGCAAGCTATCTCTTGGCCTCTTTCCCTAGAGGGTTGTATTCATTCTGGCGTGAGCGTAAACAGGGACTTGCCTTCATTTGTTGACCCTGCCGACGTGATCCCATTGTCCCCCGTACCTGCAGAGGTATCCAGGCAACCTCCCCAGAAGGGCTGTGCCCACCTACAGCAACAAGTCCCAAACGCGTTCCCCCGAGTGGCCCTGCGGGAGCCGTCTTTGCAGAATCCTGCCTGCTCCTTGGAGTGGGTGCGGTCCCAACGAGAGATGCAGACCCGTGGTGGAACCCCATGAACGGAGGAGTTTGGGTGAACATGCACACGTGAGTATGGCCTACAAGGGATAACATAGTAGAGGTGAATGTATGGAGCAGTGTGAACAGTGTGAACATGCAGTGATTGAAACTGAGAGTGTGGCACATTTGTGGAGTGTGTTGATTTTTGTTTTTTTAATTAATTTTGCCTTCAGATGCTTCCAGCAGATGGCCACAGCATGTGTGTGGGACAATGAACTGTATCCAGACATGAGCAAATGCCAAATGACTCCAGATTGTTCGCTGGGAGCTTATCCAATTGGCTAACGATACCGAGCAAAGTTTCAACATCATAAGAGTGGAGCTGGGCGCCCTCAGGTAGATGTTGATGCAAAACCGGTATGTGCTGGATCTGCTGACAACTATGGAAGGTGGTGTTTGCAAAAATATTAGGAGTTCATGTTGCACATTTGTACCTTCCGAAGATGCTGAAAATGGGACACTAACACACATCATTGCTACAGTACATAAGCTAGGGGTGAAGATGAAAAAGGAAGCTGGCTTTCAAGAAGAAGATTGATTCTTGCTGGCTTTCAGCTGTGCTCCATCCTGGCTCAGAACATTGGCGAAGATGATGGTGCCCCAAGGCATAAAATAAGCAATTTGCTATGCAATTCTGTAGTTTTTCTAATCAAATGAACACTTGTGTAGCAAAGTTAGCTATTTAAGTTGCCCTCTTCAATGAAAGCACAGTTCGCCCTGCATTCCTCTCTTGCCGTCTGTGCTCTCTTCACCCTCTTTTCTCGATTCACTTCAAGTGCTAATGGAGGGAAAGTACAGTAGTAATCCTATCCTCCATCCACTCCTAAGTGCCAAATGCATGTGTAGGAGTGCAAGATTTTCTTTCTTCAAATTATTGCAAACCAGAAGTAATCGGGATGATTTTTTTATTAAGCTATTTATATCCTGTCTGGCAAAGACAAGTATGTGTCAACTTTATATCTTTTAAAAAGACAGTCATGCAATTCCATTCCTAAAATGTAAGTTGTTAAATAATACATAATTACAGTATTGAGACTGTAAAACCTTGCAACGATCCATGCTTTACAGTAAAGTTTAAGTTAGTGTATCTGAATTTCATAGTGTCAACTATCTTTCATTTTGTTGGGGAAGATGCATCAGGTTGACTAGTGAACATTTGAAAATGTACATTATCACATGATCAAATGCTTTTGATGGCAAACCTAGTTCTGTAACCTGCAGGTTGCATACATCTTGCAACTGGTGCTCAACCCATGATCGAACCCATACTCCTTGACATTCTATATTATCACCCTGTAGCTTTAATCCAGGGACCCTGAAAGTGTGATAACCAATAACTACAATATCTTACCCAGTTTAGCTAGTTCTCTGCCTGCCACGCAATCCACTATGCTTAGTCTTCCTCTTACATAATAAATACACAATGAGAAATAAATGGTTGCGCAAAGTAGTGATCAATAGATCCATCCAGTCTGTAGATCTACAGATCTACTACAATACCAATCACTGAAGTTAGCCTCTAGTGCTCGCTTTGCTTTATGATTGTAATATATATCACCACCTGCAGGAGACAGCTGGGCAAACTCTTTTCAGAGCATTTCTTTATCAAATCTATTTATTTATGTCCATTCATGCAGCTAACCTTTTACATTTTACAGACACTCATCTAAGGCACACAAAGTAGTTTTGCCCACTCAGTCAAGTAGATTTTACGGGGGGCAGCAGTGGGCCAAACATAAAGTGGGTTTGTAGTGACATGCACCATTTTACAGAAATCGCATTATACATTTGTTGTCCTCCGTTGCTATGGGTCGAGTGCATTTCTCTTAGGTTGAATAGGTAAACTAAGTTACCTGACCTGCAGGTCTAGCTGAAGGTTAAAGAATTTGCAATGTCCGACTCCTCAGAAATGTCTTATTTCAGCTGTAAGCAAAACTGCTGTATTGTTGCTCATTTCATGTCTTGGGTACAAATAACATACAGTGACATTAACAATATTAGTACAAAATTGCTAATCAAATGGGTGTGTTTGCTAATCAAAAATATTTTAATTAGCAAACTATGCTAATCAATTTTTGAAAACTAATTTATGCCTTGGCCACGGAAATTATTTTGTCGTGTTTTCTCTGCGCCATCCGGACCCTTCTTAATTTCTCAGTAACCTTGGCTTGGTCTGCATAGCTACTTTTAAGCTCTGCACAGATCTGTATTTCAGTGAATTCAGCATTTTAAGTTCTCATGAAGCCTTGAGGCCTTTTGTTTACTTGAAATGTATTGCTGCTTCCATTTTGGAAAAATGGCTGCACCTTACTGTCGAGTTTCTATGTAAATGAGTAATATACGTGTGTCGTTCATGTTGCATTCAGCTTATACATTGCTTATGTTAGTGTTCTTCATGTCTAAATGGATGCAGTTAATATTTTTAATGTATAAATGCATAGTTTGACCTAGTGTTTGTGTTCTTAATGTTTGCTTTGTGTCTATTGCATGCATGTGTGTGTTGTTTGACAGTGAGTGTGTTCATTCTTGCCATCTTTAGTTTACATCACATGTCATATTCTGCCGTTCCTGTCTGGGATATGGGCGCTATGGCTGCCTTAGAGCGTAATGTTTCTCACCTGTGCGATATTGGGGTCGGGGAGGGGCAGTAGCTGTGGATGACGTATTAATTTGCCTCTCAATGAGAACCTTAAAAGGGGAAGTGACAGCAAGATACTTGAGGCTGGAACCTCTAGACAACAGTCCAGTCCTCCAAGTACTGTATACTCTGGACTGGAATTATAGGTGCAGGCCGTCTTTAAAGAGGGTATACCTTAAGGGTGGATCAGAAGCTAACAGCCACCCTTTCCAAAACCCAAAATGTTTTTTTTTTAAGTTAGGGTCATGGTTGATTTGGAGTAGGATTCTGGACAGAGGACAGTTGTATTGTTAAGACATCCTGACAAGCCCCCTTGCACCGTTCCTCTCTAGTATAGTGCTTAAGGTTAGGGAAAAATTACTATTTTTTGCTTACAAACAATAAAGAACTGTGACAACAAATGCCTACTTGTCCAAGAGCTGTTTCTGACGAGCCACTGTCTCTTCCACCCTACAACTCTTGTTCTGTGCAACTATGGCCCTCTTTCTTTGACTCTTATGGCCCCTCACTCTGTGCTCTTATCATATCTTGTGCCCTTTGTGTCCTTGCCACAGACCCCTCACTCTCGGCTGATATCATATTTTGTGCCCTTTGTGTCTTGCCCACAGACCCCTCACTCTCGGCTGAGATCATATTTGGTGCCATTTGAGTCTTGCCGTCAGACTCCTCGCTCTCTGCTCTTATCGTATTTGGTGCCCTTTGTGTCTTGCCCTCAGACTCCTCACTCTCTGCTGTTATCATATTGGGTGCCCTTTGTGTCTTGTCCTCAGACTCCTCACTCTGTGCTGTTATCATATTTGGTGCCCTTTGTGTCCTGCCACAGACTCCTCGCTCTGTGCTGTTATCACGTTTGGTGCCCTTTGTGTCCTGCCACAGACTCCCCGATCTGTGCTGTTATCATATTTGGTGCCCTTTGTGTCTTGCCCTCCGACTCCTCGCTCTGTGCTGTTATCATATTGGGTGCCCTTTCTGTCTTGCCCTTAGACTCCTCGCTCTGTGCTCTTATCATATTTGGTGCCTTTGTGTCTTGCCCGCAGACTCCTCGCTCTGTGCTGTTATCACGTTTGGTGCCATTTGTGCCCTGCCACAGACTCCTCGCTCTCTGCTCTTTTGATATTTGGTAGCCTTTGTGTCTTGCTCGCAGACTCCTCGCTCTGTGCTGTTATCACGTTTGGTGCCCTTTGTGTCTTGCCCTCTGACCCCTCACTGTCTGCTGCTATCATATTTGGTGCCTTTGTGTCTTGGCCTCTGACCCCTCACTCTCTGCTGCTATCATATTTGGTGCCCTTTGTGTCTTTCCTTCAGAATCCTCGCTCTGTGCTCTTATCATATTTGGTACCCTTTGTGTCTTGCCTTCAGAATCCTCACTCTCTGCTGTTATCATATTTGGTGCCATTATTGTCCTGCCCACAGACCCTCCACTCTGTGGTTTTATCATATTTGGTGCCCTGTGTCTTGCCCTCAGACTCTTCGCTCGTGCTCTTATCATATTTGGTGCCCTTTGTGCCCTGCACTCAGACTCCTCGCTCTCTGCTCTTATCATCTTTGGTGCCCTTTGTGTCCTGCCCACAGACTCCTCGCTCTGTGCTCTTATCATATTTGGTGCCCTTTGTGTCTTGCCCTCTGACCCCTCACTCTCTGCTGTTATCATATTAGGTGCCCTTTGTGTCGTGCCCTCTGACTCCTTGCTCTCTGCTCTTATCATATTTGGTGCCCTTTGTGTCGTGCCCTCTGACTCCTTGCTCTCTGATCATATTTGGGTGCCCGCTGCGTCTTGCCCTCAGACTCCTCGCTCTCTGCTGTTATCATATTTGGTACCCTTTGTGTCTTGCCCTCTGACCCCTAACTCTCTGCTGATATCATATTTGGTGCCGCTTGTGCCTTGCCCTCTGACCCCTCACTCTCTGCTGTTATCATATTTGGTGCAATTATTGTCCTGCCCACAGACCCTCCGCTCTGTGGTCTTATCATATTTGGTGCCTAGTGTCTTGCCCTCGGACTCCTCGCTCTGTGCTGTTATCATATTTGGTGCCCTGTGTCCTGCCCACAGACTCCTCGCTCTGTGGTTTTATCATATTTGGTGCCCTTTGTGTCTTGCCCCCTGACCCCTAACTCTCTGCTGTTATCATATTTGGTGCCCTTTGTTTCTTGCCCTCTGACCCCTAACTCTCTGCTGATATCATATTTGGTGCCCCTTGCCCTCTGACCCCTCACTCTCTGCTGTTATCATATTTGGTGCCATTATTGTCCTGCCCACAGACCCTCCGCTCTGTGGTTTTATCATATTTGGTGCCCTTTGTGTCTTGCCCCCTGACCCCTCACTCTCTGCTGTTATCATATTTTGTGCCCTTTGTTTCTTGCCCTCTGACCCCTAACTCTCTGCTGATATCATATTTGGTGCCCCTTGCCCTCTGACCCCTCACTCTCTGCTGTTATCATATTTGGTGCCATTATTGTCCTGCCTACAGACCCTCCGCTCAGTGGTCTTATCATATTTGGTGCCCTTTGTGTCTTGCCCTCTGACTCCTCGTTCTGTGGTCTATTCATATTTGGTGCCCTTTGTGTCTTGCCCTCTGACCCCTCACTATCTGCTTTATCATATTAGGCGCCCTTTGTTTCTTGCCCTCTGACCCCATCACTCTCTGCTTTTATCATATTTGGTGCCCTTTGTGTCTTGCCCCCTGACCCCTCACTCTCTGCTGTTTTCATATTTGGTGCTCTTTGTGTCGTGCCCTCTGACCCCTCACTCTCTGCTTTTATCATATTTGGTGCCCTTTGTGTCTTGCCCTCTGATCCCTCGCTCTCTGATGTTATCATATTTGGTGCCCTTTGTGTCCTGCCCTCTGACCCCTCACTCTTTGCTCTTATCATATTTGGTGACTTTGTGTCTTGCCCTATGACCCCTCACTCTCTGCTGTTGTCATATTGGGTGCCCTTTGTGTCTTGCCCTCTGACCCCTCACTCTCTGATGTTATCATATTTGGTGCCCTTTGTGCCCTGCCAACAAACTCCTCACTCTGTGCTGTTATCATATTTGGTGCCCTTTGTGTCCTGCCCACAGACTCCTCGCTCTCTGCTGCTATCATATTTGGTGCCCTTTGTGTCTTGCCCTCAGACAGCTCGCTCTGTGCTCTTATCATATGTGGTGCCCCCTGCGTCTTGCCCTCTAACCCCTCACTCTCTGCTGCTATCATATTTGGTGCCCTTTGTGTCTTGCCCTCTGAATCCTCGCTCTGTGCTCTTATCATATTTGGTGCCCTTTGTGTCCTGCCCACAGACTCCTCGCTCTGTGCTCTTATCATATGTGGTGCCCCCTGCGTCTTGCCCTCTAACCCCTCACTCTCTGCTGCTATCATATTTGGTGCCCTTTGTGTCTTGCCCTCTGAATCCTCGCTCTGTGCTCTTATCATATTTGGTGCCCTTTGTGTCCTGCCCACAGACTCCTCGCTCTGTGCTCTTATCATATTCGGTGCCCTTTGTGTCTTGCCCTCAGACTCCTTGCTCTGTGCTGTTATCATATGTGGTGCCCCCTGCGTCTTGCCCTCTGACCCCTCACTCTCTGCTGCTATCATATTTGGTGCCCTTTGTGTCGTGCCCTCAGACTCCCCGCTCTCTGCTGCTATCATATTTGGTGCCCTTTGTGTCGTGCCCTCTGACTCCTTGCTCTGTGCTCTTATCATATGTGGTGCCCCCTGCGTCTTGCCCTCAGACTCCTCACTCTCTGCTGTTATCATATTTGGTGCCCTTATTGTCTTGCCCACAGACCCTCCGCTCTGTGGTCTTATTATATTTGGTGCCCAGTGTCTTGCCCTCTGACTCCTCGCTCTGTGCTCTTATCATATTTGGTGCCCTGTGTCCTGCCCACAGCTTCCTCGCTCTGTGATCTTATCATATTTGATGCCATTTGTGTGTTACCCTCTGACCCCATCACTCTCTGCTTTTATCATATTTAGTGCCCTTTGTGTCTTGCCCCGTGACCCCTCACTCTCTGCTGTTGTCATATTTGGTGCCCTTTGTGTCCTGGCCACAGGCTCCTCACTCTCTGCTGTTATCATATTTGGTGCCCTTTGTGTCCTGCCCACAGACTCCTCGCTCTGTGCTCTTATCATATTTGGTGCCCTTTGTGTCTTGCCCTCTGACCCCTCACTCTCTGCTGTTATCATATTTGGTGCCTTTGTGTCGTGTCCTCTGACTCCTTGCTCTCTGCTCTTATCATATTTGGTGCCCCCTGCGTCTTGCCCTCAGACTCCTTGCACTCTGCTGTTATCATATTTGGTACCCTTTGTGTCTTGCCCTCTGACCCCTAACTCTCTGCTGATATCATATTTGGTGCCCCTTGTGCCTTGCCCTCTGACCCCTCACTCTCTGCTGTTATCATATTTGGTGCCCTGTGTCCTGCCCACAGACTCCTCGCTCTGTGGTCTTATCATATTTGGTGCCCTTTGTGTCTTGCCCTCTGACCCCTCACTCTCTGCTTTATCATATTTGGTGCCCTTTGTTTCTTGCCCTCTGACCCCATCAGTCTCTGCTTTTATCATATTTGGTGCCCTTTGTGTCTTGACCACAGACTCCTCGCTCTGTGCTCTTATAATGTTTAGTACCCTTTGTGTCTTGCCCTCAGAATCCTCACTCTCTGCTCTTATCATATTTGGTGCCTTTGTGTCCTGCCACAGACTGCTCGCTCTGTGCTGTTATGACGTTTGGTGCCCTTTGTGTCCTGCCACAGACTCCTCGCTCTGTGCTGTTATCACGTTTGGTGCCCTTTGTGTCCTGCCACAGACTCCTCGATCTGTGCTGTTATCATATTTGGTGCCCTTTGTGTCTTGCCCTCCGACTCCTCGCTCTGTGCTGTTATCATATTGGGTGCCCTTTGTGTCTTGCCCTTAGACTCCTCCCTATCTGCTCTTACCATATTTTGTGCCTTTGTGTCTTGCCCTCAGACTCCTCACTCTCTGCTGTTATCATATTGGGTGCCCTTTGTGTCTTGCCCTTAGACTCCTCGCTCTGTGCTCTTATCATATTTGGTGCCCTTTGTGTCTTGCCCTCTGACCCCTCACTCTCTGCTGTTATCATATTAGGTGCCCTTTGTGTCGTGCCCTCTGACTCCTTGCTCTCTGCTCTTATCATATTTGGTGCCCTTTGTGTCTTGCCCTCTGACCCCTCACTCTCTGCTGTTATCATATTAGGTGCCCTTTGTGTCTTGCCCTCTGACTCCTCGCTCTCTGCTATTATCATATTTGGTGCCCTTTGTGTCTTGCCCCCTGACCCCTCACTCTCTGCTGTTGTCATATTTGGTGCCCTTTGTTTCTTGCCCTCTGACCCCTAACTCTCTGCTGATATCATATTTGCTGCCCCTTGCCCTCTGACCCCTCACTCTCTGCTGTTATCATATTTGGTGCCATTATTGTCCTGCCCACAGACCCTCCGCTCTGTGGTCTTATCATATTTGGTGCCATTTGTGTCTTGCCCTCTGACCCCTCACTCTCTGCTGTTATCATATTTGGTGCCCTTTGTTTCTTGCCCTCTGACCCCTAACTCTCTGCTGATATCATATTTGGTGCCCCTTGCCCTCTGACCCCTCACTCTCTGCTGTTATCATATTTGGTGCCATTATTGTCCTGCCCACAGACCCTCCGCTCTGTGATCTTATCATATTTGATGCCATTTGTGTGTTACCCTCTGACCCCTCACTCTCTGCTTTTATCATATTTGGTGCCCTTTGTGTCTTGCCCTATGACCCCTCACTCTTTGCTGTTATCATATTTGGTGACTTTGTGTCGTGCCCTCTGACCCCTCACTCTCTGCTTTTATCATATTTGGTGCCCTTTGTGTCTTGCCCTATGACCCCTCACTCTCTGCTGTTGTCATATTGGGTGCCCTTTGTGTCTTGCCCTCTGACCCCTCACTCTCTGATGTTATCATATTTGGTGCCCTTTGTGCCCTGCCAACAAACTCCTCACTCTGTGCTGTTATCATATTTGGTGCCCTTTGTGTCCTGCCCACAGACTCCTTGCTCTGTGCTCTTATCATATGTGGTGCCCCCAGCGTCTTGCCCTCTGACCCCTCACTCTCTGCTGCTATCATATTTGGTGCCCTTTGTGTCGTGCCCTCTGACACCTTGCTCTGTGCTCTTATCATATGTGGAGCCCCCTGGGTCTTGCCCTCAGACCCCTCACTCTCTGCTGTTATCATATTTGGTGCCCTTATTGTCTTGCCCACAGACCCTCCGCTCTGTGCTCTTATCATATTTGATGCCATTTGTGTGTTACCCTCTGACCCCTCACTCTCTGCTTATATCATATTTGGTGCCCTTTGTTTCTTGCCCTCTGACCCCATCACTCTCTGCTTTTATCATATTTGGTGCCCTTTGTGTCGTGTCCTCTGACTCCTTGCTCTCTGCTCTTATCATATTTGGTGCCCTTTGTGCCGTGCCCTTCGACTACTTGCTCTCTGATCATATTTGGGTGCCCTTTGTGTCTTGCCCTCTGACTCCTTGCTCTGTGCTCTTATCATATTTGGTACCCTTTGTGTCTTGCCCTCTGACCCCTAACTCTCTGCTGATATCATATTTGGTGCCCCTTGTGCCTTGCCCTCTGACCCCTCACTCTCTGCTGTTATCATATTTGGTGCTCTGTGTCCTGCCCACAGACTCCTCGCTCTGTGGTCTTATCATATTTGGTGCCCTTTGTGTCGTGCCCTCTGACCCCTCACTCTCTGCTTTTATCATATTTGGTGCCCTTTGTGTCTTGCCCTCTGACCCCTCACTCTCTGATGTTATCATATTTGGTGCCCTTTGTGCCCTGCCAACAGACTCCTCGCTCTGTGCTCTTATCAAATTGGGTACCCTTTGCGTCTTGCCCTCTGACCCCTCACTCTTTGCTCTTATCATATTTGGTGCCTTTGTGTCTTGCCCTCAGACTCCTTGCTCTGTGCTCTTATCATATTTGGTGCCCTTTGTGTCTTGCCCGCAGACTCCTCGCTCTGTGCTGTTATCACGTTTGGTGCCCTTTGTGTCCTGCCACAGACTCCTCGATCTGTGCTGTTATCATATTTGGTGCCCTTTGTGTCTTGCCCCCTGACCCTTCACTCTCTGCGGTTATCATATTTGGTGCCCTTTGTGTCTTGCCCTTAGACTCCTTGTTCTCTGCTCTTATCATCGTTGGTGCCCTTTGTGCCTTGTCCTCTGAGCCCTCACTCTCTGCTGTTATCCTATTTGGTGCCCTTTGTGTCGTGCCCTCTGACCCCTCACTCTCTGCTCTTATCATATTTGGTGCCCTGTGTCCTGCCCACAGCTTCCTCGCTCTGTGGTCTTATCATATTTGATGTCATTTGTGTGTTGCCCTCTGACCCCTCACTCTCTGCTTTTATCATATTTGGTGCAAATTTGTTTCTTGCCCTCTGACCCCATCACTCTCTGCTCTTATCATATTTGGTGCCCTTTGTGTCTTGCCCTCTGACCCCTCACTCTTTGCTGTTATCATATTTGGTGCCCTTTGTGTCCTGCCCACAGACTCCTCGCTCTGTGCTCTTATCATATTTGGTGCCCTTTGTGTCTTGCCCTCTGACCCCTCACTCTTTGCTGTTATCATATTTGGTGCCCTTTGTGTCGTGCCCTCTGACTCCTTGCTCTCTGCTCTTATCATATTTGGTGCCCTTTGTGTCGTGCCCTCTGATTCCTTGCTCTCTGATCATATTTGGTGCCCTTTGTGTCTTGCCCTCTGACCCCTAAATCTCTGCTGATAGCATATTTGGTGCCCCTTGTGCTTTGCCCTCTGACCCCTCACTCTCTGCTGATATCATATTTGGTGCCTAGTGTCTTGCCTTCTGACTCCTCGCTCTGTGCTGTTATCATATTTGGTGCCCTGTGTCGTGCCCACAGACTCCTCGCTCTGTGGTCTTATCATATTTGGTGCCCTTTGTGTCTTGCCCTCTGACCCCTCACTCTCTGCTTTATCATATTTGGTGCCCTTTGTGTCCTGCCCACAGACTCCTCGCTCTGTGCTCTTATCATATTTGGTGCCCTTTGTGTCTTGCCCTCTGACCCCTCACTCTTTGCTGTTATCATATTTGGTGCCCTTTGTGTCGTGCCCTCTGACTCCTTGCTCTCTGCTCTTATCACATTTGGTGCCCTTTGTGTCGTGCCCTCTGATTCCTTGCTCTCTGATCATATTTGGTGCCCTTTGTGTCTTGCCCTCTGACCCCTAAATCTCTGCTGATAGCATATTTGGTGCCCCTTGTGCTTTGCCCTCTGACCCCTCACTCTCTGCTGATATCATATTTGGTGCCTAGTGTCTTGCCTTCTGACTCCTCGCTCTGTGCTGTTATCATATTTGGTGCCCTGTGTCGTGCCCACAGACTCCTCGCTCTGTGGTCTTATCATATTTGGTGCCCTTTGTGTCTTGCCCTCTGACCCCTCACTCTCTGCTTTATCATATTTGGTGCCCTTTGTTTCTTGCCCTCCGGCCCCATCACTCTCTGCTTTTATCGTATTTGGTGCCCTTTGTGTCTTGCCCCCTGACCCCTCACTCTCTGCTGTTTTCATATTTGGTGCCCTTTGTGTCATGCCCTCTGACCCCTCACTCTCTGCTTTTATCATATTTGGTGCCCTTTGTGTCTTGCCCTCTGACCCCTCACTCTCTGCTGCTATCATATTTGGTGCCCTTTGTGTCGTGCCCTCAGACTCCTCGCTCTCTGCTGCTATCATATTTGGTGCCCTTTGTGTCGTGCCCTCTGACTCCTTGCTCTCTGATCATATTTGGGTGCCCTTTGTGTCTTGCCCTCGGACTCCTTGCTCTGTGCTCTTATCATATGTGGTGCCCCCTGCGTCTTGCCCTCAGACCCCTCACTCTCTACTTTTATCATATTTGGTGCCCTTATTGTCTTGCCCACAGACCCTCTGCTCTGAGGTCTTATCATATTTGGTGCCCAGTGTCTTGCCCTCTGACTCCTCGCTCTGTGCTCTTATCATATTTGGTGCCCTGTGTCCTGCCCACAGCTTCCTCGCTCTGTGGTCTTATCATATTTGATGCCATTTGTGTGTTGCTCTCTGACCCCTCACTCTCTGCTTTTATCATATTTGGTGCCCTTTGTTTCTTGCCCTCTGACCCCATCACTCTCTGCTTTTATCATATTTGGTGCCCTTTGTGTCTTGCCCCCTGACCCCTCACTCTCTGCTGTTATCATATTTGGTGCCCTTTGTGTCCTGGCCACAGGTTCCTCACTCTCTGCTGTTATCATATTTGGTGCCCTTTGTGTCTTGACCTCTGACCCCTCACTCTCTGCTGTTATATTTGGTGCCCTTTGTGTCCTGCCCACAGAATCCTCGCTCTGTGCTCTTATCATATTTGGTGCCCTTTGTGTCTTGCCCCCTGACCCCTCACTCTCTGCTGTTATCATATTTGGTGCCCTTTGTGTCCTGCCCACAGACTCCTTGCTCTCTGCTCTTATCATATTTGGTGCCCTTTGTGTCGTGCCCTCTGACTCCTCGCTCTCTGCTGTTATCATATTTGGTACCCTTTGTGTCTTGCCCTCTGACCCCTAACTCTCTGCTGATATCATATTTGGTGCCCCTTGTGCCTTGCCCTCTTACCCCTCACTCTCTGCTGATATCATATTTGGTGCCTAGTGTCTTGTCTTCTGACTCCTCGCTCTCTGCTTTATCATATTTGGTGCCCTTTGTTTCTTGCCCTCCGACCCCATCACTCTCTGCTTTTATCATATTTGGTGCCCTTTGTGTCTTGCCCCCTGACCCCTCACTCTCTGCTGTTTTCATATTTGGTGCCCTTTGTGTCTTGCCCTCTGACCCCTCACTCTCTGCTTTTATCATATTTGGTGCCCTTTGTGTCTTGCCCTCTGACCCCTCACTCTCTGCTTTATCATATTTGGTGCCCTTTGTTTCTTGCCCTCCGACCCCATCACTCTCTGCTTTTATCATATTTGGTGCCCTTTGTTTCTTGCCCCCTGACCCCTCACTCTCTGCTTTTATCATATTTGGTGCCCTTTGTGTCTTGCCCTCTGACCCCTCACTCTCTGCTTTATCATATTTGGTGCCCTTTGTGTCTTGCCCTCTGACCCCTCACTCTCTGCTGCTATCATATTTGGTTCCCTTTGTGTCTTGCCCTCTGAATCCTCGCTCTGTGCTCTTATCATATTTGGTGCCCTTTGTGTCCTCCCCACAGACTCCTTGCTCTGTGGTCTTATCATATTCGGTGCCCTTTGTGTCTTGCCCTCTGACCCCTCACTCTGTGCTGTTATCATATTTGGTGCTTTTGTGTCTTGTACTCAGACTCCTTGGTCTGTGCTCTTATCATATGTGGTGCCCCCTGCGTCTTGCCCTCTGACCCCTCACTCTCTGCTTTTATCATATTTGGTGCCCTTTGTGTCTTGCCCCGTGACCCCTCACTCTCTGCTTTTATCATATTTGGTGCCCTTTGTTTCTTGCCCCGTGACCCCTCACTGTCTGCTGTTATCATATTTGGTGCCCTTTGTGTCCTGGCCACAGGCTCCTCACTCTCTGCTGTTATCATATTTGGTGCCCTTTGTGTCTTGCCCCCTGACCCCTCACTCTCTGCTGTTATCATATTTGGTGCCCTTTGTGTCCTGCCCACAGACTCCTCGCTCTGTGCTCTTATCATATTTGGTGCCCTTTGTGTCTTGACCTCTGACCCCTCACTCTCTGCTGTTATCATATTTGGTGCCCTTTGTGTCCTGCCCACAGACTCCTCGCTCTGTGCTCTTATCATATTTGGTGCCCTTTGTGTCTTGCCCCCTGACCCCTCACTCTCTGCTGTTATCATATTTGGTGCCCTTTGTGTCCTGCCCACAGACTCCTCGCTCTGTGCTCTTATCATATTTGGTGCCCTTTGTGTCGTGCCCTCTGACTCCTTGCTCTCTGCTCTTATCATATTTTGTGCCCTTTGTGTGGTGCCCTCTGACTCCTTGCTCTCTGATCATATTTGGGTGCCCTTTGTGTCTTGCCCTCAGACTCCTTGCTCTGTGCTCTTATCCTATTTGGTGCCCCCTGCGTCTTGCCCTCGGACTCCTCGCACTCTGCTGTTATCATATTTGGTACCCTTTGTGTCTTGCCCTCTGACCCCTAACTCTCTGCTGATATCATGTTTGGTGCCCCTTTTGCCTTGCCCTCTTACCCTCACTCTCTGCTGATATCATATTTGGTGCCTAGTGTCTTGCCTTCTGACTCCTCGCTCTCTGCTTTATCATATTTGGTGCCCTTTGTTTCTTGCCCTCCGACCCCATCACTCTCTGCTTTTATCATATTTGGTGCCCTTTGTGTCTTGCCCCCTGACCCCTCACTCTCTGCTGTTTTCATATTTGGTGCCCTTTGTGTCGTGCCCTCTGACCCCTCACTCTCTGCTTTTATCATATTTGGTGCCCTTTGTGTCTTGCCCTCTGACCCCTCACTCTCTGCTTTATCATATTTGGTGCCCTTTGTTTCTTGCCCTCCGACCCCATCACTCTCTGCTTTTATCATATTTGGTGCCCTTTGTGTCTTGCCCCCTGACCACTCACTCTCTGCTGTTTTCATATTTGGTGCCCTTTGTGTCGTGCCCTCTGATCCCTCACTCTCTGCTTTTATCATATTTGGTGCCCTTTGTGTCTTGCCCTCTGACCCCTCACTCTCTGCTTTATCATATTTGGTGCCCTTTGTTTCTTGCCCTCAGACCCCATCACTCTCTGCTTTTATCATATTTGGTGCCCTTTGTGTCTTGCCCCCTGACCGCTCACTCTCTGCTGTTTTCATACTTGGTGCCCTTTGTGTCGTGCCCTCTGATCCCTCACTCTCTGCTTTTATCATACTTGGTGCCCTTTGTGTCTTGCCCTCTGACCCCTCACTCTCTGCTTTATCATATTTGGTGCCCTTTGTTTCTTGCCCTCCGACCCCATCACTCTCTGCTTTTATCGTATTTGGTGCCCTTTGTGTCTTGCCCCCTGACCACTCACTCTCTGCTGTTTTCATATTTGGTGCCCTTTGTGTCGTGCCCTCTGATCCCTCACTCTCTGCTTTTTATCATATTTGGTGCGCTTTGTGTCTTGCCCTCTGACCCCTCACTCTCTGCTTTATCATATTTGGTGCCCTTTGTTTCTTGCCCTCCGACCCCATCACTCTCTGCTTTTATCATATTTGGTGCCCTTTGTGTCTTGCCCCCTGACCCCTCACTCTCTGCTGTTTTCATATTTGGTGCCCTTTGCGTCTTGCCCTCTGACCCCTCACTCTTTGCTCTTATCATATTTGGTGCCTTTGGGCCTCATTACCACCCTGGCGGTAAGGGGTTTACGCCAGCGTTAGCTGCGCCGATCACTTACCGCCAATTACGAGGTCCCCTAGCGCCATGGTGCTTTTAACACCTGCTTTTAGCAGGTGTTAAAATCCATGGCGCTAAGGGACCATGGAGTTAATTACGCCACCGTAATTTACGGTGGCGTAATTAACGCCTTCCCCACTCCCATTATGCCCTATGGGGCAAAAATGGGAATGGGGAAGGGTAAATGGGTATTGGGGACTTACCGCCCCGCCAAGGTCGGAATGGGGCGGTAAGTCCGCCAACCACCATGGCGTAAACGTAGTTTACGCCATGGTGGTAAAGTCACGGCTCAGGCGGTAACTTACCGCCTGGGTCGTAATGAGGCCCTTTGTGTCTTGCCCTCAGACTCCTCGCTCTGTGCTGTTATCACGTTTGGTGCCGTTTTGTGTCCTGCCACAGACTCCTCGATCTGTGCTGTTATCATATTTGGTGCCCTTTGTGTCTTGCCCCCTGACCCCTCACTCTCGGCTGTTATCATATTTGGTGCCCTTTGTGTCTTGCCCTTAGACTCCTTGCTCTCTGCTCTTATCATCTTTGGTGCCCTTTGTGCCTTGCCCTCTGACCCCTCACTCTCTGATGTTATCATATTTGGTGCACTTTGTGCCCTGCCAACAGACTCCTCACTCTGTGCTCTTATCATATTGGGTTCCCTTTGCGTCTTGCCCCCTGACCCCTCACTCTCTGCTGTTATCATATTTGGTACCCTTTGTGTCTTGCCCTTAGACTCCTTGCTCTCTGCTCTTATCATCTTTGGTGCCCTTTGTGCCTTGTCCTCTGACCCCTCACTCTCTGCTGTTATCATATTTGGTGCTTTTTGTGTCCTGTCCACAGACTCCTCGCTCTGTGCTGTCATATTTGGTTCCCTTTGTGTCTTGCCCTCTGACCCCCCACTCTCTGCTTTTATCATATTTGGTGCCCTTTTTGTCCTGCCCATAGACTCCTCACTCTCTGCTGTTATCATATTTGGTGCCTTTTGTGCCCTGCCAACAGACTCCTCACTCTGTGGTCTTATCATATTTGGTGCCCTTTGTGTCTTGCCCTCTGACCCCTCACTCTCTGCTTTTATCATATTTGGTGCCCTTTGTTTCTTGCCCTCTGACCCCATCAGTCTCTGCTTTTATCATATTTGATGCCCTTTGTGTCTTGCCCCCTGACTCCTGACTCTCTGCTGTTTTCATATTTGGTGCCCTTTTTGTCCCGGCCACAGACGCCTCACTCTCTGCTGTTATCATATTTGGTGCCCTTTGTGTCTTGCCCTCTGACCACTAACTCTCTGCTGATATCATATTTGGTGCCCCTTGTGCCTTGCCCTCTGACCCCTCACTCTCTGCTGTTATCATATTTGGTGCCATTATTGTCCTGCCCACAGACCCTCCGCTCTGTGGTCTTATCATATTTGGTGCCCTGTGTCTTGCCTTCTGACTCCTGGCTCTGTGGTCTTATCATATTTCGTGCCCTGTGTCCTGCCCACCGACTCCTCGCTCTGTGCTCTTATCATATTTGGTGCCCTTTGTGTCTTGCCCTCTGACCCCTCACTCTCTGCTCTTATCGTATTTGGTGCCTTTGTGCCTTGCCCGCAGACTCCTCGTTCTGTGCTGTTATCACGTTTCGTGCCCTTTGTGTCCTGCCACAGACTCCTCGCTCTGTGCTGTTATCATATTGGGTGCCCTTTGTGTCTTGCCCTAAGACCCCTCACTCTCTGCTGTTGTCATATTGGGTGCCCTTTGTGTCTTGCCCTCTGACCCCTCACCCTCTGCTCTTATCATATTTGGTGGCCCTTCCGTCCTTCCCACAGACTCCTCGCTCTGTGCTGTTATCATATTTGGTGCCCTTTGTGTCTTGTCCTCAGACTCCTTGCTCTGTGCTCTTATCATATGTGGTGCCCCCTGCGTATTGCCCTCTGACCCCTCACTCTCTGCTGTTGTCATATTGGGTGCCCTTTTTGTCTTGCCCTCTGACCCCTCACTCTCTGATGTTATCATATTTGGTGCCGTTTGTGCCTTGCCCTCTGAATCCTCACTCTGTGCTCTTATCATATTTGGTGCCCTTTGTGTCCTGCCCACAGACTCCTCGCTCTGTGCTCTTATCATATTCGGTGCCCTTTGTGTCTTGCCCTCAGACTCCTTGCTCTGTGCTGTTATCATATGTGGTGCCCCCTGTGTCTTGCCCTCTGACCCCTCACTCTCTGCTGCTATCATATTTGGTGCCCTTTGTGTCATGCCCTCAGACTCCTCGCTCTCTGCTGCTATCATATTTGGTGCCCTTTGTGTCGTGCCCTCTGACTCCTTGCTCTCTGATCATATTTGGGTGCCCTTTGTGTCTTGCCCTCAGACTCCTTGCTCTGTGCTCTTATCATATGTGGTGCCCCCTGCGTCTTGCCCTCAGACCCCTCACTCTCTGCTCTTATCATATGTGGTGCCCTTATTGTCTTGTCCACAGACTCCTCACTCTCTGCTGTTATCATATTTGGTGCCATTATTGTCCTGCCCACAGACCCTCCGCTCTGTGGTCTTATCATATTTGGTGCCCAGTGTCTTGCCCTCTGACTCCTCGCTCTGTGGTCTTATCATATTTGGTGCCATTTGTGTGTTGCCCTCTGACCCCTCACTCTCTGCTTTTATCATATTTGTTGCCCTTTGTTTCTTGCTCTCTGACCCCATCACTCCCTGTTTTTATCATATTTGGTGCCCTTTGTGTCTTGCCCCCTGACCCCTCACTCTCTGCTGTTATCATATTTGGTGCCCTTTGTGTCTTGCCCCGTGACCCCTCACTCTCTGCTGTTATCATATTTGGTGCCCTTTGTGTCCTGGCCACAGGCTCCTCACTCTCTGTTGTTATCATATTTGGTGCCCTTTGTATCATGCCCTCTGACCCCATCACTCTCTGCTTTTATCATATTTGGTGCCCTTTGTATCTTGCCCCCTGACCCCTCACTCTCTGCTGTTATCATATTTGGTGCCCTTTGTGTCCTGCCCACAGACTCCTCGCTCTGTGCTCTTATCATATTCAGTGCCCTTTGTGTCTTGCCCTCAGACTCCTTGCTCTGTGCTGTTATCATATGTGATGCCACCTGCGTCTTGCCCTCTGACGCCTCACTATCTACTGCTATCATATTTGGTGCCCTTTGTGTCGTGCCCTCACACTCCTCGCTCTCTGGTGCTATCATATTTGGTGCCCTTTGTGTCGTGCCCTCTGACTCCTTGCTCTCTGATCATATTTGGGTGCCCTTTGTGTCTTGCCCTCAGACTCCTTGCTCTGTGCTCTTATCATATGTGGTGCCGCCCCCTGCGTCTTGCCCTCAGACCCCTCACTCTCTGCTTTTATCATATTTGGTGCCCTTTGTGTCCTGCACCCTGACCCCTCACTCTCTGCTGTTATCATATTTGGTGCCCTTTGTGTCTTGCCCCGTGACCCCTCACTCTCTGCTGTTATCATATTTGGTGCCCTTTGTGTCCTGGCCACAGGCTCCTCACTCTCTGCTGTTATCATATTTGGTGCCCTTTGTGTCCTGCCCACAGACTCCTCGCTCGGTGCTCTTATCATATTTGGTGCCCTTTGTGTCTTGCCCTCTGACCCCTCACTCTCTGCTGTTATCATATTTGGTGCCCTTTGTGTCGTGCCCTCTGACTCCTTGCTCTCTGCTCTTATCATATTTGGTGCCATTTGTGTCGTGCCTTCTGACTCCTTGCTCTCTGATCATATATGGGTGCCCTTTGTGTCTTCCCCTCAAACTCCTTGCTCTGTGCTCTTATCATATTTGGTGCCCCCTCCGTCTTGCCCTCTGACCCCTCACTCTCTGCTGTTATCATATTTGGTGCCATTATTGTCCTGCCCACAGACTCCTCGCTCTGTGCTCTTATCATATTTGGTGCCCTTTGTGTCTTGCCCTCTGACCCCTCACTCTCTGCTTTATCATATTAGGTGCCCTTTGTTTCATGCCCTCTGACCCCATCACTCTCTGCTTTTATCATATTTGTTGCCCTTTGTGTCTTGCCCCCTGACCCCTCACTCTCTGCTTTTATCATATTTGGGGCCCTTTGTGTCCTGCCCACAGACTCCTCGCTCTGTGGTCTTATCATATTTGGTGCCCTTTGTGGCTTGCCCTCTGACCCCTCACTCTCTGCTTTTATCATATTTGGTACCCTTTTTGTCCTGCCCACAGACTCCTCACTCTCTGCTGTTATCATATTTGGTGCCCCTTGTGACTTTCCCTCTGACCTCTCACTCTCTGCTGTTATCATATTTGGTGCCATTATTGTCCAGCCCACAGACTCCTCGCTCTGTGGTCTTATCATATTTGGTGCCCTTTGTGTCGTGCCCTCTGACCCCTCACTCTCTGCTTTTATCATATTTGTTGCCCTTTGTGTCCTGCCACAGACTCCTCGCTCTGTGGTCTTATCATATTTGGTCCCCTTTGTGTCTTGCCCTCTGACCCCTCACTCTCTGCTTTTATCATATTTGGTGCCCTGTGTCTTGCCCTCTGACTCCTCGCTCTGTGGTCTTATCATATTTGGTGCCCTTTGTGTCTTGCACTATGACCCCTCACTCTCTGCTGTTGTCATATTGGGTGCCCTTTGTGTCTTGCCCTCTGACCCCTCACTCTCTGCTGTTATCATATTTGGTGCCGTTTGTGTCTTGCCCTTAGACTCCTCGCTCTGTGCTGTTATCATATTTGGTGCCTTTGTGTCTTGTCCTCAGACTCCTTGCTCTGTGCTCTTATCATATGTGGTGCCCCCTGCGTCTTGCCCTCTGACCGCTCACTCTCTGCTGCTATCATATTTGGTGCCCTTTGTGTCGTGCCCACAGACTCCTCGCTCTGTGCTCTTATCATATTTGGTGCCCTTTGTGTCCTGCCCACAGACTCCTCGCTCTGTGCTGTTATCATATTTGGTGCCTTTGTGTCTTGTCCTCAGACTCCTTGCTCTGTGCTCTTATCATATGTGGTGCCCCCTGCGTCTTGCCCTCTGACCGCTCACTCTCTGCTGCTATCATATTTGGTGCCCTTTGTGTCGTGCCCACAGACTCCTCGCTCTGTGCTCTTATCATATTTGGTGCCCTTTGTGTCCTGCCCACAGACTCCTCGCTCTGTGCTCTTATCATATTCAGTGCCATTTGTGTCTTGCCCTCAGACTCCTTGCTCTCTGCTGCTATCATATTTGGTGCCCTTTGTGTCGTGTCCTCTGACTCCTTGCTCTGTGCTCTTATTATATTTGGTGCCCTGTGTCCTGCCCACAGCTTCCTCGCTCTGTGGTTTTATCATATTTGGTGCCATTTGTGTGTTGCCCTCTGACCCCTCACTCTCTGCTTTTATCATATTTGGTGCCCTTTGTTTCTTGCCCTCTGACCCCATCACTCTCTGCTTTTATCATATTTGGTGCCCTTTGTGTCTTGCCCCCTGACCCCTCACTCTCTGCTGTTATCATATTTGGTGCCCTTTGTGTCCTGGCCACAGGCTCCTCACTCTCTGCTATCACGTTTGGTGCCCTTTGTGTCTTACCCACAGACTCCTTGCTCTGTGCTCTTATCATATTGGGTGCCCTTTGTGTCTTGCCCTCATGCCCCTCGCTCTGTGCTCTTATCATATTTGGTGCCTTTGTGTCTTGCCTGCAGACTCCTCGCTCTGTGCTGTTATCACGTTTGGTGCCCTTTGTGTCTTGCCCACAGACTCCTCGCTCTGTGCTGTTATCACGTTTGATGCCCTTTGTGTCTTGTCCTCAGACTCATTGCTCTCTGCTCTTATCATATTTGGTGCCCTTTGTGTTTTGCTCTCTCACTCTCTGCTGTTATTGTTAGGGAGAATTCTCATTCTATGGCTAATTTCCCTTACCTATAGAGTCCCCCAGCAGCTTTGCTGGATTTGAAGGGTTTATTTTCTTTGCCTGCTAAGAGTGGGCCTCTTTTTCCTCACTCTTAGACATTTTGCTATGTGTGTTCTAGGCTGTTTTTGTGTGTTTAATGCCTACGAGTTCTCTCTCCCTCATAGGAACCATCTTTATTCACTTGTGTGTTACACAGCACTCTCCGTGCCATAACACAGGGGTGTCGTAGCAACCCCCAAACATAGACTCCATACCCTGGGACTGACTACTGTCTCCCAGGGCATGTAAAGTCCCCAATTGACTTTACTAGTCATCTCTTATGAACAGAACCAGTACAAACCATCATATTGTGGAAGTAGTGGTAAGGGTTAATAGTGTTTCCCTTGTGTTAATTTTCGAGAGGGTACCGTACAGTCCCTCTTTCAAAAGTTTCTGGCTGGTGGCAGTGGTTACTACTGGGATTATTCAACCGCACATTTTCCCATTGTTCAAGGCTAACACTTTTTCTGACAGCCTCTTGCATACCGCTGGTGTATTCTTTTATTAACTTTACTCCGGTGGGTTTTTATTGCCAGAACTTTTATATAAATTCTTTCTCGTGTCTTTCTCGAAACTCCTAACCCAGGTCGGGGATCCTTTGTTCGTCCTTTTGGCGGGCTTCTGCTGAGAAGCCCTCCTTTCGGCGCCACTGAATCTTGGGTGGGTTCACTGTGTGGGAGGGGGGGTATGACCCCTGGACAGAGTTGCCTCAGCAACTCAAGTCGCACTCTAACCTGATAGGCCTAAGGGTCTCCCGCCAAAGTGACCACTACACTGTGTGAGTGACAGCTAGGCTGTATGAATGGGGTTCTTTCTGCATAAAAGCAGGGTCCTGAGGACTGGAAGAGCAAGACGTCACCACTGGAACTACGGAACCGAAGGGGAGAGAAGCCAAAGACATCTTCAGCACCTGAACCACCGGTGAAGCCCTGCTGCAGCGTCTCACTACTTTTCTTTCACACGACGAGAGGAGATCTTCTTCACGAGAGCCTTCTTTCCTTGAGCTGGTGGGACCAACCAGTTTGCCAATCGCCTCCTCAGACCTGCCTTGGTCGAATCGCCAGTGCCAAGCACTTGGAGGCCGGATAGCCAGGGACCTGTCCACCCGGGCCGCGATTTAAGGGAACGTACCTTTTATTCATTTGGCAGCAACGCGGCTGGTTACATCCCTGGGTAGCGCAGTAACTCGGACCTTCTTCCACGACGAGATCCTCTCTTCCTCTGCTGAACCTACCGAACTGCAGGAAGTACCAGGAACAACCGCCACCGCAGGAGCCACTTCTTCATATTAAGGTACTTTGTTCCGCCAGGCCGCACTTTCTCTGTGGTAACCCTAAAGGTGTTTTAAATCCTTTATCTACTTGTTGGGTTGGCCGCTCTTTCGACTAACATTGTCTTTCGCCTTGCATCTACCTATTCGAACATTTGTCAAACAAAGACTTGACTGCAGCTACAAGAACATTTTTGCTCCTAAGCTCTTGAACCTGTACCACTGACTCTGGCGCAGGCCTATTGACTCTGGATAAATAGTTAGACCTGCTCTCACTAGATTTTCATCTAGAATTGTGTCGATGCACCTGAATCTTTTAAACTCCTCTTCCTTCCCACTGTTTTAAACTGTGAAGTGCCATTTTGCTCAGTTTTCCTTTACAAATCCTTTTGCTAAAGTGTTACTGTGCATTACTTGTTCACACAACTTTAGGGAAGGGTTGCTAGGAGGTGTTTTAAGATATTTCGAATTAACTTGTACTTTCCCTCACTTGCGTTAACTTGCTAGAGTGCCATTTGTAGTTGTTTTTTACTGTGCCGTTTTGCTCAGTTTTCACTCTACCGCAAACTTGTCTACAAGCCACTAGGGAGTTGTGTATACTTTCCAACGACTGAAATTAACTTGCTCTAATAACTGTGATTTATGTGTTGACTCAGAAGTGTGTAAATTAAATATATATTCTTTTTAATACAAAGCTTTGGTTAGTGTTTCCTTGATCCATAATACTGTGATACCTATTGTGTAAACCCTGAATACTGCTCATCTCCCTCTTGAGATAAGTCTGACTGCTCAGCCACAGCTACCAAGTAAATCTTTGTGGTGCGGACTGATACCAAAGGGAATTTATTGCTCATACCTGTAGTCTTAATCTGGTGTAGTGCTCCCTAAGGGAACTGCACTGGATTCTGCCTAACAGTTATCATATTTGGTGCCCTTTGTGTCTTGTCCTCTGACCCCTCACCCCCTGCTCTTATCATATTTGGTGCCCCTTGCGTCCTTCCCACAGACTCCTCGCTCTCTGCTTTTATCATATTGGGTTCCGTTTGTGTCTTGCCCTCAGACTCCTCACTCTCTGCTGTTGTCATATTTGGTGCCCTTTGTGTCTTGCCCGCAGACTCCTCGCTCTCTGCTCTTATCATATTTGGCGCCCTTTGTGTCTTGCCCTCTGACCCCTCGCTCTCTGCTGTTATCATATTTAGCGCCCTTTGTGTCTTGCCATATGATCCCTCACTCTCTGCTGTTGTCATATTGGGTGCCCTTTGTGTCTTGCCCTCTGACCCCTCACCCTCTGCTCTTATCATATTTGGTGCCCCTTGCGTCCTTCCCACAGACTCCTCACTCTCTGCTGTTGTCATATTGGGTGCCCTTTGTGTCTTGCCCTCTGACCCCTCGCTCTCTGCTCTTATCATATTTGGTGCCCTTTGTGTCCTGCCCACAGGCTCCTCGCTCTCTGCTGTTATCATATTGGGTGCCCTTTGTGTCTTGCCCTCTGACCACTAACTCTCTGCTGATATCATATTTGGTGCCCCTTGTGCCTTGCCCCCTGACCCCTCACTCTCTGCTCTTATCATATTTGGTGCCCTTTGTGTCCTGCCCACAGGCTCCTCGCTCTCTGCTGTTATCATATTGGGTTCCCTTTGTGTCTTGCCCTCAGACTCCTTGCTCTGTGCTGTTATCATATTCGCGGCCCTTTGTGTCTTGCCCTCAGACTCCTTGATCTGTGCTGTCATCATATTTTGTGCCCTTTGTGTCTTGCCCTCTGACCCCTCACTCTCTGCTGTTGTCATATTTGGTGCCCTTTGTGTCCTGCCCTTAGACTCCTCGCTCTCTGCTCTTATCATATTTGGCTCCCTTTGTGTCCTGCCCTTAGACTCCTCGCTCTGTGCTGTTATCATATTGGGTGCCCTTTTTGTCTTGCCCTCTGACCCCTCACTCTCTGCTGTTGTCATATTTGGTGCCCTTTGTGTTTTGCCCTCAGACCCCTCACCCTCTGCTCTTATCATATTTGGTGCCCCTTGCATCCTTCCCACAGACTCCTCGCTCTCTACTGTTATCATATTGGGTTGCCTTTGTGTCTTGCCCTCTGACCCCTCACTCTCTGCTGTTATCCTATTTGGTGCCCTTTGTGTCATGCCCTCTGACTCCTTGCTCTCTGCTCTTATCATATTTGGTGCCCTTTGTGTCGTGCCCTCTGACTCCTTGCTCTCTGATCATATTTGCGTGCCCTTTGTGTCTTGTCCTCAGACTCCTCGCTCTGTGCTGTTATCATATTTGGTGCCCTTTGTGTCCTGCCCTTAGATCCCTCACTCTCTGCTGTTATCATATTGGGTGCCCTTTGTGCCTTACCCTTAGACTCCTCGCTCTGTGCTGTTATCATATTTGGTGCCCTTTGTGTCTTATTTATTTATTTATTTATTTATTTATGTATTTATTTATTTATTACGTGCCAAAGCTCGGAAGCATCAGGGCGCGACGAAAAGACTCCGGGACCAGAGATTCACGGGACAACACAAAAGAAAGGAGAGGGGAAGCAAGAGTAGCGACCCAATGTGATGTAGTAGAAGCCTAGTTATTTGAAGAGAAAGGTCTTCAATTGCTTCCTGAAGTGTTGGATATTGCTTTCCATTCTAAGACTGCAAGGCAGTTTGTTCCAATGAGAGATCGCCAGGTTAGGGAATGCTCAACCAAGGCCGGTGGCTTTGCCTGGGAGACTGGGGTTGATTAGTCCTTGTTTGGTGGATCTTAAGCAGCGACTCGGCTCATACCAGCTGAATTTTCTTCTTAAATATGCTGGCGCCGTGCCGTAAAGACATCGGTGGGTTAAGGTCAGTGATTTAAACAGGATCCGTTCCTTCACTGCCAGCCAATGAAGATCGTTTCTGTCCTTAGTGATGTGTTCACACTTAGATTTGTTTACGATGGACCTGACGGTATTATTTTGAATGATCTGGCATTGTTTCAGGCAGTTGTTACTGGTGCCAAGCATTAATGCATTGCCATAATCCAAGCGAGACAGAATAGTAGCTCTCCCTATCGTGGCACTATTCTTGATGTTTAGGAATGGTCTGATTCGACAGAGGAGCCTTTGATAGTAATGGCAATTTAGCTTAAAATAAGCGGTTTGGGCTTCTGCACCTAGGAAGGATTGTAGGTAAATACCTAGGGTTTTGACCTTACTTGATACCTTGATGGTAGAGTCTTTTATAGTGAATTCGGAGTAATCCGGGCCAAGATTGTTTAAGGCTTTTGTATTTCCAAAGGTCATAAGTTCCGTTTTGGAACTATTATGACACATCCAGTGTGTTAGCATCCAGTTTTCAATGGTGTTATAGATGACTGATAGCTTGTCGTTGTCTATGGAATGATTTCCACTTAATTCCAGAATGAGCTGTGTGTCATCAGCGAAATTGGTGAAAAAGATTCCAAGTTGTGATAGAATGTTACAGAGGCAGCGGATATATAAGTTGAAGAGTAAAGGGGAGAAACTAGCTCCCTGAAGGACGCCGCAATCTACTGGTTTGGGAGAGGTGGAAGGGCCTCCCCAATTGATTTTAGAATTTCTGTCTTCCAAGAATGATGAAACCCAATCTATTGCATCTTGGGAGCAGTTTCCAGCTGCGCCTAGTGCCTCTCTGAGCTTTCCGTGATCGAAAGCAGCCGAGAGGTCTAAAAGGATTAACAGTCCTGTTTTACCTCTGTCTAAAATGCTCAACATTTCACTCTGCAAGTCCAGCAAAGCTGACTCTGTGCTGTGGGCACTTCTAATGCCCGATTGTTGGGGGTGTAGCAGGCAGTGTTGATCTACATACTCTTGCAGTTGTTTAGTTGCTACTTTGTCGAGTACCTTCAACAGGAAGTTGCAATTGGTGATGGGTCTAAGATTAGCGGGGTCTTGTTGATCTAGTGCAGGTTTCTTAACTAGGTGGGTGACTGTGACAGTTTTAATTCTAGTTGGTACGTTCCGATCTCTAAAGGAGGCATTTGTCATACGACAAAGAAAAGGGGAAAAGATATCAACGTTATCTAAAATCAGTTTTGGGGGTACGATGTTTTCGGCGCAGGTGGTGCAATTCATGGCGGAAAGACTGTTATTCATGTCTTTAGTAGAAACTGGGGAGAATTTGAATTTAGAAATGTTTAAGTCCGGGTTCGTTGTCTTAGGTTGCACAGATGGTAGTGGGATCGATGCATTACAACTTATGATGGAGTCTCTGGCTTTTTAAATTTTATTCGAGAAGGCAAGTTGAACTGCGTCGCAGTCGGTCAAAGTTGGTTGGAAGGGAGAGGAGAGTGTGGGTGGTTTTTCGAAAGATTTTAGGATTACGAACAATTTCCCGGTGGAATTAGAGGCGCTAGTGATTTGAGTGTTGTAGAAATCTTTTTTTACTTCAGTCAGTTTAGCTCTGTATAAGAGATCACATTTTTTCCAGTTGTCTTTATTTTCCTCTGAAGGGGTTTTATGCCATGTTCTTTCTAATTTTCTTTTAGCTGTCTTGAGAATGCTCAATTCGGGCGTAAACCAAAGCTGATGGTTCGGATTAGGGCGAACCTGTTTATTTTTGAGTGGTGCATGTTTGTCAAGTAGCTCCAGGAAGTGATTATTGTATTTGCGGATGATGTTCTCGCAAGAGTCGTTATCTGTAGTATTTTTCATGACATATGTAAGACCTTCTTTAAGGATGTCATGTGTGATTTTTTTAAAGTTTCTGCTTGAGACTGATTTAGGGGAATTGTTAATATGATTGAGTTTGGAAGTGAAGGAGAGTGTGGCTTCAACTTTATGATGATCTGTCCAAATGCATAGGATGGTGTCGGTCACTGTCAGTTGAACGTTATTGATGATAATCCAGTCAAGTTGATTGCCAGAGGTGCAAGTGGAACCTTTATTAACAATATGGTAGTCAATGTTTGTTAGACTGTTTTCAAGGCTTATAGCCTCTTTGTCACAGGGGTTACCTCGCCATCTTTTCAGATCGCCCAAGAGGATAGTCCCGGTATTAGTTCCCTTCTGATTATTCAAAATATGACATAATTCATCATTGAAGTCGTAAGTCAGTGAAGGAGGCCTATACAAGATGATGAAATTGATGCAGTGATTGTTAGAGGGCGTGAATCTAGGATGAAGGACTTCAGAGCCCATGCAGGAAATATTTGCGGTGAACAGCTTCAAAGTTTGTTTAGCTATTATAGCTACCCCCCTCCCTTTCCTAATGTTCTGTTTTCATAGTAGATGTTATAATTAGGCAGAACGGCGCTGTCAATGGTCGGGCCTACTGGTTCTTGTAACCAAGTTTCAGTGAGGAAGAGTATGTCCAGATTATCATGGATGATGTAATCATGCACATCAAGTGAATGTTTATTGAGTGACCTGGTATTTAAAAGTGCTATTTTCAGAATAGAGTTTTCAGCACAAGTAGGTGCCGGGCGGGTAGTAGCAGGAGTAGAAAGTCTCAAACTAATCTGGGAATGTGTTTCATTCGACAGGGTGTCTGAGTCTAGGTCTTTGCGAGGGATAAAGATGCTCGGGGAATTGGCTTTATTATCAAGAAAACTTTTAACCAGTCTTTCATTTTCCAGTTTGTTAGCGTCAGCTAACAACTGCAGGAACTTTAAATAACCCATTTCTTATCCGTTAGTTGTTGGGCAGAGTGTGGGGCCGATGGCCGAGGCCCGCCATGGACCGACGTAGACCGGCACCGTCCCAGAAGCACCGGCGCTGAAGCGCCTGACATTTCTATTTCAGCAGCTTAGAGGCTGCTGGGACGTGTAGTTTGTAGGCAAAGTGAGTCCAATGCACAAGTAAACACACACCGCAGCAATAACAAGCAAATGCGAACGTTCAAGTGTTCCAAGAAGTTTTGTTGGGGAAAATAGCATGGCTTGGCAAGAAGCAAAAGCACGTGGTAAAACGCAATTTAGCAAGCAAGGCACGTTATTCAAAATAAATGCTGATATTTCTTAATTCGCAATTCAGAAAGAATTAAATCAAAAGGCAGCAGTTCTCATTCAAGTAATTCTAGCCAAGTTAGTATAAAATGACGTTTCAATTTTACATTTTACAATTTTGCCCTCAGGCTCCTCGCTCTCTGCTGTTATCATATTTTGTGCCCTTTGTGTCTTGTCCTCAGACTCCTCACTCTGTGCTTTATCATATTTGGTGCCCTTTGTGGCTTGTCTACTGACCCCTCACTCTCTGCTGTTGTCATATTTGGTGCCCTTTGTGTCTTGCCCTCAGACTCCGTGCTCTCTGCTGTTATCATATTTGGTTCCCATTGTGTCCTGCCCATATACTCCACGCTCTGTGCTCTTATCACGTTTGGTGCCCTGTATCCTGCACTCAGACTCCTCGCTCTGTGCTCTTATATTTGGTGCCCTTTGTGTCTTGCCCACAGACTCCTCGCTCTGTGCTCTTATCATGTTTGGTGCCCTGTGTCTTGCCCTCTGACTCCTCACTCTCTGCTGTTGTCATATTGGGTTCCCTTTGTGTCTTGCCCTCAAACTCCTCGCTCTGTGCTCTTATCATATTGGGTTCCCTTTGTGTCTTGCTCACAGACTCCTCACTCTGTGCTCTTATCATGTTTTGTGCCCTGTGTCCTGCCCTCAGACTCCTCGCTCTCTGCTTTTATCAGATTTGGTGCCCTTTGTGTCTTGCCCTATGACCCCTCACTCTCTGCTGTTATCATATTTGGTACCCCTTGTAACCTGCCCACAGGCTCCTCACTCTCTGATGTTATCATATTTGGTGCCCTTTGTGTCTTGCCATCAGACTCCTCGCTGTGCGCTCTTATAATATTTGGTGCCCTTTGTGTCTTGCCCCCTGACCCCTCACTCTCTGCTGTTATCATTTTTGGTTCCCATTGTGTCCTGCCCATATACTCCACGCTCTGTGCTCTTATCACGTTTGGTGCCCTGTGTCCTGCCCTCAGACTCCTCGCTCTGTGCTCTTATATTTGGTGCCCTTTGTGTCTTGCCCACAGACTCCTCGCTCTGTGCTCTTATCATGTTTGGTGCCCTGTGTCTTGCCCTCTGACTCCTCACTCTCTGCTGTTGTCATATTTGGTGCCCTTTGTATCTTGCCCTCAGACTCCTCGCACTCTGCTGTTATCATATTGGGTTCCCTTTGTGTCTTGCCCTCAGACTCCTCGCTCTCTGCTTTTATCAGATTTGGTGCCCTTTGTGTCTTGCCCCCTGACCCCTCACTCTCTGCTGTTATCATATTTGGTACCCCTTGTAACCTGCCCACAGACTCCTCACTCTCTGATGTTATCATATTTGGTGCCCTTTGTGTCTTGCCATCAGACTCCTCGCTGTGCGCTCTTATAATATTTCGTGCCCTTTGTGTCTTGCTCTCAGACTCCTCGCTCCGTGTGCAGTGAGAGCTGTCTTCCTGGAGATAGGAAACTCACACGAAAGGAGAAGCCCATCTGCTGCTACGATTGCACCCCCTGTCCCGAAGGAGAAATCACCAACACAACTGGTAGGTAATGAAACAAGAAGGACTAACTACTGTGAAAGTGAGAGAAAGAAGTAATGTTGCAATCCTTAAGAGAAGAACTTTAACAGAAAACAGAAATAGGAAAATCCATTACAGATGAGTGTTGTTGGTAAAGTGATTTGTCTGCAGGTGCCTCCCCGCTTGGTCCTCACCATCTCTTGTCCAGTCACCTGGTGATTTAGATGCTCTTGGGCTCTTGGTACTGCCTCATGCAGAGCCGTAGATAATACTTCCCAGGACTGTGGAAAGCAGTGAATACCTTACTCTACACATCACATGGTGCAAATAAAGCAGGTCTTTCATGTGAACACCCCTCTTCATCTGCAACCCCATGTACATGTAATTAAACGTGGATGACAAAAATGCCTGAAGTTGGAAAACCAAGGGCCAGATTCATGGAAATGTGCGCAGAAATCCTGCAAGTGGCGGCGCTGAGAAGGACACTGCACGAGACTGCGCCCAGAAAGAAAAATGCGCACCTCCCGTATTCATGGAATTTACAGCGCAAAGAAACTGTATTCGCAATTCATGCCTGAAACGACCCCAAGACGCCCACATGCAAAGCATGAACAGCCAGAAGAGCCACCTTTGCGTGCTCCCCCGGGCGCATAAAACGTTCCTGCACCCCTCTATACTGCTTACGCGCACTCCTAAGTTACATCAGAACCCCGCTTGAGTACACACACCACAGAATCTGACATGCAACTCCACCTGCACACTGCAAATCCTGCGTGCAAGTGTACTTATGCCTGTCTTTGGGTGGCGGATCATATGAAGGACTTGCGTGGCCATTTTCCAGCCAAGACATTGCACAATCAGATCCATGAATTCAACTTGTGCTGCGGAATTGTGGGCGTGCGAGGGACTGCCTGCAGGCCGTCCCTCGGAATGCCAGTCTTTTTCCAAATTCTTCCCCATTTTTGGTGTTCCGCCCCTTCCCAGCCCTCTGCGTGAGCCACGCCCACGCTCTGAATGGAGTCTTGCACAAAGCCATTGGCTGCTCGCAACAAACGTGCCGAGCCAGCACGAACTCCACACAAGTCCAAGAAAAGTACAGCGCAATCGATTCCATGAGCCAATGAAGCGAAATTTGAGCGCAGTTGCACGTGCAAGAATCCTATTTTACATGCAGATAATTCCATGAATCAGGCCCCAAATATGCATGCATGGCGAGAGGTACATACATGTTTGCGTATGTCTGAAAATGTAAGATGACTTTTTTAACTGATAAGTGTAAGGAAGGGATATTACCTAACAGTAAGCCAGACACAAGTGATCACAGTACAAGGGTGTTTATTGAACTTCAAATGGGTTGGTTAAACGCCTATCTAATCCTAAATCTAAAGATGGGAGCAAGCTATGACCATCAAATAATAATAAAGCAATCCAAGTCGAATCTGTCAAAATAAAAGGGCCTCTACTAATAAACCTATTGCCAATCCTTACTTCTAAATACAAATAGTGTGGGAAACAATGTTATGCAAAAGAAAAGTGTTCAAGAAATGATATGTCAGGATACTTGAGACGTTGGCTCCCCTTCCCCACGTTTTCAGCATGGGACTTCAAATGTCTTTGACTGTGAGAAACACTTGGGGCCCGATGCATGGAATTTTTGCACATTTCAAAGTGACTTTGCACTGTTGACGCAAACCCTGATTCATGGAACTGTGCAAAGTGCATTTTTGCAGTGCAAAGTCATTTCGTACTGCAAAAATTGACCCGATTTATGGAAATGTGTGCAGAAATCCTACAAGGACTGCATTCCAAGAAGGACACTGCGCGAGCCTGCGCACAGAATAAAAATTGCACGCTGAGCGTATTCATGGAATTAACTGCGCAAAGTAACAGTGTTGGCAGGTCACGCCCGGAACACCCCTGACACACACACGCAAAGCATAAAAAGCCAGAACAGCTACCTTTGCGCACTCCCCCGGGTGCCAATACACACACCCTTCAAACAGTGCATGGGGTTCCCCGCAAGCAGGCCTGCATCTCGGGTACCCTGTGCAGGGTCACCCGTACTGTTGCAGGCACCCTGCCAACATGCGTATGGAAAATAGTAACTCAGTCTTAACTCAGAAAATCTGTGTGAAAACTCCCGTAAACCGTTCTTGCACCTCACTACACTGCATATACACACCCCTAAATTAGATTGGAACCACAGTTGCATACACGCACCCCTTAATCCTATGCGCAAGTGTACTTATGCCTGCCGTCAGGTGGAGTATGGCATGCAAATCCCTGATATTTTCCACGCAAATTCAGGAGGTGGGACAATTACTATGCAATGCCCAGCATTACAATTCAGGAGGTGGGCTGTTTCTATTGAAATGGGTGAATGGTAACCAGCTCAGGCCCTCAGGCAGTTTGTGTCACCACAGTGGCTAGCAGTTCCTATTAAACACCTTTTAAGGGCCCGGTTCATGGAATTTTTTGCACTGCTGAAAAGTGACTTTGCATTGCCGACACTAACCTTGATTCATGGAAATGTGTGTGGATTCCCTAAACGATTTGTTTAAGACGAAAACCGAGTCGCTGCCAAACCAACTGAAAGAAATATCCGACAGCAAAATCTTGGCAAGTATCTCTCAACATGAATCATCGATTGAACCATCCCAAAGATCTAACTTTGGTTCTAGCATCAACCTTCCAATCAAAGAACCCGACATGCTACTCCCTCTCAACAAGACGGAGAGCACCCCGGTACTCTGATTGCATTGCGGCAAGAAAGCGGTAGCAGACACCGGAGCAGTAAGTCCTCGGAGCGGCAGCATGGCGTTGACCGGATCCATGGTAAATCTTGAATTAAAAAAAGTAAAGGAGAGTCAGGGAAAACAAACCAACCATCAGGCTAAGTCTCCTTTAGAAGTCTCCAAAGCAACTTCCGGGAGGCACTGGCTCCAATAACGACAGATCCCTGGAGATGAAGACGCCCAGGCTTCAAGAAAAACTAACGATGTCAACGTAGGTCGAGAAAATTACAACAACATCGGGGCACACGCGAAGAAATTTACCTCATGCAAGGAAAGAGGACCCACCAACCGCACAGAATCGATGCATACCCCAATTCCGATGTGAAGACTGAGTGAACTTCAACATCCTCCTTCCCAAGACTCCCTGCAAAAAAAAACGGACTTGTTAAACATCATGTCCACGGTTACAATCACGCTTGTGCCTTTTAGCAAGCTGTAGGAAAGTATAAACGATACCCTGCGAGACCAGACTTCGCTCATAGCCCTGATGCAAACCAAGCTGAACTACCTGGAAGGGTTTATTGTGGGGGCAGAGGGTAGTCTGGCAGTCAGGATAGAACAGTCCTTCAGGCCGGATTGCTCAAGATCCTCTCGTAGATCGAACTCTGCTAAGGAAGTTTCTGGAGAATGTACCCACAGACCATCGAAGTTCACACAAACAAACTTTGTCACATTGATTGCTGAAAATAAAGAGCCATTTAGGATTACAGACCAACTCAGCACGAGAATCAGGGCCATAGATCCGGGGCAACCAAAAGACCCTTTGGAAGAAATAATCGCCATAATAGAGGAAGAAGAGGAGAAAAGACAGGCCGATTTGCAAAGTGATGAAATCATCGAGGTGCAACGAAAAGCACTAAACCCATTTTCATACACAAAGACTTCAGAACGTAACAAAGACAAAACCAACGCATCCTGCCAAAACACAAATGTATTTTCGTATGGCATATTCAACCAGCAGAAGCTGCTTTCACACATCGCTTCTAAACCAAACCTAAGTAAATCAGCTCTGACGAGGCTCTCACTAAGCCTGAAGACATGCTCTAAACCCATGTGCCAACCAGCAGCTGCATCATCTAAGCGTTTCTCTGATGCCAATCAGCGGCCAGAAAATCATAAAAACTTACCAAAGACTTCAGGTAAAGAAAGAGCAAACCACCCGGTGATGATTTTGGATGACCAACTGGATCGTAGCCTACAAATGACCGAGGATCTGGGTTCTGAGACCAGTACGATAAGAATCCCTAAATTCAGATTTGTAGAGCGCACGGCAGCCCGGGGGCATCGTGGCGCTTGTTACAGACAATATCTTGGTTACATAGGATACAGTAATTACATACAATAATGAAATAACAGTAGACATATATACATTGGCAACACAGAATATTTACATGGATTCCTGAGAATTTCCTGATTATTTTGCAAGGACAGAGGTTTTTAGTTTCCTGCGGAAAATAGGGAGTGAGTATTCTGCTCTGATGTCTGCAGGGAGAGCGTTCCAGGTCTTGGCTGCAATGTAGGGGAAACTAAGACAACTGGCTTTGGCTTTTTTGATGCGTGGAATGCAGATTAAGTTGGAGTATTGTGTCCTGGTGCGACGGGAGGAGGAGGGTTTAAGGATGGTTTCAGATAGATAGGACGGGGCAGAGAGAGAGAGGCATTTGTGAGTGAGGGTGAGGATTTTGAGAGTGATCCGTTCTTTGACCGGAAGCCATTGGGCTGAGTGCCTGGCCTGGGTGACATGCTCTCTTCTTGGGACACTAAGAGCGGCCCGGAGGGCATTGTTCTGCGTGACTTGTAGTCTGTTTATGTTTTTGGCTGAAGTGCCTGCTAGGAGTGCGTTACAGTAGTGCAGTTTGGCTCCAATGGTTGCCTTCACTATAGAGAGGCAGCTGGGTTTAGAGAGGTAGGGTTTGATGGCGTTTATGAGTTTGGTGGTGTGTGCGGATGCGGACGTGATTGCGCTGACTTGTCTAGTCATAGAAAGTGAGGAGTCAAGGTATACTCCCAGAGTCTTTACGGCTGGGGATACAGGGATGATGGAGTTGTCTATGGAGAAGTTGGCGTACAGTTTGTCAAGTTTGTCTAGGGTGTTCTGTTGACCTAATATCATGATTTCCGTCTTGTCACCATTGAGGCAGAGGCCATTAACTGCCATCCAAGCCTTGATGACGGAGTAGATTGTGTGGAGTGCCTTGGCGTCTTCATTGTATGATCCTGAGAGGGGTAGAAGTACTTGTGTGTTGTCCGCTTAGTTCGTGTATGTGATGCCGTATGAGTCAAGTTTGTCAAAGAGGGGCTTAGTGAACAAGTTGAAGTGGGAGAATGGAAGACCAGGCTCCCGTCCTTCACCTCTCGTGCTTGGCCTAAAGGGTCACGACCCAGACACCCGCCGCGAGAAGAGTTTGTCCATTTGCCAGACGACCAGATACCCTGGTACAAGAACATACGGATGTGTCCATCTACCTGCCCAGCAGCCCGCACTGGCCATGCCGACACCTGCGGCACGGACCAATTAGACTAAAATCTACACGTCGTTAGAGATGCCATGACGACCTAGACAACGGTAAGCACACCTGTGCAAATGTATACACTGGACATTCCCGCACCAATCTACACGAAGAATATACTCAGTGCTATGACGTAGGCGACAGGCAAACTCACGGACGTGCATCTTTATTATTTTTTATATAGGCTTTCAGAATGCAGAAACACAAGACGCGTCATGAACTCATCTATAAAGCTTTCTCACGCTTCTCTTAAAACCAGTTACCACCATGAGAGATATAATGAAGACACGATACTGGTCATGGAAATATATGGTACTGTAACCTAACGCACCTGTGCATCAGACGGGCCCACTTATACACCAGGCCTGAGTAGGCCTCAAGCAAGAGCTCCCGTGGACGTTAACAGAACAAGAGTCAGGTTGATGATCCTGCAGAATGAGCCTGGCGAAAGCAGACAGCCAAGGTCGTAATGTTGCAAACCCACATTCCAAAAGCAGATCATCAAGGGCACGATGTTGCAATCTCGCACGCGTGCACCAACATCAAAGTCGCACCTGCGAATTAAACCAGGCACACAGTGGAAAAACAATATTAATTGTGCAGAATGCTGCCTTAAACACGGTCCCACCTCACGTGACCAAGCCGAACCTGACAAGATGCCAAGCCCAGAAGGAAGGAGGCGTCTGGATCCCTCGTTACAAGACACAGGCAGATACACTTGAAAGGATCAATGGACATCTGCGACAGTGGGAGTAGTCGGCCGTCCAGCTCATGAATAAGTCTTCACATTATCTGCATGTACCCATAGTGAAACATTGTTGCAAATTGCAGGTACACCGAGAGCTGGGAACAGCAATGGTCCCAGGCTGGGAAGCTCACGGGCGCACCAATCAGAACATGGGGCTCTTATCACTGACGCCATTAACATTAACCAATCATTAGGAGTCTTCATGTAACAATTCTCATGTATCTAATTGTAGGGACAACCCAGATATATCACCTGACTAACCCTCGACCACTAACATTGTTCTCTATACGTATGCTATACTAACCCTACCACTCGAGCAACCAATTAAGAGTGGCGATAGGTTTTTTGTTAACTTTCTAAAGTGACGCGAGTAGCGCGTCATAATACAGTAAAAAGGGCCTGCGAGCCCACGATTGTGTGTGTGTCAGGACGGACGCGTACGCTCCTTGACCCATCCCTGCCGTTTTTGTCTAATATACAGCAGAGTCACCTTGCTTCTTGCGTGTGTCTCATACTCTATCTCATCTGGGATATACGGGAGGAGTTGGGGCCTCCCTGCCCGGAGGTCTGCGGACGGCCCGGCCGATCCCGGCAGAATTTCCCCCCGACAAGTTGGAGGCGCTGCTGAGATCTGTTTAAGATCCACCTTTTATTTTTTACTTTTTCCAGGCACTCCCGTTGCGAGGAGGCCCGGCGGCGCGGCCCCCTCTGCCGTTGCCCCCTTCTGAGGACTACAGGACCATCGCGGAGCTGCGAGAAGACCGGACAGCGCAATCCGGATATTGGCCCTCGGGAGCCGGTTGAGAAGTATCCCGCCCGCGGTCGGCGAGTGTCCAGACGTGGTCCAGACGAGGGGAGGTGGCGAGCCGCTTGGAGGGGTGCACGCAGTCGAGCGGCCCTGCATCGTGAGAACTTGGTGAGCATGACACGCACAACAAGCAATGCGAAATTGTGAGGGAGGGGGGAGGAATTAAATACGGGAGGTGGGAGGTGTTGTACAGGTGCGCGGCGACGGTTTGACAACTCAGTGTTGGCGATGGAATGAATGGTAGTAAAACGAGTGCGAGAGCAGTCGGCTACGTCACGCGAAAGAGGGGGGCGGAGCACGAAAAGATCACGTGCGGCCGCTCGTAGACACTGATTGGCCTAGGTCGCGACCACGTGTAAGGGTGGGTGTGTGTGTGGTTTCCTACGATTTGGCATTTATTGATCAATGAGTAGATGAGGATCCCTATTGTTCGAGCAAGAAACTTGATAGGTAGATGACGTTTCCCTGTAGGCGGTAGCTAAGCTAGTTGCCCAATACGGAAGATAATTGGCTGCTAACCCCTCCTGTTGAGGGGCGTATCACACGCGAGGCGACGCAGCATGCGCAGTCCGATTATATTATTGATTTGATTACCTTGTTCCAGGAGTGACAGGAAGACAGCTGTAGGGTTAGCGGGGGTAGATTGCAAGTGTGTTTTGAACTTAAAGAACATATGAAGAACTTACCAGTAGCTCGAAGAGATCAGTGACGTCACCAGTAGGGCTTTAATAGGATATCACGAGCACAAGGCACATTGGTTTTGAGAGTGGTACGAAAGAGATATATGGTAAGGGAGCGAGCGGACACGGAGATAAACGATAAACGAGTTGATCGGGGAAGGGAGAAAGGGGGAGGGGCGTGGCTGCGCACAGAGAACACCGGCCACGGCCAGTGTAAAAAGGGGAGGAGAGCGTGAAACCAGGACGACTGTATAAGAGCGTCATAAGGGGTACACAGCCGCAGGGGGCTGTGTGCGCTTCGGCCGCAGGGGGCTGCAAGGGTGTTGTATGAAGAAAGAAAGATAGAAGGAAACATACAAGTGTAAAACCCCATATATATATATATATATATTTTTTTTTTTTTTATTATTATTATTTTTTATTATTTTTTAATTTTGTCAAAAGATTGTCGTAAGTCCCCAAACTTACGGGGCCAGGTAAACAATATAAGGGTGTATATTGTAAACTGCTAGTGAGATAAACTGCTACCAGATAGGAGACGGGTGAGAAGTGGAGCGCTACTATGTCATACGGGACAGGGTCGGGAGGGTGGGGGAACACCCTCACTACCCCACTACAACACATATGCACCACACTGCCACCCCATAGGGAGAAACTGATTAAGTACAGCATAGAATGGACCAGGGGACGGATAACAAAATGTCAACACCATGGCCGCCTAACGGTAGCTTCGATCCATATGCCCAACATTCACTGCTAAACCATCTGCACAATACATACAAGGGGAAGAAGCTGGCAAGCCATGTGGAGGTGTTTAACTTATGGAGGATGTTCCAGGGGTCCCGACCAGGACCAAATGGAATGTTCACTATGGGGGAAACACCGGAAGAAAAAGAGATTAAGAAGGAAGAAGAGGATGGGAAAAAGGGGAGTGAAAGCACAAAGAACACGGGGTACGGAGGAGAGAGAGGAGGAAAGGTCGATAAATCGGATGACATAAAAAAGGAACCAAGCAACGAGATACCCATAACACCGGGAGTGAAAACAGAGGGAGGGGGGTTGTACCCTTTAAGAGAATTAGGAGACATAGAGGGAGGACAGTTAAGGGCGGCTGAAGGATACTCGAACCCGGCGTACAGCCCTCCACCATATGTGGCTCATAGAAAGATGCCAGTGGGGGAAGGGAGGATTGGAGAAGAGCAGACTGTAGAGATAGGAAATGATGAGTGGGTAGCTGCACAGATATTATTAAAATTACGAGGTTCACTAACTGGGGAAGAGAGGGAGGTGATAAAGAGAACAGACGAGAATAGTGCCAGAGAGAGTGAAATGAGGGGGGAAGAGCTATTAAGGCAAAAGGAAGAGATTTTGGAGGAAAGATTAGCAAAGCTAAGGGATGAGCAGAATGAATTGATCAAACAGCTCGAGAGGGAGGAAAGAGAGAGAGCGAGGAAAAGAAAAGAAGGCAAGAACGAATTGGACAAATTAAGGGAACGAAATGAGGAGCAAAGGAGAGAAGAGAAGCTGAAAGGGTAAAAGCAGCAGCAGACAGGGTATCAAGAGTAGTGCTGAGAGAGTAGAAGAGGGAAGAAGAAGAAAAAGAAAAGGAAATGGCAATATGGAAGAGGAGGTTACTATCAGAGACAGCTAAAAAATATGAAGAGGGGAAGGTAATAGAGAGTATAGTAGAAAGAGAAAGGGTGAAATGGGAAAGGAAAAAAGAGGATGAAAGCATACTGGAACAGATGAGCAATGAAGTGATGGAGGAATTGAAAAGGAAAAGGGAGGAAAATAGTAGGGAGATGGAGGAGAGAAGTGAAGGAGGAAGAGAAGAGAGGATTAGGGAGAGCGACAGATGGGGGAATGTATATAGAAGTAGAGAAGTAGCGACAACATCTGCACTGGGGGGAGGAGTTGGTAACGGTGAAAAAGGGGAAATAGACCTAATAGACCTACAAACAGTAACAATAAAGGGGAAAAAGACGGAGTGGGGGATGCCATTTATGAACGATTTTTGTAGTGAGGAGGAAGAAGGAGTGGAGAGGGAAGGAAGAAAAAGTGAAAGGGAAAGCTTAGATAAGCTATACCTCACTAGAACCAACATAGACTCACCATGGATCAGTAGGAGGAAGGGGGAGCTGGAGAGAAGTGAGGAGGGAGAGCAAGGACTAGTGGAAAGACAAACCCATGAAACCCCACCATCCCCATCCCCATCACGCCCTCCACCATCGCGCCCTACATGCTCAACCACCTCACGCTCGCTGCGCAGAATAAAGCTCGCGCCCTTCATGGACGAACTGACACCCTATGCATGTCGGCTTAGAGACCTCCCTAGTCGCAGGCAGGACAGACTAATAAACATGCCCACATTAAAAACAGGAAATGAAAAAAGGAGGGGAAAGGATGGAGAAGGAGTTGAGGGCAGGGGTAATATGGATGAAATTGAAGAGGTAAAAGAAACGGAAGAAGAGGAGGGGTGTGAGGACTCGAGATTATGGAACGTAAAGGGTGACACAAGACACAATCTAATGCCACTGTTGGAGAGAGGAGGGGTTACACCACAGTATGTCCCTTGGAAGCATACGGATAAAGAAAATATAAAATGTAGGCTTCCATCAGTGGAGGTGCGGGTAAGTGGATATATGAAATGGAAAAACACACCGCAGGACAGAAACTAGCAGTAGGAGATGTAAAGGGCCTGTTAATATCAATATTGGGGGATAGAGCGGATGACATTTGGAAGAGAGCGGGATTCCATGGGGTAACAATAACAAACACATCGCATGATGGGGCACCATTTGCAAACTGCAGACATGCACTATGGCAGGCATTAAGAGTACAGTACCCAGACACATCAGACATAGGAGCAATTACCTCCCGTAAGATGCGTGAGAATGAGGATCCTGTTGATTATATCCAGGATATCCAAGAGAAGTGGCGCATGGAAACTAGAGAACAATGGGATAAAACACCAGCAATATTCTATCATATACTGGTACAAGGGCTCCCAGAAGGAGTTCAGAAACAACTAAAGAAAGTAGTGGGAATGGAAGCAAAACCATGGCCAGAAATACAACTGACCATAGTACATCACTGCAGGACATGGCAAGGAAAAATGAAACAAAAGGAAGAGGACAGGAAAACAGAAGAGGCTAAACTAGTGCAGAAAAAACTTACTAAATACACAATGGAAGGGGCACTAATAACTACGCCCACACCAATGGCCCAAAGCCCCACACAAGTAGTGGCTGCACAAGATCCCGCGCACCCTGGTGTTTCATAACAGACTACAACACAACAAGTGCCACCACTGCAATTACACGCACCAAACATGGGAGGAGGATACCCAATGCAAGGAGCTGGGTATTATAATTATAACAGGGGGAGAGGAGGATTTATGAGAGGGAGAGGATACGGATATAACACCCAACAGCAGGTGGGAGGACTTAGAAATTCCTACCCCACAGGGCAACCAGAACCAGTATACCAGGACAATACAGGGAGCTTCCCATGGCAAAGCAGGGAACCACCAGTGTGTTGGAGTTGTGGATTATTAGGACACATGTCACGCACGTGTAGGGTCAGGCCCGGAACACCAGCATGGAATGAACAGGTACAACCTAGGATCTCACAAGAACAGCAGGGCATACAGCAACAGCAGACGTTGCAACAAGGAAGTGAACCACAACAACAAGTAACACAACAACAGCCACAAACATATTCACTGCCACAACAACAAGTAGCTATAACACAACAACCCCAAATGCAACAAACACAATTGGGTAGGGTGACGGTCTTGGGACACAACCCTTACACAGGGAATGGCCAATCATTGTACCCTCAATAGGACAGCCCACAGACGGCCTTGGTGTGTCCCATCCTGTCAGTAACACCTAATAGTGCGGAGGAGCCACGCATAGAGGTAACGACAGGTGACAAAAAATTATCATTCCTTGTTGACACCGGGGCAACCCGGTCTTGCATAAGGGAAGGTAAATTTAAGATGTCAGGCGAAGCCATGAACACCCAAGGATTCTCTGGGGCTAAAGGGTTGGTTCCCTTTACTGATAACGTTCCCTTATCTATTGGAGATTATGATCTGTCAGTCCCACTTTTGTATTATAGTGCCTCATCAGTAAATATACTGGGGAGGGACATAATGAACAGGTTGAATATGACAATCTCCTTTACAGAGGACGGCATAATTTGCTCTACTCCAGGGATTAACATGCTCGCAGCACGACAGATTATGCAAGCATACTGTGGACAGACAGCGATTAGGGCGGAGCCAGTAGATGGCGAGATATTCCAGTATGGAACAGACATGGCATTTGCATGGATGCCAGGGATAGAAGGGAAAATATGGAGGAGGCCAGCAGCCTATCTTTTCCGACCAGAAACACCTGTTAATGAACCAGAAGGAAAGGTGGTTGTAATGGACATTGAGAGCATTATTGCAACAGCTGATTATATTGCTGTGCACGCCCAAGATAAAGAAGGGAGAGCATGGAGGGCAGTGATAGCACTAGCAGAAGGATGTAGGCTGACCCAGGTGTCAGATGAGGAACTGTTCTCAGAAGAAAAGGGGGAAGGTGAAATGGTGTTCATGATGAGTGTAGAAATATGGCTAAGAGTGGCTCACAAACAAGTAGCACAGAAAATTGCAATGGCACTTGAGGCACCCGCATGCAGCCCAGTCCCCTTCTTTAAGGAGGATATGTCAAAGGTACCCAAATCATTGTGGACTATTAGCCCTTATGACGTGGGATGCATAAAAAGCATAGGGGGAGTAAGGATAAAATTGAAAAAGGTGCCATACTACCCAGAGTAAAACAGTACCCACTGTCAAAAGAGGCAGATGAGGGTATATATGAAACCATAACGGCCCTTATAAACAATGGCATATTGGTCCCCTCATAATCACCATGTAACACGGCTGTGTACCCAGTGCGCAAGGCTAAAGGGGGGTCTTGGCGCTTCATACAGGACCTCAGGCCCTTGAACAATATAGTAGAAGCGGAATATCCAGTAACAGCAAACCCGGCCACGATATTGTGTGGCATTCCAGCGGAAGCATCACGATTTACAGTGATCGACCTTAAAAATGCTTTTTTCTCAATACCATTACACCCAGACTCACAAGATTTGACAAGCTTCACTTATCGAAATACAAAATGGAAACATACCAGATTGCCACAGGGGTATTGCGAATCACCCTCAATTTTCAATAGAGTAATATAGATGGATTTGGGTAACGTTGAAGTGGAAAGCACAGTGTTACATTATGTGGATGACATAATTTGCAGTACAAACGAAAGTAAATGCAGAGAGGATTCGTTAAAGATGTTGACAATATTGGCTGAAAAAGGGTACAAGGTAGACATGGAAAAGATACAATACTGCCAGGAACAGGTACTTTACATTGGCCAACTGATTTCCCAACATGGAAGAAAGATTGCACCACAAAGAGCACAGGCCATTTCAAGCACTCCAATGCCACAGACTGTGAGAGAACTGCAGCAATTCCTGGGGCTGTGCAACTACTGTAGAGCATGGGTATTTGATTACAGTTCATACATAGGACCCCTGCTTGAGGGTTTGAGGGAAGCCAATAAAGGGGAGAAAAGGTTGGGGTGGACTATGGAAATGAGGGAGGCTTTTGATGAATTGAAAGATGCGATATCAACTGCTCCAGTACTTGCATCCCCAGACTATGAGCGACGATTTTTTGTATTTTCACATTGTGACTCAGCAGTGATGAAAGCAGTATTGGCCCAAAAAACAAGCATGGGCTATAAACCAGTAGCATTTTACAGTGGTCACTTAGACCCTGTGATGTTAGGTCATTTCCCTTGCGAACAAGGTCTCGCAGCAGCTGCTTTTGCAGTGGAAAAAGCATCAGCAATAACCATGGGGTGTCCAACTACACTGTTTGTGGAACATGCACTATTTGCAATATTGAATAAACCTAAGTCCACTCTAACCACGCAGAGGGCATCAGGTTACGAGATCATTTTGTCTAGAGCTGAACTAGCAATTGTTAGATGTAGCACGGTTAACCCTGCAAGGTTCCTAGCAGAAGTAATTGAGGAGGGAGATTATGCCCATGACTGTACCCAAACAACTGAAATGTACTCATGTACTAGGAAAGTTGAAGAAAACGCACTAGAGGGGGGTGAGATTTTGTTCATTGATGGGTCATCAACTATTGATCAAGGAGATGGGATACGGAGGACTGGGGCAGCAGTGGTAAAAATGATGGAGGCACCGGTGTGTGTGGCTATGAAATGTGTACAATTACCACAACATTACTCCGCTCAAGCCGCGGAACTAGTTGCACTAATATTGGCATTAAAGGAAAGTTTTGACAAACGAGTAACCATATACTCTGACAGTGCATATGTTACATCCACTCTCCACTCAGGGATATCAAAATGGAGAAGAAGAGGGTTTAGGAGAGCTGATGGCACTCCAGTGCAACATGCCCTCTTATTGGCTGAACTAATTGAAGTAATAAATGATCCCCAAGAATTAGCCCTAGTAAAATGCACCGCGCACACCAATGGTGAAGACCACGTGTCAAAAGGGAATGCAGCAGCAGACGCACATGCGAAATATGCTGCATACTATGGTGAGATATGGAGCCCCCCAGAATCACAGAGAGGGAGAGAGAGGGGAATGGCTAGGGAGATGTTGATAAGAGAGGGGTACACCCATCTCCCAGCCACGCAGATTATGGAGCTACAGGCGGCTGCACCAATGGCCGAAAAAGAAATATGGGTAAAAAGAGGATGTACAATGTCACCAACCGACGCACTATGGCGCCAGGGTGGCACTGGAAAAGTTGTAATACCATTGGCACTTTTGAACACCGCCCTGAGCCAATTACATCACCCAGCCCATACAGGCAAGGAAGTAATTGCAGCACGAATTAGAGAAGATTGGTTCTGCCCCGAGTTAAATTCTCATGTGTCGAATTTTATCAGCAATTGTCTCACATGTCAACAGTTTACGGCCGATCATACCCTAAAAGTGATAAGAGGTACTATACCCCGGCCAGAGGGACCTTTCCGGCATCTTCACATTGACTATGTTGATATGATCAACATATGTCAAGGTAATAGGTATATGATTGTAGTAGTATGCCCATTTTCTAGGTGGATTGAAGCAGGGCCCTGTTCACACCCAGATGCATTTAGAGCAGCCAAATTCCTAGTAAGGGAGGTCTTTCCCAGGTGGGGAGTGTGCGAGGTGTTAAGGTCAGACAATGGCCCGCATTTCGCAAACGAAATGTTCCAGCATATCACATCCTTGCTGAGCATAAAACATAAATTCGCATGTGCATACCACCCACAGGCTAATGGTGTATGTGAACGCCTGAATGGCCTATTAAAGGAGGCAATTGAAAAAATACAACAAACAACAAAGAAAAGCTGGTTGTATTGCCTTCCATTAGCCCTATTTGAATTAAGGAATAGGCCAGGGTCCGACCACCACCTCACCCCTCACGAGGTGGTTACCGGACGTCAAATGCGCCTTCCCCTAACACCAACGTCAAGGGCATTCACTGATCACGAAAGCACAGCGAGTGTGTTAGGTGATGAAATGTACCAATATGTGTCTTCTTTGATTACTAGTGTTGTGTTTGTGTCTCAACAGCTCGAGCGCACACGGGGCGGGTCTACCAGCAATCAACAAGAAGGCGCCAACACAGAATTGGAAAAGGAGAACTTGTGCAAACTTACTAAAGGTGACCACGTGCTACTTCGCAATTTCAACAGGAAATGGAACGATAAGAGGTTTACTGGCCCCCACCTGGTAGAGGAAGTATCAACAAGAGCAGTAAAGTTAAAGGACAAGCGTGCCTGGAACCACCTACATGATGTAAAGATCTACAAACTGCAGACCCGCCCCAGCGCCAACGACAGGTCCATTGGGAGAACATCAACAACATCCCCAACAGCGGAAGGAAGTTCTACTACAGCCAACGACCCAATTTTTCCCATACCCTGTCACTACCCAGCTTCCCCGGAGGAAATAACTGACGAAGAAAGGGGTGATCCCCATACTGCCCACCCCATGGTCACACGCTCAAAGAGTAAAAACGTTCCCGCAAACTGAGCTCTCGCCACCCCCTCTGCCCATTGACCCCCAAATATAGTAAATAACTGAACTGAAGGACGTTGCCTGCACAAATACACATGTAAACACGTGAATGTTCTCTTTTTTCTCTTCTCTCGCACATACAGGAACTGCGTATTATTGTATTGTTGAGAAAATAGCTAACTAACAAATTCACTACCCAGGCGTAGATGGTACTCCCAGACGATAACTACCCAGAAGAATTGTCACACCAATTTGTATACGAAATAAAAAGGCCAACGTACCTAAAAAGGAGAAGGGTACGTGTCTACTACACAGCATTCCTCTTGGCCATAGAATATTCAATGCCCCACCTCCGCCCATACTTGCCGGTCCTAAGAGATAGATCACTTAGAGGAGCGTGGGAACAGCTCTTCGCCTGGGCACTGAATGACTATTTGATAGGGAGAGCTTAAAGGAAAACAACAACTAACATTTAATAACAAGTATTTTGAGAATTTTTAGGCGGGCAACTTTAACGTCGCAAGAATACGCTGTCAGGACTGCAGCAAGGTAAGAGCAAAATGCCGGTGAGATAAGCATATGTAATAAAAATAATAGGGATTTTGATGATCACCGGGTTCTTGGCTGCCTCTGTATGGCAGTACAGCTATGCTATTAATTTTATTGCTGCACCCAAACCTAATACACCCCCGTCCCCTGCTGCAACAGGTGTTACGTCAGGTGATAGTAGTAACATTGCACCCAAGCAAAATAGAGTTAAACGCAACACATACTCAGACAATAAAGGTATTGATAATTATATACAAGATTCAGCACACGTCTCAAACAACATATGGTACCAACACATGACCCGCATTGGTAAGCAGACAACAGAGGACAGCTGCTACGTTTGCTCGTTAATACCATACGCCATGAGTGCGTCACGAACATTTGTTGCCACAGAAATAGATGAAAAGACAGCACAGTGCATAATATACTTGGCACTGTTCCAAACGAAAGGAAGATTTCAAGGGACAGTGGTGCATATGACGTGGAAAACAAGAGACTCGTACCCATATGAAAACAACTTCCTCAAGACCTATTTGAGTTACCACAAGAGCAGTTTACACGCTGAAGCATTCAGATACATAACAAGTGGCCCTGCAAAAGGAGAAACAAAGAAAGTAACACTGCAGTATCTACCATGTGAATGGTACGCCACTGAAGTTCCGGGTAAACAAGGATGTTGGGAGAGGCCGCTGGTGACGATAACCGGGAAGGTGTACCTGGACAACAGCTGGGAAATAGGAGTGATTGGCAGCAACATGGTAACAAGAGAAACTATCTCAACTATCGAGGCACACAACCACCGATGTTGGACGACGTGGATCAAGTATGTACCAATGCTCACGTGGGTAGAAACGGATGAAGACCCAATAACAATACTACCGCTGACTGCGCCCAAGGTATGCTACCAGCATAAAGGAGAGGTGGACGTAGGATATAACACCAACTGTGCAAGTGTGATGGAGTTACCTGAGGGGGGAGCAGGAACAGCAGTAATAATGGACCATTATTGGGCCTGTGGAGAAAAGGCATACCATACACTGCCTCCCCTGTGGAATGGTGTGTGCACAATGGTGCACGTCAATGTACCATCACGAGTGGTACCAAAGAAGCATGTCAATGTGGCGAACTTTCCCAAAATGGATGAAGGGGACAAGAGAAAGAAGAGATCTGCACCACTTCAGGAGGAGCAAGGGAACAGGACCAACAGCAATGATACTGTCCTAAATAGAAGGAAAAGACAAGGAGAACCACTGACAGGAAATTACCTATGGGGAAGGTCGGAAACGGCACTGACTTCAATACCGCCAGAACACAGACTATTCAGCAGAGCAGCAATGTTCTTCTCCTAAATAATACATCCGGGACTGCAGGCTTACGCAAACGCAAAATGGCTCCAGATAACTAGATGGGAACTAATGATGACCATAAATTCTACAGTGAATGGATTCAACGCAATAAAAGAGGAGCTGCGAGCTATAAGGATGGTAGCACTCCAGAACAGATATGTATTGGACCTTCTCACAGCCATGGAAGGAGGAGTTTGTGCAAAGATAGGACAATCATGTTGCACGTTCATACCTGCCAACGATGCTGACAATGGTACACTGACGGAAGCAGTTTCACAATTGGCCCAGATGCACTCCAAAATGATGGATGAAAGTAACGGTGTAAACAAGGATAAGAGCTGGTTTTCACTATTATGGTCATGGATGCCATCCTGGTTGTCAGATGGACTGAAAATTATAGTGGGTTGTACTATTTTGACTGGAGCTACGCTGATCATAATTAGATTTTGGAAGGTCCGGAAGGCACGTACCACTGACGAGTTGCTCGAAATGGTGGGAATGCACCCCTTGATGCCAGCAGATGACGGCCAACATACAGGTATGATAATACAGGAGAGGGAGAAGTTGCGCAACCAAATCATCACTAACCATCTAGACCCACCATCGGTGAAGATCGAGAACCCAAGAAACCCCAGGAGCTACATAGGGAGATGGGTATACTGTACTCCTGGAGGAACCTGTGAATATATGTATTGGTCATTTGAAGATCATGTAAACCACTATGGACATCTAGGAGGAATAACTAAGATATGGCGAGTAAGAGGAGATAACGAAAAGGATATGTTTGTGGTCGACAAGTCGACCAGAGGGGGGACTGAAGTGGGAGAATGGAAGACCAGGCTCCCGTCCTTCACCTCTCATGCTTGGCCTAAAGGGTCACGACCCAGACACCCGCCGCGAGAAGAGTTTGTCCATTTGCCAGACGACCAGATACCCTGGTACAAGAACATACGGATGTGTCCATCTACCTGCCCAGCAGCCCGCACTGGCCATGCCGACACCTGTGGCACGGACCAATTAGACCAAAATCTACACGTCGTTAGAGATGCCATGACGACCTAGACAACGGTAAGCACACCTGTGCAAATGTATACACTGGACATTCCTGCACCAATCTACACGAAGAATATACTCAGTGCTATGACGTAGGCGACAGGCAAACTCACGGACGTGCATCTTTATTATTTTTATATAGGCTTTCAGAATGCAGAAACGCAAGATGCGTCATGAACTCATCTATAAAGCTTGCTCACGCTTCTCTTAAAACCAGTTACCACCATGAGAGATATAATGAAGACACAATACTGGTCATGGAAATATATGGTACTGTAACCTAACGCACCTGTGCATCAGACGGACCCACTTATACACCAGGCCTGAGTAGGTCTCAAGCAAGAGCTCCCGTGGACGTTAACAGAACAAGAGTCAGGTTGCTGATCCTGCAGAATGAGCCTGGCGAAAGCAGACAGCCAAGGTCGTAATGTTGCAAACCCACATTCCAAAAGCAGATCATCAAGGGCACGATGTTGCAACCTCGCACGCTGTGCACCAACATCAAAGTCGCACCTGCGAATTAAACCAGGCACACAGTGGAAAAACAATATTAATTGTGCAGAATGCTGCCTTAAACACGGTCCCACCTCACGTGACCAAGCCGAACCTGACAAGATGCCAAGCCCAGAAGGAAGGAGGCGTCTGGATCCCTCGTTACAAGACACAGGCAGATACACTTGAAAGGATCAATGGACATCTGCGACAGTGGGAGTAGTCGGCCGTCCAGCTCATGAATAAGTCTTCACATTATCTGCATGTACCCATAGTGAAACATTGTTGCAAATTGCAGGTACACCGAGAGCTGGGAACAGCGATGGTCCCAGGCTGGGAAGCTCACGGGCGCACCAATCAGAACATGGGGCTCTTATCACTGACGCCATTAACATTAACCAATCATTAGGAGTCTTCATGTAACAATTCTCATGTATCTAATTGTAGGGACAACCCAGATATATCACCTGACTAACCCTCGACCACTAACATTGTTCTCTATACGTATGCTATACTAACCCTACCACTCGAGCAACCAATTAAGAGTGGCGATAGGTTTTTTGTTAACTTTCTAATGTGACGCGAGTAGCGCGTCATAATACAGTAAAAAGGGCCTGCGAGCCCACGATTGTGTGTGTGTGTCAGGACGGACGCGTACGCTCCTTGACCCATCCCTGCCGTTTTTGTCTAATAAACAGCAGAGTCACCTTGCTTCTTGCGTGTGTCTCATACTCTATCTCATTTGGGATATACGGGAGGAGTTGGGGCCTCCCTGCCCGGAGGTCTGCGGACGGCCCGGCCGACCCCGGCAGAATTTCCCCCCAACAAAGTTATAGAGTGTGGGTGCAGTGCAAGATCCTTGAGGGACCCCGCAGTGGATTGTCGTGAGAGTAGCGTTGGCGATGTCCGAGAAGACTTTCATGGCTCTTCCCTCTAGGAAGGAAGTGATCCAGAGGGCTGCTTCTTTGGAGAAGTTGGCTGAGTGTGAGGTGTGAAGTGAGAGTCTTGTGATCAACCAGATTGAAGGCGGCTGACAGATCTAAAAGGAGCTTGAGAGCAGGCTTGCCTTTGTCCATGATTTGGGTGATCTGACTCTTCAGATCTACCAGGGATGTTTCTGTGCCATGTCCTTTCCGGAAGCCCGATTGCCTAGTCCCGAGGATGGAGTGGGTTTCCAGAAAATGTTGGATTTGGCAGTGTGCGGCTTTGTCCAGCAGTTTTAGCAGGAAAGGCACTGTGGTTATTGGTCTGTAGTTGTTTGGTTGTAAGGGGTCGAGAGTAGGTTTTTTTAGGAGAGGCCGGACCCAGGCCTCTTTGAGGTTAGCTGGGATGATGCCTGTTTTAAAGGACGCGTTGATGAATGCCGTGAAGAGCGGTGCAAAGCAGTCTGCGCAGTCTTTGATGAGTTTAGGGGGCAAATATCGCCTTTACAGGGGGAGGGTTTGAGTTTTTTTAGTAGGTTAATAACTTCTGGTTCAGTGACGTCTCTGAAGGAGAAGTCAGGTATGGTGGGCTTAGACGAGGTGGGTGGGGTGTTAGTAGGTTTAGTTCCTGTCTGTAGAGGAAGTGCTTTGCAATGGTCTTTGATTTTCTTTTGGAGAAGGTCAATTTTGTGTAGCATGGCAGCTTGGATGCTGGTACACCAAGCTTCATCTTTGATTATTTCATCTGGTGTATTAGGGGGGGAGATGAGCTCATTAAAAATGGCAAAGATCTCTTTGGAGTGTGATTTGGCATTGGAGATACGTGTGTTGAAAGCGTTGGCTTTGGCATCAGTGATAGCTATCTTGTATTAGTGGGAGATTAAATTGAATTTGTTTTTGGTACTGGTACAGGGGTCAGATTGCCAGTTTTTTAGTGCTGCTCTTTTGTGGGATCGCATTGAGTGCAGTTCTTCAGTTGGTGTGTAGGGATTTCTTCTCTTTTTTCCATTCGAGTGGTGCTATTTCATTGATAGCTTTGGTGATGACATCTTTGTAGATGTCTGCTATGATATTGGGGTCAATAGCGAATGGGGTAGCTAGCTCGGGGGTATTGAGGTATGGGCACAGGTTCTCCTCTGTGAGTTTTTTAGAGCTTCTGACTTGTGCAGCGCTAGCAGGGGTCAGGGTTTTGTGGTTTTTGGTGATAGGAATAGAGAACTCGATGCAGTTGTGGTCAGTCCAGGGCAGTGAGGAGTTAGAGGTGATAGTGGAGAGGCAGTTATGATAAACTGATCACGCAAACACTACACAAGTAGGATGGAACACTTACGCACCTCTCGTGAAGAACAAGGATCCAAGAGGCATACAGTTCCTACAACCTTTCAACCTGACCCAAAGAACCAGAAAGGACGTACACGCAAGGAAGAAAGCTCCGACCGATTATTGGCCAGGGCACCTAAATCCCCACATGTAATGCGAAATGGTACACCATCACTGAAAACCAAATGAACAGGGGTTAAAATCTAAGACATCCAGCAAACTCCAAAAAAAAAAGTAGCCATTATTGGTTACAGATGGAAGGCAACAAGCCTTAACTGCGACGATGGGGACTGGAGATAAAACAACATTAAGAAAGGCAATCAAATTTGGCTGTTGGAATACGTGAGGCTTTGAGCACCTCACTAAATTAACCGATGTGAGCCCACGATTGTGTGTGTGTGTCAGGACGGACGCGTACGCTCCTTGACCCATCCCTGCCGTTTTTGTCTAATAAACAGCAGAGTCACCTTGCTTCTTGCGTGTGTCTCATACTCTATCTCATCTGGGATATACGGGAGGAGTTGGGGCCTCCCTGCCCGGAGGTCTGCGGACGGCCCGGCCGACCCCGGCAGAATTTCCCCCCGACAAAGTTATAGAGTGTGGGTGCAGTGCAAGATCCTTGAGGGACCCCGCAGTGGATTGTCGTGAGAGTAGCGTTGGCGATGTCCGAGAAGACTTTCATGGCTCTTCCCTCTAGGAAGGAAGTGATCCAGAGGGCTGCTTCTTTGGAGAAGTTGGCTGAGTGTGAGGTGTGAAGTGAGAGTCTTGTGATCAACCAGATTGAAGGCGGCTGACAGATCTAAAAGGAGCTTGAGAGCAGGCTTGCCTTTGTCCATGATTTGGGTGATCTGACTCTTCAGATCTACCAGGGATGTTTCTGTGCCATGTCCTTTCCGGAAGCCCGATTGCCTAGTCCTGAGGATGGAGTGGGTTTCCAGAAAATGTTGGATTTGGCAGTGTGCGGCTTTGTCCAGCAGTTTTAGCAGGAAAGGCACTGTGGTTATTGGTCTGTAGTTGTTTGGTTGTAAGGGGTCGAGAGTAGGTTTTTTTAGGAGAGGCCGGACCCAGGCCTCTTTGAGGTTAGCTGGGATGATGCCTGTTTTAAAGGACGCATTGATGAATGCCGTGAAGAGCGGTGCAAATCAGTCTGCGCAGTCTTTGATGAGTTTAGGGGGCAAATATCGCCTTTACAGGGGGAGGGTTTGAGTTTTTTTAGTAGGTTAATAACTTCTGGTTCAGTGACGTCTCTGAAGGAGAAGTCAGGTATGGTGGGCTTAGACGAGGTGGGTGGGGTGTTAGTAGGTTTAGTTCCTGTCTGTAGGGGAAGTGCTTTGCAATGGTCTTTGATTTTCTTTTGGAGAAGGTCAATTTTGTGTAGCATGGCAGCTTGGATGCTGGTACACCAAGCTTCATCTTTGATTATTTCATCTGGTGTATTAGGGGGGGAGATGAGCTCATTAAAAATGGCAAAGATCTCTTTGGAGTGTGATTTGGCATTGGAGATACGTGTGTTGAAAGCGTTGGCTTTGGCATCAGTGATAGCTATCTTGTATTAGTGGGAGATTAAATTGAATTTGTTTTTGGTACTGGTACAGGGGTCAGATTGCCAGTTTTTTAGTGCTGCTCTTTTGTGGGATCGCATTGAGTGCAGTTCTTCAGTTGGTGTGTAGGGATTTCTTCTCTTTTTTCCATTCGAGTGGTGCTATTTCATTGATAGCTTTGGTGATGACATCTTTGTAGATGTCTGCTATGATATTGGGGTCAATAGCGAATGGGGTAGCTAGCTCGGGGGTATTGAGGTATGGGCACAGGTTCTCCTCTGTGAGTTTTTTAGAGCTTCTGACTTGTGCAGCGCTAGCAGGGGTCAGGGTTTTGTGGTTTTTGGTGATAGGAATAGAGAACTCGATGCAGTTGTGGTCAGTCCAGGGCAGTGAGGAGTTAGAGGTGATAGTGGAGAGGCAGTTATGATAAACTGATCACGCAAACACTACACAAGTAGGATGGAACACTTACGCACCTCTCGTGAAGAACAAGGATCCAAGAGGCATACAGTTCCTACAACCTTTCAACCTGACCCAAAGAACCAGAAAGGACGTACACGCAAGGAAGAAAGCTCCGACCGATTATTGGCCAGGGCACCTAAATCCCCACATGTAATGCGAAATGGTACACCATCACTGAAAACCAAAGGAACAGGGGTTAAAATCTAAGACATCCAGCAAACTCCAAAAAAAAAAGTAGCCATTATTGGTTACAGATGGAAGGCAACAAGCCTTAACTGCGACGATGGGGACTGGAGATAAAACAACATTAAGAAAGGCAATCAAATTTGGCTGTTGGAATATGTGAGGCTTTGAGCACCTCACTAAATTAACCGATGTGAGCCCACGATTGTGTGTGTGTGTCAGGACGGACGCGTACGCTCCTTGACCCATCCCTGCCGTTTTTGTCTAATAAACAGCAGAGTCACCTTGCTTCTTGCGTGTGTCTCATACTCTATCTCATCTGGGATATACGGGAGGAGTTGGGGCCTCCCTGCCCGGAGGTCTGCGGACGGCCTGGCCGACCCCGGCAGAATTTCCCCCCGACAAAGTTATAGAGTGTGGGTGCAGTGCAAGATCCTTGAGGGACCCCGCAGTGGATTGTCGTGAGAGTAGCGTTGGCGATGTCCGAGAAGACTTTCATGGCTCTTCCCTCTAGGAAGGAAGTGATCCAGAGGGCTGCTTCTTTGGAGAAGTTGGCTGAGTGTGAGGTGTGAAGTGAGAGTCTTGTGATCAACCAGATTGAAGGCGGCTGACAGATCTAAAAGGAGCTTGAGAGCAGGCTTGCCTTTGTCCATGATTTGGGTGATCTGACTCTTCAGATCTACCAGGGATGTTTCTGTGCCATGTCCTTTCCGGAAGCCCGATTGCCTAGTCCTGAGGATGGAGTGGGTTTCCAGAAAATGTTGGATTTGGCAGTGTGCGGCTTTGTCCAGCAGTTTTAGCAGGAAAGGCACTGTGGTTATTGGTCTGTAGTTGTTTGGTTGTAAGGGGTCGAGAGTAGGTTTTTTTAGGAGAGGCCGGACCCAGGCCTCTTTGAGGTTAGCTGGGATGATGCCTGTTTTAAAGGACGCGTTGATGAATGCCGTGAAGAGCGGTGCAAAGCAGTCTGCGCAGTCTTTGATGAGTTTAGGGGGCAAATATCGCCTTTACAGGGGGAGGGTTTGAGTTTTTTTAGTAGGTTAATAACTTCTGGTTCAGTGACGTCTCTGAAGGAGAAGTCAGGTATGGTGGGCTTAGACGAGGTGGGTGGGGTGTTAGTAGGTTTAGTTCCTGTCTGTAGAGGAAGTGCTTTGCAATGGTCTTTGATTTTCTTTTGGAGAAGGTCAATTTTGTGTAGCATGGCAGCTTGGATGCTGGTACACCAAGCTTCATCTTTGATTATTTCATCTGGTGTATTAGGGGGGGAGATGAGCTCATTAAAAATGGCAAAGATCTCTTTGGAGTGTGATTTGGCATTGGAGATACGTGTGTTGAAAGCGTTGGCTTTGGCATCAGTGATAGCTATCTTGTATTAGTGGGAGATTAAATTGAATTTGTTTTTGGTACTGGTACAGGGGTCAGATTGCCAGTTTTTTAGTGCTGCTCTTTTGTGGGATCGCATTGAGTGCAGTTCTTCAGTTGGTGTGTAGGGATTTCTTCTCTTTTTTCCATTCGAGTGGTGCTATTTCATTGATAGCTTTGGTGATGACATCTTTGTAGATGTCTGCTATGATATTGGGGTCAATAGCGAATGGGGTAGCTAGCTCGGGGGTATTGAGGTATGGGCACAGGTTCTCCTCTGTGAGATTTTTAGAGCTTCTGACTTGTGCAGCGCTAGCAGGGGTCAGGGTTTTGTGGTTTTTGGTGATAGGAATAGAGAACTCGATGCAGTTGTGGTCAGTCCAGGGCAGTGAGGAGTTAGAGGTGATAGTGGAGAGGCAGTTATGATAAACTGATCACGCAAACACTACACAAGTAGGATGGAACACTTAAGCACCTCTCGTGAAGAACAAGGATCCAAGAGGCATACAGTTCCTACAACCTTTCAACCTGACCCAAAGAACCAGAAAGGACGTACACGCAAGGAAGAAAGCTCCGACCGATTATTGGCCAGGGCACCTAAATCCCCACATGTAATGCGAAATGGTACACCATCACTGAAAACCAAAGGAACAGGGGTTAAAATCTAAGACATCCAGCAAACTCCAAAAAAAAAAGTAGCCATTATTGGTTAAAGATGGAAGGCAACAAGCCTTAACTGCGACGATGGGGACTGGAGATAAAAAAACATTAAGAAAGGCAATCAAATTTGGCTGTTGGAATACGTGAGGCTTTGAGCACCTCACTAAATTAACCGATGTTAACCTCGGCCAATTCGATATACTCTATCTACAAGAGACATGACTGATTAATAAACCACAACTCGATGGCTTTGAACTAATCTTCAGTGCAGCAAAGAAAGAGGCGATCGGCCGTCCAGCAGCTGGTCTCATAACCACAGTTAGAGCAGGATCGGGCATTGATGTCTCCGAAGTGCTCTCCTCGCCTCATTGGATCCAGGCAATGTTCTAAAACTTTAAACACACAACAGGTGAATCACAGCACCTGAAAGTGGAGAAAATTCTCATAATCAACGTGTACTGGAACCCGGAGACAACATCTAACGAGGAATTTACTAATGTGATGCTCAACCTTCTGGATGAGGTGGATTTAAATAACTTGGAGCATTTTACAATCATTAACGGCGATTTCAATGTGGCTTGTGAAGGAATAGGTCAGCACGTCAAACATCACTATCAAAATCTCCCAGTAAGAAAATGTGGGAAGCTGCTGGATGAACTTATGGCAGCACATGATATGCATAATCTACACTGGCTGTGATCAAAAATAAATTTAAAAACTCCATCATGGATGAGACGATCTCAACAAGGGACGATTGACCATGTATATGTATTAGAGGACCTGCTAACAACTTTAGGATCGAGTCAACGCTGCTCAGCGATCACAACCTGCTCATCACAGAATGCCTTGCTTCTAGGTTCCAGGTTTTTTTCGAACAACCCACCTATCGAAGTGGCATCTGGGGGGAATTGCGTTAAAATCTCAGAAAAAGGCCTCCTAATTTATACCCAGTATAAACAACTGTCTGTTGATGGGCCGAAGACCACAAAAACTACTACGGGCGACTTGGATTATACACCCCTATTGACAAGGTTTACGATGACTGCGACGAAATTCAACGAAAGCAGCGGTAAATCACCATCACTGCTACAATCGGGATCTTGTTGAAAAAAGACAACTTCACAGACGACTTAAGAAAATTTGTCAGAAAGCACCGTCACCTGAAAACACAGCGAGATGGGCACTGGCCCTTCAAAACTACAGGAGTTGGCTTATTTACTATCGGCACAAACTCTACCACCAAGACGCTGAACAAATGCTTCGTGCAATTTGCGGGAATAAGCCAAAGGAGTTTTGGAACATGATTAAGGGGGCATCAAACAAGATGAATGATAACATACAAAACAACATGGAGAGGACCGCTGGATATTGCACTTTGCCACCCTTTATGCCCCGATATTGGGTGATACAATGCAGAATAAGACTCCTACTGGTGCGAAGACTAGAGACAAAGCCATCTGGACTATTCCCGCTGATAAAGAGATACATTTAAACAAAATCTCCAAATTGAATAATTCAAGGGCACCGGGTCCGGATGGGATCTGCAACCTGGAACTAAAAAAACATCCAGAGCTGTGGGCCAATATAATGAGCAAGATCTTCGCCAACTGTAACAACACCCAGGATATTCCACCATCTTGGAAAAAAGCAACCATCGTCCCCATCTTCAAGAGAGGAGCGACGGATGATCTGAAACACTATAGACCAATTGCTCTCTTGGATGTGATGGGGAAGGTGTTTGCCTCTCTGCCCCTGGAAGCCTTTTCAATCTGGCTCCGTACAGCAGACCTTGCAGACCCCTTTCAGAACGGTTTTGTTAAAAACTCAGGAACTACTACAAACATCCTGTTGCTCAGTACCATGAAGGGGAAAGTCTTGCAGGGTGGCCCTCCAATCTACATGGGTTTCATTGACCTTGAAGCAGCGGTAAATATAAATGTAAAATAAATAAAAATTGACCTGGTCCAAGCATTTGACCAGGTCAACAGACAATGCCTGTGGACAAAATTAGAATAAAAAAATTGCCCCTGCTCAATTCTGGACCCTATAAAAGCCCTTCATCAGGACACATCTGTACAGGTGCGTCTCAGTGCAGAAGGCCGTTTGTCAGAGGAAATCCAGACAGCGAGAGGAGTAAAGCATTTACAACTCCTATATTGCACACTACAGAGACTCAGTTTGTGCGGTCAGACATTTTCCACCATCGATAGGAGGCGCTAAAATAGCGAGACTCCTATATGCTGACGACATCTTTTGGATGGACCTTACTCCTATAGGCCTGCAACGCCAACTCGACAATCTGGTGCTCTACCTGACAAAAAACAATTTACAACTGGTCAAAGAAAAAACCAAAATTCTGATAATGGGCAACACCGTAAAAAGGTCTCAGAATCTTTCGCGGTATTGTGAAGGTCTTTGCTTAGAAAAAGTGCATACCTTCAAATATTTAGGAATAACGTTTAGCAACGACAAGGAGGAAAGGGCCATGCTGGATTCTTTGTGGATTAAACTAAAAAACCTTACCGGCACAAGCAAAGGCTGTTGATAGGAAACATGGCAGATTCTCCCTTATTCCTACTTTAAGATTTTTCAAGATGTAGGTAGTTAATCCCCTGCTATACGGCATGGATGCTATGCCTTTGGCCCCAAATTCAATTTGGGTTAAATATGAAAGTTTCTTCTGGTGAGGCGTTTTGGGGGTGCCCAAATCAACACTGATTGCACTTATAAGAAGAGAACTGTGTCTGGCATCATTGCTGGCAACCAAAATGAGAGCAACTCTAATGCTCTACAGAAAAGTAATAAACACCCCGGAATCTAAAGTTTTGGACCTTATTCGAAGGGAGACAGAAAGCGGGGATAATTGGATGCTATCCAAGTGGGAACAACTTAACCTGAACATACTGAAAGAACTAAACGTAACAGTGGAAACGCGGATTCAAAACCCTAATAAAGTCTCAAAAAAACTCTTCGAAGCCGATTGGATTCACACTCGCGAATTCGCCAACAGTTACTCCCAGACGGCAAGTTTACCATCGACTCCGATGAAACTTAACGAGGTACGAGGGTACCTAAAACAATTCCCTGACAAAAGGATAAGCAGAATATTCTTAAGATTCCGACTATATCAGTTGAAAACCAACGAAATTTTAGCCATTCGAAATCAAGTCCAATCGAATAAGTGGCGCTTCTGCAAAGTAAACGCTCAGGTGGAAACTACCAAGCACCTGTTGCTAGAATGCGAAGGACTTTTAAAAGAAAGATGTAGATTTCTCACAGATCCGCTGGTAAACTTTGGTTCTCTAGATTTAGATAACCTATGGGCTCTGTTGACAAGTGGAAACAACAAACGAGGTGTGATCGAAGTGACTCTTTTCCTGAAGTTGCTGAAACTGTAACACTCCAGGGAAAAAGAAAAAAGGGGGAACTTGAACGACTTCACTTTGACACACCTCTAACTAATTTCGGTTTTGATTAAAAGGAAATGGAACTTTGGCTCTTTTTATGTGGAGGACTTTTAAACTTCTTTTTGTAAAAATTGTAATTCAATTAAATCAAAAAATAAATAAATAAATACATAAATAAATAAATGACTGCCCCACCTGCTGAATTGCAATGTTGGGCACTGCATAATAACTCACCCACCTGCTGAGTTGTTTTGTTGGGAACATTGTAGGCCTCTTAATTGGGTGAAACATTCCAATAGTGGCACTCAGCATGGATGTTGACAAAGCTTTGACTGGATGGAATGGCACCATTTTCAATTAATCTAGTGACCTTTGGCTTCCTCGATTATTTACCTAAAGGTTCTTCATAGTGGCTTGAAAGCTGATATTAAGGTATAAGCACATTGTGGACAGGGTTGATCTCAAATGGGGAGCATGCCCATGACATTGTTTGAGAGTTTTACAAAAGTCCAATCTGTGACAGGACTTTAGAAGATTCACCCATAGGTGACCCGGGTTTCACCTCTTAGGATTGGCCTGAACTACACCAATATGGTGGCAATGGCTGAGCAGCCAGGCTTGGCCGAAACTACACCAATATGGTAGCAATGGTTGAGCAGCCAGGCTTGGCCTAAACTACACCAATATGGTAGCAATGGCTGAGCAGCCAGGCTTGGCCTGAACTACACTAATATGGTAGCAATGGCTGAGCAGCCAGGCGTGGCCTGAACAACACCAATATGGTAGCAATGGCTGAGCAGCCAGGCTTAGTTTAATGGGGGAGGAGGGCTGTAGGGGAGTACAAAGACCTCAGACTACACCTTTATTCAACAAGGTTATATAAAAATAGCAATGTATTACATACACTAAGGCACTACTGCTGAAACCGCTAGGTTCAGCTAAGTACAATTAGATGAACATTTATAGAGGCAGTCGGGGCTTTCTACAGTGGCCAAGAAAGCCCAAACTGCCCGGCTCCAAATCGCCACACTTAGTAAAATCAAACCCTTCATCCCCGCCGCTATTCCAGGCACTGGTCATCTCATGCATTGACGGGGGTAACGCCCCTCCTCCCCGGCCTCAACGTGCTCCCTGCCACGTACCTGGCTACCACCAAATCTGCCCACCACGATGTAGCCTGTCTTATCGGGGGTGCCCATAGATTCAACCACATCACGCCCACCCTACGCAATCTTTACTGGCTCCCCTCCCGCAAGGATTCTCTAACATATACAAAGCAGTCCAACGGAACTCCATCTTACCTGGCAGCCAAACGCAGTAACTCAAGAGGTTCCTGCACCTGCCATAGCTCAACCATCAAAAGGTTATAGTCCACACTTACCCATAAGGAAAGGAACAGAAAGCAGTCCTTCGCCTTCTATTCCCCATCGCTCTGGAACTCACTCCCCTGGAGACCTGTACTGCCCCTTTCATCACTTCCTCTCCCAGGACTGAAACCTGGCAATCCCCCACAGTACTGCGTTACTGTTAAACACGCCAGCCTGACGCTAGCCTCTGGATTCTCCTGAACTCTGTAAAGCGATCGGTTGCCTCCTGCAGTACTCTTTTCAATGGTAGACCCAAGATGAAAAATAGGGAAGTAAAATAGAGCAGCTTTCTGTTATCAAATGACACAATGAGGCAACTTGAAACATATGCAAACATTTTCCAACTCGTATAACTTTTGTGCCTTTAGATCAATCCTGTCTTAGATAGTCCATCCATATCTCAAAATCCTATGGGTCACTGGGCCACCAGTGACCAGGGCTTAGGAGGGAAAAGGGCAAGAAGACGTAGTGTTCAGAGGGGCAGGATCCAGCTGGAATTCCTACAGTTGCAGGTAAGTTGCAGTGTTGGTTGAAAATGGTTTCGGAGGTTAGGATGACCCCCTGAAAGTTTGCTCAAAGGACCAATGTCCTCAGGCAGACAGATTCGCTGCAAGGGTACAATGGGTTGTCCACCCCAATGTAATCCTATGGGGACCTGGGAGGGTCCAGGATAGCAGCAAACTGCAGTCCCCAGGATCACATAAACACACAAACAGCCTCCATGGATGTTTACCAGGAGCAGGACAGTGAAAAAGCAATGCAGCAGGACGGTCCCTTGGGATCAGGCAACAGCAGACCCAGTCACAGGCGTCTCAGGCTTGGCGACAGAAGAAGAGGACTTCAGTAGATCTGGCGACAGCTTTTGTGCAGATGGATACCCATCAAAGGATCTTTGCAGTTTTGGCTTGTTGGCTCCTTTCTCAGGCTCAGAAGAGTGACGGTTGTCACAGTGGTGCATTCTGGTCGGTTTCTCGATCCTCGTCTCTGGTGAGGGGACTTTGGAGATCAAATTCAAGTACATGCAGGTCTCGGAGGATTCCCTCGAAGTTCCTGCCAACCCATTCTTCTGCAGATGATGCACAGCAATCCAGCACGGTTGCCAGGGTATTGGGTGTTTGCAGGCCCTTGAGGTCACAGCACTTCATGGGGTGGTGCAAAATGCAGCTTGTCTTGGGACTGGTAAAGCCAACCAGTCGAGAGGAGGAAGTCATCTTCAAGAGACTATACCTGTTGCTTGGAATTCAATGTCGGGACAGCAGCGGTCACGCAACGGCTCTGGCGGTCATTGGAATTTGCTGGGGATGTCCTTCTTAATGCTCTTCTTCGGATCTTCTGTTCCAGTGGTGACTCTGAGTTTCAGCTCCAGGACCCAAGGATCTATAAAGGACCACTGGCTGAGGCCACCACTCACCATGCATGCAACATTCAAACTTGGGGATGGCTGTGCAGTGGGGCCAGCCAGCCACCCAGTGCAAACTGGTGACATGATTGTTATCATCCCTACCTCCAGAGCCTTCCCTCCACCCCTAGGGGAGTGTCCAGGACTATCCCCTCCAGCAGGGGCTGTGGTAGGAGTAGGGGTAGGGAAATGCATGCCCCTGTCCCTGTGCAACAGTAAAGAGAGCAGGCGATCAACCCCCTGCAGTGGGTGGCTGCTCTCAATGGCCAAGACAGGAGAGGTTTACCAATGTCACTGTGGGGATGCGCCTCGGCACCCGCAGGGGGTGATGGGCGTACCTGGGATTGGGGGCGCTGAGAGCCGAGGCAGCGGGCCGGCCCCTTCTTGCTCAGCTGTCACCAGCGCCGATAGTGAAGGAACCCGAGCCGATGCTGAGAAGCGAGCCAATGCTCGGGGACGCGGCGTGTCACTGCCGCACTCGCCTGCTGAGGGACCCGACCCCGAAGAGAGGAGGGGAGCGCAGGCCCACCATGGCAAAAGGGGGGGCGACCGGCCCTTCAGCGTGCCGCGGATTGCGGCTGGAAGACGCCCGGAGCCAGAGCCCGCCAATATCCGATGCGGCCACGTTTTCAATCACGTGATCGCCTCAGCCGTTCCCCAGGGCAAGGATGGGATCACGCAGGCACGGCAGCCTTTAAGGGAGGCGCGTCAATACGTCAGTGGCCAATGGGATATCAGCTGGACAGGGCTAATGGCGATTGGTGGGGCTTGAATCTAAGGAAGCCTATGAAAGCGCGCCAAGAGAAACTGACAGTGTTCTCTCTTTTCATAGGAAAGAGAAGAGGAGGAGGAACGGAGACCAGAGTGGTGGGCCTATCCGGACACCACGATATAGGACAAGGTTGGGGACTGCCTCAATATATTCTGAAAAGGTCAAACACTGGTGAAGGAAACCAGAGGACAATATTCTTTGATTTGTTAAGGACCCATCGCCTGTCTCCTGAAGGTTATTTCTCACAGTCACATATATTTTTATAGAAAGTCCACTGCTCACACCATCTAGTAACCCTTCATATGTGTATACATTTTTTTTACCATATATAACACGTCAATACACGTCAATACACAGTTCAAATAGATTCCTCACATGTATTACTCATGTTCAAATATTTGTCACTCTGTAATGAACACTCAATACATGTGTAAAAAATAAATCATTTAATTATGAGTTTTTGATGATGAGGAAACATTGCCATTGTTGTCACCACTATACACTACACACTTAAAATGCACAAAGTTATTCATGAAAAGGCCAAAATCATTGTCATTGCCCCTAAAACAGGGATTTGCGTGCAATTCTGCCTACAAATCCCCATTCGTCAAACAGGGATGTGTGGGCAGAACGGCACACAAATCCCTGTTTTAGACGCAAATAATTCCATGAATCAGGACCTTATACTGATGAACCATCTCCAAGCAATCCTAGTCACCCTAAATACCAACTACCTGCCTCACCAGGTCATAAAGGGCAATCTAGCACCTGCCTCACCAAATAATGCTAGGCAATCTAGCACCTGCCTCAACAAATCATGCTAGGCAATCTAGCACCTCCCTCACCAGGTCATAATGGGCAATCTAGCACCTGCCTCACCAAATAATGATAGGCAATCTATTACCTGCCTCAACAAATCATGATAGGCAATCTAGCACCTGCCTCACCAGGTCATAATGGGCAATCTAGCACCTGCCTCACCAAATAATGCTAGGCAATCTAGCACCTCCCTCAACAAATCATTCTAGGCAATCTAGCTCCTGCCTCACCAAATAGTGCTAGGCAATCTAGCACCTGCCTCAACAAATCAAGATAGGCAATCTATTACCTGCCTCAACAAATCATGCTAGGCAATCTAGCACCTGCCTCACCAAATCATGATAGGCAATCTATTACCTGCCTCAACAAATCATGCTAGACAATCTAGAACCTGCCTCACCAGGTCATAATGGGCAATCTAGCACCTGCCACAACAAATCATGCTAGACTATCTAGAGCCTGACTCAACAAATTATGCTAGGCAATCTATTACCTGCCTCACCAGGTCATGATAGGCAATCTATTACCTGCCTCAACAAATGATGCTAGGCAATCTATTACCTGCCTCAACAAATCATGCTAGGCAATCTAGCGCCTTCCTCAACAAATCATGCTAGGCAATCTAGCGCCTGACTCAACAAATCATGATAGGCAATCTAGCACCTGACTCACCAAATCATGATAGGCAATCTAGCACCTGCCTCAGCAAATCATGATAGGCAATCTAGCACCTGCCTCAGCAAATCATGATAGGCAATCTAGCATCTACTTCAACAAATCATGATAGGCAATCTAGCACCTGCCTCAACAAATCATGGTAGGCAATCTAGCACCTGCCTCACCAAATTATGCTAGGCAATCTAGCACCTGCCTCAGCAAATCATGCTAGGCAATGTAGCACCTGCCTCACCAAATTATGCTAGCCAATCTAACACCTGCCTCACCAAATTATGATAGGCAATCTAGCACCTGCCTCACCAGTTCATGATAGGCAATCTATTACCTGCCTCAACAAATCATGCTAGGCAATCTAGCACCTGCCTCACCAGGTCATAATGGGCAATCTAGCACCTGCCTCACCAAATAATGCTAGGCAATCTATTACCTGCCTCAACAAATCATGATAGGCAATCTAGCACCTGCCTCACCGGGTCATAATAGGCAATCTAGCACCTGCCTCAACAAATCATGCTATGCAACCTAGCACCTGCCTCACCAAATCATGCTAGGCAATCCTCAACAAATCATGCTAGGCAATCTAGCACCTGCCTCACCAAATAATGCTAGGCAATCTAGCACCTGCCTCAACAAATCATGCTAGGCAATCTAGCACCTGCCTCACCAAATAATGCTAGGCAATCTAGCGCCTGCCTCAACAAATCATGATAGGCAATCTATTACCTGCCTCAACAAATCATGCTAGGCAATCTAGCACCTGCCTCACCAAATCATGATAGGCAATCTAGCACCTGCCTCGCCAGGTCATAATGGGCAATCTAGCAGCTGCCTCAACAAATCATGCTAGGCAATCTAGCACCTGCCTCACCAGGTCATAATGGGCAATCTAGCACCTGCCTCAACAAATCATGCTAGGCAATCTAGCACCTGACTCAACAAATCATGCTTGGCAATCTATTACCTGCCTCACCAGGTCATGATAGGCAATATATTACCTGCCTCAATAAATCATGCTAGGCAATCTAGCACCTGCCTCAACAAATCATGCTAGGCAATCTAGCGCCTGACTCAGCAAATCATGATAGGCAATATAGCACCTGCTTCAACAAATCATGATAGGCAATCTAGCACCTCCCTCAACAAATCATGCTAGGCAATCTAGCACCTGCCTCACCAAATTATGCTAGGCAATCTTTTTTTTTTTTTTATTTGTATATGGTTTTATTAAACCTTTACAAAGAGCATCAGCATATAGAATCAGCACATAAAATAAATAGATACACAGTTACAAATTTACATAATTACATATTTAGAGTAATTCAGAGGGTTGAGAGTATTTAGAATTACAAGATCAAGCAAGAGCAAGCGCAGTAGCAGCAAATTAACCTATATTTTTTAACCTATATTTTAGGACAGCATGGTAACAGCAGATATATATCTATTCAAGATGGAGGTTACGAATAAAACTAGATAAGGCCAAACCCTCCCTACTTGTTCCAATACACAAACAGCGTTGCCATACTAGGTCAGTCGAGAGGCCTAGGAGTTGTAAATTCAAGGCATTCAAACAAGAGTCTCTCAGAACATGGAGATGAGTACAGAACAAAATGAGGTGTTTAGCCGTTTCAGGGACTAAGCCGCAAAATCTGCAGAAACTGTTAGCCGCTGTAATCTGTTTCCACCTCAGTTTAGTATCCAAAGTAGGTAGAATATTCCACCGTAGTTTGAGTAGTGTATGTCTGTGTTCCCGATTTGGGAAGATTTTAAGAATTGAAGAAAGAATACCTCTTTTTTTATGTTCATGGGCCAAGTGTGACATTGAAGTATATGCATGAAAGGCATCCACAGTCCGGCACCAGTCAAAGTCCCACAACTTCATTTTGGTTTTAGTGGGGTTAGAGATTAGTTGCTCTAAATCTGATCCGATATTGGCCAGAATATCTTCACAAAGCATAGCAAATTTGTATAAAAATCCAGATTGGTAGATGTTATTGCCAGCCAGTTCATATAGCGTGTTGGCAGTAGGGGCCTTCAGTTTAGCATAAAGCAGCAGCTTCCTCCAATCAACACGTGCTGTTAAAGAGATATAGCCCAGCTCGAAACGAATGGCGGCCAGGGGAACTGCATTGGGGACGAGTAAGACCCGTCTCCATATGTCCCCTTCAATACCATCCAATTTAGCGATGGTTAACCGAGTACCGAGCTCTAGGCCATATGTCAATTTTGGAGCGAATTTCCCCTCAAAAAAGAGTAAAGCAGGTCTAATGGAAAATTGGCCATATTTACGGTCAATTTTAAGGACCTGACTGGCCAGTACCTTAGCTTTATGCAGGAGAAGAAGGTTCTGCCCTTTTGAGCCTCTACTTGCTCCCAGATAATAGCCCAGGTAAGTAAGGGAAGTGGAGCAGGTTATAGTTGCACCTCCTAGCTTCCAGAGGTTAGTTTTCTTCCTAACAACCCCTTTAGATAAGGCCAGGATTTTGGTTTTCGCAGGATTAATATTCAATCCATTGAGTTGGGCATAGTTGGCGAATGCGTCCAACAACCGCTGTAACCCCACCTTGGTTAAATCGAATAGAACAAAATCGTCCGCATACGCCAACCAAATAAGCTTCAAAGTACCAATACACGGCGCTAATAGCCCCTCTTTCACAAGGTGCTCTGCTACGTCTGAAACATATTGATTAAACACCCAGGGGGCTAGCACACAACCCTGTCTAACCCCACGATGAGTGCGAACAGCATCAGACATGTCCCCCTTTTTGTTTAACCGGATTCGAACGGTAGAATTGTTGTATACCCCCTCCAGTAGGCCAATTAAGCCCCTTGGCAGGCCCCAAGCGTGGAGTTTTTGCCAAAGCCTATTTCGGTCAACACAGTCAAAGGCTGCCGAGAGATCCACTGAGGCCATAAAAATAGGTCCCCTAGTTGAGCTCCAGGCAGTCTCTTGAATGCACTTAACTACCAGTCCATTGATGTTAGTTGAGTGGTTTTTACGGAAGCCCGTTTGAAAGGGGCTCAAAGGATGGCTAGTTTTTTCCCAATCCCTTAGGTGTGAGAGAAGAAAAGCAGAGAAAATTTTACAGTCCGCATCAATCAAAGCGATGGGCCGATAGTTTTTGGGATCGGACCTACTACCGCATTTGAAGATCGGGATCACATATGCAGTGGACCAAGAGCTAGGACATATCCCAGTTTGCAAGATATCTCGAAACTCCATACATAAAAGATTGGCCCAAAGATTCGGGTCTGCTTTGAAGGTATTGTTCGTTAGCCCATTCGGGCCAGGGGCTCTTGATCGCTTACACCTGTGGATTAACTCCAAGATTGTATCAATCTCTAACGGAGGATCCCATTTAGGATGAGGGGCTATTGGGTCATAGTCAGAAAAGCTGGCCATTGCCGCTAAGGGGCTAGGAGCAAATCTATTTGAATAAAACTCCAGCCAGCCTTGTTCCGCAATTGGATTAAGTTCAGCAATGGCCTGGTTACCATCCTGTCCATTAACGATCTGCCAGAAGGCTCCCACATTAGCCTTCAGGATAACCTGTAACATTAGTTCCGAATCTTGTTGTAATAACTGATGTTTAATTGTTTTACAAAAATTCTTGTAGGTTTGTTTAACCTTCTTAATAAGGATTAGGCGAGAGGACAAGTCGCTTATTGTAGTTTGTAGTTTCCTAATGTTTTTGTTCTTAATGGTTTTTGCTGCTGCCACCTCAGAGTTATATTGATGTAAATGCCTAGTGACTGGAATTCGGCTTACAAGACTAGTGCCAATATCATCCACTGCCACTTGTATTAGGGTAGTGACCATTGCAGAATTAAAGGTAGCCAATTTCCAGTCCAGAGTAGTCTTATTAAGCATGTCCATAGTTTAGCATTCAGGGTTTCAATGTTTTTAGGGGACCACCGAATAGCAGATCCTGATAAATTTGGAGAGACCACGGTCGAATGGCAAAGCCGCCCCTTTATCAGGCAGATGTTAAAAGTTGCCGTTAATATACCATGGTCACTCCATGGATTCAGGAAGATTTCAAACTTCGAGCATCTTGTAAGAAGATAATCATCCACAAAGATGTAGTCGAGCATAGAGGTGGACAACCCCCGCCGCCAGGTATAACAAATAGGATTAGAAAAGGGTTGAGAGAGGTCACGCAGAGGTTGTAAACCAAGATTGCCCAATTCAGTGTACCAAGTTTGACTAGCCAGTTTTTTCCTTTTATCACATCGATCAGGGGGATACAGCTCACATAATACCCATGGAGAATAATTGAATAAACAATCACAGTTCAAATCCCCAGCTAGTAGTACATGACCTGAATCATTAGCCAGCATCCACTCCAAAATAATCTGCGAGATAAGAGACACAAACAACTTAACTTCACCAACCCCTGAGTGCCAGTAGATGTTGATAATTAGTAATTTTAGTTGGCCAGTACTTGAATTCAAAACTACCCCCAATGCCCCGTAGGGGAGACCCAAAAGAGCCTTGCCGGCTAGCCCAAAGCAGTTATCCACTGCCACCAATAAACCACCCGAAGGTCTACCCCTCGAATTATATTGGGCCGGCTGATCGAAAATTTGGAAGCCATCTAAACAAGGGGTGGAGGTCATCCAAGTCTCTTGGATACATATAACATTTGCGACTCTCAACAATTGTAGGCACTCCAAGTTCGAGAATAGATGTTGATTGCCTCTGGAATTCCAAGATTTTATACAAAAGGTCGACTGAGTATCTGAGGTCAGATTTGGGGGGGTAAGCCTAAGGCACAAGTTTTTGCCACAGGGTGGAGATGATGGCAGCCCAGTCAACGTCTTTGTTTTGTTGATTCAATGAGGTTATTGGTATAGGCAGGGAATTCTGGCCACCTGCATGGGTCCCTAATGGTTTAACTGGTAATTGTGGGAAAGGGGGCCCGTTGGTCGACAGTTCCCATGCTGCAGCCGCTTCAACTCTGAATCCCAATTCCTTCAGAGAGTCTTTTTGAGTAAGAATCAGTTCTTTGACAAGTGGTGACGCAAGGAACAGCATGCTCATATCCAAGGAATTACAGTCAAGGAAGGCCACTCTATCAATATCCTTAGAGGAGATAAGAGCAAGGGCTGGGATTTCAGAAAAGATAGATAATAAATTACACCGATTCAACCAGACAGGCTCTTCCAATTTCAGCAGGCTTTGGATCTTTATCAGGTGTAAAGAATTAGGTTTCTTATTGTTCGTAAATTCTTGGCATGTTAAAGTGCCCGTTGATAGATTTTGAGAACCCTTCATGGTTGAATCAAGATGTTTGGCAGCAGCAGGGGGCAACGGTCTGGCCTGTGGTTTATATAGGCGATCCACCAGGTTGCGAATCCCAACAGAGATTGTGGGGTGGGTAGAGGCGGGCTGATAGTTGGTATCCTGAGAGAGTCCCCTCTCCGATCCCCCGTCCAAGGGGGGGGCAGGGAGCAGGGGCTGGTTAGGTATTATATTCGCGAGAGGTTGCAAATGAGTGGGGCCCCAGTTAACCGAGATTTGATTAGGCCTTGAGGCTGACAAACTCTGTGAGGAATTTAGATCGGTAGCTTGGATCTTGACACAAGATAGAGGAGTTACTTCAAAAGTTGTAAATTTTCCAATACCACACCCCTGATGAAATTTAGTATGTTTTACACCTTGTGGAATGGAAGGAATAATAGGAAGTTCTTCTTGGATCTTAAAATTGCCAGTACCACTAGCTAGAGCCACGCCAGGAGCCAGCAGAGCTGCTTCGTAAGTTTTAAGTTTACTAGTATCAGCTCCAGTTTGTGATTTGCTGGGGTTTGCCACTTGTGCAACCATTGGAACCATTAAAGTTTGCTCACTGGACCTAAATTTGCCTGTACCACATCCCTGTTGAGGTGGTAACAGAGGGCACAGTTTTGGAGTAAGGGGGACGTGAAGAGTTTCACTTATAGACTGTTTGGGGGAAACCAAACAGAATTTTGGAGGGTTTCCTGGCCACTTGTCTAGAACATGAGTAACTGGAGGGTTACAACTATCGGTTTGAGCCATGGAATCAACCAATTTGGTTGTTGGAGGCTTAAAGATATTCGGTGAATTACCCTTAGGAATAGAGGCAGTATTCGAGGAAGTAGAAACCTTTGCAATAGATTTAGTGAAGAGAAAGTTGGTTTGTTTTGTAGCCATGTTCCGCTTGATAAGGCGCGTTTTGCGTGGGGCCGTCAATTTCTTGAGGGCTGGATGCTTAGTAGCATTATCTTGTGTACGTTTAAGCCCCTGAATTGGGAACAAGCTTGTTATAGGATTGGGCACTGTCAGCTGAGTAAGTTTTATAGTATTAAATAGGTCCTCAGCAGTATTGCGGGGAAAAGCCGATGACGTGGGCTTAGTGTGTTCGGAAAGAATTTCTTTACCAGCGGCATTTACTGTAGTAACTGGGGACAGAGTGCAGTTAGATTGACGCAGATTGGGGATCAAAGTAGGCAAACTTTGGATAGGGTCGGCCAGTAAACCTGTAGAAATGGTAAAAGTGTCAAGACCAGCCGGAATTGCTGGTAAATCTTGAGCATGAGCCGCAGCAATATTAGAGGGTTCCACTGTCAAGTTGTTGTCTGATATCTCTATAATTTGGGTATTAACAGTGGGTATTTGACTAGGTTGGAGAGCTTTCGCCCTGTGGAGCTTGCACCGGCCACCTCTGAGAAAACTCAGTGCTGATCCAGTCCACTTTGTTATTAATATCCACTAAGACATCTGTACCAATACAGTCAATTTTCAGATTAAGTTCTGTCATAGCAATTTTGATAGATTTGAGCTCGGACCAAACATTGTCATAAAGCTCAACAAAGGAGCTCAGAACAACGTTAAGGGCTGAAACTGTTGGGTGCGTCAATCGAATCCGTTCATCCACATCTTTTAATGTATGATGTAATTGTGGAGAATTTACTTGGTTCTGATCAGTAGGCACAGGAGCTAAGTCTGGATCATAGTCCAGTATGTTGTTTTCAGTGTCTTCAATAATGTTAGTAAGGGCGGTGGGTGTATTATCAGCCACTGGTTCTTGAGAAGAGAATCTAGAAATTTCCGGAATTCCAGTAGTGAATGGCAGGTTCATCGCTTTATCCGCACACTCAATTATGCTAAGATCAGTGATATTATTATTTCCACCAAAAAAAGCTCGTGTGGACATTGCTGAGTGATCTAGCATAGCATTGCCTCTAAAAACTTTAGGAAGTTTTATTTCTGTGCTGGTTGAAGTTGCTTTTAAAATATATTTGTCCATGTATGTCTGCCCAGGTACTTGTTGGTATAGTTTAGGCTTTCTAGGAGTTTTATGTACTACAATATCGCCTGCTATAGAAACAGTGGTAGTGACATCTGTGGTCTCAGGGTTATGAATCATAGCTTTATGTGTGGCTAATGGAATACTAGGTTCCAGGGTGTTTGAAATCGTAGGCTTTAACGAAGTGAGGGTGCAGGACATGGCATTATTTAAGGGAGAGGTAGATTCCACCGAGAATGGAACAATGCAAAGAGACTTAGAAGTGATTGAGGACACAGTATTAGATAATCTGCACTTAGCCATGATACAAGTGGAGTCAGCCTGTAAAGCCGGATCAGCTAAAATAGCGTCTGATAAAAATAGAGGGCCTTTTTGGCTGCGTAAACCAGATCTCATCGTAGGGTTGAATAAAATCAGTGTTTAAACGATGAGATAGCGTTATAGAAATAAAACTTTGCCACCAGGTACCCCCAAAAATAAAATACTAAGTTAATCTTAAATCTGGAGAACCAGAGACTAAGTGTGGCCGGATGTTAAAAATAGCAAATAGTATGAAAGATATTGGTCTGCAGCTCCACTGTCTCTAAGAACACAATTTCCTATTATTAAAAAATAAAAATAGTCAATGACAATAACTATATAGTTGATATTATGTCGGTGCGCAGAGAGCAGCCTGGCAGATTAATAGGTCCGGAGGAAAGTGAGTCTTACTAGTTGGAAATCGCCGTCCACGCCGAACAGCAGAACAGCGTCTCCAGCCCTTACAGCCTCCAGGGCTTAGCGCCACAAGGGTGGATATGCCGGCAGTAAATGCTGGGATCCAGTCACGTGATCGCTCACGTGTGCGCGATAGGCCCCGCCTCCTCCAGGAAGCAGGGGAGCAGCAAGAGCTTGGCTCGCAGTGCTGCTGGGCTCGAAATGGGCAGCAATCAGAAAAATGCTTCGTTCATCAAGCGCACCTCCAGAAAGTCAGGAACACACGCCACTCGGGCGGATAGGCCGGCAGTAAATGCTGGGATCCAGTCACGTGATCGCTCACGTGTGTGCGATAGGCCCCGCCTCCTCCAGGAAGCAGGGGAGCAGCAAGAGCTTGGCTCGCAGTGCTGCTGGGCTCGAAATGGGCAGCAATCAGAAAAATGCTTCGTTCATGAAGCGCACCTCCAGAAAGTCAGGAACACACGCCACTCGGGCGGATATGCCGGCAGTAAATGCTGGGATCCAGTCACGTGAACGCTCACGTGTGCGCGATAGGCCCCGCCTCCTCCAGGAAGCAGGGGAGCAGCAAGAGCTTGGCTCGCAGTGCTGCTGGGCTCGAAATGGGCAGCAATCAGAAAAATGCTTCGTTCATGAAGCGCACCTCCAGAAAGTCAGGAACACACGCCACTCGGGCGGATATGCCGGCAGTAAATGCTGGGATCCAGTCACGTGATCGCTCACGTGTGCGCGATAGGCCCCGCCTCCTCCAGGAAGCAGGGGAGCAGCAAGAGCTTGGCTCGCAGTGCTGCTGGGCTCGAAATGGGCAGCAATCAGAAAAATGCTTCGTTCATGAAGCGCACCTCCAGAAAGTCAGGAACACACGCCACTCGGGCGGATATGCCGGCAGTAAATGCTGGGATCCAGTCACGTGATCGCTCACGTGTGCGCGATAGGCCCCGCCTCCTCCAGGAAGCAGGGGAGCAGCAAGAGCTTGGCTCACAGTGCTGCTGGGCTCAAAATGGGCAGCAATCAGAAAAATGCTTCGTTCATGAAGCGCACCTCCAGAAAGTCAGGAACACAATCTAGCACCTGCCTCACCAAATCATGATAGGCAATCTAGCACCTACTTCAACAAATCATGATAGGCAATCTAGCACCTGCCCCAACAAATCATGCTAGGCAATCTAGCACCTGCCTCGCCAAATTATGCAAGGCAATCTAGCACCTGCCTCAACAAATTATGCTAGGCAATCTAGCACCTGCCTCACCAAATTATGCTAGGCAATCTAGCACCTGCCTCACCAAATTATGCTAGTCAATCTAGCAGCAGCCTCAGCAAATCATGCTAGGCAATCTAGCAGCAGCCTCAGCAAATCATTCTAGGCAATCTAGCACCTGCCTCACCAAATCATGCTAGGCAATCTAGCAGCGGCCTCAGCAAATCATCCTAGGCAATCTAGCACCTGCCTCAACAAATCATGCTAGGCAATCTAGCACCTGCCTCACCAAATTATGCTAGTCAATCTAGCAGCAGCCTCAGCAAATCATGCTAGGCAATCTAGCAGCAGCCTCAGCAAATCATTCTAGGCAATCTAGCACCTGCCTCACCAAATCATGCTAGGCAATCTAGCAGCGGCCTCAGCAAATCATCCTAGGCAATCTAGCACCTGCCTCAACAAATCATGCTAGGCAATCTAGCACCTGCCTCACCAAATCATGATAGGAAATCTAGCACCTGCCTCACCAAACCATGCTAGGCAATCTAGCAGCGGCCTCAGCAAATCATGATAGGCAATCTAGCACCTGCCTCAACAAATCATGCTAGGCAATCTAGCGCCTGACTCAACAAATCATGCTAGGCAATCTGACACCTGCCTCACCAAATCATGTTAGGCAATCTGACACCTGCCTCACCAAATCATGCTAGGCAATCTAGCAGCGGCCTCAGCAAATCATGCTAGGCAATCTAGCACCTGCCTCACTAAATCATGATAGGCAATCTAGCACCTGCCTCAACAAATCATGATAGGCAATCTATTACCTGCCTCAACAAATCATGCTAGGCAATCTAGCACCTGCCTCACCAGGTCATAATGGGCAATCTAGCACCTGCCTCAACAAATCATGCTAGGCAATCTAGCACCTGCCTCACCAAATCATGCTAGGCAATCTAGCACCTGCCTCACTAAATCATGTTAGGCAATCTGACACCTGCCTCACCAAATCATGATAGGCAATCTCATAGAGGCATCTGTCTCAATCAATACCTAAATACCTTTCTCAGTATGATATCAAATGAAGGGAAAAAGGCCTCTTCATACTCACTAACTCTAGAAGGTAGGGAGTTCAGAGGGCTGTTAAATATTGGATGCCTGGAGTTATCCACAAGTCAAGGACACATGGGAAAATTCCACAAATATGAAAAAGCCACCTATTAATGCACCATGATCTTTGCATCAAAAAGTATCAAAGATAGGATCAAATACTACAAAAAGGTTAAATGTCGATTTGTCATGCCTCACACCCTCTCCTGTTCCCTGTGGCGAAGATGGAAGAGGATGTATGTGAGAAGTGTGAGAAGTGTGAGAAGTGTGTTTAATAAAAGTGATGTTTCTTTTTCCCTTATATTACTTACATTATGCTTATATTACTGCAGGCAGCGTTAGGTAATACTACGTGTGTGTGGCATTAGTTGGCAATGCTTTCTGCATGCATTGTAAAAGGGAATGTTGCATTCTTTTAGTTTACCTGCGACCTACATTCCACGGACTATATGATGCAACATATGCAATTTATTTTGTTTACTTTTACCCTTTTGATGGTATTTAAGTGTATTGCAGCTTATGGTATAGGCAATTGTAAATGCAATGATTTATATTTAGTTTACAGTTTGTGCAGGGTGTGTGCTGCAATCATGTTAATGAATGATGCATGTGCCAATGTTTTTGTGGGACAGGACGGTGTACAGGTTGGTGTGCCTGGCTGGGAAGGTGCATGGTGGATGTCTGAAGATGCGTGAGTGCATGTTTGATGACATGGTTGGTGCATCTTCACCTGTAATGATACCATAATAATAACACCAAAACAAAACAGATGTGAGTATTTAACCATTTTGCAGGATTGTTAGGGTGAATGTATGGACTGCACCTATGTGCACATAATACTAGGTTTCCGCATAATAATAATATGATGTCTGTTGATGAAATGTTATTTTGCTCTGTTATGTTTATTATTTAAAGAGCAATGATGACATTTCATGATATAGCCAGGGCATGTCATAAGTTCAATTTTACTGACACTGCCTTGTTCAGTTGTCAGATGATATATGGGCCTGCATGTAGGCAGATGGAAATATGATTGATTATATGTTGAGTAGTGACACAGCATGTTTTGGTATAAACTGCGCCAGTGTCATGAAGGTTATAATGTGCCCTATACAATGTATAATAAATGATGAATAATTGCCCATATGTTTTGACTGTATGCAAGTGATGTTATTGCACGGTGGTTTGAGCGTATATGTGAGCATGCTAGGAACGCAGTTTTGTGCGTATGATAATTATAAATTAAACGGTTTGTTCTTGGCCATTTTGTTTAGTAGTTTGAATGCTTTCATATTTTGACTGCATTCATGTTTTGAAAGATCTTGTACACTTGGACTCAGAACCTGATCAGTCTCAGTCGCAGCGTTTCCTTTTCACACACTGTTTTCTTTCCCAGTTGCGTCGTTTACATGTGATCTTTGTTTTGTTAGTTCCTTTTCTATTTTTTCCCACTTTTACATGTTTTCTTTGAGGCAGTGGGAGTGTGTGTTGACGGTACAAATGGAGGATGCATATGACGGGTGTTTCTTTGGAGAGAATGGTAGTGTGAAGGGTTATGGTTGAGATGTAGTCGGATGTGCTGATGCATAGTTGATGGCTTATCTGGATGTTAGTTTGTATTTTCTGATGGGTGCGTGAGTTTGCGGATGTGCTGTGGGTGTGGCAGACCCGAGTCTTCATGTGGCAGATGAGGTGGAATGTGATACGATTGCATGGATGTAAGTGGATGTTAGATACGTCAATGTGGTATATGCTTGGAGAGTTGTGAATGTGGTTTGGTTGTTTTATGGTTGATAAGGTTGATCCTATGGTTGTTTCAGCGTGCCTGTTTTGCAGTTCCTGTTTGTGTATTCCATTCCGAAGAAAGGGAGATGTGTAGTATCTGGAGTATTGGTCTGCGCTGAGTGCACACTGTGCAGACAGTAGAGTGTAGTGATGTCACCTAGATATGAAGGGACATCAAGATTCCAATTGTTACAGCTGGTATTCTTCAGGATGGGAGAGCTTACTGACAAGATGTGTTATACCTGTCTCATTTAACTAAGCTCACCCTGTACCTTGTAATAAAGCTTACTACTATTATATAAACTAGCCTCCAGCATTTTACCTGCTCCTCCAGTGCCGTGAATACTACACCTACCAAAAAGCCGGTGCACCCAGATCCTTCATGATACCACAAGTAAAACAGGGTGGGGAGGCAACTGCCCTACCAGGCAATCCCTGCGGAGCCTGGAAAACGGCCAGAACCCTGGCCTGCAATAGGAAGCGGCCTCCAAAGAACCCCTCGCCCGCAATGCTTTGAGTGTGGGGAATGGGGCCACATCGCAAGGTTCTGCTCCCGGAAACCGAAGCCAGAACCCATGGAAATTGGGACCATTCAGTCACAGGAGTTCCGAAGATGGCGCTTACCTTATATGATAGAGGTCACTGTGGACGGACACCCAGACCAGGCCATGATGGAGAGCAGAAGCCACCAGACAACGATCCAGCCACATGTGAGCGATCAAGAAAATAACCAGGTGAGAAGAATAGCTGGGAAATGGGTGCATGGGGATATTAAAGAGTATCCTTCTAGGGACATTACTCTAGGTATAAAAGGGGACAGGGTTCCCGTAAGAGCAACACTGATACCTTCACTTTCCAGCCCCATTATTGATAGGTGCAGACTTCCCGGGATTCGAAAAATGGTTAAAAGAAGCACCCTATTCCGGAACAGAACTGGAAGAATACCCGCTTAGGGAGCATTTGTCCCGAGCACCAAGAAGAAAAATCAAGGCAGGATGGAGGGCTGAAACCCAAGACATAGATCTCATAGACTGGAGAGTGGAAGATCATATATCCTCAGAGTCCTGTAGAGTCCCAGTCTGCCCAGGATTCTCTGCTGTGTGGAGCTGATTCGCCGTGTACTCCTAGTGCTGCTGTTCTACAGAGACTGTGTGCTACTGGCCCCTTAACTGGTCGACTCCACCTTTAAAATGGTGTAGCTGGCGCGAAGTGCCGCGCGCAGTCCCATAGAGTCCCAGTCTGCCCAGTCCGCCTCTGGACGCTGTGACGCAGAAGTGTGTCTGCCCAAGGGGGTGAATTTCCATGGCGGATCCTGCTTCTGGCCCTCAAACGCGGCTCAAAACGTTTGAACGTCGACATATGAAATCAACGACGGCTTTGGAGATTGCGTGTGTCAACATTGTCCCTTTAGAGGTAAGCGATAATGCCATGCCGTCGTCCTCACTGCTATGCGAGTCTCTTCTAACAGTACAACTTGCGCAGGATACTGAGTCGGAGGACATTTTTTCAAACAATGCTTACCCAATTAACAAGAACCGTACAGTTCATCAATTACGGTCAGAAAAGAACAGCGTGATACAACAGCAATTAAGTGCGAGACTTGTAAGCCCCCCTCAAGTTAATCAAAAACGCAAGCACCTGAGCATATTAGATGAGAAAAATGCCATTGCTTCGTTGCGAACTGAAGCCGTGGCCGTGGCTAATGCATCAATGAATGCCTTCACAGTTAAACATCCAGAAACTATAAACGACCCGACTCACCTCCAAACATTGTTCGATGTCACCGACACTGAGCTGCTGGCGTTTCGATTGTCGGGGGCGTCCCTGGAGCTGTGCGAGCCCTCGGAGGCTCCCCGTGCACCGGGGTTGAGCTGTGGTGTGCTGCCACCCACGGGGCCGTCGGGCGATGAACGGGATCCCGCGGCGCCGCCGGCGGTGGGGCAGAAGAGCGCCGTTGACGTCGCAGCTGCTACCACGCTGGGCGATTGCCTGGACAGTCTGGGTGTGGCCCAGGTGGAGGCAACACTAAGCTGGACGTCATTACAGCCTGCAACGCCGCTTGAAAAATGTAGATTTTTCCCTTGTTCTAAATCATCGGCGGGTGTTCCCATGGAGGTTTCCATGGACCGTAGTGTTGCTGAGGACTGTAATCATGCTGCTGCCGATTTCAGAACGAAGGAAAGCGCTGATAACTTCGCAGTAGATTCACCAAAAGAAGTCTTAATTGGCAATGGGAGTGCTGTGGTCTGTAAGCAGAGTAAGGCGGGACTTTTGCCTAACCGATCCTCTCTAACACACGATGTTGCTGCCCGTGAAGCACGGGTAGCTGAACGATTAAAAGAGGATTATTTGGCTGTTAGTGCAAAATTAATCGACAGCTATGTAAGCAATTCAAAAAAACAAAAGTGGTTGATACATGAAAATGAAGCATCAAATCCGTTTCACACTGCACTGGGAGGCGGCTCATCTTACCCTGTGCAAAACACTGGCAAAAGAACAAGCACGCCATGTGTAAAAAATAGCCAGTTAAAAATGTTTGCCTCTGAAGATATGGTTTTGCAAACACCATGGATCTATTGAATCAGCCTGAGTTGACGTCACTAGAAGCTCTCCAAAATAATACCAATAAGTCATTGGTACTGAATGACGATCAGGCCAGTACGAAGGCAACAACAAAAGGACCAGAGACGGATTCTGCAACGAAGGACTCTATATCCGTTGCAGCTTCCATGCAGACCCACAGCAACGTCCTGGCCACGACTTCCCTGTTGCTGATTCCTTTTATAAAATTGTATGAATCATTGAATGATTCCTTGACTGATCAAGGTGTATTGATAGCAAAGGTAGATACGAAATTGACGTCATTAACGCAGAGCTACTCCCTACTGCAACAAAAAAGTGAACTAGAAGCAAATCTAACATTACAGTGGCAAAGCAGACTAGGGGATCTGGCAATGAAGGAGCATACGAATTCTGCTGATACGATGGATGCCATTTTAGAATGCATGAAGTGGTTTCGTCATTTAGATAAGCAACACCTAGGTGATGGATCATCTGTGAATAAGGTACCTGGTGACCATAATCGTGTCTCGGAAAGAGTTCAAGAGAAATTAGTGACAGTCAGAATAGAGACGGCTGTCACAGACGATGAACCCCTGAACTCTGACATCCGTACGTCACTAATGTCAAGCCTCCCAACAACAAAAAAGGGAGAAAAGATGAGTGCACAGGTGGCTGACGAATCAAGTGGAGAAGTCATGGTCCAGGCGATGCTCCAGAAGTCTAGGATGGGCTCATCTCAAACTTCTACACAGGCACCAAAATTGAACTTGTTTGACATCTTTGTAGCAGGTGCCAAAACTTTACACCAGACCTCCGACGCTGTGAAGGTTGCGATAAAAGGGAAGCTTTCAGCAATCATCCGCCTGAGCAAACAAAATTCTGCAAAATCCAAACAATTTATTCGAAATCTGTCAACTGCTCCAAAATTAGGCCTCTTCCAGCGTAAGAGCTCGAAAGAAACTCTTAAACCCGTAACAGAGAGTGTTAATGTGTCGCTGGAAAATGCAGGCCAGAAGTCGTCAATTCAAAAAGCGGTTCCAAATCCGAAGAAAAGATTGCGGCTGGATTCGCAAACCATTGAAAATGCTTCTAACACCTCTATATTGGAGGAATGTGACTGGTCGATATATTCACTTGATACCGATGAAGAACTCGAGAGGTCTGCAGTTGCCCATGCACAGGAAAAGCCTATTGATATGAGTAGTCGCATGATAATGAACCCTTCCCAAATGGCCGACGTGTTAAAATTAAATCCCAGCACACATAAGTCGTCTGCAGGTCGGTCGACAGTTGAAACGACATACGATAACAAGACAAAGAAAATTATGATTCACACAAGACAACGTGGTGAAAGTATACTAAAAGATGGTCAAAGAGCTGTAAATAATGTCTGTTTACAACCTGAAACGGGCCTAAATCCACGACAGACTTGGGCACAAAGATTGAAAAAAACACATCATACAGCCCAATCGCATATTGATAGAGGATTGCCCCATACAGCTAGAACTATCAAAGTGCGGATAGAAAATGTTTTCCCTGATGGAAACGAGGTCAACTTAAACAGGGGCAATGTGATGCGCCTCCTACATGCAATTCCATCTTTGAGAACCATTCAGTCCGAAGATATCAGTATTGTTGAATATATATCAGAAGACTGTTCAGATCAAGTCCTGCTGCATATCAGCTCTCAAGCCGTACAAAAAACACTTTTACGAGCGAAGGACAAATTGTGTTCATATGGCTTCGACATTACCTTGCAGAATGAAGATTGCAAAACCTTGCATACTGAGAGATTGTTATTGGAGATTGATACACGTACAACCAATGAAAAACAAAGAGATATACTCCAAGACGTTTTCAAGATACAGCCTTTGAAATCCAATGTTGGGTCATCAGTTACCTTTGAGGCCACGAATGCGAAGACTCATCGATTGTAACTCAGTCAACTGCCCGGAAAAGTCAGTTGCGAGCTGATTTCCTGGAATAGGCGCGGTTTTAATCATCTATTTCACAAATCCCCTGTTGAATTAACAAAATAATTTTGCAATATGTTTACAGGAGACGTGGCTACGGGAGTGTCCAGTGAGAGAAGGCTATTCAATGGCATTAAGTCCTGCAGGGAAAAACCTCCAAGGGCGACCTTTTTCTGGACTATTGATAATGTTGAACAACTCATTCGACTGGGAAAAAAATGAAAGAATACAGCCCAAATTTGTTTATCCAAGGAATCTTGTTAAAATTAAAAGTCAACAACATAGAGAAGGATGAAAAGTTGTTACTGGTTAACACATATTGGAATCCAAAGATGATATCAACAACATGCTATCTGAAGGCGTTGATTGAAGTAATTGACTATGGAATCTTGAGCTACCATTACCTGAAGATAATAATTTGCTGTGATTTAAATTGTTCCTGGTTTAATAAGGTAGAGCCCATGAATTGGTCGAAAAAGACGAAAGTTGATCCAACTTTTGAGCGTAAAAATCAATGGAACCAGGCAATGAAATCTCGCAATTGTGCAATGTTAAATGGTTCGACGAAAAGTGACAACCCTACAAATGCCACTTGGCATGGTGGACGAGTGCATAAAACTCTGGATTACATATGGATATCTAATAATTTATGGCCAGACATTGAAGATCTTAAAATACGTACAACTGATAAAAGTGATCACGACCGGCTCGAGGTATCCTTGCAACTTGAAAGTTGTATGTCAGTTGTGTCTTTAACATCAAACATTGAAGTAAATCAAGGTGGAAATCGTATAAGAATAAATTCTAAGCAATTAACCAAATATGAACAAATACGGGAGGGTAACTTATCTCCAAGAAGTAAGATAAACCGGGCCCCATTACTAACAAGATTTCGAATTGACAAAAAAATCAGAGGTATAAAATTGCATGACCACAAACATGCATACAGTGCAACTGTCCACCTTGCAAAAAGGCAATTGCGTAAAGACAGAAGACAAATCTGTCAATCAAAATGTGCCAACGCTGGAACTGAAATAAAACGAAGGCACAGGTGATACAGGAATTGGATGAAATCATTTGTCATTTGTCATAATAGGTGATCAAGAAAGAGGTGAAAATATGCTGAATCTGATAATGCGTCACAATTCGAGAGAAGTCTGGAAAATCTTAAACAATGGCAAATTATCCAAAGAGATGATACTACTTAATTGTATTTCAAAATCGACGTGGGAAGACCATTTTGCTGCAGTATACAAGACCTCTTCTCAAAGTGAAGTTTTTGAGCCGATACATAGGCCCTCATTACGACCCTTGCGGAATTCGGAAAACGATGGCGGAAATGCAATACCGCCATCGAATAGCGCTCGGTGCGACTATGACCCGTCACCGCAAAGTACGAAGCCATTAGCGACACCGTAGTGAACGCCAACGCTAACTGCACCAAGCACGCGCGCGCGCGCCATGCCAAACCGCAAACACCACCATGGCGCAAGGGTACGCCAATTCCGACCCTAGCGGACATGTACCTTACGCCATCAAGCATGGCGGAATGTACCATTCCGCCATGGTGAGAAGTACGGCATCGCGAATCAACCGTAAACGGCCCCACTGAGTGGCTGTACACCGCTCCCTGGCCACAAAGTACAACTCCCCGTAGGTGCAATGAAGTCACAATGCAACCATTGAAATGTACAAGTCACCCATGCATGCCAACGAACAAAAGAAACACAACAGGGGCCAATGGGAGCTGCAGGGCACAGATGGCACGAATACAGAAGCCATCCCAATGGACATGACCACAGTCCCCCACCAAGAAACGCACGCAAACACAGGCACCTGTGACCAGCAATATTCCGAGAATCACATCATTCCACCAGTCCACCTGGCTGACCGGCATCTGTTACACAAAACCCAATCCCCCGCCCCTGAGCATGACAACATTCAAACTGTCATATTGGCAGCCCCCATCCCTGACCTCACGGGCTTCGTAGGCAAACGCGCCCAGTACAGTACCACGCAACTAAACTCCGAAGCTGGAACCCAATGCAGATCTCCTCACAATACATCGCCCCCCAAATAGGCATATGCCACATCACTTGCAAAGAAGAACGCTACACGGGCCAAATCAGAATAGAAATTTAATGCACATCAAAATCACCAAGCCCATACAGCCATCAGGCCATGAACTCCAAAACACTTTTCACCATTGTGGGCTGCATCCGCAAGAAATGACCAGCCACTACTTGTGTGACGCCCTGTTCCCTCATGGTACACAGAGCCACATTCACGTACGAAAAGGCAACATGGAAGCGCACAGAACCGCAGGGCCGTCCCAATGGGGAGGCACTAGTCCAGCTGAAAGGCCGAAATGTTGCTCCGAGCCACCAGTACTGCGTAAGGGCATGTGGGCCATTGGCGATCGTCCCATAAGATCGTAATGCTGCTCCACTGATTAACACGAAGCAGCAGGTGTCGGGAGTAAAACCCATCTGCAGGAGTGGCATACAGATGGCAGTGGCAAAAGGGGAGGAGATACCTGTCAACCAAAAGAAAAGAAAAAGAACAGAATGGCCATCAGAACTACATTCCAACAACTCACTTCAATGATCACACTAAATCCACAGCCATATGCATGCTAGCCCACTCCAAAGGATCATCACCACCCCAAAACCACTTGCGACTCATAACCATCTATATCGAGGTGCAAACACCATCACAAACGAGTGTACCTGTGCATGCGTCTGTCAAAACAGAATCCATCAGATGGGAATGTTAACGTGCATGGACACAAGTGTCTGAGGGCGCGTCGAGACAGGGAGGGCTCAACAAGGCCAGATAGACGATGGTCCCACTATGGCAGCCCTGCATCACATAGCGTAGGGGAGGCGGATAGATCCCAAGAAGCCCTGTACATGGCAAACTCTGTATCAAATCACCTGCCCATGCATCCATTCATCATTCCCTCATCCCGGGATTAAAACGCCTGAATATTTACTCACATAACATTAGAAATATCCATTGAGTCTGTGCGTTATGCAGCCTGCAAAATCCACAGTGCCCCAGCCCGTAATTCCAGTGTAGTGAAGTAAAATGTATTTGGGAACGTCCGGCCTCATCGCCCACGTCGCTATTGCGCATCCCAAACTATTCATATCAATCATTGCATCCTCGCCATGGCCCCTGTCTCAAGGACATTGAACAATAGTACGTTATATTTGCAGTCAGACCTATGGGCATTTCCTCACCGCTAGCTGAAAACCGAAAGCGCCGCCCTTCGAATTCCTCATTTGCAACATCACGTCGAAGAGGCATCTGTGGCCGTTTGAAATCACTAATTATTCCATCGAGTGCGGCTGTGTGTGAAAATGGCAACTGCCTTCACCCACAAATGGGACGCCCCGCCCGTTGTTGCAACTCGGTACAGTGATGCATGAGGGCCCACCGCTACTCGAGTACTACGTTCCACTGACCCATCACAAGTCTGTTCGCGACTGCACAGATAGTATGTGAAACAATGGGACCACAGCAGAATGAACATATCAACCAATCTTACACGGCCATCGGGTACAAATACATGATTGCAATAGCAAGATGCCATTCCCCGATTTGCAGCGTTGTGCGCGGGACGTGCTCGGCCAAAGGGGAGAGCAGTTTGCACAGGTGGAATTAATCACCACAGGTGGAGGCCATACAGCCTGAAAACACATAAATTGCACAGCCAGTCTCCTCCCACAACCACACCGAAATGCTACCGGCAGGACTCGCGATGTTGGCCCTGGGGGACTGTTAGGATGTGCAGTGTTTCCAATGTTTACCTGTTAAACCATGAGTGTATAATATTTCCTTCACTATGTCTATTGTCACTTAGATACTATAGAACATAGAACTGCATCTTATGTAGCAGGGTTCCAAGGAGAGCCAGTGAAGAAGCAGGGCCTTAGTGGGAAGATTGTACTCCTCCTGCTGGGGGTCGTCTTATGTCATCAACTTGCAAATAAAAGGTTCTTTACCTTTAAACTACTGGTTATGTGAAAGCCTCCCTTTGTACATAACATTTGGCGACGAGGATTTTGACTGGGACCCGGAGGACGACCCCCAGCGCCTTTTCTACAGATCTAGTGTGCTGGCTGTGGAGCGGAGCCAGCCTGACTTGCCTGAGGGAGGGCCTTTTTCAGTGGATTGACGGCCTGACATCCAGTGTGTGGCATCCACCGGAGGGACATTGCTAGCGCCAGAGGAAAACCCCTGGAGGCTCCGTGGTCTGTGGGAGCTGGAATTGGACCCCTGCAATTTTGTTGAACTTGTGGAGACTGGGCTGGCAAAGACACGGCTTTGGCACTTTTATAATTGGATTTTGGGTTGTGTGTTTTCTGAGCGGCCATTGGACACCCTGGCCCCACACTGAGCAAGGTTGAGAAAGGAGTCGCCGCCGATGACCCTGGTGAGGCGCTCCAGGGTGAGTACATAACCAAGCAGCTATCTTTTAATTAGTGTCACCTACCTGATTGGGTGGGAGCTCTATTGGTTAAACCAGAATTGCAAGCTTGTTATTCTATTCTGCAACTTTGAGACATGGCAAATGTGCCTGCTCCTGTGTTTTTTCTGGCAGTGCCAGGTGAACCCAGGGTTAGATGGGAAGACTGGAAGGAAGGATTCAGCAAATATGCCTTAGCAGTGTTTGGTGCCAACTACTCCAATGAGCGCAAGGAGGCATTGCTATTTCACTGTTTGGGAACTGCAGGCCAAGAGGTCTTAAAGAGATTGCCGGAGCCTTCTGACATTTTGGATGCTGGTCCATATGAAAGGACATTAGCCAAACTGGACAGGCATTTTAGAATGGAGGAGAACATTATATTGGAAAGATATAAATTTGCCACGAGAGAGCAGAAGAATGGGGAAAGTATCGAGGATTTTGTCACGGCTTTAAGGGGCTTAGCAGTGAAATGCAAATTCACTCACTGTCAGGATGAGCACTTGAGAGACCAGCTAATGATTAAATGTTCCAATGACAGTATTAGGAAAGAACTATGGAAAGAGAGGAACCCCACTTTGGATCGAGCAATTGAGATAGCGAAAATGGTGGAACACACAGATAAGTGCATTGAAGTTCTTCAATCGGATACTGTGAACAATGGTAAACCCAAGTTGGATGAGAGTCAGGGTTCAGTGCTGAAGGTGTCAAAGGTTGTTCAGAGGCAGAGTACGTGGAATCCAAGACGCGCCTCGCAGAATGCTAAAAGGAGCAAAGAGAACAGACCGGCAACTGGCAGAGGATGGCGTCAATGGGTTCCTGCAAAAGATAGCAGAGGGATTCCCAAAGACATGAATTCTTTCAAGATGGTTAGGGATTCAGGACAATCCAGAGGTTTTCCAGGGAGAAGATGCTTTAGATGTGGAAGCTTGTCGCATATAGCCTCTGATAAGGATTGCTTTGCTATTCATATCATATGCAATGAGTGTGGTGTGAGAGGGCACATTGCCCGATGTTGTAGAAATTTTAATGCTGGGTCAAATCAAGTGCATGAAATAAGTGCAAGTTATGAAGATGAGTCATATTGTGAGGATGGCAGAGAAGTGGTATTTACAGTGAATGCTGTCAATGGCAGAGTGAAAATGCAGAAACCTTATGCTGAGGTTGTAATTCGAGGTGTACCCGTACGCATGCTAATGGATAGTGGTGCTGACTACACCTTGATAAGTGCGGAAGTGTGGAGGAACAAATTCGATAGTTGTACTCTGTGGGAAAATACTGTTAAAGCAAATGCTTATGGAGATGTTCCCATAGATATTATAGGTTGCTTTGATGCTGAATTACAGTTTAAGGACAGGAAGGCCAAAGGTTGTGTGTATGTTACCAACAGAGGGGGTGAATTGTTGTCATGGAGTGATCAAGCTGAATTGAAGATAAGGCTTGAGGCAAGTCATCCCGAGCAGGTAATGTCTGTTGCGGGAGGAGAGCCCACAGAGATACAAACCACGTTATCTGGGAAATTGGGGTGTCTCAAGGGCTTTGTACATGTAATTCGCCTAAAGAAAGGAGCTGTCCCTAAGATTGCAAAACTGCGAACTATTCCTCTTGCTCTTAGAGGAGATGTAGAGGAAGAACTCAAGAGAATGGAAAGAGATGGTGTCATTGAAAAGATAGAAGCATCTGAATGGGTCAGTCCTATAGTTGTAGTCAGAAAAGGCAATGGGTCTTTGAGGCTCTGTATAGATCTTAGACATCTAAACAGCATGGTTGTGGCAGACAGGTTTCCCCTTCCCCGAATAGATGATCTGATGGTGGGAGTAGCTGGGTCAAAAGTGTTCTCCATACTAGATCTTAAATCGGCCTACCATCAGGTTGAATTGCACCCTAATTCCAGGGATCTCACCGCCTTCATCACCCCGATTGGATTGTTCAGGTGTGTTCGCATGCCATTTGGTTTGGTCTCAGCCGCAAGTGTGTTTCAGAGTATTATGCATAAATTACTTGGGGGTGAAAAAGGGGTGATGTGTTATCAGGATGATGTTCTTGTATGTGGGAGCGATGAGAAGGAGCATGATGTTCGTTTGAAAAGAGTTTTGGATATTTTGAAGGAGGCAGGCCTCACCGTTGCCTTGGAAAAATGTACTTTTAAAGCCAACAAAGTGGTGTACCTGGGTCATGAGATCACTGGGGAAGGGGTTAGACCCAAGGAGGAGGCTATTGAGGCCATAAAAAGAATGGAGGAGCCTAAGTCTAAAGGGGACATACTATCATTTTTGGGACTGGTGGAGTTTTACGGCAAATTTGTCAAGGGGTTAGCAGAAATGTCGAGGAATATGAGATTTCTCACTCGCAAGGGAGTCGTTTTTAAATGGTGTGACCGGTGCAAGAAAGAATTTTTGATGATAAAAGAGGCTATTGTCAATGCTCCCATTTTGAAAATATTTGAGGAAAGTAAACCCACATTGCTTTTTGTTGATGCCAGTGATTATGGTGTTGGGGCTGTTCTGATGCAGGAGGATCAGACAGGTTTACAGACTGTGGCTTTTGCGTCCAGGTCTTTGAAGGGCCCAGAATCTAGATATTCAGTTATTGAGAAGGAGGCTCTAGCATGCGTTTGGGGTGTCGAGAAATTTAAAAGATTCTTGTGGGGGAGGAGTTTCACCATTTGCACTGACCATAAACCCTTGGTTGGAATTTTTACAAAAGGTGGTTTGGAGGGAGTGTCAAGACGCATTATGAAATGGGTCACGGCATTGCAAGGGTTACAGTATACCATGCTCCACGTAAAGGGGGAGGTTAATGTGGTTGCAGACGCCTTGTCTAGATCTGTCCAGAGGGAAATTTCTGACGATAGTGACTTTACAAGTTCAGAGGAGAGTGCAGAAATATTCCAGGTGCATGAAACATTAAAGAAAAGTGAGTGGGATGTGTCTTGCACGGAGGATGTTGTATATCAAGGAGTACTTGCTCTGGTTGCAGAAGGTAAAATTAAGAGCCACAGGGGCGAGATGAATGGTTTTGCCAAAGTGAGGGAGGAGCTATGGATTCAGGATGGTTATTTATACAAGGGTCACCAGATGGTTGTGCCAGTCGGTATGAGGAAGTCTGTCTTGGAGTTGGCCCATGTTGGGCATTTAGGTCTGGCCAGGACGAAGGGACTTGTGAGGTCTGAATTTTGGTGGCCTGGTATCGACAAGGACATAGAGGAACAAGTCAAAGACTGTGTGGAATGTATTGAGGGAAACAAAGGCTTGAAAGTGCAAAAAGTTCCCATGGTAGTGAGGGAGTCCCCGCGTGTCCCTTGGGACGAAATTGCGTTGGATCTCCTCGGTCCATTTAATATTGGTGGTGGCAGAGATAGCTACCTATTAGTAGTCATAGATTTATTATCAAAATGGCCGGAGGTATGTGTACTCAAGGACATATCCAGTAGTAGTATAATCAGATTTTTGGAACAACTGTTTTGGAGAGAAGGGTTTCCAAGAAAGTGTTTGTCTGACAATGGGACCCAACTTGTTTCCAGAGAGTTTAAAGAATTCTTAGAGAATCATGGGATTGAGCAGGTAAATACTTCTTTATATCATCCCCAGAGTAATGGGTGTGTGGAACGATTTAATAGGACTCTGATGGAGGCTATTAGGATAGCGGTGGCTACTGGAGGAGATTGGGTGAGAACAGTGATGGAACGCACGTTCCAGTATAGGCTAACTACCCATAGTGTCACAGGCGTGAGTCCATTTGAGATCTTGAGAGGAAGAAAACCAAATACTCATTTATGTCCAGGTTGGATGGGCAAATCAAAAATGGTGGATGTGGATCTAGAGAGTGTAAAAAGGAGAATTTTTGAAGCTGGAGTTAGATCCAAGGAGAGGTATGATCAGAAGAATTGTTGTAGGGAACTCAAGGTCAAAGAGGGTGATTGGATTAAAGTCAAGCTCCCCACCAAAGTTCGTAAAGGAGCCTCGTTGTTTTCTGAACCCAAGCAAGTTGTGAAAGACTTGGGTTCGTCAGTGTTGGTCAAAGGAGGAGCTATTTGGAATAAGGAAAGGGTGGCTTTTCCGTTTCAATGTTAATTTGTCTTCAGTTAGTTGGAGACAGGGACTTTCTTGTGACTCTACCTAATCAACCACTAGATGTCATATATCTATGCTCTTGATTTGTGCCAGGACTTGCAGCGCATCCAATGTTTTACCTGTTAAACCACGAGTGTATAATATTTATTTTACAGGTTTCAATTTCAGTTGTTCAATATGTGTTTTACAGGTTTCAATTTTAGTGGGTCCTCACCCACACAGTTACTTGTTATGTTTAAGGAGGAGAGGTGTTAGGATGTGCAGTGTTTCCAATGTTTACCTGTTAAACCATGAGTGTATAATATTTCCTTCACTATGTCTATTGTCACTTAGATACTATAGAACATAGAACTGCATCTTATGTAGCAGGGTTCCAAGGAGAGCCAGTGAAGAAGCAGGGCCTTAGTGGGAAGATTGTACTCCTCCTGCTGGGGGTCGTCTTATGTCATCAACTTGCAAATAAAAGGTTCTTTACCTTTAAACTACTGGTTATGTGAAAGCCTCCCTTTGTACATAACAGGGACCTGATAGCACTGCAAGTACTCCAACTCCAAGAAGAAGACGAACACCAACTACAACCGGCCGCACGGAGGAGACGCAGGAGGAGGAGGAGGCCAAGGCAGGGCCAGCAAGGGCCGCCAGCACAGCCACTACCACCACGCAGGCAGCCCGCAATCCCACGCCTCCGAGCACATCCGTTCAACCTCACTGATGAGCAGATCCACACCCTCTACCGTCTGGACCGGGACACCATAGCCGCCATTGTGGACATGACACAGGCTGACCTTGTCAGCATGATAGATAGCCCAACCGCCATCCCACCCCTACTGAAGGTGGTGTCTGTACTCCACTTCCTGGCCACAGGCACCTACCAGCACACAGTCGGACAGTTGCATGGCATTTCTCAGCCACTGTTCTCACGGACACTATTGCAAGTGCTCGATGCCCTCCTGCAGCACGCAGACGACTACATCTCTCTACCACGCTCGGAGCAGGAAATTACCAACACAAAAGTGGGATTCCATGCACTTGCCGGCATACCAGGTTGCATTGGTGCCATCGACTGCACCCATGTGGAATTGGTCGTCCCACATGCCATGGAGGCCCAGTACCGCAACCGAAAACAATTTCATTCTCTGAATGTACAAATGGTGTGTGACTCCAACAGGATCATTACACATTGTTGTGCCCGATTCCCTGGATCAACCCATGATTCTATGGTCTTGAGGAACTCTACAATACCACGCTACATGGAGCGACACGCAGGGAACAGATCCTGGCTACTCGGTGAGTCTCATTACATGCATGATAATGTGGGGTATGTGATTCGGCAATGACCTGGCAGGAAGGGGGGGGGGGTGTGCGTACGTAGCAATGGCATTCCACATCATACGTTTCTCGTCCACATACAGGTGATGCTGGATATCCACTGAAGAGATGGCTCCTCACACCAGTCTGGAACCCACGGGACCAGCATGAGGAGGACTACAACCATGCCCACTCACGTACCCGTGTAGTCATTGAACAGGCATTCGGCCTACTGAAGGGTCGTTTCCGCTGCCTCAGCAGGTCTGGCGGGGCACTCCTGTACCGCCATGAGAAGGTTGCAAAGATGGTGATGGCATGTGTCATGCTCCACAACATGTGCGTACGTAGAAATGTGCCCATGCCCCCTGACGCAGAACTGCAAGCACCTGATGATGGTCATGATGAGGGTGGGGATGTGGCAGCACCTCATGGAGTCTGCGAGGCACCGGAGGGCCGTGACATTCGTCAGCATCTCATTGATGTATGCTTCTAGCACTCACGCCTGGTGGCTGATACATGGACACGGGACTCGTGGCACTGTGTGTGTCTGGGACATGCACAATATGGACTGTACGCCTATGATGGCCTAGTACACAAAGATCAATGTCCACACATCTCATTGGTTGATCGTGCACTGTTTATGGCATATGTGATATCATGTTGTACACCCTATCGACCCGCCACCCAAGTGAGCCCAACACACCCCCTCCACCCTCCTACCTCCCCCCCGAACACCAGTGTCCAAAGATGCTCATTGTCAGTGGGCAGTCGCTATTGCAAGCCCCCTCTGCGGGTATCAGGGGCACCCCTGCCTGTGGAGCGCAGGTTCCTCCCAGATCTACGTTGGGGGCTGCCCTGGACGGAACTTGCAACGGATGATGTCTCTGCCTGCTCACGTCCATGCATGTCCCTAAGGGTTTGCGAGAGCTCAGTGAGCACACGGCGCACTGCGGCAAGTTCGGCACATACGTCCTTGGACGTCGCATGCAGTTCCCCCCTCAGGCTCTCGGTGCATCTCTCCATTTGGACTCCCAGGCTCTCGGTGCTACTCTCCATTTGTGCCCTTAGTGTCTCTGTACCTCTCTCCATTTCTGCCCTAAGTGTCTCAGTTGATGTTTCTATGTCTGCCTTAGTGCCCCCACATTCATCGGCATGGTCCTTGAGGAGCGTGGCCAGTTGCTGCTGTTGCACGATTAACTGGTCGAGGGACTGTTGCCTCTGCTGGGCCATGGCCATTTGCGGGGGTGTCACAGAGGGGCTGTTGTCCTCATGTTGCCTTGCCACAGGGCTTGTGGGGGATGGCCAGTCGTTGTCTTGTGGGTGCCCCTGCGTGGTATCCTCATGTTGTACGGGATGGGACAGACAGGGGGATTGGGACAGGTCATGGATGGATCTGACTTCGACATCCCCGTCTTCTGTGTCGGAGCATGCTGCCATCAATGGGGTGTCACCTATGGTGCTGCTGCCACCAGAGGCAGTGCCTTCTGTGGCATCCGTTGGGGGGACCTGTGGTGGTGGTGTTGTGGGCATGCTGGCTGCTGGGGTGCCTGTTGATGTTCCCTCCTCTGTGCTGCCACCTGATTTGTGCTGCTGCCGTGTCTTGATGCGTGCAGCTGAGGTGGAGGGTCTTTGGCCGTTGGTCTTGGCCCTCTTTGCAGGTGTGCTGGTAGGGGTGTCCTGAAGCTCGTCGTTTGGATCGGACCCTGTGGTGGAGTAAAGGAGGGCGAGGGTTATTGATGGGTCTGTGGGAATTGGAATGGCATTGTATCACATGCATTGGGGTGGTACCTGAGGGTGATTTGGGTCGGGGCCTTGGAGGTGCTTTCATTTGTGTGTGGAGTGAGGGTGCAGTTGTTTGGCAGCCAGCAGTTAGGGTGTGCCTGCTGCACGTGTAGTGCGTGTTTTAGGGGTTTTTAATTATTTATGTATTTATTGTGGGTTTTAACGTGCGCTATCAGGCCGATGTGTGTGGACGTTCTCCTGGACATGTGTTTCTGTTGCACTATGTGGACGCATGGTACTTCACATAGATGGACTTTGTGGATTTGGCATTGTTTTATTTGGCCCACCTACCTGAATCTTCGGATGTCTGCACTCCTTTCTCCATCCCTCCGACTCCCTCTATGCTCTCCATTCCGATGGTGGAGGCACAGATTTCTTCCCAGGGGGTCAACTTGATGGGTGATTCAGGACCTCCCCCGGTGGCTGTGGCAATGTTGCGGTTGGCAGAGAGTATGCTGCGGACGCGTATCCGCAGGTCGTCCCATCGCTTGCGGCATTGCTGTGGGGTGCGGGGTGCGGTCCCCACCGCACTTACCCGCTGTGCCACCAGAGCCCATATGGCCTTCTTGTTTGCAAGTGCCGTCCTGGTCATTTGCGTGCAGAAGACGACGGCAGCATTCTCCTGGAGGGTCTCTGTTAGCACGGTGAGTTCCTCACGGGAGAAGTGGACCTGCCGCTTGCGGTCGCACGCTTTCTTCGCTACTTTTCCCATTTTTCTGGGTTTCGCTAGGGTGGATGACGGGTTGGGGTGTGTTTCAGGGTAGTGATTTTAGTGGTTGTGTGGTTTTAGTGGTTTTATAGGTGTACGGCGGGATGTTTCCCGTTCCGGGCCCATGTTTTAACTTCCGTTTCCGTATATTTCCGGTCACCGTACTTTCCGGTAGGCGCACACTGCGGTGTCCGCTGTGATGGGTGGCGGTATTGCACCTAGGGCGCCGTACGGCGGCGGTGTGGGCTGTTTTGGGGTCATTTCCGCCATCGCGGACTTTGCACTTCCGCCATGCCGTGGTGCTCGTGCCCGATGGGTCGGAATGGGCCGCACTTTGCTCCTTCGTGCAATGGCGGAAACGCTATTTACGCTGTGGCGGTCCGGTCAGTCACTTTCCGCCAGGGTCGTAATGAGGGCCATAGTGTTGAAAAATGGGATGTCATTGAATCGACTGACGATATTGCTTTTGCTATCCAGCACTTGAAAAACTCTCGAGCAGCAGGCCCTGACGGTGTTTCGAATGTTATGCTGAAGGCAGATAAAGAATAATGGGCCTGTTTGATTGCACATATTTTTGTTCTTATAGCATCATCTTATAGCATCATTGGAAGTATTGCCCTGCTCGTGGTTAACAGCAATTATTGTGCCGATTTTCAAGAAGGGCGATCAGGAGGATCCGTCCAATTATCGCCCGATCGCTCTTCTTGATATGACCGGTAAGATCTTCGCCTCTGGTTTACAATGGAAATTGTCATTGTGGGCGACCCAAGCTGGATTGCTGGATTGCCGGCAAACAGGGTTTACCCGAGGCGTGGGCACAGAGGTAAATCTGCTACTATTAAACTTAGTGAAATTGGAGGCATTGAAAAAGGGAACAAAAATACATCTTGCCTTCATTGATATGCGCCAGGCATTCGATTCAATTGATCGATCGAAGTTGTGGCAGAAGCTGTCCAAATGGGGCTGTCCATTAGGGTTATTAAACCCAGTGAGGGCCTTACATACCAACACCTCAGTAAGAGTGCGAATAAATGCTAAAGGGGAGCTCTCAAATGAAATCATGGTGAACAGGGGTGTGAAACAGGGCTGTCCCCTGGCGGCTCTCCTATTTAAACTATTTATGTCAGATATTGCAGAAGCACTTAGAGAAATCAAGTGCTTCCCTCCGTAGATAAATGGTTTGCATCTAAGTTGGTCAATATACGCAGATGATATAGTGTTAATAGATCAAACACAAATTGGACTACAAAGATTGATGACACGATTCAATGGCTATTGTGAAGCAAATGATCTGACTATAAATGAAAAGAAAACAAAAACATTAACGATTGGTAATTGATAAGAAAAGATCGAGCATTCAGGTAGAAATTAGGAAATTAAACGATTGAAAATGTTAGTGCTATCCGTTACCTGGGCGTGATGTTTAATAACTCAATAAGAGAGTGTGATTGGGCTCTGGATTTAAAGCATAGAATGGCGGTTTTTGCTCTTCAAGGAGCCCGTATCCATGCAGATTACGGTACATTTACAGTGTTACCAGTTCTAACATTCTGTAAACAGAAGGTGCTTCCGGCGATCTGTTTTGGAACTGAAACCGGGTGGAACTTAAATTATAGAGGATGGGATGTCTTAGAAGGAATTTTTTGGAGACGAGTGCTCAAACTGCCTTCTTATGTTTCTATAAAAACGATTAGATACGAACTTGCGCTTGATTCCATATACATAACAGTACTCTGGCATTCTATAAATATGTTAAGGAAAATGCACCTAAAAGACCCTGCGCCAGCTTTTCGCATCTTGACTCCAGTAGTCCAACAGTCTGAAGATTCTCTGTTGAGTAGATGGACGTCAAAAATAAAAGCTATTGTTGAGAATGCTGACATAAAATGGGAGACAGTAATGTCTCTTTCCCAAATAGCCAAAAAAAACTGCGGAAGTGGTTCTGGATACTCAATAATGAAAAATGTGCTGAAATGAAGACCACTCTTTTTTTAGGTCCTGCTGCAAACAGTTTAGATCTTCTACCGATCTATTTGAAACGATTTCCATCAAGAAAACACCATAATAAATGTTTACGCCTTCGATTAAATGCATATCATACTGAAGATGTTTTGCTGATCAGAAAAGACGAGAATACGAGTAATAATATCTGTAGATTTTGTTCATCGGCTAAAGAATCGCTGAAACACCTGATAACGGAATGTGTGAATTTGATAAATGCGAGAGCACTAATTTGGGGGCTTATGCCCCAAGAAATAATAACATAGATGAATGGTGGTTCACGATGTTATCGACTCATAATGTACCCCGACTTTTTAGAGAAAATCATAATTGATGATCGCAAGTGAGGATTGTTATAAAGGCAATGGTTAGGAATATGTATGTATGAATGAATGAAAAAGTATCTTGAAATGGTTGTGTTATATAACAAAAGTTTGTATAAACTAAATGTTATAATTAAAAAAAAATACCCTCATTCTGCACAGAAACAGAGAATTATGATTCCCTTGAAGGGCCAGGGAACAAGCACAGTACTCAACACATACCCCAGGCTCCATTCCTTATTTTAGAGAAAAACAAGGCTACTCTACCAGGTTACCAGAGGTGTAGACAACACAGAAAAAGAACAGCTGTTGGTACCCCAATCAAACCGAAGGAATTTGGTACAAGTAGCTCACGACTACATCACGGGGGGTCATATGGCTGAAAATATGACCCTGAAGAGACTTCTACAAAATTTCTATTGGCCAGGGATATATGCAGAGGTGGCTAAATGTTGTCAGGAATGCTCCACCTGCTAAAAGACTAGGGCCCATATTCCTCCTAGGGACCCATTGCAGAGAATGCTCATCATTAAATAACCATTCCAAAGAATAGGGATGGACATTGTGGGACCACTAGTACTAAGCAGCAGAGGATATAAGTACCTGTTGGTGGTAGTTGACTATGCCACCAGGTACCCAGAAGCCTTTCCTTTGTGCAGTACCTCGTCCAAACAAGTCTGCAACGTCCTGCTCCCATACTTCACCTGAGTGGGGCTACCCCAGAAATCGTGACAGACCAAGGAAGCAACTTCATGGCCATAGTAATGAAAGAAGTGTGTAAAACATTAGGGATAACTCATCTTAAAACCACTGTGTACCACCCACAAACAGATGGGCTCGTAGAAAGATACAATCGGACAATAAAACAAAATGCTAAGAAGGGCCACAAGTCCCACAGGGTTGGGATGGGAAAGCACACTACCCTAGGTATTGATGATACTACGAGACACACCACAATCCTCTACGGGGTCTTCACCATTTGAACAATTATTCAGGAGACAACCAAGATCCATTTTAATGTGTTAAAGAAAACCTGGGAAACCCAAGAGGAGACCACTCTATCAGTTTATGTGAATGATTTACAGGAACATCTGGGACGCCTTCAGGACTTTGCCCAAGAGAAGCTTGGCAGAGCACAAGTACAATAGGAGAAGTATTATGATCACGGGACTCGACTGCGTGCAGTAGAATACAAGGTTTTGGTCCTACTCCCCACGAGTACCAATAAAATGTTGGAGCAATGTAAGTTCCCATATTAGGTCACTAAAGTTTTAGGACCTGTGAACTATGAAGTGGAATAGCCAGATAGACAAGCGAAACAAAAAAATGTAAACCAGCTCAAGTTATGGAGGGAAAATACAACCACAGTATTGTGTGCATCACTGTCAGAATTATCAGTAACAGAACAGTCGATACCCAACATTCCCATTGGTTTACATGATGTGATGGTGGGGGAACAGCTGAGTAAAAATCAAACAACCGAATTGTTCAACCATCTGAAACCAGTATCAGAAGTCTTCTCGGGACTACCAGGTCGAACCAACCTGGTGTCACACTACATAAAGACTGAACCAGGCAAAATAATTTGCCTCCGACCCTATCGTATACCTGAGGCAAAACGAGAAGACATAAGGGAATAAATGAAATGCTGAAACTGGGTACCATAATACCATTTAAGACAGCATGGTGCTCCCCAGTGGTGCTAGTGCCCAAACCAGATGGAATCACGAGATTCTGCATGGATTTCAGGCAATTGAATGCAATATCACACTATGAGGCTTACCCCATGCCTCGAATAGATGAGTCGTTAGACAAACTAGGGGCAGCACCCTAGACCTCACCAAGGGGTACTGGCAAATACCCCTCAACCCGGAAGACCAAGAAAAATTGCATTTTCCACCCCTTAAGGGCTCTTCCAATTCACTGTGCTGCCCTTTGGTCTGCATGGGGCTCCAGCCACGTTCTAAGCCCTGATGGACCAGATTCTAAAAGCCCATGAAACCTATGCTGCATCCTACTTAGACAGTACCGTCATTTTCAGTACAACCTGGGAGGGACACATATCACATCTACAAAAAGTGGTCATAGCATTGGGAAAAGTGGACCTGCACATCAACCCAAAGAAAACCAAATTAGTGGCTGAAACCACTAAGTATCTGGGATACTCAGTTGGTGGGGGTGTAATAACACAGTTATTGGATAAAGTACAAGCCATAAAACAACTCCAAATACCGAACACCCGGAAGGAATATGCGCCTTTTTAGGGTTTGTAGGATATTACCAGAGTTATATTCCTCACTTTTCTACAATAGCCGCACCACTGACAGACTCCCTTAAAACCAACAGACCGCTAGTAATCACAGCGGAAGTTACACAGGCAGTGCATTCTCTGGTCAACATGATTGCCACCCGACCTGTTCTACACTGCCCAGATTTCTCCAAACATTTGTATCTACAAGCAGATGCTTCAGGTTGTGGATTGGTGTCTGTTTTATCAGAAGGGATTGAAAATGAACTATATCCCATCACCTTTATTAGCAGGAAACTGCTACCACATGAACTCCCATATTCCACCCCGGAGAAAGAATGCTTAGCCATCAAATGGGCCATGGAGACTTTGCCCTACTACCTGCTGGAAAGAGAGTTCATTATCTTCACAGATCATGCCCCTTTCTGTTGGTTGGCAACACAGAAAGATTCAAATCACAGGGTATTATGGTGATTCCTCACTTTGCAGCCCTACCACTTTGCGACGCTGCACAAACCTGGGAAATATCAGTTGGTGGCTGACTACCTATCCCGCTCCTTGGATCAGCCCGACCGGCTGGATCCCTTGAGGGGAGTATGTGAGACTGGACCTAAAGGGTCTGAGGGTTATAACCGGGTATTACAAACAAACCACAAGTGCAGTGAAAATAGTGGAATGACCAATACAGCGGTAAGCTCATCCATTGAAGATGGTGCTCCCGAATGACATAGGAGAGCGGTGAACAAACCGGTTGAACTGTACACTGTCATTCTGGCAGGAGATGCGTATGGTAGCCCAGCAGCCTGCATATATCAGAAGACTACAAATCCCATAATGCATCTGTCCGAATCATGGTGAACCGTCTGGAAATTGAAAGCACCTAAAACCCGGACTTCTAAAATAAACATTGGGCAACACTTACCTTATCATCGTGGCAGGAGAACATCCAGAACTGTAGGGATACAGGGGTGGCAGGAAGAACAAACCGATAAACTGGCCGGGTGGGTCTCAGAACTAATGAGATGAAGACTGGAGAAGGGAGGGGTTTCCTCAGAGGAGCACGGGAGGGTTGGGAACACCTGGGTATGGGAGGGGAGGAGTGGAGAAACCGTTAAAAACAGCCTGCTGGGACTCATTGGGGTTCTCTCTATTTCCATCTGGGAACAGAGCTAGAGTGGCAGGGCGTGGACGAGAGTGGCAGGGCATGGATGGAGGACGTTACAGGATTCCACTGGGCATACTAGGACTGCGAGCACCCAGTGTCTGAGGAGTCCTTATATGCACCCAAAAGACCACACGGAACACGGAGCAGACACCGATGAGCAGTGATTTATGTTGATGGACATTTTCCTTCTTTGTTACGAGAACGGCATGTAACGTTTCTTGTCCGAATAAAGGTCATTTTGTTTAAACCTGATTACCTACTCCTGCCAACTGTTTAACACTCCGGTCTCTGTGTGTTGCTCTTACAGGGCTTGAGTGGAGTCAGGGAGGCCTTTCCACATCCCTCCCTTACAAGAGCTTCGATCTCAGGTGAGTGTTCTTTGTGGGATTATATTGTATGCCTATTGTACTATAGTCCTGGTTGCAAGTCTAACAGAAAGCAATGCCCACAATTACCCACCAAGGACCAGCAGATCCAGCAGTTACTTACTGGCATACAGAACCTTATGGTCGAAGTCCAGAAATTAAAAGCAGAAAATACTGTGTTAAAACAATTGGTCACACATGCCAAAACACCACTCAATGTTACCCCAGGACCTCTATCAGGGGGTAAATACGACGGCAACCCTAGGAAATTAAAGGAATTTTTGGACTCATGTCTGGTCCAATTCTCCTTTAAACCTGCTTATTTTCTGACCGATAGATTCAAGGTTAGGCACATGATTTCCAACCTTGCAGCATTGACGTGGCCCACTCCCCTGGTGATCACTAATAACCATATCCTTTATTCATATCAGGGGCTTTCCAATAGTTTGAGAACAATGCTTGGCAGACAGAGATTATCATCTCGTCTCAGGAGCCCTTGTTGGATTTTAGGCAGGGTAGTATGGATACCCTTTCATACATAACCAAGTTTAAACATATGACTCTTGACACTGCCTGTCCGATGATGTCGTAGTCATGTTATTCCGCTGGGGACTTAATGAAGAACTCATGGACGAAGTGTCTGGTGTTACCCGCCCTGGTAATCTGACTGAAATTATTGCATTGGTTATGCAATTGGAATACCACATCAAAAAAAGACATGCAGAGAAGAGGAAAAATAGACTTGGGAAGAGCCCGGATGTCCCTTGAACAATCCACAGGTCAAGTAGAGAGGGCGAACCAATATAAGTCAGAGCAAACAGAGGCCTATTATTTATGGAAGAAAGAACTGGGAGACACGATCAAGGTTTTTGTATGTAATGTGCTGCTATTGACCATTTGGTGAAAGACTGTCCCATAGCCCCTCCTTGGTGATCAGGAAACGCTCCGTCCCAGTCGTAGAGGGAAATACTTTTCGGGGAGGTGCGTTGAGTTCCCAAAATATTTCTCTGATGGTGGTGATCCTGGTGAATTTACTATTCAAGGATAGGGTTATTGAAAACGTTCCTGTCTTGGTGGATTGTGGCGCTGCTGGACTATTCATGCATGATGAGTGGGCCGGGACTAATCTGATTCATAGTACCCTTAAAACCACCCTCATTCCAGTAGAAGGAGTTGATGGCACCCCTCTTTCATCGGGTCCCATCAAAGAACACACTGAACTAATGTTGATGATAAAGAGACAGTATGTTTTGATCTTATAAGGGCTGCTCATTATTCCCTTATTCTTGATCTTCCATGGTTGTGACTCCACAGCCCCTTCATAAATTGGACTGCGGGGTCCCTCTTACATTGTCTATCAGAAGGTTTAGTAGGTTTACATCCCCCAACTACCTCTGTTTTTAACACCATTCCTCCAGTGCCAATAAATCTTGTGGTTTCACTTCCTACTCAATACCAGTATTACCAAAGTGTCTTTTCAAATCAAGAATATAGGAACTCCCACCCCATAGAATGGATGACAATACCATTGAATTACTCCCTGATAGACCGATACCCTTCAGTCGTATGTATATTCTGTATATTCTGTCGGAGACCGAAAAATCTTCAGAATGGATCAATCGATGAGTTTCATGCTCCTGCAGGGGCAGCCTTGTTTTTTATTAAATAAAAGAACAGCAAGGAGTTGAAGCACTGTATTGATTATAGAGGACTGAATAAAATAACTGTTACAGATAAGTAACCCATGCAGTTTATACCTGACATCTTGGAGGCGGTAAGAGTAGCCTCTGTTTTTACTAGACTTGACTTAAGGGGCCTTTATCTTATCCGCATATGACAAGGGGATCAATGGAAGACAGCTTTCAGAACCACATTCGGCATTATGAATATAGTTTAATGCCTTTTGGCTTCTCTAACGCACCGCCATATTGAAAAGATTTATGGACCATGCTTTCTCCGACCTATTATTACATGCTGTCATCATATATATCGATGATATACTGTTTTTTATTCCAAATCACAGGCAGAGTACTCCCTGCACCTGGAAGAATCACTTCACCGCTTACAATTAAACCATTTGTATGCGAAACTGGAAAAGTACTTATTCCATCAATCTCAAGTGTCCTATTTGGGCTACATACTATCTGCTCAAGGGACTCAAATGGATCCCGACAAGGTTAGAGCAGTCCTGGAATGGCTAATACCAAGAACAGTTCACAAGGTGCAATGTTTTCTGGGATTCTGTCATTTCTACAGGAAATGTATGCCTGATTTTTCCTGTGCTATTCTTCCGATCACTGATCTCTTAAAAAAGGGGCAAAAATATTTTGGAAAGATAATGTGCAGACGGCCTTTCTGTCCTTAAAAGAGGCCTATATTAGTTCACTGGTGCTACTGTCATGATGCCTACCCCCGGGGACCCAGACCAAGTCCAGCAACCCCGGAAGCAGGCATCAAGTTACCCCAAGCAAGCCCAACAACCCCTGCTAGGGGCTATTTGGGTGCAGTCCTGGCGTCTATGGCGCCAGGCTCATGTGGAGAGTCAGTCCTGGCGCTATAGGCACCAGGCTCATAGATTAAAACTTACCTGATGCAGACCATGCTGCAAACTTACCTGATGCCAACCATGCTGCAAGAGCTCCAAGCCAAACGAGGCTTGGAAGGGACTATTTTACCTAGGGACTATTTTTTACTCGGGTGGGGCTGGGGAGGAATACTTACCTGGGACTACTTTGGAGGCTATTTAAACCACGCCCGAAGAGCAGCACACGCTTTGCGTTATTCTGCATCCAGCAGCGTAACGCTCACTGTGCCTGCAAGTCTGCATCCAATCTTCTGCCACGCCCGCCTCGAGTTTGGAGCTCCTAGAAAAAGGGAGAAAGAAGGAGAAAAGGTTAGAACAAGAGCGATACCTTTGATCCTTACCTGAATTCCCGATCCATCGCGCCTTCGAGCTGGAAGAAAGAAGTTATTTTATGCTCGCTGCCTCGCCTGCTGCAGCGCCACGCTGAACTCACCGGCCTTCGACGCATCTTCACATTCCACCGCATCCTCCTGCATGTTCCCGCCGCACTCCGGCACCTAAGGAGAAGACAAGAACAGCAAGGTGAGCAAAGGGAATACACAGTGGAATACCCCCTATAGACTTACCTGATTTTACCACCGGAGGTATTATTCTTCTTCACGGGTCGGCGCAGCTTCCACTGCATCCTAGCCGAACCCCAGCTCCTAAGGGGAAACAAAAGGACAGCAAGGTGAAACAAGGGACTAACAAGGGGAACCCTCCTCACCACAAAAGACTTACCTGATTTTACCGCCGGAGGCATTATTCCCCGAGACTTCATACTTTCTCTCAGCACCTGAATAAGGGAGAAAGCAACAGGTTACATATGGACATTATTTTTTCGAACTGTGTTGGATAATTCAAATCCTTACCAGAACATTACCGGTTGCCACAAGGAACTCTTCAGTAGGGTCAAGCTGCAACCTGCCAGGAATCGGACAAGAGTGAAAGTCAGGCATTTGAACTCTTACGAACTACATACTTACGGCGTCTTGCCGGGAATATCGGAGTCAATATTGTCCTGGAACTCACCAATTCCTTCAAGCCAGTGAAGTAACTGGTTATCTACGCGCCCCTGCGGTCAATGCAGGATGGATAGCTCATCTTTTCAAATCATCAGGTGAGACTATAAGAGGGGACATCCAAGATGATCAGTGGGGAGAACAGCGTGGTGGGGGGATTTACGCTCAACTCCACGGGTGGCTAATTCCCTTTCTCCATTTGCTGAAGAATATTCCTACGGGCCAAGCAAACGAAGCTAGGTGGGCCAGTCCAGTCAGTCATCTCGGCCCTACGCATCACATTGGTGGAGGTCGCAGCAGTCCAGTCCAGATCGACGCCTCTGTGGGAGCCAGGTGAGCATAACAGAACGCAAAACCTACCTACAAATTCCCACCCGGGTGTTATGGATACCTCAGAGACTGACCAATTGGCCCAATTACTAGGGGAACTGAGGGCCGAAGTGCATTCCTCCCATCAAGAAACCAATGCCCTTAGGAGGGAACTGATTTTGTCAAAGGATGACCTTGTTAGGCAACTATTGCAAAGCCAGGCTGGACAAGCACCCCTACCTGTTTCCGGGGGAAATCCAGCTCCTGTGTTATCGAGTAACCCTGTGCAAATAAACCTACCTGGAAATATTCCATTAGCTCCACCTGAACGCTTTGCTGGAGATCCCAAAAGGTTCGCCGTGTTTATGAACCAATGCCGCTTACACTTTTTATGCAGACCTGGAGCCTTCCCCAACGATCAAGCCAAGGGAGCCTTTGTATTGTCATATCTCAACGGCAGTGCAGCTGATTGGTCAATTCCACTAGTTACTCAGGATGACCCAATTCTTCGGGATTTTCAGGGCTTTCAAACGAGCATGGAAAGTCTATTTGCCCGGCACTCCCAAGGACAGGCCCTGGATAACAAACTTTTGTCCCTACGACAGGGTAACCACGACCTTCTATCTTACATCGTGAACTTTAATAGGTTGATAGTGGAAACTGGATGGCCTAAGGTATCGAGGGCTTCGAGGAGAACTCAAGGATGTCTTGGCTCAAGTCGTGAACCCACCTCAAGACTGTGCTCAATATATAGACTTAGTGGTCCAGTTAGATCACAGACTTCAGAACAGAAAGGCTGATCGAGCCACGTTCGAGAACAGGGTGTTGGTCAAAACCCACGCTAACCCCAAAGGAGCAGAGGCTTCAGAACCCATGCAAATTGGAGGGGTTAAATGACCCTTAACCCAGAAGGAAAGAGAAAGGAGACAGCAAATGCAATTGTGTCTATATTGTGGAACTTCTGGGCATTTTCTACGGGATTGCCCTGTAAAGCCACCCAAGAAGGTGGTAGGAGCTGCTGATAAAGCCATATGGAGTCAGACTCGGGAAACGACCACGCCCGATAAGTGTAGAGGTCTGCTTGCCGAGCTTGAAGAAGGCTACTCAGACCTCACATTTCATCATACCAATGGTCCTCTTAGATCCAGGGCAGCCATCGCGTATGCACGCAGTAAGGGCGTACATTGATAGCGGGGCCATAGGAAACTATGTGGACTACGAATTGGCTTCCAGGATGAATCTGCCTCTCTGCCGAAAAACCACCTCAGATGTCATCACCACAGTTGATGGAACTGAAATTGCCTCTGGGCCTGTAACTCATTCCACCGCAGAGATGACATTATTGGGTCCGGATGGCCATCGAGAGGCTATTGTGTTTGATCTAATCAAGGCCCCACAGTTCCAAATAATACTGGGGAAACCTTGGTTGGAAACACAAAATCCTTGTATTGATTGTCGAGAGAAGAGAATAACCTTCCCGGATTGTGTGCAAACCTGTTACCCAAAGAAAAATCTGAATGTAGGCCTGGCCACAGTAACCACAGCAGTCATGCAACTACCTCCAGAATACCAAGAATTCCAGGATGTCTTCCAAAAAGAACAGGCACACACCTTACCACCTCACAGATCGTACGATTGTCAAATCGATCTCATACCCGGTGCACAACCCCCTTGTAGCAGAATCTATGCCCTTACGGAACCTGAGAACCTTCACCTACGACAATACTTAGACCAGTACCTTGCCAATGGCTTCATTCTCCCATCCAAGTCCCCTGCATCTTCAGCTTTGTTCTTCGTGCCCAAAAACGAATGTGACCTCAGAACGTGCATAGACTACCGCGCATTGAACCAGATAACTGTTAAGAACCGATACCCATTGCCTCTGATCCCTGAACTACTAGATCAAGTGAAGGACGCTTGCATATACACTAAATTAGATCTCCGGGGGGCATACCATCTGGTACGCGTAAAAGAGGGCAACGAATGGAAGACTGCTTTCCGCACTAAGTATGGGTTATTCGAATACCAGGTGAGGACTTTCGGGTTGTGCAATGCACCTGCAGCCTTCTAATACTTCATGAACGATGTCCTTCATGAACTCATTGACATTTGTGTTCTCGTATATATCGATGATATTCTAGTATACTCCTCTTCAGAATCTGACCATGTGAAGCACGTCCGAGCAGTCCTTGAGAAATTGCGCCAGCACAAACTATATGCAAAACTGGAAAAATGTGTTTTTCATCCACAGAAGTTGAATTCCTTGGGTTTATCCTGACCCCAAAGGGAGTCCGAATGGACTCACGAAAGGTGGACGCAATCCTTAAGTGGCCATCACCAAGTTCAGTTAAAGGAGTACAAAGTATGCTCGGCTTTGCCAATTTCTACCGCGGATTCATCCCAGATTTTTCACATGTTGTACATCTCATCACAGCACTCTTGCAAAAAAATAAACGCTTTATGTGGACTGAAGAAGCTGAAAATGCCTTCAAGAGCTGAAAGCGAAATTCACGTCTGCACCTGTATTAAAGCACCCGTGCCCTGAACTTCCATACATAGTGGAGACTGATGCATCCATTCTAGCCATGGGAGCTGTCCTGTCTCAAAAGGACCCTGAAACTGGCCAGCTTCACCCAGTAGCATTTTGGTCCAGAAAGTTCTCGGCACCTGAGTTAAACTATGAGGTTACCGATAAGGAGTTATTAGCCATTAAATCCGCCTTCAAGGTTTGGCGGCAATATCTTCTCGGTGCCAGGCATACCATTACTGTGATCACCGATCACCGGAACTTACAGTATTTAAAGACAGCCAAGACCCAATCGTCAAGTCAACTCCGATGGGCATTGTTCTTTGCCGAGTTCGATTTCGTGATAACCTATCGACCAGGTTGTAAGAATGATAAAGCAGACGCCTTATCCCGAATAGGGATGGGAGAGGCAGAAGTGAACCCTGAACCAGTACCTATAATTCCCGAACAAAGGATTCTTGGCATGACTACTCTACAGACTCTAGAGGACATTCAGGTTAAGATCCAGCAACTCTTTGATTCTACAGCCCTGCAGGACTGGGTAAAGAAAGGCCCGGACTACTCTGTCACCAATGATCTGCCTTATTACCAACAATGGCTATTTCTGCCACACAAGGAACTACAAGAGCTAGTCATTTCCCGTTATCATGATACCTTAATGGAGGGGCACCCAGGTATTGCAAAAACTGAAGCTAAAATTAAAAGACAATTCTGGTGGCCCACCTGGCGAAAGGATATTAAATCATTCGTGATGTCTTGTGGTGTTTGCGCCCAAAACAAAAGTCAAAAGAAAAAACCAGCTGGACTCTTACAACCTTTAGACATTCCGCCTACACCATGGCACACCTTATCGTTAGACTTTATTACTGATCTACCCCCATGCAATGGATTTAACACCATTCTAGTTATTGTGGATATTTTTTCCAAGATGGCCCACTTTATTCCTTTAAAGGGATTACCTTCTGCTTCAATCCTGGCCAAGGAGTTCCTTGAAAACATTGTTGGCATACACGGATTTCCGTCCGTATTGGTCTCTGACCGGGGCAGTCAATTAATTTCACATTTTTGTAAAAAATGCTGTCAATTGGCGCAAATCGATGTGAGGTTATCGACCAGTCACCACCCCCAGACCGATGGTCAAACGGAGAGGACCAACCAGACTCTCGAACAATACCTGCATTGTATGTTACATCAGACGGAGAGTAATTGGAAAGACATTCTTTGGATCGCCGAATATGCATACAATAATTCAGTACACTCTGGAACTGGACAAAGCCCCTTTTATACCTTATATGGGCACCATCCTCGAACCTCAGACCTTGACTCACCCCAACCCTTAGAAATGCCCGCAGTGGACCATCTGCACACTACGATTACACAAGCCTTTAAGGAAGCAACTACACATTTAAAACAGGCGAAAGAAAAATACAAGAAAGATGCTGATCGACATAGAAGTGATTCTCCACAAAACCAAATAGGGGACTAAGTATGGTTAGCCACAAAACATATACCTCCAAAGGGAACACGGACCTATAACCTCAGATATTTGGGACCTTACTCTATTAAGGCCATTATCAACCCGGTGGCTGTCAAGTTGGACTTACCTGCTAATATGCAAATTCATCCCATCTTTCATGTGTCACTTTTGAAGCCAGTACAACCAGGGACAAGACTAACCAAGCCACCAGACCCCATCCTTGTAGACGGAGAACCCGAATTTGAAGTTAAGAACATCCTGGATTCCAAGCTGATAAAGTCAAAACTTTTTTATTTAATCGACTGGAAAGGTTACGGACCACAGGAAAGGTCATGGGAACCTAGTGACTATGTTCATGCACCCCGATTGGTGAAAAAATTCCACCGAAATTTCCCAGACAAACTGAAACCACAGGGAAGAACGACTTTAGGAAGGGCATTGGGGGGGGGGTGCTGTCATGATGCCTACCCCCGGGGACCCAGACCAAGTCCAGCAACCCCGGAATCAGGCATCAAGTTGCCCCAAGCAAGCCCAACAACCCCCGCTAGGGGCTATTTGGGTGCAGTCCTGACCCCTATGGTGCCAGGCTCATATGGAGAGTCAGGCTCATGGATTAAAACTTACCTGATGCAGACCATGCTGCAAACTTACCTGATGCAGACCATGCTGCAAGAGCTCCAAGCCAAACGAGGCTTGGAAGGGACTATTTTACCTAGGGACTATTTTTTACTCGGATGGGGCTGGGGAGGAACACTTACCTGGGACTACTTTGGAGGCTATTTAAACCACGCCCAAAGAGCAGCACACGCTTCGTGTTATTCTGCATCCAGCAGTGTAACGCTCACCGTGCCTGCAAGTCTGCATCCAGTCTTCTGCCACGGCCGCCTCGAGTTTGGAGCTCTTAGAAAAAGGGAGAAAGAAGGAGAAAAGGTTAGAACAAGAGCGATACCTTTGATCCTTACCTGAATTCCCGATCCATCGTGCCTTCGAGCTGGAAGAAAGAAGTTATTTTACACGCCGCCTTGCCTGCTGCAGCACCGCGCTGAACTCACCGGCCTTTGCAGCATCTTCACATTTCACTGCATCCTCCTGTATGTTCCCGCCGCACACCGGCACCTAAGGAGAAGACAAGAACAGCAAGGTGAGCCAAGGGAATACACAGTGGAATACCCCCTATAGACTTACCTGATTTTACCACCGGAGGTATTATTCTTCTCCACGGGTCGGCGCAGCTTCCACTGCATCTTAGCCGAACCCCGGCCCCTAAGGGGAAACAAAAGGACAGCAAGGTGAAACAAGGGACTAACAAGGGGAACCCTCCTCACCACAAAAGACTTACCTGATTTTACCGCCGGAGGCATTATTCCCCGAAACTTCATACTTTCTCTCAGCACCTGAATAAGGGAGAAAGCAACAGGTTACATATGGACATTATTTTTTTGAACTGTGTTGGATAATTCAAATCCTTACCAGAACTTTACCGGTTGCCACGAGGAACTCTTCAGTAGGGTCAAGCTGCAACCTGCAAGGAATCGGACAAGAGTGAAAGTCACGCATTTGTACTCTTACGAACTACATACTTACGGCTGTTAGACAGAAATCCATGCAGTTCAATTAGGGACCACTGCAAAAGATTTAAGACTAGAGGTTGTTGGCAGTAAACCCAATTGGTATCAGGCTGTGCCACCCAGATTTACCTGGTAGCTGTGGCTGAGCAGTCAGACTTCTCTCAAGAAGAGTTAGGCAGTATACAGAGCATACACAATAGGGCAAAAGAACACAGTAGAACAAGCAAACACTGACCAGAGCTTGGTGTAAAAGAGATATAATTATTTATTCAAAACACATCTAGTTAAACACACTGACACTACTATCAAGCAGTTCAAAAACACAGTCACTAAAGTATATACACTCCCTTCAACGGTTATTAGACAAGTCTTAAGTAAAGCACCACTTATTTTCAGACAGCGGTGAGCGCTTAACGGAGATTGCACTCTAATAACGTGGTTAAAAAGGGAGAGAAAGGCAAAGCATAGATTGAAACAGGTCCCAACACTTTCAGAAGAACCCAGTAAGAGAAGAAGGCAGGAGAAAACCGTGAAGTTAAAGTTCAGAACGCCGGACCCACTTTAAGAGGATCAGCGCAAAATTTCTCCAAGGTCACACAGTTGAAAAGTGCACAAAAGTCTCGCAAAAGGTTCAGAAAGGAGTTGGACCAAAAGAAAGGGACCAGTTAGATGGTCAGGCGGCCAGCCCAGTCCAGAAGGTTAAGGATTTACTGTCACCTTGTAGCAATCTATAGAAAGGGAGGCCTGGCGGACACGGTACCTTAAAATGGTGAGATCGCTCCAGCGGGGGCAGTTGTTCCTGGCAGCGGGTGCAAGTCGGTCTTCATCCGGGGGAAGAGAGGATCTCATTGTGGAGGAAAGCAGAAGTTCGTTGCACTGCCAGGGAAGAAACCAGCCACAGAGTTCTCAATTAAAAGGAGCGGTCCTTTTATTCGCGGTTCAGTGGTAAGTGGCTATCCGATTGCCGGGGTGCTTGGCACGGGCAATTCGACCACTAGACGTCCTGGGATGGGAAAAAGAAGGTAAATTGGTTGTGCCCACCAGTCAAGGGAAGAAGACTCTCCAGCAGGGAGATCTCCTCTGTCGTTGGGAAGTGGTGAGTCGGTTCAGCAGGGCTCCACCGATGGTGTCGTCGGAGCAGGTCGGCTCAGCTTCTCCCTCTTCGGATTTTCGGGTCCTGTGGTGACTTCTGAAGTTCCAGTCCCAAAAGCCCTGCTTTTATGCAAGAAACCCCCATTCATTCAGCCTAGCTGTCAATCAAACATGCTAATTGGTGAGCGGGGCGGCTCACCACTTGGTCCAATCACGCAAGAGTGCGACCTGAGTTGGCAAGGCAACTTAGTCCAAGGTGCCTAAACCCCCTCCCACGCCCCCTGTGGTACCTAGACACAGTGGCACCACTTTGGAGGGCTTCTGTGTAGAAGCCCGCCAAAAGTGGAACAAAGGGCTCGACCTTTGGTTTGGAGTTACAGAGGGGAACACAAACGCCATTTTAAAACCGAGTTCTGGCAAAAAATACCAACCGGTGAATTAATATTAAATAAATAAACCGGTGGTATGTTAGAGGCTATGTTAAAAAGTATTAGCCTCGAACAATGGGAAAATCCCATAGGAATATATTTGCAGTTGAATATAAAGAGTAGTATCAACTGTCACCAGCCAAAACTCGATGAGGGGGGATGGGACAGTGCCCCCTCGAACAACAGACCCAGGGGCAATCAAATTGCCCCTACCAGTACGTCCACAATATGATGGTTTGTACTGGTTCTGTTTGTAATTTGGGACTAGTAAAGCCAATGGTGACTTTACATGCCCTGGGAGACAGTAGTCAGTCCCAGGGTATGAAGTCTATGTTTGGGGGTCACTGTGACACCCCTGTGTTACTGCACGGAGGGTGCTGTGTAACACACATAGTAAAAACACATGAGACCCTATGGAGTAAAAGACCCCATAACCCATAAAACACATTAACTTTCAAAGGAACACCTCAAATCATGTCCAAGAGTGGGAAGAAAAGAGTCTCACTCTTGTCAGGAGAAGAAAACAAACTCCAGAAATCCAGCAAAGCTGCTGGGGGTCTCACTAGGTTAGGAAATTCAGCCTAAACAGAGAATTCTCCCTAACAACGGCATCTTGCCGGGAATATCGGAGTCAATATTGTCCTGGAACTCACCAATTCCTTCGAGCCAGTGAAGTAACTGGTTATCTACGCGCCCCTGCGGTCAATGCAGGATGGAGAGCTCATCTTTTCAAATCATCAGGTGAGACTATAAGAGGGGACATCTAAGGTGATCAGTGGGGAGAACAGCAGGGTGGGGAGATTTACGCTCAACTCCACGGGTGGCTAATTCCCTTTCTCCATTTGCAGAGGAATATTCCTACGGGCCAAGCAAACAAAGCTAGGTGGGCCAGTCCAGTCAGTCATCTCAGCCCTAAGTGTCACATTGGTGGAGGTCGCAGCAGTCCAGTCCAGAGCGACGCCTCTGTGGGAGCCAGGTGAGCGTAACAGATACTTCTTTCCAATCAAAGCAGACCCTCTATTGTGGAATCTATGCTTCAATTAACGCTCTAGGAGCAGTCCTAAAAAAACAAACAGGGAAGGCAGGAATAGAATACCCCATAGCTTATCTCTCAAAAACATTGACATCTTCTGAACTCAATTACACTGTTCTTGAAAAGGAAGTGTTAGCCAAAAAAGAAAGCCTTTCAAGAATGGCGTCATCTTTTATTGGTTTCATTATCTCCTGTGGAGTTCAGAACAGATCACTACAACCTAAGAGTCTTACAACACACCGAAACACAAAACAGTCAGCAAGCCTGATCGGTGTATTTGTTTCCTCTTACAACATCAAGTTTACCTTTGTTCCAGGGACAAGTGATATAATGAAAGACACCCTTTCCCACAAGCCCACAAGGATTAATACACATTTCCAAACTGAGAAGATGTTTCCCATTGCTACCTTTGTGTTTTAAATCAATTATCACTTATCTATACTCAGAAGGGAAACATATGAAAATGACAAATCGATCCAAGAACTGGTAGCGGAATATAATCTATACCTGGATGATGGCATATATTTTTGAGGAGAACAGGTCTTTGCACCTACTACGACCTTGAGAAAAGAAGAATTACGAATGGCTCATGACACCACCTTTGCAGGTCATAAAGGGGTATGAGGCACTCAAGACTTCCTAACCCGACATTTTTGAAGGCCCAATCTCTCTTACGATGTCCAGGACTATGTTGCCGCTTGTCCTACCTGTCTGCAAACCGAGTACCTCAACTCCATCCCCTTGGTCTATTAGTACAGCCAGATCTCCCTACAAGACTATGGCAGCACATATCTACTGATTTTATCGTAAACATACACTTTTCAGCTCGTCACACCTTTGTAGTGGTTACAGTGGATTCCATTCCCAAACCAGCCAATTTGATCTCGATGCCCAGAGTCCCATTGGCAGCCCTAATGGCTAAATGCTTCCTTCAAAAATGTTTTCCTTGCCTGGCCTTCCGGACACTATACTCTCTGATCAAGGGTTCCAATGCACCTACAAGTATTGGGCTATAGTTTGCAAGAATCCAGGTATAAAACGCGCCCTTAGTTTGGGGTACCATCCTCAAACTATCAGGCAAACTGAGAGACTGAATCAAACACTGGAACATTATTTGCATTGTTTCATCACTGCAATACAGGATAATTAGAAGGATCTCCTTACACTGGTAGAATTCGCCTCTAACAATACCCTCCATTCCACCAACAAAACCAGCCCTTTATTTTTCACCTTTGGTTAGCCCCCTTCAAGTATCCCGACTCAAGTCTTCTCTTCATCCAAATTTCCTGTGATGGATGCACCACTGGAAGAGATTCAAGAGTGACATAAGGCAGTACTTTCGGCTCTTACAGCTTCTAGGATCACACAAAAGAAATTTGCAGATCGCAAAAGATCAAAAGAACTAGCACTCCAAAGAGGAGATCAAATATGGAAGGCCTCTCGGCTCCATCCGAGATATTTTGTTCCCTCCAAACTTTCCCCATGTTATTTTAGGTCCATTTAAAGTGCTTGCAGCTATAGGACCAGGCACCTATCGCATTGAACTTCCACGAACCTGGTCCCGAATCCATCCTGTATTCCACATTTCGTAATTGAAACTTCATCTGCCAGAAAGATTTCACAGAAACAAAAAAGGAATACCTCCACTGGTTGCCTCCAGTCGGATCAAGAATTTGAAGTAGCTGGAATATGTGATTCCCGCTACTACAGGGGATGCCTTCAATATTTAGTGGACTGGAAGGGGTATTCACCTTCTGACTGCACTTGGGAACCCACTTCATTCGTGCACGCCCCTCTTTGTTTGCGATGTTTCCACAGGTCCTGATCATGGAAACCCAGACCACTTCCATCACAAGGGGGGCATACTGTCATGCCTCTTGGCGCCTGTGTCGTAGATGGAAAAGGATGCATATGAGAAGTGTGCTTACCTGTTTCTAAATGGCACTGCCTTGATGCCTAGTGGTGAAACAACATCAGTGGTCTAGTTGTTTTCAACATGGCCACCACCCAATGGATGACTAATCAGTATCATTCATTCCCTGGTATAAAGCAGACTGAAGCTTGCCGCCTAGTGCATTGCTTCTTACTTGAGCCACACATCTGTACATTTTCTCTTTCCCTGTACGCTTTCCTATCTTTCCTTCTTGACTACTCCCTACCTGCCTATTAATGCCATTCTTCTTTCTTTTGTATCTCTTTCTCTTTACCTTCAAGCATCGTGGGACATCTGGAACCTCTGGTGAATTTCACCCTTTGACTTTCTTCCAACGCAATTCGTGCATCATTTGGAGCCAATTTTCTTCTTATATTGCACGCTCAGCCTGCACTACCATTTCTTCTTTGTGGAACACACTGAATGTTCTGCTTACTCAGCACAACCCTTTTTGTCATGCTACAGGTTTCTAAGAGCGCATTTGCATCCCGTTGCAAACGCGATTCCTCTGTCGGCTCCTAAAACCTTTGAAGCACAAAGTTTCCTCCGCGTAACTTTTCGTGTTGTGTTACCAGATTCCCAGAGCGTGTTTGCCTTCCACTGCATAGGGGTCTCCTCCGACGGCTCCTGATACACATAGAGCTTATTGTTTCTCCAGCGGGACCTTCTCGTATCACACCACAGATTTCCCAATGTGCATAATACGCTTGCTGCATCCTGAGTACAGAAAGTTAAATCATTCTGTTTGTTCATTCTCCTTCCAGCTATATTATAATCCACGGAAAATGCACCATCATAAGAAACTGAGACGCCTTTCGGCAGCATTTTTACGGATTTGCTTCAAACACAGTCCAGTGATTGGGGTTTCTTCCCTGGGAAGGTTTCCTAGGCTTCAATTCGGTCTCTGTGTGTCTCCCTTACAGGGCTTGAGTGAAGTCGGGGAGGCATGGCCACAGACTTCCCATACAAGAGCTTCGATCTCAGGTGAGAGTTCATTGTGGGGTAATATTGTTACCCAAGCAGCTCCAAAAGAATTCAAGTTCTGCAAAAAAGAAATCTAAATTGCCAGAATCCATTTTGGGGATCCGAAATCGAGAAAAGGAATTAGGAGGGAGTTTACCCTTCCCATCTGGAAAGCCTCTCTGCTCTTCCTCTCCTGTCAGCCATCTGCCTCCTGGTATTCCTGCTCTGCTGCCCCAAACAGCTGTGTGCACTTTACTCTATTTATATTTTTTTGGGCCATTCCTATTCCACACATACAATCACAAAAATGTGTTCAGCACTGAAAATTGTTCTAAACAAAAATATCAAGGAAGGACACAAGTGTCATTCCCCACTATGGATCGTTCAACAAAAATGTTTTAGTTGACTGCGCTTTCATGTGTACATGTTAGCCAAGGAAAATGTCATCATTCAACACTAGGAACCCTTCCACCACAAGTCAGCGAACTACAGAATCCTGTTGAAAACATCAGATGAAAACTTATTTTGTAGTTCGCAGTGTCTGCTGTTATCTATGTTTTGCATTTTGCGAGAGCATTGGCCTCAGTCCCAGAAAAAGCCTACAGAGCAGTGATCAGCATTGTTTACACAATAAGAACATAATGTATTAGTCTATAGGAAAAAACATATTGTACTGTACATTAATATTGCAATATGCAAAAGCAAATCTCATGGTTTGCATTGCATTAAATATAAAAGTGTATTCATCACACTGTGCATTTAGCAAGAAGGCCTGATCTTTGGCTCAGACCACATGCCATTTTAAGCTTGATAAATATGGGCAGACATGGGGAATACATGTCACTGGTACCAGGCAGGCACATTGCAAGACAGAGACCAGGTGAGTTTCGGTCAACTCCCCCTTTCGGTCAACTCCCCCCTTTCAGGCACTCAGAGAAGCTTTGCAGGCTTTGAAAACCGCCAAACACTGAAGTGGTGCGCAAGTGGTGTTGACGGTGACGGAGAAGGACTCTTGCTGCTGCTCAACCTTTTTGCAATATTTAAAAGTTGGATATTTGACTTAGTTTTCACTGACGTTTTTGGCTGTGGAACTGGTGGAGTCTTCTTTAAGGCAAAGGAGGAGGAGCCCGAGGCAACCCGAATCAGCAAACAAAAGCACCCACTCCCACGTCAGCGGAGTGGAAGTGGTGCACAAGTGGTGTTGACCATGTTGCCGGGGGCGCCGGCTAAGGCTAGTAAGAGCCTTTTCCTCTCCATCTTGCTCTGACATCACCCGCTGGGGGAGCTGCACTACGTGATCAAGCGGGCCCGTGATGAGCAACTCGACGACTCCAGAGGCTGAAGCCAGGATTTTGACTCGACAACATGTAAGGCAGCGTCTTGCCTCCTGCCCCGCTCCTCAGACCAAGCTGTCGCCTGCCTCACGGCCAAAAGTGAAAGCCCTCTTGTCCCTGAGACAATCACGCCTCCCCTTTTCTAGTAAACTCCTTGAGAAAGAAGAAAGGGGTAGGGCTTTGATCGTGGTGATGAAATTGGCTAAGATCTCACCACTGGATATTCCGATGCCTAAGGAGGGTGGCCTGCCCCAGGGGATACCCGTAATATTGACTGCAACAATGGTGTCCAACCAAGGAGTGGGGCAGAAACGTACAGAGCAGTCATTTCCGTACCTATGTGATTCGGCAGGGGAGAGTGCCCCTGAAAATGGCAGCCCACCCGCCGCACAGGACACATATAGGATGGTGGACCACATGCCCCCACCCGCTGATAAACTGGATGATGTGGCGAGTCCTCCGACTAAGGATTTTAGCCCCTCCCGAAGACCCCCGGATCAGTCAGGAAAGCCCCTGAATGATCCTGTGGGGGTGGAATCTTCAATCTTGAAAGCGGGGGTGGAATCTTCAATCTTGAAAATCAGTCTTGCAGGGGTGATTGATCCAACCATTACCAGCGATCGCCATTCTCTCATTCCGCCACAAACTATAAACCAACATGAGGCAACGCAGCATACACTGAATTCAGAAGAGGAGGAAAGTCGGCACAAATCAGCGGCAGTGAGGTATCTGCCATCACATTTGGAAGGAGTGCAATTAGAAGCCTGTCAGCAGAAGCTGAATGCTCGACAGGATCAAGAGGGCCATTGCGACGAAAGCATCATTGAAGAAGAGAGTAATGACTATTTGGGAACCAATCAGGGCTTTGACAGGGAGGAGGAAATTTGGGAAAACGTGTGTGATCCCCCTATGTCCCTCCTGACAAAGGAGATATTTAAGACCGCATCAGAGCTGCCCAATGCTCAATATGGCAAACCTAAGGACGAGCTTCAGAAGGGTCCCCGCTATACATCTAATGTAGAGATACTGGCTTCGATAGCGGTGGAATCCTCACCCCCTGCCTCCCCAAAGCGACCCCCGGGGCTAGCAACACCTCTACCATCAAACGCATGTCTGGCTAATAAATTGATCTAAGATTAAAGAAGCAATAGAGCACGCAGGAGGGACCAGAAAAAAGATCCCGTTTGGTCTCATGGAATACTCAGAGTTTTGGGCACTTATTTTCTGGGGAAAGTGACTTCTTGAGTGAGTTTGAAATGATATGCCTGCAGGAGACTTGGCTGAGAACAAGTCTGTTATGCGAGGGATATCAAAGTTTCATCAACCCGGCATTGAGAGGACCCCTGGGAAGGCCTCGCGCTGGGCTCCTGAACTTAATTAAAGAGGACAGTGACTTGCAGGTTCGGGACCATCAAATACCCAATCCATACGTTCAGGTGTTGAAATTGGTAAAAAATAGAGGGAGTCAGGAGATCAGACTCCTTTCAATTAACACATATCGGAGTAGTCAAGACTGAAACTGAAAAGTACCTTTCAGACATCATGGAACGCATTGATGAGTCTCTGCTTGAAGATCAAAACCAGTTGATCCTAATTTGTGGCGATCTGAACCTGAAGCTCCTGGACAAAAAAGGCAAACTGAAGCACAGAGTACTTTTGGAACCCTAGGAAAATAGATGGATCACGGAAATGAACATCAGAGAAATGGTAATGCTAAATGGGCAGACTCAGGGCGACATTCCGGGTGCGGATACTTGGTTTTGTAATCAAAGTAGCGCCTGCTTGGACTACTGCTTTGTGGTAGGTAACACACTCAAGTGGATCGAATCATTTACCATAAGAAAACAGCTGACCAGTGATCACGCACTATTGAAAGTGGAACTCCGGTGGAAATCCAAAGAGGCGCCCCAACAAAGCGCATGCCCAATAGAATTAACATGGGGCAGGAATAGGCTCAGGAACAAAGCCTAAGCCATTCCTAAATTAGTGGCTCAGCTAAACGATAACATCAAAAGGTCAACAAACGTATTGGAATGCAGATGGCTGTTGAAGAAATTTGAACTCAAGCGAGATACGAATAATATCACAGCAACGGTAAGAAAACACGCCTATATTATGGACCTTGTCAAAAGGAGAAGAGAGTATCGTGCTGATCTCAGAAGAATCCGTAAAAGAAACTCACCTGATAGCGAGGCAAGAACAAAGCAATGTAAACAGCGGTATACAAACTGGCTTAAATCCTGGAAGATTTGGCGAGCACAGGCAGATGCAGAACATATGTTAGCCGCGATTAGTACCGTTAATACAAGATCCCTTTGGGAAATTATAAATAAAGGAAAAGATTTCCAACCTGCCTTAACTACAAACCAAGTCCCAAAGGAAGATTGAGAGAAGCACTACACAGCTTTATTTAAAGCAGAAGAGACCATCAAACCCCCCACAAAAAAGGCCAAATCCTCACCCTGGCTTATTGTGTTTGACAGGGAAGACAGCAGAAGGTACAAAATATTTACTGCCATAACATCATTTGGGAAAGGAAAACATTAAATCATCCCCCCATACCTTACAAGATTCCCATCATCTCACCACAGGAATCTATTGATGCGCTGCAGACTAAACCTGCTGCCGTCAAGAGAAGTGCAGTATCTAAGAAAGCAGATTATAATGCAAGATGCATGTTGTCATTTCTGTAGGATTTCCGAAAACCTGCAAACCATGAGACATTTGACTCTCACTTGCCAACTTTCAAAAACTAAGGAGCTTGTATTTGAAGACCACCCATGCCCCACTGGACCCTGCAACTGAGGAGGAATGGTGGGAACGCCTAATGACGGTACATAAACTTGGCCAGACACTGAATGCCATGAAATTGGTGGAACAGATTTTTTCATCGCTCTTAGAGACCGACGTCCAGTTGAGCAGGGGACGGACTGATCAGGAGGACATGTAAAGAGGTTCAAATGGGCTAAAGAAATTGTAAAGTTCATATGTTAAAGCTTTAAATTTCTTTTGTTTTTGACCAATAAAAAAAAATAATAATAATAAACTAAGGGACAAGCAAGACCTCCCCCATCCAGCAAGGTGGATGAAGGCTCAAGAACATCATTATGATATGATATGATATGATATGATATGATATGATATGATATGGCATTTATAACGCGCCTATACACAAGTGTTTCCAGGCGTGACGAGGCAAGGGAGGCGGAACAAGGGAAGACAACGATCTTACTAGGCCAAGTGTCATTCAGATCGCGCAAGTGCGTGGAAGGGGGAAAGGGAAAAGTGCAAGGGGGAGGGGAGAGGGGAAGTGCAGTACATAGGATAGTAGAATAACAAGATAGTAACGGCCAGAAGGCGCCAAGTGCAGGGTAAGTGCAGATAAGTGCTGGTAGGGGACTGTAGGGCTACAGAAAACAGTCCCCAGGTACAAGGGTGGCCAGGGAGGCAGTGCGGGTGTGCAGCTGGCGGGGCCTGGGCCCGAGAACAGAAAGGTGGCAGGTAACCAGTGCAGTATCAGCCAGGAATTCAGCAAGGGAGAGGGGGAGAGAAAGCAGAAGTAAAGAGGAAGGTTTTGAGGTGCTTCCGGAACCAGAGATGGTTCTCCTCAAGTTTCAGGGAGGCAGGAAGGCTGTTCCAGAGGGAGGCCCCTGCTGCAGAGAGAGATCTACCCCCAACTCGTTGCTTGAAGAAGCGGCTGATCCTGAGGGAGTTGGAGGCGAAGAGCTCGAGAAGGAAGATATTTAGGAAGACAGAGTTATAGATATTTCGGCCCCAGAAGGCCTTGTGGACAATGCAGAGGGTTTTGAACTTAATCCTTGCAGCCACTGGGAGCCAGTGCAGAGATTTCAGTCCTGGAGAGATACGATCCCTGGGCTTGAGGCCAAGGACAAGTCTCGCAGTCCTGTTTTGGATAAGTTGCAGAGGGCGGAGAGTAGAGGCAGGAAGATTTAGATAGAGGCTGTTACAGTAGTCCAGCTTCGAGAGAACCAGGGCTCTAGAGACAGTGAGCTTCTGGGGGAAGGAGAGGAAAGGGAGAATACCTATGAGGAGGTGCAGCTGGTAGTGTGACTTCTTAGAGACGTCAGAGATGTGAGGAGAGAAGGAGAATGTGGAGTCGAAGATGACCCCGAGGTTTTAAGCCTTGCAGGTGGGGGCAGGAAGAGGACCAAGAGAGGCCGGCCAGAGAGCAACAGGGAAAGAGGGAGTGGGTGTGCCGATGAGTAGAATCTCAGTCTTACTGGCATTAAGGCAGAGGTCATTTGCGGCACACCACTCCTGGATAGCAGACAGACATTCAGAGATGAGAGAGGGAGAGGAGGAGGCCGAAGGTGGCCTGAAAATGAGCTGGGTATCATCCGCATAACACTGAAAATTGGGGCAGAGAGCGGCGATGCGGTGGGCCAAGAGTGCCAGGTATTGGTTGAACAGCCAGGGGGAGAGGTTAGATCCCTGGGGGACACCACAGGTAGAGAAAAGATCTCGGAGAGGAAGGACCCAAGTTGGACCTGGGAGGGTCGGTCGGAGAGGAAAGAAGTCAGCCACGCCAGAGCCTGACCAGTGATACCCAGATTATCACAGAGACGGTTGAGCAGGATGGCATGGTTAACAGTGTCAAAGGCAGAAGAGAGATCAAGCAGGATGAGGAAGCAGGGGGTGTTAGAGTCGAGGTTGGAGAGCAGGTCTTCACGGATGTTCAGGAGAGAAGTTTCCGTGCTTCTGGCAGCTCTGAAGCCAGACTGATGATCATGAAGACAACCAACAGATTCAGTGTGGAGATTTAGCTGGGTGATGGCTAGTTTCTCAAGGAGCTTGCCCAGAAAAGGAGTGATGGAGATTGGGCGATAGTTAGCCGGGCAGGAGGGGTCGGAAAAGGGTTTCTTAAGCAGGGGGTGCACAAGGGAGTGCTTCAGGGGGGATGGGAAGATTCCAGTGGCGAAGGAGTGATTGCAGAAATCAGCCAGGGCTGGAGCCAGGGAATCAATGTGGTCCTTTATAGTTTTGGAGGAACAGGGGTGAACCTGTTTCGATGAGACTTTCATAGATCGGACTTGTCTAGAAACCTCGTCTGCGGAGAACAGGGGAAAGGCAGAGAAGGAGGGAGGAGGGTTGGCTGCAGGAAGGCCAGAGGGAGAGCAGGGAGTGGGGGGGAGTGGGAGGATAGGAGGAAAGAGAGGACAGGATGTCCTGAGTTTTAGAGATGAAGTGAGAAGCCAGTGCCGTGCAGAGGGCCTGGGAGGGGACAGGAGAGGTAGAGACTGCAGCAGGATTGGCCAGTTCCTTGCAGATTTTAAAGAGTTCAGCTGAGTTGTTAGATGCTGCAGAGACGCGGGCTTGGATGTGAGCTCTCTTCCTAGTAAGGACAGAGAGCCGGTATTGCCTTTGCAGCAAGCGGCAGGCCAGTTTGTCAGAGGATGTAAATGAAGCACGCCATTTCCTCTCGGCAATCCTACACTTGCGTTTTAGGGTGACAAGGTCTGAGTCGTACCAGGAATTGCATTTGGCTTTGGGCTTCAGGCGGATTCTCATGACAGGGGCAAGGATATCAAGAGTATCAGATATGGCAGAATGAAAAGTGAGGAGGGCTATGTCAGGATGAGAGTCAGCCAAAGGGGGGGGGTGAGAAGGTGGTGGCGAAAGCCTCAGTTGACACACGCTTCATGGGTCGGATGACCGAGAAGGTGGGTGGCAGTGATGGAGGTGGCTTGGCCTGAGGGGTAGGGAGGGTGAGGTGGGAGGAGAGGAGAGAGTGATCACTCCAGGACAGAGGAGTGGTAAGAGGGACAGAGAGGGGAAGGTCTGAGGAGATCAGAGCATCAAGAGTGTGCCCTGCAGAATGAGTCGGGCCCGAGGGGAGAATAGTGAGTGAGAGAGAGTTGCAAAGGTCGCGAAAGAGTCCTGAGGGAGGACAGGAGGTATCCAGGTGGATGTTGAAGTCTCCAAGAAGGAGGAGTTGAGTAGTTGAGGCTAGGAGTGAGGAGGAGAGGTCCGCCCACTCAGAGAGGAAGGATGAGATCTTACCAGGTGGTCGATAGATAGTATCCACAGTAAGGGAATGGCTCGGAGAGAGAGAGAGCCTGCAGACGAGGCATTCAAAAGAGGAGTAGGCCTGCGTAGAAGTGACAGAGGCAGGAATCCACTCGGGAAAGATCAGGGCTACACCCCCAGCTGAGCGGTTGGTTCTGGGTGTGGACAGGATTTTGTAACTGTCAGGTAGGAGTGTATCAAAGCTTGTGACAGAGCTGGCCGTGAACCATGTCTCGGTGAGGCCGAGGACATCAAGGTCAAGTTCATCCAGAAGGCGGCAGATATCAGAGGAGTGCTTGACCGCAGAGCGTGAGTTTAGCGTGGCAATATTGAGAGGGTTGCCATCCTTGAAAGACTTCCGGGGAGGGGTACAGATCAGTGGTACGCCCTGCGGAGGTGATGTAGAAGGAGCAGGGTCGGGAAGGGGAAGGCAAGGTAGCCAATGAGGAGGAAGAAGAGGGAGGCGAGGTAGTCATGGAAAGGGGAGAGGGGACAGCAGGGGAGGAAAGGAAGTTGATGAGGTGCGAAAAGCGTCTATCAAAGAGGTGAAGGTTGGCCTGAGGGCCTTGGACCAGGACGGTCCCATTAGAGTAAACATTAATGATGACCTTAGAGGAATGGAAGGATGCCAGGAGGGCATCCCAACGGGTGCCACCATTACTGGGAGAAGAGGAGAAAGGGGAGAGCACAGAGACCATATGGAGGGTCCATAGGTCAGGCGAAGGCAGGACAAAGAGGATGTCGGTGAGAGTTTCCTTGGAGGAGGCACTGGTGTAGGTGTCGGCGAAAGGGAGTCCTGGGTTGGAGAGCAGGATGTCCTTTTTAAACTTCTTCCTACCAGATTTAGTGAGGAGAGCAGGATAGTCTATAGAGAAACAGTTGGAAAAGATAGGAGAGATGGAGAGCACCATAGATTAGGTGGGGGAAGATAGAGGGGGGACACACTAGAAAGGTCACTAGTGCAGGTGGACAGGACAGCGAGAGGCAGGCAGCTTGCGCAAAGGGACAGGAGGACTCTCAGGATGAAGGGATCCCAGAATGCACATATGAACACACGGTGGAGAAGACCTAGGTAGTGCAGTGCTGCCGGTAACTTAGATAGGCAACACACATCAACACACGGTGGAACGCCACCTAAGTTTGAGAATCCTAGATAGTGGGATGAAGGCCTATGTAGTACAATGCAATTTTCTTTGGAGCTAGACAGTCGCAAATCAACACACAGTGGAGAAACTATCAACGGGGTGAGGGGTAGGAAGGGTGACAGGCAGCTGGCGAACCCCTGCGGACACCTGCAGACACTAACAGGGAGCCGACCAAGTGGGAGCCGCCCTTAGCCTAGGGCACTTAACCGTGGGGCTGCCGGGCAGGGGGCTGCCCAAGGAAGGGCCTGTAAGTGGAGAAGGAGAGCCAATCAGGGGGGGGTGGGCAGTCAGACAAGCGGGGAGGCGGGAGGAAACAACACAGGAAACTGGCCATGGAGACACTGGGCTAGGGGGCCAGGGGGCACCAGAAGCAGGCAGAATATCAAATCGAGGCCCCGGGGGGTCTTACCTCAGGAGACTGGGCACACACAGCAACCCGCTCAGCCCATGAGGGAAAATCATGAAAATTATGAACAGGCTTAGAAAGGTACAGCCACCATTTTAGGCAAATGGAGTCCCTTGTGTCCCCTGCTGCTGCTGCAATGACAGCCTGCTGTATAATTCACAAAAAAGGCATGTAAAAAGGTACACTGCAGATTCTGGAACTGTCAGCGCCAGAGATGGCAGCATAAAGGCTGTGCTCCTGTGCCCTGTCCCAGACCACATCCTTCATTTTAATGGCTGATCCTAGTCCAACTGAAACATCCCAGGCTGCGGAAAGACAGATGGAGAAGATGAGACTGAAAGAAGGGATTATAAACTACTGGACCTGCTGACTAAGGTGACTTTAGACATTGCAGAAGTCAAAACAAAGCTGATTAATGCGGAGGACAGGTATGTGGATCTTACTACAAGGGTGGGGGCTATAGAAGAGCATCTTACCACTGTGGATGACAAAACTGTAAGGTTACAGGATCAGATAAGGAATTTGGAAATCCAAAATGGAAAATTGACTCTTAAGATATCAGAGCAGGAAAATTTCTCTAGGAGGAACAGTTTTTCTCTAGGAGTGGCCGGATTTCCTGAAAATGTGGAGTGAGGGAAGCCTATGGCATTTCTGGAGAAGGCACTGATTTCCATGTTAAACTTAGACCCCAGCACCCCTTTGGAGATGGAAAGAGCTCACAGGTCCTTGGGGCAAAAGCCAGCTATGGGTCCGCGACCAGACACTTTACTGCAAAGTTTTTGAGAATTCCAACTAAAGAAATGATACTTAGAAAATCAGGTGAGCAAGGGGATTTGTCATGGAGAGGAAATAAGATTATGATTTTTGGGGATTTAAGTAGAGCTAGGCTAAGAGTAAGAAGTTGCAATATTATATGGTGTATCCTGCTATACTTCGGGTAGTGATTGAGGGTCAGAGTCACTCATGTTCTGATAATAGGAGTGCTGAGTCTTTTCTTATCTGACTTGGATATCACAACTATGAAGACTGTCTCCTTATCTGAAAAAAGTGTTCCTCCAAAAAAGAAAAGATGACTTCACTCATAGATTTACATCTGTCTACTCAACGGAGTTAACTGTTGTATCCAACGGTTCTTTCATTGCGGGAATGTTTGGATGATGGCACTGAAAAACTAAGAAAGAGTAAAGGACTCTACAACACCAACGCTGGATGGCATCAATACGTTCCATTCCTAGGGCAGTGACGCGCCTGGTCAAGGATGCCGGAAGCCCTGCGCCTCTTACACGGGGTGCAGAGAGTCCGGGAATGGAGGGGGATAAGAAGCGGGGAGAGTGATCCTCACCGTAACATTTGTAACAGCAGTGACACATTCTATTTGTAATGCTGGAAGCTCTGTGCCTCTGATGCGGTGTATGGAGGAGCCGGAATTAGAGGAATATCAAAGCCAGAGGAGAGCGAAATTGAATCGCCCCCCCCCGGATGTCGTTGGACTGACCGGCGTGGAAATAGTACAAGGTGTAATTGAGTTGCGTGATTGCGGTACTGCGAGAAGGGGCATATATATCATAGCTCGTATGTATTTGGGTATCTATTCAGTTAAAGTGAAGGCAACAACATACTGTCAATGAGCTATGCATTAGGGACCATGAACAATTTCAATGTGCAATGGTAACGGTGGACTGCACTGGAGCTAATAATAGCAGATGTGCTATAATACTGGAACGTGTGAGAGTAGCTTTAAACTTTTAGCATGTTTTTAACTGTTGCTATTCATGTTTAAATGTGCTCGCCCATGTGTGTTTTGAAATGTGCAAACATCCTATACTGTTATCCACTATTGGACATTGGGTGTTGAATGTGCCATGGTGCAGGCTTCACAACAATGTTTTTCTATGAGTTTGAAAATGTTAAAGTAAGCAGCATGTTACGGATCATGAATTACAATGAGGTAGGCCTCGCAATACATTCTATTCAAGACACAGAGGAGAATATTGAGCATTGACGTAGCCTTGTGGATGGGGGGGCATCGCCGTCACGGGACAGTGGTGCCATCACAGGGTTATGGCCCAAGCAACCTGGGTGGCGAGCATTGGTGGGGAATCCCTGTCCCGCATGATGGCGGCTCCTCTAGAGTTCTATAGGGCAATTCATACATAGTGACTATATGTCTCATACTCGAATCTGGCTGGCAAATGTCATACACATGCTCACTTTTGGGGTGTGGGAAGAAGCCTTGTATGTCACATCACTTCCAATGAATTCAAATATATCCATCCATTGGCGTTCAGAGTGACGGGAGTATTGAAATGACATAATTCATGTCGGGTTACCATGTATTGTGTGAGAGGGTGGGGAAATATTCAAGATGAGTTATTATCTATAGGCTAGAAATTAACATTTGAGCGGGAACTTCAAAGGAAAATTAATCGCAGTAGCAGGGGCTTGAAAATAAAGAGATGCTGATCGACAGAACTTAGGGTTCCCTAGATGTTAATATGGGTGGGCTCACTTCAGGTAATAGAACAACAAGAGAATGAAAGGGTTGCACTTTTGATATCTTAACACGGCTGCATATGCAATAAGCGGTACTCTTGTATTGCCAATGATGGTGTTATGGGATTTTGACAATGCTACACGAGAGTGAACAGTATATTAGCAAGGAGCATGATGTTTCAAAGTGGTAATTAGTGAATGTAGATACGTCTGGTGTATTCACTCTGTGGTTATTCCCTTATTTAAGACATCTATCTGTAAGTGTTGATGGTAGGCTTAGACGGAGAAGGTTCTAATGTTTATTCCAACCAGTTTATTGGACTCAAAAATGTGCTAATACATTTGTATGTGTTAATGTAATAAGCTATCTTGTTAATGAGAAAGGGTTAATGTGCAGATTGGGAATATGGGTATACTGGTAAGAACAATTAAAATGGGCCTAATCGACAATTATATAGATTTGGATAGCAATGGGGGATCTATAGAATCTATGGTACTTGATCAGGCATGGGTTTCTGGGGTATAGTTCAGATTTGTGTGAGCGTTGTATATAACTGTTCTCTTAATTGGTCCATTATTTTTTGGACAATTTCCAATCAAAATGAGCCTTTCTGTTTGTGTTTTGTGGTACATGTGTTGTGTAAATGTTGGGGGAAGGGAGGGATAACCTACACTCGTTCACCATTAGTTATAAAAAAGGAAGTAAAAATGTTTGGAATTGTGTTTGAAGATGTATGGCTGACTAATTTGGGACTGCATTTCATTAGCACTTTCAGCTAGGAACATTAAAGGTTGCTACTTGGAATGTGAAAGGCTTAAACTGTCCTAAGAAAAGAAAGAAAATATTAGCCAGGCTATGGAGGGGAAAATCTGATTTAATATGTTTGCAAGTAACACATTTGATAGAACACTCATAGAATATGTTCCATAATTCTAAATATATGAATGTTTTACTAAATTGGAGGGGTGGGAATTCTAATTCGTAGGAGGCTGGGTATGGCAATAGAAAATGTGTCTATGGGTGATGAAGGTTGAATTATTTTGGCAGATGTTAGGTATGAAGGGAGGTTAATAACCCTGGGCCTTATTGAAATATTTGACCTGGTAGACATTTGGAGGATTTTTCATTTTATTCCCCAGTCCATGACTCTTTCTCGAGAATTGACTATTTTTTAATTTCAGTTAGATTAATAGAGGACGTAGTGGAGGCTAACATTTGGGGACCGTTGTCTTTCGGATCACTCTTTAGTCACACTAAAATTTAATTTTTAAAGATGTCGGCCCAATTGTACTAAATTGTCTTGGGAGGATGGCTCAGGGGTAACACGCTCGCCTTGGAAGCAAGACGACACAGAGCAACACAGGTTTGATCCCGGGTCCGCACTTAGAATCCTCTGGGTAACAAGCGTGTTATAAATAACGAATCATAATCATAAATGACAGCTTAAAACATTCATCTTAAAGGATGAGCATGTGTGTGAGACTCTAGATAACTTTATTATTAACTATTTTAATGAGAATAAAGGGTCTACTGATATTTTAATTGTTTGGGATGCCTTTAAGGCAACTATACGTGGTGAGTTAATGAATTGGATATCTAGGGCAAGGAAGTTGGGAGAGGAGAAGGTAAAAGATCTGGAGGTGGAGCTGGGTTATGCAAAGAAAATATGCATTGTCTAAAAACAGGAAGGATAAAATATATGTGGTTAGTGTAAGAGAGAAACTAAAAGACGAAGTAAATAGACAAGCTGAAAAAGGTTTATATTTAATGAAATGAAAGTGTGGTTAATTTTTGGCAAATAGGTTAAAGAATTTGAAGAAATGGTTGAACTAGTATTCAAGAATAAATTAATCTGTGGAAGTTTCAGAGCATTTTATGCGTCCCTCTACTCAGAAGAACTAGTAGCTCAAGCAACGGAATTAGCAAAATCTTTTGACAAAATAGATATTCCATGCTTATCTGAGGAAGGGAAAGAGGTGTTATACGCACCAATCATGGTATCCGAAGTCCAGACAGCAATAAACCAACTTAATCTGGAGGGATTCTCTGTCAATCCATGAGAGAAGCAGTTATTACTTTGATACCGAAGCCAGGAAAGGATACCACTGAATGCAGTAACTATCGTCCTATTTTACTTCTAAATGTAGATGTAAACATGTTTACTTTTGACTGCCCAGCTACTTAAACATATTGAAGAGTTGATTGATTATTCGCAGGTGCGGTTCATGGGAGACAGACATGAGTATGACAATATTAGGACCCTATTAGATGTTATGGGATCATCATATTTGAAAGCAGAGATGTTGTTTATTTTTTTAGATGCTGCGAAAGCCTTGAACGTGTACATTGGTCATTCTTAAACTACACTCTGATTGAAATGGTGTTTGGGCCACAATTATTTAACACTGTGGGAGCCTTGCAATATGGGATCTCGGACAAACTTTGGGTTAATGATGAGCTTTCTTCAGTGTTTCAATTACTCAGAGGAACAACACAAGGTTGTCCGCTTTTGCCCTTTCTTTTTAATTTAGCTCTGGAACCATTACTGGCATATATAAAACAGGAACAGGGCCTACGTGGTTGGCGTGTGGGAGGCAGGGAAATGAAGGCTTTAGCATAAGCTGACGATATGACTATTGTACTGGCCAACCCGGAAGGAGGAGGTACACTCCTGAGACACATGATAGAAGAGGCGGGATCATTATCTGGACATACAATTAATTGGGGGAAAACTGTTGTCTTTCCACTTAAAGAAAATCCTTCGAATAGGGCCTTAAATGATTGGAATTGTCAGTGGGCAAATTGAAATGTGAAATATTTGGGGATTTATCTTTTATGTGACATGAAGAAAATGGTGGATTTTAACATTGGTAAATTGATTGAGACACTGCAAAGGGATATACGTAAATGGGATCGTATGCTTTTGAATATCTGGACCAAGGTAAATGCTATTAAAATTATGCTTCTGCCCAAAGTTTTGTATTACATACAGTCGCTTCCTCTGAAATTTACTGACAATGGGTTTAAGCGCATTGACAGGGTATTTTTGGACTTTTTTTATGGGGGGTGGGAAAGAGGACAAAGATTCCTCGCTTCATTATGGTCCGCCAACTTAGGGAGGGGGGATTTGGGTATCCAGTTTTAGAAAATGATCACAGAGGGTTTCTCCTTAAGAAAGCTTCTTGTTATTTTATGGAGAGGAAGAGATCAGAACCGTTTTGGGTATCAATAGAAAGAGATATGCTTAAGCCTTATTGTTTAGACAGTCTATATTCCTTTGGGAATTTGCCAACATTTGAGGTAAAACTGGAATCTATAGCTGTTACAAAAACCGCTTTGGTGGAGTGTATTTTGGTGTGTGGACAAGGTTTATTCATGTATGGAGACCACCATAAGACCACCAGGGGGCGGAGGCTGCATGGGAGCCTGAAGGCTCGTCTCCCAGCGAGCCACCAGTGTTTTGGCGAGATTCGAGTGTATGCCCAGCCTGTAGGTGACTGAATCGCTACGCCTATGAAGCCAAAGGGGTCAGGCATCGCCGGTCTAAGTTTCGAGGGTATTCGGTCCAGCTTGCCCCAAGAACGCTGCAGAAAGGGCACCCCCCAACCGCCAGAGGAGGAGGCCGCCATCGGAGAGGCGCGATGCCCGCGCTGTGATGCCTGGTGGTGCCAGTCCCTGCGGTTTGTGACCCGGGACAAGGCTGATTGCGGAGGACGGCTGATCTTGTGTCCTGGCCGCCTGAGGTGAACTCTGGGCCCCGCGGATTGTTGGAGTCCTGCAGTGTACCCGGCAGGTACTCTGCATTGTATTGGAGGTGACTTCGGAGGCAGCGGAACCCCAATCGGCCTTCCTGGAGGCTAGCGGAATCCACTGGCGACCGAGGTACGGGCGAACAGCCCTGGAGAGGCACCCACTGAGAGGCGGCGGTGGAGTGGCCTATTCCACAGCGGAGCAGAGCGCCCACCCCCACGTCCGTGGGTGGATGTAGAGGCAGCTGCGGCTTCCACCCGGTGCCTTTCCCCCTCAGCAGACACCCTCCCTCGAGAAACACAGTGGGGGCAGCAAGCAAGAGGACGGGGATGCCGCACGCAGCTGCGAACAGACTTGTGCCCCCCCAGGCTGGCACTCAAGGGAATCGATCAGCCGAAGGTGCTTGGAGTGCACAGGGAGAAAACCCGACGAGAAGCGGACGCGGGACGCATGGGTTGGGAGCCTCTTTGGAGGAGCCGGCTCTGCGTCCTGAAACCTGCACACAACAGCGCGCGGCTTCCCCACTGCCTCCCATGAACTGGGGCTGTGCTGATCGGCCGCGGACAGCTTCACACCTGCACCCCCCATGCCGTGGACCCTCCCCCCAGCCAGCCGGCCCCACATTAGAGACTAGCTACAACCATGATGAACTGGCCCTGCAACAGCCCTGCAAAATCAGGGGCACCCATTGGCTGGAGCGCCTACTACCTCCAGTCCAGACACCGGAGCTGGAAAGCGGAGGCAGAGCCGGTATTAGCCAAAGGCAGTAGCATAAGGCTACAGCCTGTCCTGGCCGACCCTGGTCGCTGGAACCCGGACCCCTGCTCACCGCACCTAACAAGGTACAGCTACCTGATGACCCTCAAGACTTTACCTCTGACTTTAAGGTATCATAGACTGCAATCCACCTCCTAACCTCTCTCAACCTATGTACTCCTCTCTCTGCTTTACCCAAATGATACCATGCCTATCACCACCCTGTCTCCAGGTATATATATCGCTGAATACTACGTGATGCAAGACTCTTCATCATTGCGACTTAATTTTCACTGTATGTATCTTTAATCCAAGTATATGTTACCTTTCTCTCCTACCCACCACCCCCTATGGTCGCCCGCTTGCCTTGTGTCCCCCCTCCCTCCCCTATGGTCACTCCCTTGCCTCGTGTCCCCCCTCCCACCTCCTTGGTCGCCCGCTTGCCTCGTGTCCCCCCTCCCTCCCCTTTGGTCGCCTGCTTGCCTTGTGTCCCCCCCTTCCTCCCCCTTGGTCACCCGCTTGCCTCGTGTCCGCCCCTCTCTCCCCCCAGGTCGCCCGCTTGCCTCGTGTCCCCTTTCCCTCCCCCATGGTCACCCGCTTGCCTCGTGTCACCCCTCCCTCCCCCATGGTCGCCCACTTGCCTCGTGTCCCCCCCACTATTGCCTCTATATGCCTCCTCCTCTCTCTCACCCTGTGCCCTAACAAAGCCCCCACCTGACCTCCACACCTGATTACCACCGAATGTAACATGTAATGTGCATCATGTTTAGCACGTTGCCTCTGCGACTGCATCCATATGCCTCACTGCACTCAGGCTCATGCAAATGTATAGTCCTTTCAAACACTTATGTAACATGTCTTTCATGCACTATAACCTGTAATTTGTCTTCAAACACTTATGTAACCAAGCTAAGCTTTCTTAACAGTGCCACGATGCCCGAGGGCAGTTGTGCGCTATATAAATGGAAATACATAAATAAATAAATAAATAAATGGAGAGGCATCTATTTGGCTTAATCCAGGGTTGCAATTAGATAACAAAATTCTAAACTGGAGAAGTTGGGCCAACAAACTTTAGATGTTTGGAGGAATGAGAAAATGATAACCTTTGCAGAGCTAGTGGAGCAATATGGATTGTGTAACAGGGAACATGAGAGATAAAGGGCTTTAGAAAAATGGATGGTTGAAAGGATGCAGGTACTAAATGAGCCAATGACTGAAAAGCCCAAAATGTGTGAACTGTTTCATACTCCACCCTGTATGGTGTCAACTTTTATTAAGTTAATGCCAATAGAGAATTGCATGAAGGAGTCATGTGAGAAACTACAACTGGTCTACAGATTTGGGAAGGGATGTTTCAGTGAAAGTATGGAGGGTGTCTGGAGGGTGGCAGTGAAAGCTTAGCTGGATCTGAAGCTGCGTTATATTCATCAACGGGTTTTAGGCCGTTTATATTGGACTCCAGAGCGGATGAGTGTGATGGGTTTGATAGATAATGGTCTGTGTTAGGGCTGTCAGCAGATGAGGGGAACATTATTGCACATATGCTTTGGGAATGTAAGAGATTGGCAGATTTTTGGAGGGATGGATGTACTAGAGGATTAGCCGGTCAGATAGCACAGCAAGTAGATCGCTCGCTTTGACATCCGTGCAGAGGCCGCCGTCGCAGGTTTCAAACCCGGCGGGGCCAAACTCTGCCTTTCATCCTTCCGGGGTCGATAAATGAGCACCACACACCGTGGGTAATAATAAGAAGCGCTCAGATGCCTGAGGGTTCGTAGCGCTATATAAATGCCAAATTATTATTATTATTATTATTATTATTATTATTATTATTATTATTGACGCAACTGAGAATATCTCCTATCCGCGAACTTCTATGGCAGTGATTCTTCTATGAACTGAGGGCAGATGCAAAAATGCATGCGACTCATCCGGCTGGATCGATAAAGCTTTACTGATGCAACTAAGCAAAAAAGGAAGGTGTGGAAGACTAGGAAGAAGCCTCAGATAGAGAATTGGGTATTGGATATGCAAACTCTTTCAGGCTTTGAAAAACTTCAATCAGTAAGACAAAATCGGGAGGGAGAGTATTTGGAACAATGGGGGCCTTTTAATGATCTGTCTGGGTGAGTGTAGGTTGGGGTACTGAACATAAATATGGGGTTAGGTGTTAAGGTTGTGGGGGTTTGTGTTTGTGTTAGGTTGTGTGGTTTATGTTGTCCTTCTGTGTGTTATTTTAATCATTGGACTTTGTGGGCTGGTGTAAGTTGTATATGTTCTCTTAATACTCTTATAGTATGTTTTTTTAATCGATGTGATCATTTGACATATAGAATTGGTTATTTGGTTCTTATTACCGCTCAACTTTGTGTTATTATTGTAATGGTTGTTGACTAAATCAAAATAAAGTGGTTTAAAAAAAGACACATTGCTGCCAGCCTGTCAGATAAACTTGTCACAGTAACAAAATGGTACTAGAAATTTGAGAAAAAGGGAAGCAATGTCTCCCCTCAGCACTCCACATAAGGTGGGGTGTGCAGATCTTGAAAATAAAACACTAGGTTCAAAAGGTATCCCTTTACCCTTCGAACGTTAGGCGCTAGCCAGCCGAATCAAAAATGACATTTAAGAAGCTCTAAGAGCTTCCAGTAGCACTGCACTGAAGTACTGAGTGCTACTACAGGAAATTACAAAGTGACATGTAAGAAGCTCTAAGAGCTTCCAGTAGCACTGCACTGAAGTACTGAGTGCTACCATAGGAAATTACAGATGCCTTAAAAATGAAGGAAAGCATGACTCCACATAGAAAGACCAAAAAGTGGTCAAAAAGGTTCCGGGCACTAGAATAAAAAGAAGGGTGAGTGAGGAAAAAGGTTACCACTCACCCAGAAGAATTGTAAAACAAAGAAAACAGGTGTCCAACAAAAAGTGCGGGAGGACTCACAAAGAGTGGAGATTTCACACAAGAAAGAGAAATCCTCCCAACAGTAATTATTATCATTATTGAGCACACACAGAGCTTCAGGAAGCAAACGAGCACTTTACAAGTAACAGGAGGAGGTAGCTAGTGAGGGGAGGAGGGATACCATGAAGTGGGTATCTAAAAACGGGTACATGGAGGGTGCTCAGTTTGGCAGCAAGGTATCTACGAGCAACCAGGTGAGTAAACAGGGGGCACAGATCAGACAGTCTCAGGTTAGGTGGGGCGTGGAGAGTGAGTGGAACTAGCTGTTGGAGAGGAGCCACTCCTTGAAGACGAGGGTCTTGAGCACTTTCCTGAAATGTAAAAGCGAGGACGGGGGTCTGGTGCTGGTTGTGCGGTAGTATATTAGCAACCGGAAGATGTATTGGAGCCCATCGGACACCAGTGGGATTTCTTTCAGACTTATCAGAAGTGGCAATTCTGAGGAGTTTTTTAGGGTAAGGAGGAGGATTTACATCCACAGTTTTGCTGGATGTAACTCCTGCCCTTCACCTCCAAACCTTGTAGTTTGACAGTACAGTAATGTGGTGGTCACAGAATAACCGCCACTTTATTGCCAGAATATTCCTGTCGCATTCTATGCAATATATTGCATTTAACTATTGTGATTCACTCTCAATCTATCTCCTAACCGCGATAGCTCTGGCCTGAAAGTGCCTGTCTACAGTTACTGGTCTTAGGGGTGAAAAGTCTTCTTTGTGGACACTGTAAGGAACTCATGGTGGCAACAGTAAAGACAGGCACAAGTGATCACAGTTCAAGGGTGTTTATTAATCTGTATAAATGGGTGAGAAAAATGCCTAATCTTAATCTAAATCTAAGATGGGAGTAAGCTACGACCATCAAATAATAAGGCAGTCCTAGGGAAGTCTTGTCAAATAAAAGGGGCCTATACTAAAAAAGAAAACTATTGCCAATCATTACCTCTAAGTTACAGAATAGTGTGGGATATTGTTCACCAGAAAAGGAAGAAGTGTTCACAAAATTATAAATCAGGATGGTATAACTGGGGTCTCCCTTCCTCACGTTTATTAGCATGGGATGAGGTGGGACTCCGGAGCACAGCAGACTCCTGGGCCTCGCCAGTACAAGCTTCCAGTTTGTTTCCAAAATGTCAGGGACTTCTGTGGCCAAGTCTCTTTTACACAAAGTCTCTTGCCTCAGAGGACCTGATGTGCTATAAAAAAACAAAACAAACGTTCCTTTCAGTTCTTCTTCACATTGGGTGGTTTCACTTCACCTGTGGATCCCCTCAACCGGACTCTAATCCTTTTGCAATGTTGGCCTCCGTCAGTCAGGTTAACTAGGGCTTTTCATTCCCAGTATTATCACCTGTAGTATTCAAGAGTCTCAATATCCTTTCAAACAACTGTTCACTGTGGACATGCCTCAGCCAGGTTCACACTGTCGACACAATGTTTATGGGGTGTTTATGATTTGCTCTCCTTCGTGGGCATCCCTCAGCCGAGTTCACATTTGCCAGTTTACACAGTTCATCAGTAAGCAGGATTCTTTTCCCCTAGCCTTTTCTTGACTAGGGGCCTCATTACACAGATGGCGGTAGGGGATTACCGGCACCTATGGGGGCTGAAATGGGAATGGGGAATGGTATTTGGCATGGGTACTTACCGGGTCCTCCAGGGTCGGAATGACCCGGTAAATCCCCATTCCGCCTAGCCAGACCCAGAAGGCGGTAAGGGGTAGCCATGGCGCTAATAGCGCCATGGCTACCAACTACCATGTAATGAGGCCCTATGTGTCAAAGACTTTCGTTTGTACAAGGGGTTTTACTCGACCCTTGTATGCCAACTTTGACCTCTTGCATCGGGCTCTCCTAGGGCCTCCTGGTATCTATAGTTTCAACAAAAGGGGAAAACAGTCAAGGTATTTTGAATGAGTGACAGCGTGGCGCCGGAACACTCTGCAGCTGGATCTTCCCTGTTCTTTCCTAAAGGTTCAGTAACATACACGTTCTTTGTTCACAAGTTATTTCAACTCATATTATGTTGCCGTTTGCCACCTTCGCTCAACACAGTCTGGTTTACTATCGGTTCTCCCTCCGACTCATCCGCTTGCCCCATGGTCGCCCGCTTGCCTCGTGTCCCCTTTCCCTCCCCCATGGTCACCCGCTTGCCTCGTGTCACCCCTCCCTCCCCCATGGTCGCCCGCTTGCCTCGTGTCCCCCCCACTATTGCCTCTCTATGCCTCCTCCTCTCTCTCACCCTGTGCCCCTAACAAAGCCCCCACCTGACCTCCACACCTCATTACCACCGAATGTAACATGTAGTTTGCATCATGTTTAGCACGTTGCCTCTGCGACTGCATCCATATGCCTCACTGAACACAGTCTGGTTTACTATCGGTTCTCCCTCCGACTCATCGGCTGTGTTGGACACCTTGGTGTTTCTTGTCTCTGGAGTCAAGGACGGTACCACGGTAGCAAGCACGTCTCCCCGCCTCCTCATGCGTTTTGCCTTGTTCAAAGTGTGCTCTTGTGCTCAACCTTTTATCCCTGTGGGGAAGGGAAAGGGTAGTCAGGTGTGTGTGGTTATTGTCAATTGCCTGACTCTGCCTGACCCTTGTATAGGGACATGTCAGGGAAACGGCTGTGGTGTTAGTCCATTGTCTTTCACAATGTGCGAGTGTTAGAGGGGTTCTTGAATGTATCACACTATGCATATTACGTATAGTTATTGTTTACATTATAGTTATTTTTTACTCTTGTTATGTTTATACATCATTATGTTCTGTGATGGAACGTATTGATTCAGATGTTGTGGAGATTCCACTTGAGATGTTGCTGGCTTCCCTGGCTGGGGGTCATGTGCTCTGCTCTCAATAAGCTGAGCTGAACTAGTTCATATGCCTCCTGCCTGTCTATCCAACATAACATTGGCAACGAGGATCTGGGCCAGCTGGAGTGACGAGATGACCCCCAGCGGCTCCTGTGGGAGCTGATTGTGCTGTGAATCCGTTTGTGAGGGAAGGAAGGAACCGAGATCTGGTAACCCCAGATCGACTGCTACGTGGGACTCATCAATCCGACAGTATGGTAGCAAGACCAAGTACTCCCTCTGCAGCTGTGTACAGTGCTGTGACAATTTGTGTGCACTAAATCTGCTGGGAAGACTTGGGACGCTCACAGCCCACCGGCGGTGGCTTATCGTCATTTTGTACTGTGAACTTAACCCGACTACGTTGGAAGAGTGTTTCAATACGTCACTAGCCCGAAACTTGGTTTGGATACAGTGAAATTGCTTACCTTTGAGAGTAGCAGTGTCTGGTTGCCACAACGACCAATGTTCCAGACAGAGACCATGTTCCAGATGTTGTCAGATTATCTGACAATGGCTCTCAGCTAGTGTCTAAGGTATTCAAAGATTTTTTGTGTAAATATGGTATCGAACAATTTACAACCTCGCTATATCATCCCCAGAGCAATGGGTGCATTGAAGGATTCAACAGAACTCTCATGGAGGCCATTAGAATCGCTGTCGCCACTGGGGGGGTTGGATCAGAACAGTAATGGAAAGAACATTCCAGTACAGGTTGGCACCTCACAGTGTCACAGGTGTTTCATCATTCAAAGTTTTGCATGGGAGGAAACCAAATTCGCATTTGTGCCCAGGTTGGATGGGAAAATCAAAGAGTGTGGTAGTGAACCTGGAAGAGATAAAGGAGAAGATTTCATTGGGTGGTGTTAAAGCTAAAACACGGTATGACCAAAGAAATTGTTGCAGGGATTTTATTGTGAAGGAAGGAGAATGGATTAAAGTGAAACTACCGACTAAGGTGAGGAAGGAATCTTCTGTGTTTTCAGAACCCAAACAAGTTGCGAAAGATTTGGGTTCTTCTGTGTTAGTGAGAGGTGGTGGTGTCTGGAACCAAGAGAAAGTGGCCGTGCTGAGAATGAAGGAGGGGAAGTGTTAGAGGTTTGCATATACTAATAGTTATTGTTTACATTACATCATAGGGTGCCGCTACCTTGGTTACTGTTGTTATGTTTATACATCATTATGTTCTGTGATGGAACGTATTAATTCAGAAGTTGTGGAGATTCCACTTGAGAGGTTGCTGGCTTCCCTGGCTGGGGGTCGTGTGCTCTGCTCTCAATAAACTGAGCTGAACTAGTTTATATGTCTCCTGCCTGGTCTATCCCACATAACAGAAAGTGTTTGTGTTGGAAAATGGAGGGTAGAGCTTCTAAATATCCTACAGATAGGATGGGGAAAATATGTTATGAGGAAGTGGGTACCGCGTCTCGCCCATCAGTGTCCCACTTCGACTCCCCGAATACCCCCATCCAGTTGATCCTCCCCCACTGGTCCACCCAGAGGAACTGGATCCAATAGCGATGGCCGTATCCTGGCCACCTGGATGACAGATCTCCGGGGACTAGCGGGTGAGACACATTCAGGTTTCTCACAACACATTGCGGTTTGATCTTTCCTAGTTGTTTCACGATTGGATTGGATATTGGTTAGACCCTTTACTGTTCTTCTAGATACACAGTGATGATCCTTAAAGCACTTAAAACTGAACTGCAATTACTTAATATATTTCTTAAATTAAAGCATATGTATATTTTCAGTTCACTTGTGTTGTGTATTGGTTTGTGTTCTGCTGTAGGACTAGTTGGGCCTTCTGCCCTCCTAAAAGGGAAGCCAGTCTGCCCACACACATAAATACTGCAACTGTTTGGACTATCCTGGTGGGCCCCCTGTGCTCCACTATCCTGGTGTGCCCCCTGTGCCTCCATGACACTGTTTTTCCCTATTTGAGGGATCATGGTAACACTGATCTGTGCTCTGTTCCCGCAGATATGAGTGAATGCATTGCATGCCCTGCAGAGCAGTGGTCCAATGAGAAGAGAGATGCGTGCATTCCACGGACGCTAGAGCTCCTGTCCTACGACGATCCTATGGGCGCCATCTTAACTTCCGTCACAGGCGTCTTCTTCTTCCTCACTGCTGGAGTGCTGGGAATCTTTATCACATTCCGTGACACACCTATAGTTAAAGCCAATAACCGGGATCTCAGCTACACCCTGCTCCTCGCCCTCATGCTGTCCTTCCTCAGCTCTCTTCTGTTTATTGGACGGCCTTCCATGGCGACCTGTGCCCTGCAGCAACCAGCCTTTGGGGTCGTGTTCACTATTGCTGTATCTTCTGTTCTTGCAAAAACCATCACAGTTATCATCGCCTTCAATGCAACAAAGCCGGGCAGCAAGCTCAGGAACTGGGTTGGCACCCGAGTGTCGAGCTGTCTGGTGATTCTCTGCTCACTGGGGGAGGTGGTGGTCTGCACGGTGTGGCTCCTTTTCTCTGCCCCGTTCCCAGATATTGACACTAAATCTGAACATGGCAAGATGATCCTACACTGCAACCAAGGCTCGGCATTTTTCTTCTATGCCGTGGTCGGCTACATGGCAATTTTGGCTTTTTTGAGTTTTGTTGTTGCCGCTTTAGCTAGAAAGTTACCAGACAGTTTCAATGAGGCCCAGTTTATCACCTTCAGCATGCTGGTGTTCTGCAGTGTCTGGGTCTCCTTCATCCCAGCATATCTGAGCACCAAGGGCAAGTACATGGTGGCCGTGGAGGTGCTTGCCATCCAGGCCTCCAGTGCTGGACTGCTGGGCTGTATCTTCATCCCCAAATGCCACGTCATCCTCCTGCGGCCTGAGCGGAACACCAAAGAGTACCTAATGGGGAAGTAGCCACACTCCTGAGACCTACTGCAGCTGATCCTGGTGGGACGTTGGTTTTCAGTGCTCGACCACCAAGCACAGAATTTACCCAACAGGTTACATTAGCCACACTGCACATGGTATCCCAACAGGTTACATTAGCCACACTGCACATGGTATCCCAACAGGTTACATTAGCCACACTGCACATGGTATCCCAACAGGTTACATTAGCCACACTGCACATGGTATCCCAACAGGTTACATTAGCCACACTGCACATGGTATCCCAACAGGTTACATTAGCCACACTGCACATGGTATCCCAACAGGTTACATTAGCCACATGCACATGGTATCCCAACAGGTTACATTAGCCACACTGCACATGGTATCCCAACAGGTTACATTAACCACACTGCACATGGTATCCCAACAGGTTACATTAGCCACACTGCACATGGTATCCCAACAGGTTACATTAGCCACACTGCACATGGTATCCCAACAGGTTACATTAGCCACACTGCACATGGTATCTCTTGTAAATTCCTTTTTATTTGCTGGTTGTTTTTTGTATTTGTTTTATTTTGGATATAGTTATAAAACTTTAGTACATACAACTTTATTATTAATCACAAACTCGAGGCAAAAATCACCACTAGAATTCACATGCAAAAGACACTAGCATCAATAAATACATCCTTGGTAACATTCTTACCCATGTACACAAAAATGATACAATAACACATTCTCCCAAAAGTGAAATGTGTACCGACTACAAAGTATTTAGCAGCACATTTTTCATCAGCAATTTTACACACCTGTGTAACAGGAACTATTAAACCCTTACTGTATCCAGATAAACATCTCAGCCAGAACTGACAAGTCTGTGTGTTTCCTAGATCTTCAGCATGTTTACTATTGTATATATATATCCTTGTCATTGCACTGCATGAAGTGAATGCATGCTTTGATATTTCAATCTGGTGACTGTTCAAACAGAGTCGACAGGTGCGATCCTCTTTTGGAATCTGAAGCCAGGCACCCTTTATGTCCAAACCCTCCAGCTTGTTTAATCTGAGGATTGCTTTAATATTAACTCTGCGTGCCCTTGTCACGCTGTATTGTCTGCTAGTACATTTATTGTAACCCTTTCAGCCTGTTCAGTAATACTGTGAACGTATTTTAGCGCATTATTAGCCTGTTAGTAATATTGTGAAAGGTTTTAGTTAATGTTTAGCCTGTAAGTAATATTGTGATTCCGTCTGTTACCTGGTCCATTTATTCACCTTGATTTGACCGCGATTGGGACACTGTGGTCTGAACTCACTGAGTCTTACCAGCTGCCTCTGTTCCTCATTCGCTCTCGCTGGGAACTACACGTTCCATCTTTATTGTAGCTGAGTGCCGGCGCATGAGAGAGGCCTGTCTGTGCGGTCCATGACGTTACGTTGCATGTGGGGTGTTTCCTCTCACACCAAGACACCGGTAAATCCACCATGGCTAACATGTCCTCCAAAGTGGAAAGCAGTAGGAGGCATCACTCAAGGGACTCAGGGATAATATATTAGCAAGGCCCATAACAGAAGGCAGGAGATTTTAAGACACCATTATCCGGAACTAGTCACGGTTGAGCTGCCAATAGGAAACCCTTCACCACTGTTGGGTATGACAGGGGAAGAAAGTACTAATCACGAGGTAATTGAAACTTTCACAATACCTACACTACATTGCCTCCCGTCTTGTAAGGTTAAAGAAGAGAAGGTGGGCTGCATATAGGTGCCCATAGGAGGGGTGCGGGAGACAAATGTAGTTGCAGGCATCCATAACTCAGTGAAATCTAATGGTGATATTAAAATACTGAGGAACGGTCTTAGATTGCTCCTGTTGAATACTAGATCCTGTAGTATGAAAGACGGACAATTATGTTATAAATAGTAAAGGATTTATTGATACATTTAAATCTTATTTATGTATATAAAAGGGGATATGAAAGGAGTATCTGAAGGAGGATGCTTCAGTCTCTCCAACCGCCAGCTTCAGTGTCCGTCTGTAATGCTCACCTGGCTCCCACGGAGGCGCTGGTCTGGTCTGGGTTGGTGTGGCCTCTTCAAGCGTGATGCGCAGAATTCGGACCACTGATTGAACAGGACCCCCAAATCTTGCTTGTCTGGCCCGTAGGAATATCCTTCTGCAGATGAGAAAGGGGATTAACTGTCTGCTGAATAGTGTGCTTGCTCCCCCCTTTCCCTCTTCGTTCTTCTCTGACTTCCTCCAAAACCCTCGGTTTAAGCTCACCTTATGGTTTGGAAGGATGAACTCTCCATCCTGCTTCTGTTGCAGGGGCGCGCGTTCGTCCAGTTACTTCACTGGTTTTCAGAATGGCACTGGCACATCCACTTGACTTTTCTGAGTGATACGCCATAAGTATGAAGATGCAAAAGTTCAAGTGTGAGCCTCCTTTTATGTTCTTTTTTCTGTCCTTTATTTCAGGTGCAGAACAAAGGCGATGCGTTGAGGGGTTAAATTGCCGGTGGTAAAATCAGGTGAGTTAGTGATGAGGGCGACCCCTCTAAATGTCTTTATAATTCCCCAGTAATGTCTTTTGTCCTTTCCCCATAGGGGCCGGGGTGCGGTACCTGCCAAAGATGCGGCGCCGACCCGAGATGTGGAATGGTTCACCAAGAAAAGCTGGTAAGTAATATGGCTGAAAATTCGGCTTTCCTCTTGTGTTCCCTTGCTCACCTTTTGTCTCTTCTTCTCTCCCCTAGGTGCAGAGATGTGGCGACCGGTGCTGAGAGCCGCGATGGAGCCGGGCGGCGTCTCGGGAACAGGTGAGTGAAGCGCGGCGCTGCAGCGAGCAACGCGGTGCTTTTAAATGGAAGTCTTCTTTCAGGAATGCTGGCGTGAAGATTCCGGATGCAGGTAAGAAGGTTGAATAAGTTCTTGGTTTTCACCTTTCTCTTCTCTTATTCCCTTACAGGTGTTCCAGGTTCGAGGCAGGCGTGGCTGGAGTCCAGGTGCAGGAGCAGACACGGTGAGCGTTCAGCTGCTGGGATGCAGAACAACGCGAAGCACGTGTGGCTGTCCGGGCGTGGCTTAAATAGCTTTGGAAGAAATTCTAGGTGAGTATTCTTCCACAGCCCCACCCAAGTAACAAAATAGTTCCTTCAGAAAAATAGTCCCTCCTAAGCCTCATTTGGCTTGGTTCTTCATGCAGCATGGTCTGCATCAGGTGAGTGTGCAGCATGGTCTGCTTCAGGTAAGTGCACCAAACACTTCCCCTTATGAGCCTGGCACCTATGGCGCCAGGACTGATGTCCAACATGAGCCTGGCGCCAACGGCGCCAGGACAGAGTCCAAAGAGCCCCTATAAAGGGCTGCTGGGCTTTTACCGGGGGCGTGATGCCTGCTCCCGGGGGTGCTGGGCCTGGCCTGGTGCTCCGGGGGTAGGCATCATGACAGCACTCCCCCCCCAAGGCCCCTCCCAAGGTCGTTTCCCCAGGAGGTTTCGGTTTGTTCGGAAAAATTCCGATGGAACCTTTTTACTAGCCGAGGTGCATGTATGTGGTCGCTGGGTTCCCAAGATCTTTCCTGAGGCCCGTACCCCTTCCAATCAATTAGATAGAAAAGTTTTGATTTTGAGATCTTAGAGTCCAAAATGTTCTTCACCTCGAATTCAGGCTCCCCATCTATCTGGATTGGTTCTGGTGACTTTATTAATCTGGTTCCTGGTTGCACTGGTTTCAAAAGCGACACATGAAAAACGGGGTGAATCCGCATGTTAGCTGGTAGATCTAGCTTGACTGCCACTGGGTTAATTATAGCTTTGATCGAGTAAGGGCCTAAATACCTTGGATTAAAAGTCCGAGGTCCCTTGAGCGATAAGTGTTTGGTAGCCAACCATACTTGATCCCCTATTTGGTATGGAGGCGCCTCCTTTCGATGCAGATCCACATTCTTTTTGTATTTCCCTTTCGCATGTTGTAAGTGTGCAGTAGCATCCTTGAAGGCTTGAGTAATCGTAGAATGCAAATGGTCCACTGCGGGCATTTCGAGGCTCAAAGGTGAGTCCAAGTCTGAAGTACGAGGGTGATGTCCATATAGGGTATAAAAGGGGCTCTGACCAGTTACAGAGTGTATCGAGTTATTGTATGCATATTCAGCCACCCATAAAATATCCTTCCAATTACCCTCCGATTGGTGCAACACACATCATAGATATTGTTCAAGGGTCTGGTTCGTTCTCTCCGTCTGACCATCGGTCTGTGGGTGGTGGCTGGTTGAGAGTCTTACGTCGATTTGTGCCAGTTGACAACACTTTTTCCAAAAATGAGAAATAAACTGGCTTCCCCGATCGGAGATTAGTATGGACAGGAATCCATGCAGACGGATGATATTTTCGAGGAATTCCTTGGCAAGAACAAAAGCTGAAGGTAATCCTTTCAACGGAATGAAATGGGCCATCTTGGAAAATAAATCCACCACAACCAGAATAGTATTGTATCCATTACAAGAGGGCAGGTCCGTGATAAAATCTAGTGACAAGGTGTGCCAAGGTGCTGGTGGAATGTCTAAGGGTTGAAGAAGACCGGCGGGTTTTGATTTTTGACCTTTGTTTTGGGCACAAACTCCACAGGACATCACGAAAGATTTAATATCCTTTCGCCAGGACGGCCACCAGAATTGTCGTTTAATTTTTTCCTCTGTTTTGGCAATGCCAGGATGTCCTTCCATCAGAGTATCGTGATGACGGGAAATAACCAGTTCTTGCAATTCCTTTTCTGGCAAAAATAAACGTCCTTGGAAGTAAGGTAAGCCATCGTTGATTGAAAAGGCAGACCCCCTTTTGATCCAATCCTGCAAGGCTGAAGAGTCCAGGAATAGTTTTACCCATGCTTGAATGTCTTCAAGGGTTTGTAAAGTGGTTATCCCCAAGATTCTTTGTTCGGGAATTATCGTCACATGTTCTGAGTTTGTGTCCATTTCTCCCATTCCAATTTGAGATAGCGCGTCCGCTTTGCCATTCTTACAGCCGAGACGGAAGGTGATTACAAAATCGAACTCAGCAAAGAATAAAGCCCATCTGAGCTGTCGTGAAGACTGAGCCTTGGCAGTTTTTAAATATTGTAAATGTCGGTGATCAGTGATCACGGTGATGGTATGCCTGGTGCCAAGAAGATAATGCCGCCCAGCCTTAAAGGCGGACTTAATGGCTAATAATTCCTTATCGGTGATTGCATAATTTATCTCCGGCGGCGAGAACTTTCTGGACCAAAATGCTACGGGGTGCATTGGTTGGTTTCGGGGTCTCTCTGAGACAGGACAGCTCCCATGGCTAAGCTGGATGCGTCGGTTTCGACTATATATGGGAGATCAGGACGCGGGTGTTTCAAAATAGGTGCAGACGTAAATTTAGCTTTTAATTCCTGAAAGGCCTGTTCAGCTTCCTCGGTCCTTTCAAAACGTTTATTCTTCCGCCAGAGTGCAGTGATGGGTTGCACCACCCGTGAAAATTCCGGGATAAACCTGCGATAAAAATTGGCAAAACCAAGCATGCTTTGGACACCTTTCACCGAACTAGGTGATGGCGATTTGAGGATGGCATCCATTTTCTGTGAGTCCATTCGGACCCCTTTAGGTGTCAGGATGAATCGAAGAAACTCAACCTCGGTGGTATGGAAAACGCATTTTTCCAGCTTTGCAAACAGTTTGTGCTGGTGCAATTTCTCAGAATGTCATCGATATACACGACAACACAGACATCGATGAGTTCCCGAAGGACATCATTCATGAAGAATTGGAAGGCAGCAGGCGCGTTGCACAACCCGAAAGGCATCATCTGGTATTAGAATAGTCCATATTTTGTACGGAAGGTCGTTTTCCATTCGTCGCGTTCTTTTACTCGTACCAGATGATAAGCCCCCCGGAGATCTAACTTGGTGTATATGCAAGCGTCCTTCACCTGGTCAAGGAGTTCAGGGATCAAAGGCAGAGGGTAACGATTTGTACAGTTATCTGGTTCAATGCGCGGTAATCGATACAAGTTCTAAGGTCACCTTCTTTTTTTGGCACGAAGAACAAAGCCGAGGATGCCGGAGACTTTGATGGGCGAATTAAACCATTGGCTAGTTATTGATCTTAATATTGTCTCAAATGCAGATTCTCCGGCTCAGTAAGGGCATAAATCCTGCTACAAGGGGGTTGTGCACCGGGCACCAGATCGATTTGGCAATCGTACGATCTGTGAGGAGGTAACATGTTGGCCTGTTCCTTTTGGAAGACGTCCTGAAAGTCTTGGTATTCCGGAGGTAGTTGCATGGAGACAGAGGTTACTGATGCTAGACTGATCTTCAGATTTTCTGGGTAGCAGGTTCGTGCACACTCCGGAAAGGTTATTCTATTCACTCGCCAATCAATTTGAGGATTATATGTCTCTAACCAAGGGATTCCGAGAATAACCTGAAACTGTGGAGCCTTGATTACATCAAACACAACTGCCTCCCGATGGCCGTCCGGACCTACAAGTGTCACCTCAGCTGTGGAATGTGTTACCGGTCCCGAGGCAATTTCGGTTCCATCAACTGTGGTGATGACATCTTTGCTGGTTTTTAGCACGCAGGGGAAGGTTAATCCTGGAGACCAATTCACGATCCACGTAGTTTCCTATAGCCCCACTATCGATGTATACCTTTATTGCATGCAACCGCTTAGGCTGTTCCGGATCTACGAGGACCATTGGCACAGTGAAATGCGAGGTCTGAGAGTTCGTTTTCAAGCTCGGCAAGCGGACCCCTACGCTTGTCGGGCGGGGTCGTTTCCCGATACAGAGGTTTCATGGATTTTATCAGCGGCTCCTACCACCTGCCTGGGCGGCCTTGCCGGGCAATCTCGTAGAAAGTGTCCAGAGGATCCACAATAAAGACATAAGTGCATCTGCCATCTTCTTTCACATTCCTTTTGCGTTAAAGGTCCTTTAACTCCTCCGATTTGCATTGGCTCAGAGGCTTCAGCCCCCTTGAGGTTAGCGTGGGTCTTGACTAACACCCGGGTCTCAAACTTGGACCGATCTGCTTTTCTGTTTTGCAGTCTGTGATCCAATTGGACCACTAAGTCTATATATTCTGAGCATTCTTGGGGCGGATTTACAACTTGGGCCAGGACATCTTTAAGTTCTCCGCGTAGACCTCGATAAAATAACGTGATTCTTTTATCCTCTGGCCACCCACTTTCCACAATTAGTCTATTAAAGGTTGCAATGTAGGAAAGGAGGTCTTGATTGCCCTGTCGCAGAGATAGAAGTTCGTCATCTAGAGCCTGCCCCTGGGAGTGACGAGCAAATAACCTTTCCATGCTTGCTTGAAATCCTTGAAAATCACGAAGAATCGGGTCATCTTGAGTTACCAGTGGAACTGACCAATCGGCAGCACTGCCGCTGAGATATGACAATACAAAGGCTACCATGGTCTGGTCATTAGGGAAGGCCCCAGGTCTGCACAGGAAATGCAAATGACACTGATTCATGAATACGGCGAATCGTTTGGGGTCCCCAGCAAAGCGTTCGGGTGGGGCCAGCGGCATGTTTCCAGGTAGATTAATCTGCACCGGGTTACTGGAAAGCATAGGAGCGGGGTTCCCTCCGGAACCGGGTAAAGGAGTTTGTCCAGGTTGACCTTGCAAAAGCTGTCTAGCCAGGTCATCAGCTCTTTCCTTTGTTACAATCACTTCCCTCCTGAGAGCATTAGTCTCTTGACGAGCGGCATGTACTTTGGCCCATAATTTCCCCAGTAGTTGGGCCAACTGGTCAGTCTCGGACGTTTCCATAGCGCCTGGGTGGGAATTTGTAGGGGTGCTTTACGTTATGTAATGCTCACCTGGCTCCCACGGAGGCGCTGGTATGGTCTGGGTTGCTGTGGCCTCTTCAAGAGTGATGCGCAGAATTCGGACCACTGATTGAACAGGACCCCCAAATCTTGCTTGTCTGGCCCGTAGGAATATCGTTCTGCAGATGAGAAAGGGGATTAACTGTCTGCTGAATAGTGTGCTTGCTCCCCCGTTTCCCCCTTCATTCTTCTCTGACTTCCTCCAAAACCCCCGGTTTAAGCTCACCTTATGGTTTGGAAGGATGAACTCTCCATCCTGCTTCTGGTGCAGGGGCGCGTGTTCGTCCAGTTACTTCACTGGTTTTCAGAATGGCGCTAGCACATCCACTTGACTTTTCTGAGCGATACGCCGTAAGTATGAAGATGCAAAAGTTCAAGTGTGAGACTCCTTTTATGTTCTTTTTTCTGTCCTTTATTTCAGGTGCAGAACAAAGGCGATGCGTTGAGGGGTTAAATTGCTGTTAGTAAAATCAGGTGAGTTAGTGATGAGGGCGACCCCTCTAAATGTCTTTATAATTCCCCAGTAATGTCTTTTGTCCTTTCCCCATAGGGGCCGGGGTGCGGTACCTGCCAAAGATGCGGTGCCGACCCGAGATGTGGAATGGTTCACCAAGAAAAGCCGGTAAGTAATATGGCTGAAAATTCGGCTTTCCTCTTGTGTTCCCTTGCTCACCTTTTGTCTCTTCTTCTCTCCCCTTGGTGCAGCGATGTGGCGACCGGTGCTGAGAGCTGCGATGGAGCCGGGCGGCGTCTCGGGAACAGGTGAGTGAAGCACGGCGCTGCAGCAAGCAACGCGGTGCTTTTAAATGGAAGTCTTCCTTCAGGAATGCTGGCGTGAAGATTCCGGATGCAGGTAAGTAGGTTGAATAAGTTCTTGGTTTTCACCTTTCTCGTCTCTTATTCCCTTACAGGTGTTCCAGGTTCGAGGCGGGCATGGCTGGAGTCCAGGTGCAGGAGCAGACACGGTGAGCGTTCAGCTGCTGGGATGCAGAACAACGTGAAGCACGTGTGGCTGTCCGTGCGTGGCTTAAATAGCTTTGGAAGACGTTCCAGGTGAGTATTCTTCCACAGCCCCACCCAAGTAACAAAATAGTTCCTTCAGAAAAATAGTCCCTCCTAAGCCTCATTTGGCTTGGTTCTTCATGCAGCATGGTCTGCATCAGGTGAGTGTGCAGCATGGTCTGCTTCAGTTAAGTGCACCAAACACTTCCCCTTATGAGCCTGGCGCCTATGGCGCCAGGACTGATGTCCAACATGAGCCTGGCGCCAACGGTGCCAGGACAGAGTCCAAAGAGCCCCTATAATGGGCCGCTGGGCTTTTACACGGGGGCGTGATGCCTGCTCGGGGGGGTGCTGGCCCTGGCCTGGTGCTCCGGGGGTAGGCATCATGACACCGTCCCACATTCTACATTCCTCTTCTAGAATCCGTGTAGCTTCCACACCAAGTGCATCACATTTTACCATGCTACACATCCCTCTTCTTTCTAGACACATCTTTAATCTCCATAGTCCATTAAGTACTTCGGTCTTTGATACTTTCTTCCAAACCTTGATACTAAAGTTTGGATCCCAGATGGTATATGTATTGAATTTACTGGTAAGGAAAATTCTTGGCTCACTCTATTTTCATCAACATTACTCAAGCACACTCTCACCATTAGCCTTTCCATTCATTACCATAATTCTCCCATTGTTCCATACTCTCCCGTCACTTGTTCTTACAACATGTTTAAAAACCTCAATGACTTGTATAGGGTTTGACCACTTAATGCCTTTCACTCTCAAAGCTTCTGGTAGTTTGATTCTCACAAAATATCCTACTTCCAGGTTCTTGTTAAACCTAAATCTCCTCTTGTCATGTCATGATTTTGTTACTATATTGTCTCTGTCTAAACATATCTGCTGCATCACTGGTTATTACTCGCATATTTAGCACATCAGTCATCCATCCAGGACATAATTTAGTGGTAGCTTTTCTACCCCTACTCAATTCAAATGGTGATACACCAGTCGTACTGTGTGGGGTAAACCTGTGTGCTATAACCATCATTCTGACTGCTTCTTTCCAATTCATTCCATTGGCCCACACCCATCTAACGGCATCTTTGAGTATTCTATTGTATCTTTCCACTAGACCATTAGTTTGTGGGTGATAAATCGCACTGCTAACCTGCTTAATCGATTTTTCTCTCAAATACTCTTCCATCTCTCTGGAAATAAATTGGGGCCCATTATCTGATATCATAACTTCTGGATAACCTTCACGACCACATATCTCTTCCATGAAATTAATAATATTCTTGGTCGTGACACACGGCAACATTTTTGCTTCTGCCCATCTAGTCAATATGTCAATCATTATCACACAAAATGTTTGATATCCCTCACTCCACACTGGACCCATTATGTCTATACCTACTTTCATCCATGGTCGACTTGGTATATCAGTAGGGTACTCATTGCTCACACAATTCTTGTCTGACTTATTACAAAGGATACAGTCTCTTACGCTTCGATTTGTGCATCACATCCTGGCCACCAATACGTGTTCCTTATTCTATTCTTTGTTTTGGAAATGCCTTGATGTCCTTCATACCCTAGTACAATTATTTTCTTTCTGACATCTTCTGGCAGAAACAGTATGTCTCCTCTAAGTAGATATCCATCTTGTATGCTTAACTCATCTCTGACACTCCATAATCCTTGTACTTCTGCCTCTTTAATGTTATTAATGAGAACATGTTTGCTATTGATATTTTCCAACATAAACTTCATTTTAGTGTCTTTGTTCATCCCTTCCAATCATTTATCTTTGGAAATAGCTGTATCTTGAAGTATACATATAATTTCTTGTTGACTTTCCTCACATTCACATTCTTCTTGAACGTTTGTAAGCCTAGATAAGCAGTCTGCAGCATAATTCCTTACGCCGGGGATGTATTTAGCCACTACATTAAATTCTTGCATTCTATGAACACATCGCCTTATTCTCCCTGATACCTTATCTAATCCTTTGTTCATGAACAATTCTACAAGGGGTTTGTGGTCCGTGTGTATCTCGAACTGTGTTCCCCACACAAAACTCCTGAATTTGTTTACTGCCCAGACAATGGCTAAGGCTTCTTTTTCAATAGTTGCATATGTTTTTTGCTCCCTTTAGTAATCGTGAAGCAAATGCAATTATTTTCTCATCTCCATCATGCACTTGCGCTAACACTGCTCCCAGACCCACGTTACTGGCATCCGTTGTAATCATTGTACGTTGTCCTCGTACAAAATTTTTCAGTGCTGGTGCAGCTGTCAAAGCATTCTTTATGTAATTGAACTCTTTCTCACAATTTTCACTCCATTCATATCTCACATTCATTTTGGTAAGATCTCTTAGCACAGCTGTATGGTCAGCAAATGTTCTTACATATTTAGAATAGTACTCAGCCATTCCTAAAAATGTTCTCAGTTGTTCTTTATTGGTGGGGGTTGCCATTTTATTAATTGCTGACATTAAATCTGGTTTTGGTGCAATCCCTTCTTCTGATATCACATGACCTAGATATTCAATCTCTTTCCTATGAATTTTTGACTTTTCCTTACTTAATGTCATGCCCATTTTGTGCAATTTCCTCAATGCCTTTTCCAGTCTACTATCATGTTCTGATTGATCATTGGCGTATATAAGAATGTCATCCTGAAAGAAGACTATGCCTTCATCACCATCAAATATGTGGTGCATGGTCTTCTGAAACACAGAGGCTGCTGATATAAGACCAAACGGCATTCTCCGATATTGATATAAACCTTCCGGCGTTATGAACGCAGTAAGATGTCTTGAGTCCTTATGCAACTGAATTTGATGGTATGCAGAAGTGAGATCTAGGGTCAAAAATACTCTGGCTGACCCCATAGGTGATAATAGCTCTTGAATATTAGGTAATGGGTGTCTTTCCGGAATGATGCATTTATTCAATTCTCTAAGATCAATGCACACTCTGACTTTTCCTGAGCTCTTCCTCACTACCACTAATGGTGACACCTATTCTGCAGCATCAATTCTTTCAATTATCCTTTGGTCCTCCAGTTTCTTCAATTCCTTCTTTACGTCTTCTCTCATGGCTAGAGGCACATTCCTCAGCTTCTGTGCAACTGGTTTACAATTTTCTTTGAGTTGTATTCTGTGTGTAATATCTTTTACACATCCTATTCCATCCTTGAATACCTCCTTCTTTATTGTCTCTGCGGTCATTTCATTTGATTCAACCACATAAATGATGAACAGAACAATTTCTTAAATTAATATTTATAAATGTTCCTTTTTTAATTTTTTTAAAGTACTGGGACGAGTAGGAGTGAATTAGTTGCTCCTTATTATCTTTTCAATCTTTTGTGGAGTGGGACTTTATAAACAATATGCGTGCGCACATTGAACAGCAGATTGTTTACTTTCACTCATATATATATTAGGCTGCAGCACAGCACCGCTTCGCCGGCCTTCGTAATTACAGTATCCTTTGTTCCTTGTTACCGGTTGCCACAGTAACACACTCACTATGGCTGCATACAAAGACGTGCGTCTTCACGTCGCGTGTCCTTTTTTCTTGAAGTGTCTCCTTCGACTTCAGTATGTCAATAGGAGCGCGCGATCCGCTCAAGGCAGTGTTTTCTTTTAACACGGTCGCGTGGACTAACAGCGGCAAGTGTGTGTGTTTGCTTTAATGGTGAGTGTATTATATTACTTAAACCCGCGCTTGCAGTCCCAATTAAACGGTGCTTCCTTACTGGGCATGCATAATGATCAGGGTTGCTGTCGCTCACCTGCTTTTTTTGGTTTCTTTCACAAACGTTCTGCTCTTCAACTGGTTACCGCGTTGAATTCTCCACAGTTATACTTCCTCGTCGCCAAGTGTAGTATAAAAGAGGGACAATTATGTTATAAATAGTAAAGGATTTATTGATACATTTAAATCTTATTTATGTATATGAAAGGGGATATGAAAGGAGTATCTGAAGCAGGATGCTTCAGTCTCTCCAACCGCCAGCTTCAGTGTCTGTCCCACATTCTACATTCCTCTTCTAGAATCCTTGCAGCTCCAGACAAAGTGCATCACATAATACCATGCTACAGATCCCTACTTAAACATGCAGTAGAGGTTTCATCGTATATTACTATGTGCATTGACTGAGACATGGAGCCATGCGATGGCAGGCCCTCTGCTTACACTGGCTATCCCAGTAGGATACACAATGGTGAAACAGGATACAATTTGGGGGAAGGGTGGTGGGCTTGCTTTTATCTTTAAATCGAATCTGGAGGTTTGGGAGGGAGAGGAGGTGTTAATCACAGGATCTGAACTAAAACATATCAAAATACGAACCAATAAGGAGACAACTATTAGCCTGGTTGTGATATATAGGCCCCTCACCCCTATGCCTGACTTTTCAAAGCTACTGAGTGATGCCCTACTGCCTATTCTCAAAACCAACACTGGGTTGATGGTTCTGGGTGATTTTAATCTATGGTTGGAAAATAAAAATGGTGCTGGGGCTAGGAAGCTGGAAGAATCCTTCCAAAACCTGCTTTTAGCCAGCATGTTTCAACTTCTACTCATGATATGATATGATAGGTTATTTATAACATGCTTAATATCCAGAGGTTTCTAAGCACGGACACAGGGATCGAACCTGCGTTGCTCCGTGTCATCTTGTTTCCAAGGTGAGCACGTTGCCCCTGAGCTATCCTCCCGATACTCATGAAAAGGGTAACGTCCTGGACTGGATCGCAACACACAAGGCCAATATACAAGATGTGCTGGTTTCTCCTTGCCCTTGGTCCGACCACTGTTTTATTCATTGCAGGCTTATGACAGACAAACCTATTAAGCGTATTAATAAAGAGGTCAGACAGATAACGAGAAATACAAAGAAACATAATAGTAAGAGTCTTGAACCTTGTTTAACCCCTCTCATAAACAATATTTTGAATCTCACTGCTACTGATGCGATAGCAGGGGCCTGTGTTCAGTACCTGAAGGAAGCAGCAGATTGCCGGGCTCCGCTGAGAGTTAAGCGGGTGGTCGATACCAAATCTAATTCCTGGTTCTCAGAGAACCTACAAAAATTCAAAAGTAAGAAAACAAGAGTTTTTATGCAAGGAAGGCTTCTCAGGACTTGCTAGATAGCAAGATCCATAGGGCTGCAGCCATAGATTACAAGATGGCTGCATTAGCAGCAAAAGGGACTTGAAAAGGCACAATCCAGCTCTGAGGAGCTATTTACCATACTCAAGGAAATAGAAAATCCATGTAAAAGCAAACCTGACACTATCGTAAAAAATGAGGCATGGTGTGTATCAATCCAAGAAGCCATGATGGGCAAAGTGGAGAAAATAAAGGAAAATAGCAATGTTAAGATGAAGGACGTGGCTACAGGTGTTGGTTTAATGGATGGCCCTAGTCATGCTCCGGAGAACCAGGATATTAGGTTTAACCTTACCCCAGTATCAGAAATAGAACTGCCCAACATTATTGCCGATCTGAAGCCTACAAATTGTACAGGCGACTCTTGCCCTGCTATGACAATTAAAGAGTGTACTCCCCGAATGGACAGGAGCGCTATGCAAGTTCATTAATATGTGATTCCTGGAAAAGCATGTTCTGAAAATAGTCAAGGAGGAATGGATTACGCCTCTTTTGAAAAAGCCAGGTTTAAGCCCGGATGTGGCAGCAAACAACCTCCCTATCACTAATACACCCATCCTATTGGAAATTCTAGATCGGTGGCTTAGTTGCAGATCACAGAATACAAGAAATGTTGCCTCAAATCAATCCGGCAAATAGCAGCGCACTCCACGAAGGGGGAAATCCCCCAATGAATGTTTAACGGAGGTCATCTTAACTCAATCAGTAGTAATCAATATGGTGTATTCAATTAATACATGTGAACATTTAACAGAAAAGTAAACACATTAAATTCATTAAACAAGCACAGTCATTATATTTACTTCATAAACTATACCTACAAAGCTTTATAGTTCATGAAATATTAGTATACAAATTGTGTTAAACCCACATTCCTGCAATATAATTTCTCAAATACAGAAAGCAAAGGAGTTTCATTAAAAGTAAAACAAGTGTAAGGAATTAATTTGAGTCCAATAATGGGGTCTCTTTCAAGATTGGTCCTGATCTATATGAAGTCCTGTTCAAAGGTACGCTGAAACTATGCGTTTCAAGTCTGTGGGCCTCATCACGACTGTTAGGAAAGATTTCGTAATTGTAGGTAATTTTCCTTCCATGTGGCAACCCCTAAACTTTTTGCTGTTGTTTTTCACCTTGTTCTTGACTTTGCCAGAGAAGTGCAGCCTTCTGCCGCACTCCTCTGGGCTTTCGCTCCTTTCTTATGGGGAAACTGACATGCCCTTAAGACAGTCAGTACCGGGGAACACTGTTTCCCGTAGTTTCTTTTATCATGTTGCAGCTTTCGTGCAACATGACACAAGAGGGCACTGTAAGTTAAGTTACAGCTCTCTTGGGTCTCTAGCCTTCTACAGGCCCTAGATACTCGTTTAGGATTGTATCTGATCGGTGCAAGTGATTCAGGGACGGGAATGGTGGCAGCGATCGTTTCTTGTGTTTTGAGCTCCTTTTGGCGTTCTAAGCGCGTTTTCTGCGCTTAACCCAAAATGGTGGCCTGGCTCCCAAAATGGCCAGACCACGAGGCTCCTTTGTCCTGTCCGCTGACCATCTTGCTCCCTTCACCTTCCCCAGGTCGAGCAGACCCGGGGCCTTCCTTATTTGGGCATGTACTTTCCCGCGAAGCACGGATGCTTTCGCGGGCTTCTACATGTCTTGTGTGTGCCTCCAGGATGTGGGCTGGGATGTCTGGTCCCAATACACATCCTGGGTGCCAGAGAGTCTAGGGTGGTGTGAATGCCTGGGACCACAGTGGTCCGTGATTGGTCCACGAATGGTGTGAGTGTTGATGAGCGGATCTCCCATTGGGTCCCCTCTGTTTTGGCGCGAAGGGAACCGTGGATAAGAGGGGGCTGGAAACACCACTACCATGTCGATCTCCTGAGTTCTCACGAACGAATGAATACAGGAGACAAGTATCCTGCAACCAAGAGGCTGGACCGAGGAATCGCTGGTGACCTGCTGAAGGACTTCTCCTCTGCACTGCTGTCGCCTTGTGAAACCCTTTTCACCTTTGATCGAACCAGAAGGCCTGTACTGGTACTTCGTCCCTTGGAATAGCGGGAACAGCTATTCTCGGCATCTTCATCATCTCCTGCCAGTAAGCCTTCAGAAGCGTCTCTGGGCCATCCAGCTGACTGACCAGCTTACACAGGAGTCTTGCTCTGTAACCGCCGCCATGTTGGGTAGTATTTCGAGTCCTTGTCACTCTCACACGCTTCGTACACTTGGCGTTCCCAGGTCTGAAGTGAGTAGTGTACATTTGGCTCAGATACACCCGGCCGCTCCGTTGCCCTGCTGTGGTAACAAACTGTGCGGGTTTCTTCGATTGGGACGTCTTTTTACTCGACACGACGACGAGGCTTTCCCTGCTCTTCTGAACCTGCCAGCTGCTGAAACTGACGCGGAGAAGCCTGGGTCTGCTTGCATCGGGGACCGGTGAGTAGCATAGCTAGGATCTGGTCGCCCTCCTGCAGGAGCCCATTGCTTTTCCCCGCTGTGTCAAACAGCACCCTTTTCCGTACTCGCGCTCTGCTTCTGCCCACTGTGGAGGCTGCGCTTGAGTCGCGGAACTTGTTCTTCTTCTTTTGTGCACTAAACTGAACTGCCTGATTTCCCTCGGAGAGCTTCTCCTTTTGCCCGTTGGCACCAGCGTGTGCAGGTACTTTTGAGCACAAAGCTCCACTCTTCGCAGGGCTCGGACTTCTATCTAGTTAGGTGCCTCTGAAGGCGAACTGGGTCTAAGCATTATTTCGCACTGTCTGTCTTCCTTCCCTTTTAGGTGGACTACCCATTTCATGCATCTAACGCTTGAGACTGTCGTATTTGTATATATATATTGTGTTGATATGGTATGTGTTGGTTTACTATCGTTATATTGTGATTTTCTCGCTACGGTCATTGTTTTAAAGGCCTTGGAATAAATGTGTATATATTTTTAATATAACAACTGTTTGGAGTAGTTTGTAAGTGATCTTGCTTTGTGTGCTCATTGCGGGCTTTCAGTCACCCTCACCCCTCTTGAGACCTAGTCTTGACCGCCGCGATCGCTACCTTGATTGGTCTGGCTCGTCCAGAGGTTACCCTGTTCCAAGTAATTAGGTTGGCCTTCTGAACTTCTGCGCCACCAGGACAGAGTTCAGAAATCCGTCTTAACAAATTGGTGTACAGCGGTGGGATACGACTGAAGGTATCCAGTGTTGCGCACGAACTAAGGCATTTCAGGTTATTCCAACCAGGACACGTAGTGAATTGTTGTAGTATAACTTTAAAAAGGCCATAGTCCTATCTAACAGTATGGAAACAAATACCTTGTTAACTTTAAATGCTTCCAAATCAGAAACATTGAAAAAGATGTGTGCGGAGAGAGGTGTTTCCTCTCAAGGCACGAAATTGGAAATGATCCAAAGAATCGTGGCGTGGCAAGAAGCGCAGCTTGACGCTATAACTTCTGAGGACAGTGCGGAAGGTGGTGGGGCTGCTCTCACTGGTAGAACCGACGGTTCTGCCGCTGCACTGATCCATCGCAACCACGAGGACAGGGAGGACGAGATGTCTAATGTTTCCTCTGCCAGAGCTGATGGGGAGGCTATGCTTGAATTCAAGAAGCAAGAGCTGCGGTTTAGGCAGCAGGAGCTTGAATTCAGCATAGCCAAACTAAAAATCGAACAGTTAGAAAAACAAAAAGACAGGGATCACCAGTTGGAACTGGCCAAGCTTCAGTTTGCAAAAGGGTCCAAGGGTCCTGGACATGGGTCTGGGGCTTCCTCTCATCCACGGTTTCCGAAAGATCTGCTCAGTGTGTATGAAGAAAGGAATGACATTATGGACTGGCTGAATGCGTTTGAGTATGCATGCGAAGTTCAACAAGTTGACAATGCTGATAAGATTGCCTGGTTACTCAGCAGACTGCCCCATTCTGGCTGTAGTGCCATTATGGTAATGTCGAAGGCTGAGCGAGCTGATTTCGCAATGTTAAAGCAAACTCTCATTTTAAAGTTTGGGAAGACTCCGGCCCAATATTTGAAACGGTTCAGAGAGTATAAGAAAAAGGAAGGTAGTACTTGGGTATCTTATGTCACTGAATCCTTAAAAAACTTAACTGGCTGGGTCGAAGGTTATAAGGTTTCTACCTTCGAAGGCATGATAAATCTTGTCATGCTGGAACACATTTTTGCATCTTCTTCCCCGGAGCTTAAGCAGCATTTGGCCGATTCGAAGGAGATAGATCCTACGAAGCTGGCCATTGCAGCAGACTTATGGGTGTCACATTGAGTGTCCCATAAGGACAAAACTCATCCTGGTAAGCAGGAGGAAGGGAAAAAGTCCAAAGATATGGAGGGTGGAGAATCTGATAAATCTTCTTCTCATAAGGGCCACAAAAAGAAAAATAAGGGTAAGACACAAGAGAACTCACAGGGTAGTGGAGGTCAGCCTCCGAAACAGAACTCTGGTTACAATAAGCCTCCCTATGTAAACAGACCCAATGGATCTTGTTTTGCTTGTGGAGCAACTGACCACGTGAAGGGGGATCCCTGGTGTAAGGTTAGACCTTTGGGGGTCCACTCCGCTAATCTGGCCTTCTCCTCCTACGAGGAAGAAGAGATTACAGGAGCATCCTTCTCCTCAGACTCATTTCCCAGCGGGATAGAGGCTGAGGTAGTTTTAGTTTCCCTGGGTTCCTGGGAGCCTAAAGTCGCAGAGGCTTATGCTAGGATTCCGGATAATACCAAGCACTACTTTAAAGACAGTGTGCTGATCAATGGAGTAGATACTCCAGCTCTTAGGGATAGTGGGTGCAGTCGCACTGTAGTGGATTCTACGTTGGTAGACTCAGAGGAAGTTGCCAGAGCTACTCTGATGCCCACTAAGTTGGCTGACGGCCCACTCCGTATGTTCCCAGTTATACCTGTAAATCTTACTTTAAATGGTACAGCAGTCAGGATTCCAGTGAGCATTCAGAGAAACGTCCCGGGAAAGGTCTTGTTAGGTAATGATCTCAGAGCTTTAGGGCTCGTAGGAGACACTGCCGAAAGACCCTACACACGGTCTCAAGCACGGGCAGCATTGGCCAAGACCAATACGCTGCCCCAGCCGAAGGGGAAACCCAAGGCGAAAGGAGTCGACAAGTCAAGACGAGGGAAAGAGAATATTCCCCCGAGCTCGCCTATCACTGGGGTGGAGGAAGTTGGTCAATCGCCCGGGCCTGACGAGGAGGTGGCGATGCCTGAAGTATTTGACCCCAACGATCATCCTGAACTAAAAGACTTGTTAGTTGAAGGAGGTCCTGATAGGGATGAATTCAGTAAAGGCCAACGTGAGTGTCCATCTCTGGAAGGCCTAAGGAGACAGGCCTGCTCCCAGCTTGAGGGTGAACCTCCTGGGACGCATAGGATTTATTGGGAAGGTGGACTCCTGTATAGTGAGCCCACAGAGTCTACAGAAGGAGACCATAGGAGGTTGGTGGTTCCCCTTGCTGTTAGGCCCTTCCTCCTGCAGTTGGCGCATGAAGTTCTCCTTGCTGGTCACCTTGGTATGAAGAGGACCAAGCAAAGGTTATCCATGCACTTCTACTGGCCCAAGATGGGGGTGCAAGTAGAAAGTCACTGCAGGAGTTGTGCCTCCTGCCAGTTGTCTGGTAAGGTTGGCGCGACAATCCAAGCTCCGTTTGTACCGCTCCCATTTGTGGGGGTACCATTTGAAAGGGTAGGGATCGACATCGTTGGTCCCCTTGACCCGCAAACATCCTCGGGCAATAGGTTTATCCTGGTGCTGGTCGACCATGCAACCAGATATCCTGAGGCCATCCCATTGAAAACTGTAACTGCCAAGTCAGTTGCAAAAGCTTTACTTGGCATATTTACTAGGGTTGGCTTCCCTAAAGAAGTTGTGTCGGATCGTGGCAGCAACTTTATGTCGAAGTATATGCAGGCTATGTGGAAAGAATGTGGGGTCACCTACAAGTTCTCTTCTGCATACCACCCCCAGACCAATGGTCTGGTGGAACGTTTCAACAGAACGTTAAAGAGCATGATTGGGGCTCTGGAGGAACCTCAGAGAAGAAAATGGGATCTTCTTTTACCATGCTTACTGTTTGCCTACCGAGAGGTACCACAGGAGGGTGTTGGCTTCAGCCCCTTCGAACTTCTGTTCGGTCATCCCATACGGGGACCCTTAGCCATCGTCAAAGAGGGATGGGAGATGCCCACTCCCCCTGTTACTACCAACGTAGTTGATTATGTGCTAGGGCTCAGAAAACGGATGGTACTTCTGATGGGCTTGGCTAGTGATAAATTGAAGGCAGGACAAGCGCTGGTGAAACATTGGTACGACCAGAAAGCTTCCCTCATCAACTTTACACCTGGTCAGCAAGTCCTGATCATGAATCCTATAAGGCCTCGAGCTTTACAGGACAAATGGTCAGGCCCTTACACAGTGGTGGAGCCCCTGGGTGAGGTTAACTATTTAGTGGACCTTGGAAGGCCTGGACAGGCTCCAAAAGTGTTTCAGGTGAATAGGCTGAAGGCTTTCGTCCCAAGAGTCGAAATCGCAGCACTGCTACTGGCTTCAGATGTTGAGGAAGAGGAGTCTGAACCTCTTCCCGACCTGTTCCAAAGCGGTCCTTCAGATAGCTCCTTTGAGGGTGTCCGAGTGGCCCCTCACCTGACTTCTGATCAGCAGGCTGAGGTGAAAAGTTTGCTTAGGCAGTTTTCCCCCCTGTTTTCACAGTCGCCTGGTTTGACACCTTGGTGCAAACATAACATTGACACAGGAGACAGTGTACCTACCAAAAGTAGGGGATACAGGATGTCAGACAAAGTACGGTCTTATATTAAGACCGAGGTCAACAAGATGTTAGACCTTGGGGTGATTGAACCCTCTAGTAGTCCTTGGTCCAGCCTTGTGGTTTTGGTTCCAAAGGCAGGCACTTCTGAATTGAGGTTCTGTGTGGATTACAGGGCTCGGAATGCTGTCACCAAGACAGATGCACACCCCTTGCCTCGAACAGATGAGCTGGTGGATACTTTGGGTGCCTCCAAGTACCTCAGCACGTTTGACCTCACTGCTGGCTATTGGCAAATAGCTTTAGCAGAACATGCCAAGGAGAAGACAGCATTTTCTACTCCAGACGGCCAATTCCGGGTAATGCCGTTCGGGTTGAAGAATGCACCTGCCACTTTCCAGAGGCTTGTGAATCATGTGTTGAATGGGTTGGACGAATTCTGTCTTGCATATCGGACGATATAGCAGTTTTCAGTGCCACCTGGGAAGACCATGTGAAACACCTCGGGATTGTGCTCCAGGCTCTTCAAAAAGCACACCTGACCATAAAGGCTAGTAAATGCCAGATTGGACAAGGCTCAGTGTTTTACCTTGGACATGAAGTAGGTGGAGGGAGGATACAGCCTCTTCCCAGTAAAGTACAAGCAGTACAAGACTGGCATACCCCCACTACGCAAACCCAAGTGAGAGCCTTCTTAGGACTCACGGGGTATTACCGCAATTTTGTGGCAGACTATGGCACCATAGCTGCCCCTCTGACTGCCCTCACAACTCCGAAGAAACCCAAGAAGGTAACTTGGACCGACAAGTGTGAGAAGGCCTTCAATGGCTTAAAAGACTCCTTGTGCCAGGCCCCTGTCCTCAGGGCCCCTGATTATCAAAGACCTTTTATCGTGCAGACAGACGCCTCTGACACTGGGATAGGAGCTGTACTATCACAAGTAGATGAGAAGGGTAAGGAACACCCTATTGGTTTTATTAGCCGCCAGTTTAAGGACAGAGAGCTCAGATGGTCCACGGTAGAGAAAGAATGTTTCTCTGTTGTGTGGGCCCTAAGGACGCTGAGGCCCTACCTCTATGGGAACCACTTCACTGTGCAAACTGACCATAAGCCCTTAAAGTGGCTAATGAACATGAAGGGGGAGAATCCAAAGTTGCTTAGGTGGTCCATAAGTCTACAAGGCTTCGACTTCACTATTGAGCATAGGCCAGGTGTCCAACATAGCAATGCTGATGGGTTGTCCAGAATGTTTAACCGACCTGAACAAGAGACTCATCCAGGGGTGGATTAGTTCCCCCTATCCATAGTCTGGGAGGGGCGAGTGTTAGGAAAGATTTCGTAATTGTAGGTAATTTTCCTTCCATGTGGCAACCCCTAAACATTTTGCTGTTGTTTTTCACCTTGTTCTTGACTTTGCCAGAGAAGTGCAGCCTTCTGCCGCACTCCTCTGGGCTTTCGCTCCTTTCTTACGGGGAAACTGACATGCCCTTAAGACAGTCAGTACCGGGGAACGCTGTTTCCCGTAGTTTCTTTTATCATGTTGCAGCTTTCGTGCAACATGACACAAGAGGGCACTGTAAGCTAAGTTACAGCTCTCTTGGGTCTCTAGCCTTCTACAGGCCCTAGATACTCGTTTAGGATTGTATCTGATCGGTGCAAGTGATTCAGGGACGGGAATGGTGGCAGCGATCGTTTCTTGTGTTTTGAGCTCCTTTTGGCGTTCTAAGCGCGTTTTCCGCGCTTAACCCAAAATGGTGGCCTGGCTCCCAAAATGGCCAGACCACGAGGCTCCTTTGTCCTGTCCGCTGACCGTCTTGCTCCCTTCACCTTCCCCAGGTCGAGCTGACCCGGGGCCTTCCTTATTTGGGCATGTACTTTCCTGCGAAACACGGATGCTTTCGCGGGCTTCTACAAGTCTTGTGTGTGCCTCCAGGATGTGGGCTGGGATGTCTGGTCCCAATACACATCCTGGGTGCCAGAGAGTCTAGGGTGGTGTGAATGCCTGGGACCACAGTGGTCTGTGATTGGTCCACGAATGGTGAGAGTTGATGAGCGAATCTCCTATTGGGTCCCCTCCGTTTTGGCACGAAGGGAACCGTGGATAAGAGGGGGCTGGAAACACCACTACCATGTCGATCTCCTGAGTTCTCACGAACGAAGGAATACAGGAGCCAAGTATCCTGCAACCAAGAGGCTGGACCGAGGAATCGCTGGTGACCCGCTGAAGGACTTCTCCTCTGCACTGCTGTCGCCTTGTGAAACCCTTTTCACCTTTGATCGAACCAGAAGGCCTGTACTGGTACTTCGTCCCTTGGAATAGCGGGAACAGCTATTCTCGGCATCTTCACCATCTCCTGCCAGTAAGCCTTCGGTAGCGTCTCTGGGCCATCCAGCTGACTGACCAGCTTACACGGGAGTCTTACTCTGTAACCGCCGCCAGGTTGGGTAGTATTTCGAGTCCTTGTCACTCTCACACGCTTCGTACACTTGGTGTTCCCAGGTCTGATGTGAGTAGTGTACATTTGGCTCAGATACACACGGCCGCTCCGTTGCCCTGCTGTGGTAACAAACTGTGCGGGTTTCTTCGATTGGGACGTCTTTTTACTTGACACAACGACGAGGCTTTCCCTGCTCTTCTGAACCTGCCAGCTGCTGAAACTGACGCGGAGAAGCCTGGGTCTGCTTGCATCGGGGACCGGTGAGTAGCATAGCTAGGATCTGGTCGCCCTCCTGCAGGAGCCCATTGCTTTTCCCCGCTGTGTCAAACAGCACCCTTTTCCGTACTCGCGCTCTGCTTCTGCCCACTGACTGTGGAGGCTGCGCTTGAGTCGCGGAACTTGTTCTTCTTCTTTTGTGCACTAAACTGAACTGCCTGATTTCCCTCGAAGAGCTTCTCCTTTTGCCCGTTGGCACCAGCGTGTGCAGGTACTTTTGAGCACAAGGCTCCACTCTTCGCAGGGCTCGGACTTCCATCTAGTTAGGTGCCTCTGAAGGCGAACTGGGTCTAAGCATTATTTCGCACTGTCTGTCTTCCTTCCCTTTTAGGTGGACTACCCATTTCGTGCATCTAAAGCTTGAGACTGTCGTATTTGTATATATATTGTGTTGATATGGTATGTGTTGGTTTACTATCGTTATATTGTGATTTTCTCACTACGGTCATTGTTTTAAAGGCCTTGTAATAAATGTGTATATATTTTTAATATAACAACTGTTTGGAGTAGTTTGTAAGTGATCTTGCTTTGTATGCTCATTGTTGGCTTTCAGTCACCCTCACCCCTCTTGAGACCTAGTCTTGACCGCCGCGATCGCTACCTTGATTGGTCTGGCTCGTCCAGAGGTTACCCTGTTCCAAGTAATTAGGTTGGCCTTCTGAACTTCTGCGCCACCAGGACAGAGTTCAGAAATCCGTCTTAACAACGACCTCGGCGGTAACCCTTAAATCCGGCGGTATGAGCGCGAAATTTCCCCATTGAGCCTAATGGGGAATGGGGCATTCCCGAATGGGCTCAATGGGGAATGGGGACTTCCTAGTCCGTCCAACTCGTGATCCCGTGCTATTAGCGCCAAGGGCTATGGCGGTCGCGCTAATAGCCCCCGCGCTAATAGCGCCAGCCCTACTGCCGAGGTCGTGATGAGGCCCTGTGACTCTTCTTCGGGTGAGGAGGACTCAAATAAATTTCCAAGAATAAAGGAATAGAATTCTGAATTCAGTAATGTTTAATTGCAATTTGAATTATACTTATCACAACTCTGTGTCTGAAAAGGAGATCATTACTGACCTTGCGATTATATACACGAGGTGCGCTTCACTAAAGGTGGAAATGACCCAGGCTTTGGGATGGCCAATAAAGGGCTCGATATTCTAAGGTGTTCTTTCCTGCCAGAAAGTGAAATGGAGGCGAAAGTGCGAATACGTTACATCTAGTAATTCGCATCAGTATATAGAATGTTGTATTTTCTCACAGATCACACAAAATTCAAAACCACTTACTTGGATAAACATGTAGTTCATAGACAGAGATGATGTCTAAATGGGTTAGAAGGGTTGTGGCACTGAAGACTAAGAGACGCAAGCGCTCGCACACAGGCTTGTAATAATCGGATGGCAGCAGGTGAGTGTATAGCGTGTATTTTGCCTAATACGCCACAAATAAAGTAATACGTATATCGACAGATACAGTCACACTGCGCCTATGTCAATGTATTCCATGTATAAATGATTTATTCAATATATATATATATATATATATTGATATAGATAACTCCCAGCCTTTCAGCACACTCCCGCATTGTTAGGGAGAACGCGGGAGTGTGCCAAAAGGATGGGAGATATCTACATAGCCGCAATCATGAAGAAATATATAGGAACTGGATCAATAAACTTTACCATAACAGCAAAACGCCAATTGACACATCTCGGAACAGAAGAGCCCTTAACCCTCAGAAGAAGAGCGGTGGCTCAAAACACGTGTTAGGCTGATCTTCATTTAAATAAATCACATGCAATTATGCATCTAATACATTGACATTGGCGCAGTGTGACTGTATCTGTCTATAGATGTCTAAATGGGTGCAGTGTTACCTCTCGATGCCTGAAATATAAGGAAACTTGTAACTAACTAGTCTCTTATAAAAATGCTACTGCGGTCTTCATTGGTACATCTTGTTAGATGCAGAGTAGCTTACCTTTATCACAAATGTGAATCATTCGCCTGGCGAACCGTGGGCGCAAGAGGCAGCAAACAAGCAGCCTTGCGTCCCGCAGTCGCCTTTTATTATGAAATCACTTGACAAACGGGAGTGGTCACATGATCCACTCATGTCATATGATGGACAGCATGTAGAATTGTAACAAATCATTTAAAGTGAAAGTGTTTCACTCAGACATGTAGCACAAGTGTCCTCACTAAACTGTATATCCCCTCATTACCTGTGATCAACAGCATGTAAAAATATAACAAGTCATTTAAAGTGAGAGTACTTCACTAGAACGTGTAGCACACGTGTCCTCACTTGACTATACATCCACTGAGGATTGGTCTCCTGGAAAAGGTACGTTGTATCTGTTGACCGGATACTCACGCAAAGTTGATATTCAAGATAATCATCACCACGTCTAAATATGTTAAATATGTAAATTCAATTATGATGCAAGTACTGAAATCTCACGTGTAGCAGGAATGTCTTCGCTTATCTTATAACTCACTCAATTTTAAGTAGTAATAGTCTCAGTAGATTGGATGCAAATAGTGTGGACAGCTCAGTGATGTTAAATACAATAAAATAGAACACTAGGTTAATACAGTGTAAACTCAGCATAACCTGTAGGTTAGCCGACCCGTTTCACATTTAAGGTCTGTTTATAAACCACAATTATCATCAGATCTATGACAATCTATATATTTCATATGCTTATTACATTTCCGATAACGCATCATATGGTTTATAGTGATAATACCGAAATACAAAATCTCGAAAAAAAAAATCTCGAGTTCAAAATCTCGAAAAAAAAAATCTCGAATTTTTTTTTAATACGTTTTTATCTCGAAATGGGGGGGTTCCCCCCAACCCCCCTTTTTTCTATTTTTTTTATTTTAACCCTTTTTTTTACTTACCTGACCCCAAAAACACATATAACTAAATAAATAAATAATTCGAGATTTTTGTTTTTCGAGATTTTGGATTCGATATTTTTGCAGTTTGAGATTTTGTTTTCGGTTTTTTGACTGACTACCGCATCATATACAATGCCTGGACTTAGTCATGATAAAGATTAAAGCAATCATTTTCAACAGACATATAGGCTACATTTGTCGATGTCATTATAATTCCACATTGTGGATAGCGCTATTATTCGAGATCATAATATCACAATAATAGACATTAGGACAATCATATTATGGCTAGCATCAGAATATCATTCATCATTCACATAGCGATTCTCCGTTGTGAGTGGCTGATGCGCTAGGGTATAAGATTGGGTAAGGCATTTGCATAACATCATTTTATCTTAACATCCTTTAAGATGTAGAAGGATAACACCTAGAAACATATGGTCATTTCACAGCGTGAAAACATAGTAGACATATGACAATAAATATTCAAAAGTCTTGTGGAGTACATAATTCAAACCCAATCTCTTTAACACTCAATCGTGTTTCCCACACATGACCAGTCATAATATCAAGGGCGACATTCTAGGTTAATAGGGGCTCATAGATTTTATTGGACAGGTCAATTAAGTTGAATCTAACTTGAGTCTAAAAACATGTGTGGCTACGCTCATTCTCATAGTAAATCCAGTTACTATTATCCTTAGAGAACTTTTGCTTGAACCTTACAGGAAGCAAGATAAATCAAAGTCCATATTCATTCCTCTTGGTCTCAAAGCATCCAAGCGATCAATCCAATTCATCTCGTTTTGTAATAGTAGTTTAGTTAAATCCCCTCCCCTGCGTGGTGGTACAAGTTGTAGCAATATTACAAATTGCATTTGTGATATCGTATGGCTTGGTTCTGCAGTGTTGTACTACTGGGGATCTCTCTAAATGGGTATGGATATTGGATTTATGTTCTGTCCACCATTTTTTGGCCTTCCTCGTCGTAATTCCCACATAGTAAATGCCACAAGGGCATCTAATTCCATATACCACATGAGTTGAATCGCATGTGTTGGTGTGTTTCAGGGATATTGGTTTCCCAGTGTATAGATGGTTTATGGACTGGCCTTTTATTATGTTGTTGCAATGTTGACAATTCATACAAGGTAATGTTCCTCTATATGATGATGGTGTTATGTTATGTTATTTTATATATATTTATATAGCGCACAGTCGCCCAAAGGCATCATGGCGCTGTTAGGGAAGCTGAGAGCTCAATAAGAACAGAACGTTAAAACAGGGTAGTCTTCAGAGCTTTCCTGAAAGCCAGATGATTAGCCGAGGATTTAAGTGATAGTGGCAGAGTGTTCCAGAGTTTAGCTGTGGTAATGGAAAAGGCTCTGCTGCCATGTCTTTCCTGGTTGAACCTGGGGCCCTTAAGTAGGTTGGTGGAGCGAAGGTCACGATCCGGGATATATCGGGAAAATTTAGCTTGGAGGAATTCTGCTCTTAAGCCATGAATTGCCCGATGGACAATGCATAGTGACTTAAACTTAACACGCTGTGCCACCGGGAGCCAGTGGAGTCGGCGAAGTACCGATGAGATGTGGACGCCATAGGGGGACCCAGTGGCCAGTGTGGCTGCCAAATTTTGCATACGTTGGATGCGTTGTAGCAGACCCGTCGGTTGGGATAAGTATAAGGAGTTGCAATAGTCCAGCCGTTAGAGAACCAGTGCCGCCACCACCGGGGGACGCACGGTTACTGGGATCATAGGTAGCACCTTCTTTAGAACCCTGATCTGGTGATGTGCAGACTGACAGACAGCCAAGACCTGATTTGACATAGAAAGGGAGGCAGAGAGGATAACCCCCAGATTCTTTACCTTGTTCACAGGGCAGGGTAGTGGACCCAGCGACGTGGGCCAGAAAGCAGTGGTCCATAATGACGGGTTAGGAGGGCAGCCAACAAGCATCACTTCCGTCTTATCACCATTAACTTTGAGCCAATTTTGGCCCATCCAAATACCGACTGACTTGAGACAATCATGAGGACGGGCTGCGACCACAGATTGATCCTGATCAAGCCGGATCAGGATCTGCGTGTCATCCGCATAGGAATAACAATTAAGTCCGTAAGAGCGGATAAGGTAGACCAGTGCCCAGATATAAATGTTGAACAGGATCGGAGAAAGAGAGGATCCCTGGGGAACACCACAGGTGAGGGCACAAGGGGCAGAAAGAAAAGGAGGCATGGCGGCATGGCGAGAGTCTGGGTGCGGTCAGAAAGAAAGAATGGTGTAGTTCTCGTAGCACTAATATCTGCTCTTGTTACCACGTCCCTTACTGATTGGCTTTTCTTATATGCAAAGGTGGTTACCGTGGGAAATAATTTACACAGCGTTGACTCCAGATGTAAAATATTACAGTAAGATTTATGGATACGCTTGATTTGTGCACTCAGTTGCAAATACGATATAACATAGACAAGTTTCGGAGACGTAACTTCCTCTTTTTGTGCTAGAAGACTCTGTGATCTAGTAATTTCGGTCACTTTTTGTATCGCCTTCTGTATAGTTTGCTCAGCATAGCCTCTTTTCCTGAAAGTATTGGATAATTTACAAGATTTCTCAATGAATTGCTGTTTGTCAGAAATGATTTGTCGATATCTCAAGAATTGGCTAAACGGAATGCTTTCAATAGTGGTCTTTCGGTGAAAGCTAGAAGCTAGTAATATACTATTCTTGTCTGTAGGTTTAGAATATATTGTGGTCTTAAGATTGCCATCTTCTACATAGATCTCCACATTCAAGAATTCTAATCTCGAAACACTTTCTTTCATTGTGAATTTAATCCTGGTAGTTATTAGGTTCATGAAAGTAAACCATTCTTCCAACTCTTGTCTGCTACCTGCCCAGATCCCAAATATGTCATCTATATAACGTAGGTAACACTTTAGATGCTTCTTCCACCTGTTATTGGTAAGGATGTGTTCATGTTCCAAATGTGTCATATAAGTGTTGGCATTGCTGGGCGCCATGGCTGCCCCCATGGAAGTACCACCTATTTGAATATAATGGTGATCTTCGAACCTAAAGATGTTATTGTTCAATACAATTGTTAATAGTTTCAAGACAAAGATCTTATCGGCAGGACATTCAGAGGCTAACAAAAGTAGTCATTCAACAGCAGTGATACCGTCCTGGTGGTTGATGTTAGTGTATAGTCTAGTTACATCCATTGTAAGTAGAATATCGTTGCCTACTTGGACGTGACAGTCATTTATCAGAAGCAAAATGTCATTGGTATCTTTAAGGTAGGACTGTGTTTTCTGAACTAATGGTTAAATTATGAGGTCAATATATTTAGCCAAAGGTTCCAGTAAGCTGTTAGTCGCTGCAATTACTGGGCATCCAGGGGAATTGGTCAGATTCATGTTGATTTTAGGTAAAATATATAGACCAGGCATGATCGGGTAGTTGTTCGTTAAGTAAGCCTTGGTGTTGAAATCAATGAACTCATTGTTCTCAGCTTCATCAAGCACACCCTGGATGTTGTTCAGTAAGTACTGGTGTCGCTCGGATGGTTTTCAATTTCCTGTTTATATTTACTGAGATCCATAATTACCAAGGGTCCACCTTTGTCAGCTGGTTTCAGTATTATGTTGGGATTGATCCAGAGTTGTTTCAGCACCTGCTGTTCCCGGTGTGTAAAGTTGCCCCTACGATTCAACTTGATGTTAATTTTTTTAAGGTTGTTCAGTACATATCTCTGAAAAGTGTCTAGTGCAGAATTCTGTACTGGTGGCATAAGCATACTTTTCGGACGTAATTCTAAATGTTCCAAGTCTTCTGCATGATCTTCTTGTTCAAGTGTCTCAAAAAATAACTTAAGTTTAATTTTCCTAAACAACCGGAAAAAATCAATCTTTTCCTTGAGAAGCGAGCTGTCGTAATGTGGAACGAACGAAAGTCCTTTCCGTAGTATCTTTCTCTGAAGCTTGGTTAAATGAAGGGATGAAAGATTCATGACTAAGGTCTTCCTTGGAGGGGGTTGTACTTTCCTCTGTGGGTTTTTTCTTCTTGCTTCTTCTTGTGACTTGTCTCCTCGTAAAAAAGAGGAGGAATACGCTCCATTGGCTGTATCTCCTAATTCTTCAATGGTTCTCCCTGACAATGCTGATGCCAATCCCTCTTCCTGTCCAATATTGGGATTAGTCAGAGGTTGTTCTACCTCCACCTGTGCACTTGAAACGTTCAAGGAGGATGTACCAGCACCGGGTTTCCGGGGTTGTTTAGCTAGGTTTGGGTTGAATGGTCTTGGTAGGTTGTCTGTTTGATGGTAATATTGTTTCCAAGAGTATACCATGTTCAGTTTATAGCCTAAGGTTGTCTCTTCTAAATGTTCTTATTTTTTTAGACTCAATCTTCCTCTTATAGTTATCCAATTTCTGATTGATATCTTCCAATATTGATGTTACTTCCTCTTTGGACAAGATTGGTATAATTGAAGATTTGATTTGTTCTATGTCTGCTTCAATCGAGTGTAGAGATTTAGCAACAATCGAGTGTAGAGATTTAGCAACAAGCGAGTGTAGAGATTTAGCAACAATCGAGTGTGGAGATTTAGCAAGTTCCTCTATGGTTAATAAAATGAGATCGAGGGAACATTTATTCAAAATCAATCTCCATCTTTTAAGAAAGTCAGGATTAGCTTTGCATAGAGTCGGCTCCAAATCAACTCTTAGCCTTCTGGGTATTTGTTGGGCACGGCAATAGATAGCAAGAGTTGTGGCGTTTAAGCGTTTGCTTGTTTCTCTCCTAATTAGGCGTTCAAGTTGATTGACAAGTTCCTCGGGTTTGTTTCGTTGTTGTAATTCCTCTCCTGTGGTCTTAATCAGGTTCAAAATCCGAACAGCTTCAGCTTCACTGAAAGCTAATGTTCCGGCTCTATTCGTTGTTAATGCTTCAATATGTAAAAAGGACATCATATGGTCTCAACATTCAGGAAGCACAATTACGATTGCATCGCAAGATCGTGTAGAGGAAGCAGTGTAATGCAGTTAACCAGGAAGTATGTAACTGAAGTGCGTAGTCTATTTTATGTGAGAACCGCATGGTTATGAGTGAGTGCATGAGGATACATATATGGTCAAGAACGCAAGAAAATGAAAGAACATGGTGGAAATGTGTATTATCTCAAACAAATGACTATAGAGGAAGAGCAAATAGAGTAGATGAACTAGTCACATTTACAAGAGCTCATTATCAAGAACCCAGTGCATGTAAATGAAGAAGGCACTGCCGGTTATGTTGCAAGAAGAGATTCTGGGCGAACTTCCTCCTCACCTTGCCGGAGAAATGCAGAGTTTGCAGTCACTGAAACGGCACATTATGTATAAAAGAAAAATGTAAAGTAAGGAGCCTAAAAATCCCAAAATCCCAAAAATATGGAAGAGTTAGTTAAACCTGAAAATCTGAAATTTACAAAACATTGTCACAGCTTTTTACAATATGACAGCGCAACATTTGACACTTGCATCTGATCTGCATCTGGAGAGACTGTCAAGGAGCACCACGTGGATGGGGGTCGGCACATTAAGAGTTGCCCTAAACCTTTCTGTCACCTGTATAGTGTGCATGGGGACGTTGATTGGGAATGTTTACCATGGTATAAATGCTGAGGAGCAATAAAACTGAAAGGGCTTACAAAGAAGCATGTGGGCAATTAAAGACAATTATGCCGAATTCAGGGAGCCACCCAAACATATGCATCATGGATTGTGAAATGCTGAGGAGCAATAAAACTGAAAGGACTTACAAAGAAGCATGTGGGCAATTAAAGACAATTATGCTGAATTCAGGGAGCCACCCAAACATATGCATCATGGATTGTGAAATGCTGAGGAGCAATAAAACTGAAAGGGCTTACAAAGAAGCATGTGGGCGATTAAAGACAATTATGCTGAATTCAGGGAGCCACCCAAACATATGCATCATGGATTGTGAAATGCTGAGGAGCAATAAAACTGAAAGGGCTTACAAAGAAGCATGTGGGCGATTAAAGACAATTATGCTGAATTCAGGGAGCCACCCAAACATATGCATCATGGATTGTGAAATGCTGAGGAGCAATAAAACTGAAAGGGCTTACAAAGAAGCATGTGGGCAATTAAAGACAATTATGCTGAATTCAGGGAGCCACCCAAACATATGCATCATGGATTGTGAAATGCTGAGGAGCAATAAAACTGAAAGGGCTTACAAAGAAGCATGTGGGCAATTATGACAATTATGCTGAATTCAGGGAGCCACCCAAACATATGCATCATGGATTGTGAAATGCTGAGGAGCAATAAAACTGAAAGGGCTTACAAAGAAGCATGTGGGCAATTAAAGACAATTATGCTGAATTCAGGGAGCCACCCAAACATATGCATCATGGATTGTGAAATGCTGAGGAGCAATAAAACTGAAAGGGCTTACAAAGAAGCATGTGGGCAATTAAAGACAATTATGCTGAATTCAGGGAGCCACCCAAACATATGCATCATGGATTGTGAAATGCTGAGGAGCAATAAAACTGAAAGGGCTTACAAAGAAGCATGTGGGCAATTAAAGACAATTATGCTGAATTCAGGGAGCCACCCAAACATATGCATCATGGATTGTGAAATGCTGAGGAGCAATAAAACTGAAAGGGCTTACAAAGAAGCATGTGGGCAATTAAAGACAATTATGCTGAATTCAGGGAGCCACCCAAACATATGCATCATGGATTGTGAAATGCTGAGGAGCAATAAAACTGAAAGGGCTTACAAAGAAGCATGTGGGCAATTATGACAATTATGCTGAATTCAGGGAGCCACCCAAACATATGCATCATGGATTGTGAAATGCTGAGGAGCAATAAAACTGAAAGGGCTTACAAAGAAGCATGTGGGCAATTAAAGACAATTATGCTGAATTCAGGGAGCCACCCAAACATATGCATCATGGATTGTGAAATGCTGAGGAGCAATAAAACTGAAAGGGCTTACAAAGAAGCATGTGGGCAATTATGACAATTATGCTGAATTCAGGGAGCCACCCAAACATATGCATCATGGATTGTGAAATGCTGAGGAGCAATAAAACTGAAAGGGCTTACAAAGAAGCATGTGGGCAATTATGACAATTATGCTGAATTCAGGGAGCCACCCAAACATATGCATCATGGATTGTGAAATGCTGAGGAGCAATAAAACTGAAAGGGCTTACAAAGAAGCATGTGGGCAATTAAAGACAATTATGCTGAATTCAGGGAGCCACCCAAACATATGCATCATGGATTGTGAAATGCTGAGGAGCAATAAAACTGAAAGGGCTTACAAAGAAGCATGTGGGCAATTATGACAATTATGCTGAATTCAGGGAGCCACCCAAACATATGCATCATGGATTGTGAAATGCTGAGGAGCAATAAAACTGAAAGGGCTTACAAAGAAGCATGTGGGCAATTAAAGACAATTATGCTGAATTCAGGGAGCCACCCAAACATATGCATCATGGATTGTGAAATGCTGAGGAGCAATAAAACTGAAAGGGCTTACAAAGAAGCATGTGGGCAATTAAAGACAATTATGCTGAATTCAGGGAGCCACCCAAACATATGCATCATGGATTGTGAAATGCTGAGGAGCAATAAAACTGAAAGGGCTTACAAAGAAGCATGTGGGCAATTAAAGACAATTATGCCGAATTCAGGGATCCACCCAAACATATGCATCATGGATTGTGAAATGCTGAGGAGCAATAAAACTGAAAGGACTTACAAAGAAGCATGTGGGCAATTAAAGACAATTATGCCGAATTCAGGGAGCCACCCAAACATATGCATCATGGATTGTGAAATGCTGAGGAGCAATAAAACTGAAAGGGCTTACAAAGAAGCATGTGGGCGATTAAAGACAATTATGCTGAATTCAGGGAGCCACCCAAACATATGCATCATGGATTGTGAAATGCTGAGGAGCAATAAAACTGAAAGGGCTTACAAAGAAGCATGTGGGCAATTAAAGACAATTATGCTGAATTCAGGGAGCCACCCAAACATATGCATCATGGATTGTGAAATGCTGAGGAGCAATAAAACTGAAAGGGCTTACAAAGAAGCATGTGGGCAATTAAAGACAATTATGCTGAATTCAGGGAGCCACCCAAACATATGCATCATGGATTGTGAAATGCTGAGGAGCAATAAAACTGAAAGGGCTTACAAAGAAGCATGTGGGCAATTAAAGACAATTATGCTGAATTCAGGGAGCCACCCAAACATATGCATCATGGATTGTGAAATGCTGAGGAGCAATAAAACTGAAAGGGCTTACAAAGAAGCATGTGGGCAATTAAAGACAATTATGCTGAATTCAGGGAGCCACCCAAACATATGCATCATGGATTGTGAAATGCTGAGGAGCAATAAAACTGAAAGGGCTTACAAAGAAGCATGTGGGCAATTAAAGACAATTATGCTGAATTCAGGGAGCCACCCAAACATATGCATCATGGATTGTGAAATGCTGAGGAGCAATAAAACTGAAAGGGCTTACAAAGAAGCATGTGGGCAATTAAAGACAATTATGCCGAATTCAGGGAGCCACCCAAACATATGCATCATGGATTGTGAAATGCTGAGGAGCAATAAAACTGAAAGGACTTACAAAGAAGCATGTGGGCAATTAAAGACAATTATGCCGAATTCAGGGAGCCACCCAAACATATGCATCATGGATTGTGAAATGCTGAGGAGCAATAAAACTGAAAGGGCTTACAAAGAAGCATGTGGGCGATTAAAGACAATTATGCTGAATTCAGGGAGCCACCCAAACATATGCATCATGGATTGTGAAATGCTGAGGAGCAATAAAACTGAAAGGGCTTACAAAGAAGCATGTGGGCAATTAAAGACAATTATGCTGAATTCAGGGAGCCACCCAAACATATGCATCATGGATTGTGAAATGCTGAGGAGCAATAAAACTGAAAGGGCTTACAAAGAAGCATGTGGGCAATTAAAGACAATTATGCTGAATTCAGGGAGCCACCCAAACATATGCATCATGGATTGTGAAATGCTGAGGAGCAATAAAACTGAAAGGGCTTACAAAGAAGCATGTGGGCAATTAAAGACAATTATGCTGAATTCAGGGAGCCACCCAAACATATGCATCATGGATTGTGAAATGCTGAGGAGCAATAAAACTGAAAGGGCTTACAAAGAAGCATGTGGGCAATTAAAGACAATTATGCTGAATTCAGGGAGCCACCCAAACATATGCATCATGGATTGTGAAATGCTGAGGAGCAATAAAACTGAAAGGGCTTACAAAGAAGCATGTGGGCAATTAAAGACAATTATGCTGAATTCAGGGAGCCACCCAAACATATGCATCATGGATTGTGAAATGCTGAGGAGCAATAAAACTGAAAGGGCTTACAAAGAAGCATGTGGGCAATTAAAGACAATTATGCTGAATTCAGGGAGCCACCCAAACATATGCATCATGGATTGTGAAATGCTGAGGAGCAATAAAACTGAAAGGGCTTACAAAGAAGCATGTGGGCAATTAAAGACAATTATGCTGAATTCAGGGAGCCACCCAAACATATGCATCATGGATTGTGAAATGCTGAGGAGCAATAAAACTGAAAGGGCTTACAAAGAAGCATGTGGGCAATTAAAGACAATTATGCTGAATTCAGGGAGCCACCCAAACATATGCATCATGGATTGTGAAATGCTGAGGAGCAATAAAACTGAAAGGGCTTACAAAGAAGCATGTGGGCAATTAAAGACAATTATGCTGAATTCAGGGAGCCACCCAAACATATGCATCATGGATTGTGAAATGCTGAGGAGCAATAAAACTGAAAGGGCTTACAAAGAAGCATGTGGGCAATTATGACAATTATGCTGAATTCAGGGAGCCACCCAAACATATGCATCATGGATTGTGAAATGCTGAGGAGCAATAAAACTGAAAGGGCTTACAAAGAAGCATGTGGGCAATTAAAGACAATTATGCTGAATTCAGGGAGCCACCCAAACATATGCATCATGGATTGTGAAATGCTGAGGAGCAATAAAACTGAAAGGGCTTACAAAGAAGCATGTGGGCAATTAACGACAATTATGCTGAATTCAGGGAGCCACCCAAACATATGCATCATGGATTGTGAAATGCTGAGGAGCAATAAAACTGAAAGGGCTTACAAAGAAGCATGTGGGCAATTATGACAATTATGCTGAATTCAGGGAGCCACCCAAACATATGCATCATGGATTGTGAAATGCTGAGGAGCAATAAAACTGAAAGGGCTTACAAAGAAGCATGTGGGCAATTAAAGACAATTATGCTGAATTCAGGGAGCCACCCAAACATATGCATCATGGATTGTGAAATGCTGAGGAGCAATAAAACTGAAAGGGCTTACAAAGAAGCATGTGGGCAATTATGACAATTATGCTGAATTCAGGGAGCCACCCAAACATATGCATCATGGATTGTGAAATGCTGAGGAGCAATAAAACTGAAAGGGCTTACAAAGAAGCATGTGGGCAATTATGACAATTATGCTGAATTCAGGGAGCCACCCAAACATATGCATCATGGATTGTGAAATGCTGAGGAGCAATAAAACTGAAAGGGCTTACAAAGAAGCATGTGGGCAATTATGACAATTATGCTGAATTCAGGGAGCCACCCAAACATATGCATCATGGATTGTGAAATGCTGAGGAGCAATAAAACTGAAAGGGCTTACAAAGAAGCATGTGGGCAATTAAAGACAATTATGCTGAATTCAGGGAGCCACCCAAACATATGCATCATGGATTGTGAAATGCTGAGGAGCAATAAAACTGAAAGGGCTTACAAAGAAGCATGTGGGCAATTATGACAATTATGCTGAATTCAGGGAGCCACCCAAACATATGCATCATGGATTGTGAAATGCTGAGGAGCAATAAAACTGAAAGGGCTTACAAAGAAGCATGTGGGCAATTAAAGACAATTATGCTGAATTCAGGGAGCCACCCAAACATATGCATCATGGATTGTGAAATGCTGAGGAGCAATAAAACTGAAAGGGCTTACAAAGAAGCATGTGGGCAATTAAAGACAATTATGCCGAATTCAGGGAGCCACCCAAACATATGCATCATGGATTGTGAAATGCTGAGGAGCAATAAAACTGAAAGGGCTTACAAAGAAGCATGTGGGCAATTAAAGACAATTATGCCGAATTCAGGGAGCCACCCAAACATATGCATCATGGATTGTGAAATGCTGAGGAGCAATAAAACTGAAAGGGCTTACAAAGAAGCATGTGGGCAATTAAAGACAATTATGCTGAATTCAGGGAGCCACCCAAACATATGCATCATGGATTGTGAAATGCTGAGGAGCAATAAAACTGAAAGGGCTTACAAAGAAGCATGTGGGCAATTAAAGACAATTATGCTGAATTCAGGGAGCCACCCAAACATATGCATCATGGATTGTGAAATGCTGAGGAGCAATAAAACTGAAAGGGCTTACAAAGAAGCATGTGGGCAATTAAAGACAATTATGCTGAATTCAGGGAGCCACCCAAACATATGCATCATGGATTGTGAAATGCTGAGGAGCAATAAAACTGAAAGGGCTTACAAAGAAGCATGTGGGCAATTAAAGACAATTATGCTGAATTCAGGGAGCCACCCAAACATATGCATCATGGATTGTGAAATGCTGAGGAGCAATAAAACTGAAAGGGCTTACAAAGAAGCATGTGGGCAATTAAAGACAATTATGCTGAATTCAGGGAGCCACCCAAACATATGCATCATGGATTGTGAAATGCTGAGGAGCAATAAAACTGAAAGGGCTTACAAAGAAGCATGTGGGCAATTAAAGACAATTATGCTGAATTCAGGGAGCCACCCAAACATATGCATCATGGATTGTGAAATGCTGAGGAGCAATAAAACTGAAAGGGCTTACAAAGAAGCATGTGGGCAATTAAAGACAATTATGCTGAATTCAGGGAGCCACCCAAACATATGCATCATGGATTGTGAAATGCTGAGGAGCAATAAAACTGAAAGGGCTTACAAAGAAGCATGTGGGCAATTAAAGACAATTATGCTGAATTCAGGGAGCCACCCAAACATATGCATCATGGATTGTGAAATGCTGAGGAGCAATAAAACTGAAAGGGCTTACAAAGAAGCATGTGGGCAATTAAAGACAATTATGCTGAATTCAGGGAGCCACCCAAACATATGCATCATGGATTGTGAAATGCTGAGGAGCAATAAAACTGAAAGGGCTTACAAAGAAGCATGTGGGCAATTAAAGACAATTATGCTGAATTCAGGGAGCCACCCAAACATATGCATCATGGATTGTGAAATGCTGAGGAGCAATAAAACTGAAAGGGCTTACAAAGAAGCATGTGGGCAATTAAAGACAATTATGCTGAATTCAGGGAGCCACCCAAACATATGCATCATGGATTGTGAAATGCTGAGGAGCAATAAAACTGAAAGGGCTTACAAAGAAGCATGTGGGCAATTAAAGACAATTATGCTGAATTCAGGGAGCCACCCAAACATATGCATCATGGATTGTGAAATGCTGAGGAGCAATAAAACTGAAAGGGCTTACAAAGAAGCATGTGGGCAATTAAAGACAATTATGCTGAATTCAGGGAGCCACCCAAACATATGCATCATGGATTGTGAAATGCTGAGGAGCAATAAAACTGAAAGGGCTTACAAAGAAGCATGTGGGCAATTAAAGACAATTATGCTGAATTCAGGGAGCCACCCAAACATATGCATCATGGATTGTGAAATGCTGAGGAGCAATAAAACTGAAAGGGCTTACAAAGAAGCATGTGGGCAATTAAAGACAATTATGCTGAATTCAGGGAGCCACCCAAACATATGCATCATGGATTGTGAAATGCTGAGGAGCAATAAAACTGAAAGGGCTTACAAAGAAGCATGTGGGCAATTAAAGACAATTATGCTGAATTCAGGGAGCCACCCAAACATATGCATCATGGATTGTGAAATGCTGAGGAGCAATAAAACTGAAAGGGCTTACAAAGAAGCATGTGGGCAATTATGACAATTATGCTGAATTCAGGGAGCCACCCAAACATATGCATCATGGATTGTGAAATGCTGAGGAGCAATAAAACTGAAAGGGCTTACAAAGAAGCATGTGGGCAATTAAAGACAATTATGCTGAATTCAGGGAGCCACCCAAACATATGCATCATGGATTGTGAAATGCTGAGGAGCAATAAAACTGAAAGGGCTTACAAAGAAGCATGTGGGCAATTAAAGACAATTATGCTGAATTCAGGGAGCCACCCAAACATATGCATCATGGATTGTGAAATGCTGAGGAGCAATAAAACTGAAAGGGCTTACAAAGAAGCATGTGGGCAATTAAAGACAATTATGCTGAATTCAGGGAGCCACCCAAACATATGCATCATGGATTGTGAAATGCTGAGGAGCAATAAAACTGAAAGGGTTTACAAAGAAGCATGTGGGCAATTAAAGACAATTATGCTGAATTCAGGGAGCCACCCAAACATATGCATCATGGATTGTGAAATGCTGAGGAGCAATAAAACTGAAAGGGCTTACAAAGAAGCATGTGGGCAATTAAAGACAATTATGCTGAATTCAGGGAGCCACCCAAACATATGCATCATGGATTGTGAAATGCTGAGGAGCAATAAAACTGAAAGGGCTTACAAAGAAGCATGTGGGCAATTAAAGACAATTATGCTGAATTCAGGGAGCCACCCAAACATATGCATCATGGATTGTGAAATGCTGAGGAGCAATAAAACTGAAAGGGCTTACAAAGAAGCATGTGGGCAATTAAAGACAATTATGCTGAATTCAGGGAGCCACCCAAACATATGCATCATGGATTGTGAAATGCTGAGGAGCAATAAAACTGAAAGGGCTTACAAAGAAGCATGTGGGCAATTAAAGACAATTATGCTGAATTCAGGGAGCCACCCAAACATATGCATCATGGATTGTGAAATGCTGAGGAGCAATAAAACTGAAAGGGCTTACAAAGAAGCATGTGGGCAATTAAAGACAATTATGCTGAATTCAGGGAGCCACCCAAACATATGCATCATGGATTGTGAAATGCTGAGGAGCAATAAAACTGAAAGGGCTTACAAAGAAGCATGTGGGCAATTAAAGACAATTATGCTGAATTCAGGGAGCCACCCAAACATATGCATCATGGATTGTGCATCAGCAGCAATCAAAAGTATTTTGTCTACTTTCCAGGAAATAGAAATCCACGGTTGTTTCTTTCATTTCAGCCCGAGCATGTGGAGGAACAAACACAAATATGGATTACAAAATAAATGCACTTCAGATTGTGAATTTCACTTCCATATCAAACAATTATGCGCATTTCTACCGAAGGAGGAGGTAATGCAAGGGTACATGACAATAATTAACCAACCCTTAAAGATAACGTGTCACAAATTACCAATTTTTAAAATTACTTTGAGGACACATGGATCGGACCCCAAACACGCTATGGTAGGATGCACCCTAAAATAAGAATAGAGCATTGGAGCTGTAACAAAACAATACTTCAAGGAACATCAAAAACAAACAACAAGCTGCAGGGGTGCCGTCATGGGCTAAATGTGGCCATGGGACACGGCAAACCCTCAGTATGGACATGTTCACATGGGGTACAAGAAACATCAATGCTTCAGAAAATAGGTGGCGAAAATGTGCAAACAGAATCTGCAAAAAGTGTTCCGAATACACACAAAATAAAAGAAATTGCAGACAAATATAACACTTCGAGCATAAATGATTCTATGTCACGACTTGCCTTCCATGTTTCATTCACCGTACTTTAAAAATGCAAGAGACAAGAAGCCAAACAAACAGAATACAAAAAGCAGAGTATTAGAATGAAAAAAGAGAGCATTAGATTGAAAAAAGAGAGCATTTTGATATCTTGTATCTGTTTAACGTAGCCTTTTAGATCCTATAATGTCGTATAATGGTGAGTATATTGAGAGTTTCCCAAAAAAAGTACGACTATAACCTAAACTTTGTAATTAAAATTAATGGTGCAACAAAAACAATGGTCAGTAGATGGCAGTATATGTCATAAAAGAAGGCTGAAAAAGGAAGATGCGCATGAGCCTGAAAAATATGGTAAGTACAGAACAAACTATCATTTGCAAAGGTTTAAAATAAACTAGTAAGGAATGGCCAATATTTTAGTAAATACGATCTTTTAGTGGTGGAGAGATACGATCTAAAAGTAGATAATGTATTTTAGATATGAGATTTTCAATCAATTCCCGGTTGGAGACCAGGATGTCCCTCTTGAACCTCTTCCTTCCCGACTTAGTGAGAGGCACAGGATAAGAGATAGAGGACATGGGGCTGGCGCAGGGAGGGAGCTGGGTGGGGGAGGAAGGCAGAGGAGCAAGGCCACGAGGCAGCAGAATGTTCCTGCAAAATTATTCTTTCAATCTGATGAAGGCACAATGGGCCTCATTATGGGTCGGGCGGTCCGGAAATAACGGTGGCGGTAAACCCGCTGCCACTGTTAATTTCGGACCGCCCGATCTTGAGTCCTGCAGGCGGGAGGTGGCGTTCCCGCCAGGTATGACCTGGCGGGTTTAACACCGCCCGCTTGCAGGCGAACGTGGAAACACCTGCACCATCACGAGACGGTGCCGGTGTTTCCACTTCCCCATTCCCATTGAGTCCTATGGGACTCAATGGGAATGGGGAGTTACCGAATTCCGCCTCCGGAATTCCCGGGACACCAGGGTCGTAATGCCCTGGTAATTCCGGGAGTCACAAAGGTGGAATGGTAATACGAGTCCGGCGGTAAACGAGCTGGAAAAAACGGCTGGTTGCCGCCGGACTCGTAATGAGGCCCAAATGAGTTGTAAAACCACATGAGGCAAACAACATTCACAACGAGCAGAGTGCTTGCAAAAAACAGCCTTGCCATGTGCTCGAGGCCAGCAGAGTGGAGAAAGGAGAACCACCTTCCATGATACAAGTTGCTAAACCCCTATACACAGGGAATCCATCATCCATGAACCAAACTAAAACACCTAACCCACAGGAAATCCATTATATGACATGCATTACTTACCGTAATAGCATTTCTGATGATTGTATCTGCTTAGATTCACATGCTGTGCATGTGGTCCGACATCCAGTGGTAACCGCGGAGTATTGCCTCTTGTCTTTCGGGGACCGAAAGGAGACGTCGGCATAGGCGTGTCTGTAACACTATCCTTATCATGACGTGTAGTGTACCCAAAATACCTCACGCGCCGAGGTCCCTCCAATTGTATTTTTTCTGCCATGAGGGAGCCCAAGGCTAAAGTGAGTGAGTACATAAATAGAGAAAGTAGTAAGACGTCTATGTTCCTTCCACCCCGAGCGGGGAGGTAGGGAGGGCGCATGTGAATCTAAGCAGATACAATCATCAAAAATGCTATTACAGTGATTAATGCATGTCTTCTGATGCTTGTTAATCTGCTTAGAATCACATGCTGTGCATAGACTAGCGAGCAGTACCCAGAGTTGGAGGTGGGTTGTGAGAAGGAACAGTAGAGAAATGATGTCTTAGTACTGCTTGTCCCACCTGAGAATCAGACCTAGAATGAGTGTCTAGGCAATAGTGTTTTGTAAAGGTGTGTACAGAACTCCAGGTTGCCGCTTTGCAAATGGACTGAAGAGGAACATTTGCAATGAATGCTATGGATGCCCCAGTGCCCCGAATAGAATGTGCTCTAGGCTTGAAGGGCAGTTCTCTCTTAGCAAGAGTGTAACATAGTGTGATGCATTTGACAATCCACCTTGAGATAGCTGATTTAGAGACAGGATCCCCTTCTCTACCAGCTGCCAGTGAAACGAAGAATGATTTTGTCTTCCTCAGTGGTTTAGTTCTTTCCAGGTAGAACATGACTGCCCTGCACACGTCTAGTGTGTGGAGGCTTCTTTCGGCCATGTTAGTAGGGTTCCGGAAGAAAGTGGGTAGTTCGATTGATTGGTTCACATGGAACTTTGAGATGAATTTAGGCGCAAACCTGGTATGTGTGCACAGAACTACCTTATCTTTGTGGACTGTAACAAAGGGGTCTAGAACAGAAAGAGCCAGTAGTTTGGTAACCCTTTTGATAGAAGTGATAGCCACTGTTGGGGGCCTGCTCCGGGCCACCGGGTAGGCCCCATTCTCATGTCGGGATCACCCGACGGGTCCTTCGGTGCGGCGATCATGCTGCGGATAATGCCGTGGGGATCACCCCATGGCGCTCCAGGTCACTGGAGCCCACACAGCGCTGGGGGCACCCAGCACATGACGGCCCCGGCCCTGGTGGCACCCAGGCCGGGGTCGTCCCCAATGGCCATGATCACATGGCCCGCATCTGGTGGAGGTCAGCATTGCCCAGCAGGGGCGCCGGCCTCGTGGTGGGCCCGGTCCTTAGGCCTACACCACGCGGTGTTGCGCCAGGCAGGCGCACGCAAAGAACCACACCGGAGCCATAGTATGGTGTGACTACTGAGCCGGAAGTGGCTCGGACCTTTTATTAGTTTGGTCACATGGGAAAACATGTGACCACGACACACACACTGGGTGAGACCATGTCCCCCTGCAGGGGTGACATGCAACAGCCACTAGGAAGGCTTTTTTATAAGTCAGGTCTTTCAAACTTGCTTTATGCATAGGCTCAAAGGGAGCTCCCATGAGCCTGGTCAAAACCACATTCAGATCTCATACAGGAGCTGGGTGAGAGATGGGAGGATAAATCCTCTTAACCCCTTCCATAAAGGCTTTAATCACCAGTATTTTCCACCACAACACCTTTTGTTGTGATGTGGTGTAGGCTGACAAGAGCAGCCAGATGAACCTTTAGGAAATTGAAGACTAACCCAGTGTCCAACAGATGGGTTAGATACAGCACAATATGTGTGGGTGAGCAATCGATGGGATTGACGCCCTTGGAATTGCACCAGATGACAAAACATTTCCATTTGCTGGCATAGCAATAACGTGTATTCGGTTTTCTCACTTCCCTGAGTATGTCCATGCACCTCTGAGGGAGTTGCAGGTGTCAAAACTCTATGACCTCAGGAGCCAAGCTGCTAAATTCAGAGTTTATGGGCATGGGTGTAGGGTCTCCCCCATGTCCTGAGACAACATGTTGTATGGACAGGGTAGTTTCACTGGTGGGGAGAGGGACATTTCCATCAGGTGAGCGAACCAGGGTTGGCGGACACACATGGGGGCCACCAGTATCATGGTAACTGGTTCCTGGTATATCTTGTGCACTATCTTGTTGAGAAGGGGAGTCGGGGGAAAAGCATAGACAAATTTCCCTGACCATGTTATCCAGAGACTGTTCCCCTTGGATCGGTTCTGAGGGTATCTGGAGGTGTAGTCTTGGCATTGGCCATTCTCCTGAGTTGCAAACAAGTCGATCTCTGGGAAGCCCCATTCTGCGAAGACGCTGGACACAATGTCTTCGTGTAGCCGCCATTCATATTCTTCGGGCAGAGGAAAATCTCTGCTGAGTACGTCTGCCAGAAGATTGAGTTCCCCTGGAACATGTTGGGACAACAAAAACATCTTGTGTTTGAGATCCTGTATCCAAATGTTTTGGGACAGCTTAGATAGCCCTGGAGAGTGAGTGCCCCCCTGTTTGTTCAGGTAATACATAGCTGTCGTGCTGTCTGTTAGGACCAGCACTGTCTTCCCTTGCATTTGTACTTGAAAGGCTTTCAGAGCTTTGAATACCGCTAACAGCTCCAGTAAGTTTATGTGGTGGGACGCTACTTGAGGAGACCAAACTCTGTGTACTGTCTGCTGAAGCAGATGAGCTCCCCACCCTGTGAGAGATGTGTCTGTAGTGAGAGTGGCTTCCACTGCAGGGTTGGTGAAGGTCATCCCCTTCAAGAGGTTTACTCTTGACCACCACTGCAGAGAGAACGAGGGCTGGCGAGACAACTACCAGATCATCCCATTGTCCACTGGCCTGACACCACTAGCTGTTAAGCCACTCTTGCATGGGACGCATGCGTAGCCGCGCGTGGGTTACCAAGTATATACATGACGCCATCATTTCTAGCAAGCACATGGCTTTGCGCACCGTCACCTCCTGACTGGCTACATATTGAGGGATCTGAAAAAGCATGTTCGGAACCATCTCGTTGGAGGGGAAAATGAGACCGTCCTTCATCCGAATAAGAGCTCCCAGAAATTGTTTTATTTGACTGGGGACTAAACTGGATTTCTTTTTTGTTGATTGAGAAACCCAGACTGAAGAGGAAATCTACTGTTTTTTGGGTGTTCAAAAAACAAGCATTGACCGAGTCTCCCGTAATGAGCCAGTCGTGGATCGAAGGGTAAACTGGGACTGATAGTCTGCGCATGTGTGCTGCCACCACTGCCAGGACTTTGGTAAACACCCTTGGCACTGAGGCGATGCTGAAGGGGAGTACCTTCAATTGGTAATGCCTGTCTGGATCACGAACCTTAGATATTTCCTGTGCGCTGGCAACATTGAAATATGAAAGTATGCATCTTTCATGTCCAATGTTGCCATGTAGTCCCCTTGTTTCAGCAATGGAATCACCTCCTGCAGTGTTATCATGCCAAACCTCCGGGGTTCTATAAACGTGTTCGCTGGGCGCAGGTCTAGAACAGGGCGCATGGTGAGATCCTTTTTGGGTACAAGGAAGTACACTGAATAAATACCCTCGTTTACCTGAAGAATAGGGACGGCTTCTATGGCGTCCTTTCCCAGCAGTGCTTCCACCTCTTGATTCAGGATCTCCAGATGGTCCGGTGAAAGGGACTGTGAGCGCGGCGATCTGAATTGTGGAGGTCGGGTGAATTCCACGCAGTACCTGTGGGCGACCGTCTTTATGACCCACTGGTCTGAAGTTATCCCCTCCCATGCCATGAGGAAAGATGTTAATCGCCCCCCGACCGGGGTGACATGGGAGGAGACCTGGATTTGGTAGTCATTTCTGACCAGAGGCTGTGGCTCCTCTGTGATTGGGCATCTTCCTCTGTCTTTGCCACGTTTCTGACCCCTTGAAGGGTATTAAGTGGGGCTTCCAGATGTTTGTCCTGTTTTGAAGCTACCTGTGCCGTAGTTGTTTTTACCAGCACGGGCTTGCCCTCGAAAGGACCGCTGAGAGTTATTACCCCTCTGGGAGGAGGGTTTCTGCGTAATTTGTTGCAGAGACTTTAGAGTCTCATGCTCCTTCTTGGCTGTTTCCAAAGACTCATCCACCGCTTTCCCGAAGAGGTTAGACTCCTCAATGGGTTTATTAATGAGGGAGGCCTGAGTTTCAGGTTTAAACCATGATGTACGCAGACAAGCATGTCTTTTCAGCAGGGTCCCTTGGGCCAGTGACCTGCCCGCAGTTTCCGCAGTGTCCAGAGTGTTTTTAATGACATGCTGGTTAATTTGTCTTCCCTCCATTACAATGGAGGGAAGTTTTGATTTGGCGGGTTCAGGAACCTCTAAGAGGCCTTCTTGGAGTAAGTTCCATTGGGCGTCGGCATAGCTTGCCAATAGTGTTGTATTATTAGCAATCCGCGTAGTATATGTGGCCGTCGACGTGACACGTTTGCCAAGGGCATACAGTCGGTGGATTCCTTGTCCGGTGGTGATTCCCCTGTGGCAAGGGGTACCCCTGCCCTTTTCTGAGTGGTAGTCACTACCAATTAATCTGGGACGTCGTGTCCTCTGATGTATAAAGGGTCGGAAGGGGAGGGGCAGAATAACTTTTTGACTCTTGGGCTCACCGCCCGAGTTTGAGCTGGTGACACCAATGAGGGGGCCAACCTTCTCTTAATAGCATTAAGGAGAGGGATGGCCTGGCTAGATGTAGGTTTCTCCTTAAGAATATCCTCCACAAAATCTTGCTCAGGAACAGCCTCTTGAGTGGAGATTTGAAAGTATTCAGCTGCTTTTTTCAACATAGAGTTGAATGCCATTTGGACATCTACAGGTGAGGCCTGGCGAGCCAGGGTGGACGGAGGAGAATCCAGGCACAAAACATCAGTGTCCTGATCTTGCAGTGTCCATGGGTCTTGACCTTCCTGCTGGGTTTTTTCCCAGTTGTCCGTAGTATCCTGTTGTTCTTCCTCATAACTTTGTAGGAATGAAGCTTCCTCTTCTTCATTATAAATGTCCCTATATGAGTCCATGTGGACAACGTCTTCCTGCTGAAAGGTAGAAGACTGATCTTCTTGAATTTGGAGGTTAGGGTCTACCGAGCCCTTTTCGGGGGAGGATGATCAGAAAAACTGATAATCTTCTCCAACCGATCCATTCGTCCTTCGAACTTCTGTGTAGTCCATTTAGTGGACCCAAACGGGCCTACGGATGGAAGGCCGGTGTTCTCTGCCCTACGGCGTCGAAAAGAGTCTCTTGACTATCTGCGTACTCACCGTAAGAATCGGAATCCCAATCCGTCGAAACTTTTTCTGCAGATTGTCCCATAACTTTAGGTGGAACCGGGTTAAGACCCACTGCCGCAGTAATTCTTCCCATGCTGCTTTCATTAGTCGCCGAATCGGCATGAGACAGAGGTTCCGATGGTTTATCGGTAGGTGTAGTACCTTCCGTGGCGCTAGAGGGCCTAGCGGTTCGTTTTTCAGGTAGAGGCCTATCCGCAGTTTTCGGGCCTACCGCGGCCTTCAGTGTACGTGTAAAGTTTTTGGAGCAGAGCCCTTACTTGATTTAGATTGCCCAGTCACAAGATGCTGCTGCGGATGCGGGGAAGGCTTTGGATCTGAACGATCCGAGGGAACCAGCAAAGTTTTCGGTGGCCCTGTTGGCGCTTTCACCATTTTCGAAGAAGACGTCGAAACCGGTGTAGGGGTTGTTTGCTTAGTGTGATGCGCTTGTACGCCCCTGTTGCCGGTTTTGTCCCTGTAGCGAGACCAGATTCAGGCCTTAAAGGGTAGGGGATGGGCGTGGCGGATCTAGAAATGTCCGCCTCCAGGTCTATAACATCCGCAACGTATGTTTGGTCATTCGAGGTACCCCCGTCACTTTCAGCGGGTGTGGCATCAGGGAATGGGGTTCCACCCGCGACTTACCGTACACGGCCCACCGATTTACACAGCGCTCCTTAAGGGTCTTAGGCCGAAGGAGTTTTCAAGCTGCACACCGCTTCTCGTCGTGCTCTAGGGGGAGACAGGCGTTACACGTCCTGTGTTCATCCTTCCAAGGATATCTGACCCTACACTTAGGTCAGAATCTAAAAGGAGTCCTTTCCATAGCTAAAGGGAAAGATGACCAGACCGAAAGGGAAAAGAGGGGAAAGGAAGAAAGACATACCGACAACATGGCCACGACGACCCCACTCTTCCTACTGTATGGGCCGGCCAGAAGGCCCGACCACGTGGATAACCGACCGCCAGATTAGTGGGCGCCGAAATTCACAGCCGTAGAGGAATCCCCCGTAGTCTTCATCGAAGATGTTCTTGATGAGCGAAGTGACTTAACGGGGAATAACAGAAAGGTCGGTAAAATAAACTATGTCTCTTGTAAGAGCTCCGCTATAGGGCGACCAGTTATCTGGGCGGAAAAAAACAATCTGAGGGACCTCGGTGCGTGAGGGATTTTAGGTACACTAGATGTCACGATAGGGATAGTGTTACAGACACGCCTAAGCTGACGTCCCCTTTTGGTCCCCGAAAGACAAGATGCAATACTCCGTGGTTACCACTGGATGTCGGACCATATGCACAGCATGTGATTCTAAGCAGATTAACAAGCATCAGAAACATACTTCTTGTCATCGCACACTTGAGTTAATCTCCTAGGCTAATCGGCCAAAATGACTGCCCAAAGACCGAATGGTAGCCTACCAAAAACAAAACTTCAACAAAACACTCTCTACCAAGCCCACACCTTTACCCAACCTTCAAGCGAACCATTGCCCTTCCCCTTTTTGCCATATAGCTGAGTCTATACTTTCACCCCATGGTCTGCTGACGTCATTCGGACACCGAATCTCCCCGAACTTGCCACTCTGGCTTTCCGTGTCCCTGGGCGTCCCACGGAAAGCGGGAAGAAATTTCCCATCAAAGGTGGCTCCTGCCGACCTTCTCTTGATGCACGCGTGGCTCAAGCAATTTTCCGCGGGTCGCCATATATCCCCCACGCATGCTGCGAGACGAGACAGTTTCCTGCCAAACGGACGTAACAACCATCCTCTGCTACCACTTTGTATAGCCTAGCAGCAGGGTACCAAAGCAGTCTCCCCAATTACAAACAGAGATTATCGGGCCCATCAAAGACTCCCCATCGCAAGAATGGAAAAATTGACAGGGATCACACCAGAAAACAGCAATTCTCCAGCAATCTCGTGTGACATCACAAAATCAAACGCCATCCCCAAAACCTACTAGACTATCCCATTGGTCAGTTTAGCCCAATTACCTATATACCGTATAGGGGTTACTTTACATATCGGGTGGCTCCTCCTGGGACCACCTGTAAATGTTGCAAACTACACTGTTGTAGGGTCACAGGAAGACCATTGGCCTGAGCAACATTTTATACTGTCTCATGAAGGGAGCCTCTGGATTGGCTAGAGCGGTTCCTCCCAGGCCTGGGACCATGTCTGGTCGCAGAGCTGAATGTACCTCTTGTATTGTATTGTATTTTTATTTGTAACGCGCACCGTCAGGCCCGGCGGCATCAGGGGGCAACTTGAGCAGGGTTACATAAAGAGCACATATATATGCATACTTCAGGCACAGGACGAGTTTACAAACATAAAAGTCAGAGCATATAACAATATACATAATATACATAATTTACAGAGCAGAAATTAGAACAGAAACTTTACAGGGACAAGGAGCCAAAGGTGTGAGCCGGCGAAAGGGCCAAAGCTAGTAGGACAGTGGTGTGCAGGGCATATTTCAAGGCTGATTGAAGAGCCAGGTTTTCGTTTTGGACTTGAATGTGCTAAAGGAATCTTCAGATCTGATGGTGATAGGGAGAGCATTCCAAAGCTTGGAGGCGAGGACGGGGAAGCATGAGCCCCCAGTTTTTTGAAGTTTGAACCTAGGGATCGATAAACAGTGGGTCTGGGTGATTCTTTGAGGTCGGGTAGGCGTGTGGCAGGATAGCCGGCTGCAAAGGTAGAGGGGGGCTTTGTTGGCCAGGCACTTGTGAATGAGGGCTAAGGATTTCAGTGAAATTCTCTGTTTGACGGGTAGCCAATGTAGATTGGTTCTAGATTCAGAGATTTGGTGGTTTCGCGGGATGTTTAGTGCCGCTCTAATAGCACTGTTCTGGGTGATTTGTAGTTTATTCAGGTTCTCTTGGCTAGTTCCTAGGTAGAGGGCACTACCATAGTCAATTTTGGACATAATGAGGGTTCTGACCAGTGTGACAGTATTCGGGGTGGTAAGAAATGGTCTGCAAGCTGCAATGAGTTTGCAGGTGTATGCAGAGGCTGATCTGACTGCATATGTTTGTCGTGATAAGGATAAAGTGGCGTCAAGGTAAAAGCCTAAGGTTTTAGTGTCCTTCGAGACTTGGATGGTATTGCCATCAATGATAAATGACTGGTAGGACCTCTCAAGGTTACTAAGGCGTTGCGTAGTGCCCAGGATGAGGAGCTCTGTCTTGTCATCATTGAGGCATAGCTGGTGTTGTGCCATCCAAGCTTCATGACCAGGTAGATGTCATTCAGGGCCTTGGTGTCAGCTAAGTAGTCTCCAGTGATGGGAATGAGTATCTGGGTGTTGTCAGCATAATTTGTATAAGAGACACCCAGGTAGTCGAGTACATCAAAGAGCGGTTTCGTAAAAACATTATAGAGTGTTGGCGACACGCAAGAACCCTGAGGGACGCCACAGTGAATTGGGGAGGGATCTGCTGCTGCGGATTGAGAAAAGACCTGCATAGATCTATTACTCAGAAAGGATTTGATCCAGGCCATGGCTGACGGAGTGAAGTGGGCGGCAGAGTGGAGATGCCTGCAAAGGATTTGGTGATTGACCAGATCGAATGCCGCAGAGATCAAGTAGAAGTAACATGGCTAATTTGCCCTTGTCCTTCAAAACTTCAATTTGAGTTTTAAGATCTAGTAGAGCTGTCTCTGTTCCGTGTTTGGGACGGAAACCAGATATCTAAGACCTAGAAGATTATTGGATTCCAAGTACTCTTGGATCTGCAGGTATGCTGCACGGTCTAAGATTTTGAGCAAGAACGGGACGGTAGTTATGGGTCTGTAGTTGGTGGGTATGCTAGTGTCTAAGGAGGGTTTTTTGAGCAGTGGGATCACCCATGCGTCCTTAAGGTTGTCAGGGACAGTTCCTGTTTTAAAGGAGGAGTTGATGAAGGATGTAATAAATGAGGCCAAATCATGGGCGGGCAGATTCCTTAATAATGGGGGCAGGGCAGGGATCACCCTGGCAGTTGGAGGGTTTGATCCTCAAGATGATGTTTTCCACCTCAGCAATAGTGAGCGGTGAGAAGGCAAACCGTTTAAGATTGGGCAAGTCAGAAGTGGGGGCCCCAGCGATTGTCCAGTTTCAGGCTGTCTTGTTTGGTTTTGATTTTAGATTGTAGCATGGTGATTTTATTCAGTAAGGCTGCCTGGATGTTAGCACACCATTTACTATCTTTAATGCAGGTGTCAGGGTGTGTAGCTGGGGTTTCAAGCTCTTTTAGGATCTTAAAGAGTTCCTTAGAGTTAGAGTCAGCTTGCAGGATACGTTTATTAAGGGAGTCTTTTTTCGCCTCGATAATGGCTGCTTTGTAGCTGAGCGAAGCCATGAAGAAACCGTCTTTGTGCGTGTCAGAAGGGTGACTTTTCCAACAATTTTCGACACAGCATTTGCTTTTACGAAGCACTCTTAACTGTGGTGTGAACCAGCCTCTTCAAGGCAATAAAAAAGGACATGGAGGGCTGTGCGTTCCATATTGTTACCATTCTCTGCTCACCTAGGCCTGAGAGACTGCTTGCAGGTTGCAGTTTTGTAGGCAACACTTGTAACGATACACCTCTATCTTGCTGGGAACAGCTCTTCAATCCCACCTACATTAAATGAGCATTGTCCTGCTCTACTGGGTCACGTGTGACCGGACCGCAAAATGAAGGACTCCTCCTTGTAATTAATAGGATTTTTAGTCTGAATTCTTGCAGGTGGCTTACTGTCATGGTAACCAGGACCTTTCCATCCACTTTCTACCTTGGCCTGTCTCTCCTTCCTCATTTGCTTCAATGGCCTTTAGTTCCCCTAGGTGTCATTATAGCTTCTTCCTGTTCGCAGCAGTTAAGCATAAGCAAGCTTAGTCCACGTATACTTTAGCATCTTCGGTTTTGCTCCAGCAAGGAACATAATTGTATAAAACTTTATGTTAATCTGTCCTCTAACTGTGCATGAGTCATAAGCAAAACACTAGTGGATGTTTGTGTAACTTCGTGCCTGGGTGAGTATATTCTTCATGACTAATGCAGCTATGTTGTGATGTCACTAATGATGTCATTGATGTCTGGCTTAAGAGTTAGTCGACTTGATGGATTGATGGTATCTCTGTCTCCTCAAAATCCTCAACTGGATATGGCTTGAATGGCTGTCTGAGTGAATACCTTTTCTCATATTTGCGATATATTGGTGCAGGCGGTGATTGGCTAAAGAGTGAGTTGCGCCTTTCATTCTTTATTTTGTGTGTTGAGTGTTGTGTGGGGGTTAAGAGGGCATACCTGGACCTCCCTCTTCACCCTTGTTTCCTGGGCTGGGTCTTCAACCCACACCTTTGCTTCTTTGGCTAGGCTTGCAGCCTACCTCACCCTTGTTCTCTGTGGGTTGGTCTGTCCCCTGCTCCCTGATATGGTTCATGCGTCATAGTCCCCCTTGCATCCTGGGATGGGTCTGCATCTACACCCCCTGAGGCTGGTTGTGGGTCCCCTACTGATTCCCTTGCTCTCTGTCCTGGCCCCCTCTTTGGCCTTGTTGGGGAATGTGTGTGTGGGGGCTGTATGTGAGGGCCTGTGTGTGTGGGGTCCCAGAGTGTGTGGTAGTCCTAAGTGTGTGTGGGGGTGAGGCCCTGTTTGTGGGGTGCGGTAGGCTGTGTTTGTGCAGGGTGCTATCTGTGTGGGGTGCTGTGTGTGGGGGAGCCTGACTGCTTTGTGTGTGGGTGTGTGTGGGGGGGCATCGGTGTGTGTGTTCAGCAGAGCTGGGTGCTGAAATAGTAGTATCTGGAGTGTTGAGGCTGTTTGTTGGGGGGAGTCTTTTCCAGAGTGTCGAGAGGGGATTTGCCTAAGACCTGGAGATGGGTCTTGTCTTGCTCGGGGGCATTTTCGGCTGAGAGTGCAGGTCTTCAGCTGAATATGGAGGTTTTTAGTTGAAGGAAGAACACGGATTAGTGGAAGGCTGCAGGAGAAGGGATTGGCAGAAAGGTACGGGGTGGGTGTAGGAGAGTGTTGGCAGAGGGAGTCTTACAATATGCTCTCACTGTGTGAAATCAATGAATATTTAAAAGGTTCCTTTATTTATTGATATTGATATTTTATTTCTATCGCACTCATACACAAATGTTTCAGAGCGCAACAAGGCAAGGGAGGGGAACAGGGGAGAACAAAACAACGATCTTACTAGGCCCAGTGACATTGAGAACACGCAAGTGCATGGGAGAGGGGGAGGGAAAAGTGCATGGAAGGGGGAGAAGTGGAAAGTGTGAAGCAGAGGAGAAACAGATAAATAATAATAAACAAATAAATAATAAAAGCAACAAACAGTGGTAGTGCAGCCAGCAATTCGCAAGTGCTGGGTTTAAGGCAGCAGACAGGGTAGGTCTGCTAAGTGCAGGAAGAAAAAGGGGGGCACTGTATGGGTACAGATACAGACCCCAGTGTAAGGGGTGGACCGGAGGCAGTGTGGGAGGGTGGCAGGGTGAGCAGGTACCTGGGCCCGGAGGACAGAGGGTGGCCAGGTGTACGGTGCCAAGAGAGAACAGATCAGCAGGGAAGAGGGGGAGCAAAGGCAGATTCAAAGAGGAAAGTCTTGAGGTGCTTCCAGAGCTGGAGATGGTTCTCCTCAAGATCTAGAGTGGCAGGGAGGCTGCTCCAGAGGGAGGCCCCAACCAAAGACAGAGATCTACCCCCAGCTCGTTTCCTTGAAAAGCGACTGACCCGGAGGGATTTAGAAGTAGAGGAGCGAAGAGCTTGAGAGGGGAGGTATTTGTAGAGGGGTGTAGCTGAAGGTATTTTGGACCTCGGCCCCAGAAATCCAAACTATGTCCCTCACACTCTAAGTTTAAACTAAACATAAAGAAGATTGTTCCAGCCAAGCTGGAGTAACCGTTCTGGACTTTTCAGTTTCTCAAACATTGGAGTTGTCTGCCGTCCAACGCCTTACTCAGGCTTCTCGTAAAGTTTGTGAACTCCTGGGGGATGTCTCTCTGGGGGGTGTCTCTCTGGGGGGTGTCTCTCTGGGAGATGTCTCTCTGGGGGATGTCTCTCTGGGAGATGTCTCTTTGGGTGTCTCTCTGGGGGATGTCTCTCTGGGGGAATGTCTCTCTCAGGGGTGTCTCTCTGGGGGATGTCTCTCTGGGAGATGTCTCTCTGGGAGATGTCTCTCTGGGGGAATGTCTCTCTGGGGGATGTCTCTCAGGGAGATGTTTCTCTGGGAGAATGTCTCTCTGGGGGATGTCTCTCTGGGAGATGTCTCTCTGAGGGATGTCTCTCTGGGAGAATGTCTCTCTGGGGGATGTCTCTCTGGGGGATGTCTCTCTGGGAGATGTCTCTCTGGGGGAATGTCTCTCAGGGAGATGTTTCTCTGGGGGATGTCTCTCTGGGAAATGTCTCTCTGGGAGATGTCTCTCTGGGGGATGTCTCTCAGGGAGATGTCTCTCTGGGAGAATGTCTCTATGGGGGATGCCTTTCTGGGGGATGTCTCTCTGAGAGATGTCTCTCTTGGGGGTGTCTCTCTGGGGGTGTCTCTTTGGGTGTCTCTCTGGGGGATGTCTCTCTGGGGGATGTCTCTCTGGGGGGATGTCTCTCGGGGGAATGGGATGTCTCTCTGGGGGAATGTCTCTCTGGGGGATGTCTCTCTGAGAGATGTCTCTCTGGGAGATGTCTCTGTGCCCAGCCGTCTGCAGGCTTGTAACACAGCTCAACAGTTTGGTGGGGAAATATCTCCTTTCTTTGTTGGCCCTTCTCTGGCTTCTCCTCTGTCTCTGAGTCCCCAACCCTGATTGGCAGACCTGCTTCCTTTTCACTAGGCACTGTTGCAAAAGAAGATGAGTTTGGATGTGTCTCCTGTAAGGAAGGCCTGGTATCAACAGTAAGACAGGCACACTTGACCAAAGTTCAAGGGTGTTTATTGAACTTCACAAAGGGTTTGATAAACACCTATCTAAGCCTAAATCTATAGATGGGAGCAAGCTACGACCATCAAATATTAATGACGCAGTCCTAGTGGTGTCTTGTCAAAATAAAGGCCCATAATTTAAAAAAACTATTTCCAATCCTTGCCTGTAAATACAAATAGTGTTGGGAACAATGTTATGAAAAAGAAAGAAGTGTTCAAAATGATACGTCGGGTTGTTCAAGCCATTGGCCTCCCTTCCCCACGTTTTCAGCACAGGACAAGGTGGTTCACTCGAGCATAGCACAGACTCTGGCTTCTTTAGCACAAGGATACAGTGCAATCATTACAATCCGGGCCTTCGGTGCACAAGTCTCCTTGCTTTTAAAAGTCTCTTCACTCAGATGTCCTGATGCAACCAAATAAACAACAAGTTATTTTCTTCCTTAGATTTGCACAAGTATTCACATCAGGTGAGTCTCTCTCCACGCCGGATCTCCCTCAGCCGGGCTCAAATCAATTTAGCACAATGTTCGTCACCTTGGATCCCCTCATCTGGGCTCAGATCCCATTTGCCAAAAGGTTTGTAGGATATTCTTTTTCGGGTAACTCACAGTTCCCCCCGGATCCCTCTCAGCCTAGCTCAGATCCCTTTTAACACAATTAGTCTCCCTCGGCCGGGCTCGGACCAATTTCAATTTACTTCAAGTATCGAAGACTGTCGAATGTGCACGGGGCTTAGCTTGACACGTTGCAGGACCACTTTGATTTCACAATTACTCTTGCTTTAACATTTGTCACCTTTTCGTTTGATACCTAACAGAGACTTTCGAATAAGCACCCATGTGGTGCCGGACCACCCCGTCTATGTTATCGTATTTTAGCTTTAAAGATCAATCCCTCATCTGCTGTTTTAATTATATTCACGTCACTCACCACATATGCTTCATTTACTGTTCACTTCAAAATTCTTTATACAATGTTGCCGCTTGCAACCTTGGTTTCCACACAGACCGGTCTGGTATCAGTCTTCCCAACTGACCAGCTGTGCTGACTTCACTGATGCTGCTTTGTTGTAGGAGCCAAGGACAGTACCACAGCGGCAAAGGATTCTCCCCGCCTTGACTGTCGACTCGGAAGAGCCCTGGGTACCTCCGACACACAATGCAGGATTCTTCAGCTTTGATTCCAGGTCTTACGTTTCCTATTCTCAAAGGCTCATGAAAGGTGCGGGGCCTCATTACGACCCTGGCAGTAGCCGTGCCAGTATAAACGGCACGGCTGCGCCAGAGTCATTTTTTTCCGGTGCCTGGCAATGGGGAATTACTGGTGCATGACAACCCCGGCGATCCTGGTAATTCCCCATAGTCAGGCGCCGGAAAAAAATATTCCCCATTCCCATTCGAGTCCTATAGGAATCAATGGGAATGGGGAGGACAGAAGCACCAGCACCATTGATAACAGTGTGGTGCTTCCATCAAAGTCTGCGAACGGGTGCCGTTCCGCCCGCCAGGTCAGAACTGGGGGGAGGGACAACACCCACCCGCAGGACTCGGAGTCTGCCGGTTGGGTAAAAACAGTGCCGGTAGTTTACCAGCACCATTGTTACTGGACTGGCATACTCGTAATGAGGCCCGCGATCTTTCGGTGATAAGTTCAAGGGCACTTCCTTCCTTGCAATCCTCTTTGATATTGCCATCTTCCTCTTTGTATTAAACTGCCATTTTGGAACTGCTGCTTCCTCGTGTTCTTTGCCTTGCTCAGAGTGTGCTTTTGTGCTCTGCCTTTTATCCGTGTGGGGAAGTGTGATGGAAGTCAGGTGTGTTTAATGATCAGTAATTGCCTGACTTCCCTTACCATTGTATTGGTACACGTCAGGTATACGGCTCGGGTGTTAGTGTGTTAGTCCATTTTCTTTCACAGTGAGCAGTCCATGAGCAAGTGCTTGTGTTGGAAAAGGGGGGCGGGGGTTGAGTTTCTAGGTATCCTACCTGGCAGGATGGGGAAAAGATGTTACTGGAAAGGGGATACTGCGTCTCAACCTTTTTTGTCCCACTTCCATTCCCTGAAGACCCCCATCCATGCGATCCTCCAGCACTGGTCCACCCCCAGGAACTGGATCCAATAGCAATGGCGTGTCCTGCCACCTCAATGACAGATCCCTGGGGATTAGCGGGTGAGACACCTTCTGGTGTTTTAGCAATGTCATCCAGCTCTTTCATATCTATGTTCTAGTTTAACATGAAGCATTGTATTTAAGATATTTAGGAATTTGCTGTTGGTAGAATGATCTGATTTTACAGGATTTCTTTTTTAATTGTATTGTTATTAAATTCATTATTTTGCGCTCAACTTAGATGGAGTTGTAAACCTCTATTATATATACTTGCTATTTAAGCCTTAGCTTTTACAGGAATGTGTCCTAAAATAAAGCTATTTCATTTGAAGAGATGAGCATGTGATGTGCAACACACTTAAATATGAAAATAATTGAAGCATAGTTTTGCAGCTGTACACTGATTGTTGACATGGTATTTCGAGAGTTTACATGTTCAGATCCCAGCTAAAGAGGAAAGATGCTTCCCGTATTTAACAATTCTTAGCAGACATGAGATTTAGCTAATCACTGTATACATGTACAAGTCACATCTGGAGCTCCTGTAAGTGCAACAGTTTATTTTAAAAAACAATTTATATTGCAAATCCTGGCATCTCATGTTCTATGTTTAGCCCTTCCACGTGGCTGTCATTCCTTATATCCATTCTGCCACGATTTGTCGCAGTAACAATTCTACGTTTCCTCATAATATTAATTTCGTGAGATGCTCCAGATATGTCCAGATATTTTATGATTTGGCGGATCGCTCCTGTGGGTAGCGCAGCCAGAGGACACCGCAAGTCTTTCCATTGCCAGCATGTGTCCCATGATCCTGCAACGCAAAGGTCAGAGAGCAAGAGCACCGATTTGTCCATCTAACGTACACATTGGTTTTCTATATTATAATTGTTTTACTAATAATTGGCTCTTAAAAACTCTGATTGCAATATAAGCACAAGGCTACTCCTTTAAACTCTGAACATATGTCCTGCAGTGATTATTTCGCCAAAGCTCATTTTAAAAGCAGGACTAAAATTAGAGCCCAATTGAAATGTTGTCACACACTAGGAATGTTGTATGCAATCACTCTACTCCAGAAAGCCCTGCCATTCTACATTACCTTACCGTAGAATATAGCTTGACAGGCCAGTATTCACCTGCATCACTCTCTTAGTGAACATCCAACACTAGCAATCGCCCAATATAAATCTACTCACAGGTATAGGTATATCATGCTTGCTGTGCCTGCTATAATAGTAAACCTACTGTATTATATTCCGTAACCTGCTTCACTATGAAACTTAGGCCTCCTACCACTATGTAGGACTTTCAAATCTAGGCGCAGCCACCACCTCTATACATGGATAACAGACCATTACCCATTATCTTGCTTCACATCTAGATAGATTTGTGACTGTTAGAAAGTACCACATCTAGATAGATTTGCGAATGCTTGCAAGTTCCACATCATTTAGATAGAATTGTGAACATTAGCTTGTGTCGCATCTAGATAGATTTGTGATTGTTAGCAAGAGCAAGTACCACATCTAGATAGATGTGCGAATGTTAGCAAGATCCACATTTAGATAGAATTGTGAACATTAGCTTGCCTCGCAACTAGATAGATTTGTGAATGTTAGCAAGTACCACATTCAGATAGAATTGTGAATGTTGGCAAGTACCACATTCAGATAGAATTGTGAATGTTGGCAAGTACCACATTTAGATGGAATTGTGAACATTAGCTTGCCTCGCAACTAGATAGATTTGTGAATGTTAGCAAGTACCACATTCAGATAGAATTGTGAATGTTGGCAAGTACCACATTCAGATAGAATTGTGAATGTTGGCAAGTACCACATTTAGATGGAATTGTGAACATTAGCTTGCATTGCATTTAGGCATGATTGTGAATGTTGGCTTGCGTCGCATCTAGATATATTTGTGAATGTTGGCAAGTACCACATTTAGATAGAATTGTGAACATTAGCTTGCCTCGCATCTAGATAGATTTGTGATTGTTAGCAAGAGCAAGTACCACATCTAGATAGATGTGCGAATGCTTGCAAGTTCCACATCATTTAGATAGAATTGTGAACATTAGCTTGTGTCGCATCTAGATAGATTTGTGATTGTTAGCAAGAGCAAGTACCACATCTAGATAGATGTGCGAATGTTAGCAAGATCCACATTTAGATAGAATTGTGAACATTAGCTTGCGTCAAATCTAGATAGATTTGTGAATGTTAGCAAGTACCACATTCAGATAGAATTGTGAATGTTGGCAAGTACCACATTTAGATGGAATTGTGAACATTAGCTTGCATTGCATTTAGGCATGATTGTGAATGTTGGCTTGCGTCGCATCTAGATATATTTGTGAATGTTAGCAAGTTCCACACTTAGATAGAATTGTGAATGTTGGCAAGTACCACATTTAGATAGAATTGTGAACATTAGCATGCCTCGCATCTAGAGAGATTTGAGAATTTTAGCGAGTACCACATTATCACAGATGGTACTCTGTCAAGAGTGGCACATGCCCCCAAAAAGGTTTTGGGTGGCTGTGCTGATATAAGATGACAGGTAAGCACACACACAGCTGGAAGCTCAACCAGAAAATAGAGTAGGCAACTATAGCAGAAAATACAAAGGTACAAACAAACCGGATTCCCTCTTGGGGTGTATGCAGAAATGGGAAAGAGTGTTCCACGGACCTTTGGAAACTCCAGCCTTCTGCACAGATTGCTATAACAGGGGCCCACACTGTATGCTCATGGCTGGGAACAACAGCTGTGGGTGTCTGTAACACTGAAAATGCGACAAGGGAAGGGGCAGAGGTTGCCTGCCGGAAACCAACAGTCAAGCTCTGTACAAAGGATTAACATAAGACACTAGAGAAGACAAGAACAGAAATAACCAGGGAAAAGGAAGTCTAAGAGAAATCCAGCAGAAGGAAATGATGGAAAAAATAGTACAATTGAAATGGGTAAACTAAAGGGGAGGACAGAGGACTCAAGGAAGAGAAGGACAGGGATCAAGAACAAGGGGTTGCAAACAAGGTAGAGAGCAAGGGAGCAGCAGCCAGGAAATACGGGGGCTGCAAACAAGGAAGCAGGGCTGCAGTAACGGATGGCACAAGGTGCAGAAACTGTAGTGGACTGCAGAGGACTGTAGTAGGCTGCAAGGAATGGAGTCCAGAGGAGCAGGACAGAGAGCTGTAGTAGGTGGCAGACAGCGAGCCCAGAGAAATAGGGCAGCAAGGAGCGAGCCCAAAGGAACAGGGCGTCGAGGCAGGGAGCCCAGGGGGTCAGGGCTGATGGCAGCGGAGGGTTGCAGGCTGCAAGGCAGGGAGCCCAGAGGAGCAGGGCAGCGAGCCAGGGAGCCCAGAAGGCTTCGGCTGTAGGCAGCTGAGTGTAGCAGGCTGCAAGGCAGGGAGCCCAGAGGACCAGGGCTGTAGGCAGTGGAGGGTTGCAGGCTGCAAGACAGGGAGCCCAGAGGAGCAGGGCAGCGAGGCAGGGAGCCCAGAAAGCCAGGGCTGTAGGCAGCAGAGTGTAGCAGGCTGCAAGGCAGGCAGCCCAGAAAGGGCACTGGATCAAAAGCAGGATAAAGCGGCAACAGGAACAGCGTACAATTCATGGCGCAAGGCAAAAAGGGGCTGGGAGACTCTTGATGCAAGAGACTGGGCTCCTGCAGGCAGCTGCTTAAATACAGCCCTGCCCTGTACTGAGGCAGGCTAATTGGCAGCACCTGGAGCAGCACACCTGAAGGTAATCTGCCTCCTCCCTCTCTGGTCCTGAGATGGTGGAAACAGCACTGATCGCTAGGGCTTCTGGGGATTGTGGTTCCAATACCGATGAATGGGAATAGCCGGGAATTGATAGCTGTAGCAAGGTGCATTATGGTACATGTAGTTAGCTGAATTAAATAAGAAAGAACCAAAGTCGTACAAATGGAAATTAAGGACCAAAGTGTGAATAGGGGTTGTTTAAAGAGTATTATGAAGATAAATGAGTACCACATCGTCCATGATGGTTGCCAATGTGTGCGCCAGTGGCACAGGCATGACACACATTGAGATAGAATTGTGAACATTGGCTTGCGTCACATCTAGATAGATTTGTGATTGTTAGCAAGTACCACATCTAGATAGATTTGTGAATGTTAGCAAGTACCACATTTACATAGAATTGTGAATCCTGGCAAGTACCACTATTAGATAGAATTTTTAACATTAGCTTGCATTGCATCTAGACATGATTGTGAATGTTGGCTTGAGTCTCATCTAGATAGATTTGTGAATGTTAGTAAGTACAACATTTAGATAGATTTGTGAATGTTAGCAGGTACCTCATTTAGATCGTGTCATGAACACTAGCCTGAGGCGAACAATAGCAATGGCCAAACCAAGATAGAATTGTGAACATTGGCCGGCGCTGCAAACAGACAGGATTATGAATGTTAGCATGTGCTATACTTAGATTGTACTGTGAATGTTAACAATAGCACATTTAGATAGAACTGTGAAAATTAGCCTGCGCCGGAACAAGATAGAACCATGTATGTAAGCGACAACCTCACCTGATAGAACTGTAAACACTAGCCTGCATCACATCCAGCACTGTACACACTAGCCTGAATCACATCCAGCACTGTAAACACTAGCCTGCATCACATCCAGCACTGTAAACACTAGCCTGCATCACATCCAGCCAAGGCTGGAAACACTAGCCTGCATCACATCCAGCCAAGACTGTAAACACTAGCCTGCATCACATCCAGCACTGTAAACACTAGCCTGCGTCACATCCAGCACTGTAAGCACTAGCCTGCATCACCTCCAGCCAAGACTGTAAATGTCTGCAAGTGCCACATTTGGATTGAAGAGGGAATATTAGCCTGTAGGCATGTTTTTTTTTATGTTTCTCGTGTTCCCTCCCCTGTCGTAGGGCGCCTTGAAGCACATTGTGTATGGACGCTGTATAGATGAACTATAATTTCATATCACTATGCTTACTCTCTACTCTACACCAACCCCAACTAGGCTGCAGCTATACCCCTCGAATAATGCGGCCTAGCTGCTCACATACAAACACTATCCCATGAACACCTCATCATTCTAATAAAATGCAGCTAGACCCCACGACAAACCGGCCTAGCTGCACACATAAGCGCCACACAGGCCTAACGCAGCCAGAACCCAGTCTTGGTGTCCACCCGCCAGACTGCACACATTGAACCGGTACCAATACCACCACACCTAATGCTAGGATGCAGCTACCATCAGGCAATTACATCAGCTGCACACTTAACTGGTGCACCCAAGCACCCTTCAACACCCTACACTCTCAACTGACCTGGACTGAGGTTACCAATGATATATAGAGCGCTATATGAATGCCAAATAACATAACATAACATGACCACTTTATTTACCATTTCCGGGCATGAGGTTCCCTAGGATCTTCTTTTACTGCCTCTCCGATCTATTGACATGTTATATGGGTGTGTCCTGTCCACGTCTACCCCAGGGTGCACTGAATACATTGCAGGTAGTCAGGTGTGCATTCTATATGGATACATTGTTATATGGATATGTAGGATGTCCACCCCTACCCCAGGGTGCACTGAACACATTGCAGGCAGTCAGGTGTGCATTCTATATGGATATGTAGGATGTCCACGTCTACCCCAGGGTGCACTGTAGACATTGCAGGCAGACAGGTGTGCATTCTATAAGGATATGTAGGATGTCCACGTCTACCCCAGGGTGCACTGTACACATTGCAGGCAGACAGGTGTGCATGCTATAAGGATATGTAGGATATCCACGTCTACCCCAGGGTGCACTGTTCACATTACAGGCAGACAGGTGTGCATTCTATATGGATATGTAGGATGTCCACGTCTACCCCAGGATGCACTGTACACATTGCAGGCAGACAGGTGTGCATTCTATATGGATATGTAGGATGTCCACGTCTACCCCAGGGTGCACTGAACACATTGCAGGCAGACAGGTGTGCATTCTTGCAGGCAGACAGGTGTGCATTCTTTATGGATATATAGGATGTCCACGTCTACCCCAGGACGTCTACCCCAGGGTGCACTGTACACATTGCAGGCAGTCAGGTGTGCATTCTGTATGGATATGTAGGATGTCCACGTCTACCCCAGGGTGCACTGTACACATTGCAGGCAGTCAGATGTGCATTCTGTATGGATATGGGTGCACTGTACACATTGCAGGCAGTCAGGTGTGCATTCTGTATGGATATGTAGGATGTCCACGTCTACCCCAGGGTGCACTGTACACATTGCAGGCAGTCAGGTGTGCATTCTGTATGGATATGTAGGATGTCCACGTCTACCCCAGGGTGCACTGAACACATTGCAGGCAGTCAGGTGTGCATTCTGTATGGATATGTAGGATGTCCATGTCTACTCCAGGGTGCACTGAACACATTGCAGGCAGACAGGTGTGCATTCTGTATGGATATGTAGGATGTCCACGTCTACCCCAGGGTGCACTCTACACATTGCAGGCAGACAGTTGTGCATTCTGTATGGATATGTAGGATGTCCACGTCTACCCCAGGGTGCAACGACCACATTGCAGGCAGTCAGGTGTGCATTCTGTATGGATATGTAGGATGTCCACGTCTACCCCAGGGTGCACCGAACACATTGCAGGCCGTCAGGTGTGCATTCTGTATGGATATGTAGGATGTCCACGTCTACCCCAGGGTGCACTGTACACACTGCAGGCAGTCAGGTGCGCATTGTGTATGGATATGTAGGATGTCCACGTCTACCCCAGGGTGCACTGAACACACTGCAGGCAGACAGGTGCGCATTCTGTATGGATATGTAGGATGTCCACGTCTACCCCAGGGTGCACTGAACACATTGCAGGCAGACAGGTGCGCATTCTGTATGGATATGTAGGATGTCCACGTCTACCCCAGGGTGCACTGAACACATTGCAGGCAGACAGGTGCGCATTCTGTATGGATATGTAGGATGTCCACGTCTACCCCAGGGTGCACTGAACACATTGCAGGCAGACAGGTGCGCATTCTCTATGGATATGTAGGATGTCCACGTCTACCCCAGGGTGCACTGAACACATTGCAGGCAGTCAGGTGCGCATTCTGTATGGATATGTAGGATGTCCACGTCTACCCCAGGGTGCACTGAACACATTGCAAGCAGTCAGGTGCGCATTCTGTATGGATATGTAGGATGTCCACGTCTACCCCAGGGTGCACTGAACACATTGCAGGCCGTCAGGTGCGCATTCTGTATGGATATGTAGGATGTCCACGTCTACCCCAGGGTGCACTGAACACATTGCAGGCCGTCAGGTGCGCATTCTGTATGGATATGTAGGATGTCCACGTCTACCCCAGGGTGCACTGAACACATTGCAGGCCGTCAGGTGCGCATTCTGTATGGATATGTAGGATGTCCACGTCTACCCCAGGGTGCACTGAACACATTGCAGGCCGTCAGGTGCGCATTCTGTATGGATATGTAGGATGTCCACGTCTACCCCAGGGTGCACTGAACACATTGCAGGCAGTCAGGTGCGCATTCTGTATGGATATGTAGGATGTCCACGTCTACCACAGGGTGCACTGAACACATTGCAGGCAGTCAGGTGTGCATTCTGTATGGATATGTAGGATGTCCACGTCTACCACAGGGTGCACTGAACACATTGCAGGCAGTCAGGTGTGCATTCTGTATGGATATGTAGGATGTCCACGTCTACCACAGGGTGCACTGAACACATTGCAGGCAGTCAGGTGTGCATTCTGTATGGATATGTAGGATGTCCACGTCTACCACAGGGTGCACTGAACACATTGCAGGCAGTCAGGTGTGCATTCTGTATGGATATGTAGGATGTCCACGTCTACCCCAGGGTGCACTGAACACATTGCAGGCAGTCAGGTGTGCATTCTGTATGGATATGTAGGATGTCCACGTCTACCCCTGGGTGCACTGAACACATTGCAGGCAGTCAGGTGGGCATTCTGTATGGATATGTAGGATGTCCACGTCTACCCCAGGGTGCACTGAACACATTGCAGGCAGTCAGGTGGGCATTCTGTATGGATATGTAGGATGTCCACGTCTACCCCAGGGTGCACTGAACACATTGCAGGCAGTCAGGTGGGCAATCTGTATGGATATGTAGGATGTCCACGTTTACCCCAGGGTGCACTGAACACATTGCAGGCAGTCAGGTGGGCATTATGTATGGATATGTAGGATGTCCACGTCTACCCCAGGGTGCACTGATCACACTGCAGGCAGTCAGTTGTGCATTCTGTATGGATATGTAGGATGTCCACGTCTACCCCAGGGTGCACTGTACACACTGCAGGCAGTCAGGTGCGCATTGTGTATGGATATGTAGGATGTCCTCGGCTACCCCAGGGTGCACTTAACACATTGCAGGCAATCAGGTGCGCATTCCGTATGGATATGTAGGATGTCCACGTCTACCCCAGGGTGCACTGAAGACATTGTAGGCAGTCAGGTGCGCATTCGGTATGGATACGTAGGATGTCCACGTCTACCCCAGGGTGCACTGAACACATTGCAGGCAGTCAGGTGCGCATTCGGTATGGATACGTAGGATGTCCACGTCTACCCCAGGGTGCACTGAACACATTGCAGGCAGTCAGGTGCGCATTCGGTATGGATACGTAGGATGTCCACGTCTACCCCAGGGTGCACTGAACACATTGCAGGCAGTCAGGAGTGCATTCTGTATGGATATGTAGGATGTCCACGTCTACCCCAGGGTGCACTGTACACACTGCAGGCAGTCAGGAGTGCATTCTGTATGGATATGTAGGATGTCCACGTCTACCCCAGGGTGCACTAATCACACTGCAGGCAGTCAGGTGTGCATTCTGTATGGATATGTAGGATGTCCACGTCTACCCCAGGGTGCACTGAACACACTGCAGGCAGTCAGGTGTGCATTCTGTATGGATATGTAGGATGTCCACGTCTACCCCAGGGTGCCCTGAACACACTGCAGGCAGTCAGGTGTGCATTCTGTATGGATACGTAGGATGTCCACGTCTACCCCAGGGTGCACTGAACACACTGCAGGCAGACAGGTGTGCATTCTGTATGGATACGTAGGATGTCCACGTCTACCCCAGGGTGCACTGAACACACTGCAGGCAGTCAGGTGTGCATTCTGTATGGATACGTAGGATGTCCACGTCTACCCCAGGGTGCACTGAACACACTGAAGGCAGTCAGGTGTGCATTCTGTATGGATACGTAGGATGTCCACGTCTACCCCAGGGTGCACTGAACACACTGCAGGCAGTCAGGTGTGCATTCTGTATGGATATGTAGGATGTCCACGTCTACCCCAGGGTGCACTGTACACATTGCAGGCAGACAGGTGTGCATTCTGTATGGATATGTAGGATGCCCACGTCTACCCCAGGGTGCACTGAACACATTGCAGGCAGACAGGTGTGCATTCTGTATGGATATGTAGGATGTCCACGTCTACCCCAGCGTGCACCGAACACATTGCAGGCAGCCAGGTGTGCATTCGGTATGGATATGTAGGATGTCCACGTCTACCCCAGCGTGCACCGAACACATTGCAGGCAGCCAGGTGTGCATTCGGTATGGATATGTAGGATGTCCACGTCTACCCCAGCGTGCACCGAACACATTGCAGGCAGCCAGGTGTGCATTCGGTATGGATATGTAGGATGTCCACGTCTACCCCAGGGTGCACCGAACACATTGCAGGCAGTCAGGTGTGCATTCGGTATGGATATGTAGGATGTCCACGTCTACCCCAGCGTGCACCGAACACATTGCAGGCAGCCAGGTGTGCATTCGGTATGGATATGTAGGATGTCCACGTCTACCCCAGCGTGCACCGAACACATTGCAGGCAGACAGGTGTGCATTCGGTATGGATATGTAGGATGTCCACGTCTACCCCAGGGTGCACCGAACACATTGCAGGCAGCCAGGTGTGCATTCGGTATGGATATGTAGGATGTCCACGTCTACCCCAGGGTGCACCGAACACATTGCAGGCAGCCAGGTGTGCATTCGGTATGGATATGTAGGATGTCCACGTCTACCCCAGGGTGCACCGAACACATTGCAGGCAGCCAGGTGTGCATTCGGTATGGATATGTAGGATGTCCACGTCTACCCCAGCGTGCACCGAACACATTGCTGGCGGCCAGGTGTGCATTCGGTATGGATATGTAGGATGTCCACGTCTACCCCAGCGTGCACCGAACACATTGCAGGCGGCCAGGTGTGCATTCGGTATGGATATGTAGGATGTCTACGTCTACCCCAGGGTGCACCGAACACATTGCAGGCGGCCAGGTGTGCATTCGGTATGGATATGTAGGATGTCCACGTCTACCCCAGGGTGCACCGAAGACATTGCAGGCGGCCAGGTGTGCATTCTGTATGGATATGTAGGATGTCCACGTCTACCCCAGGGTGCACCGAAGACATTGCAGGCGGCCAGGTGTGCACTCTGTATGGATATGTAGGATGTCCACGTCTACCCCAGGGTGCACCGAAGACATTGCAGGCGGCCAGGTGTGCATTCTGTATGGATATGTAGGATGTCCACGTCTACCCCAGGGTGCACCGAAGACATTGCAGGCGGCCAGGTGTGCATTCTGTATGGATATGTAGGATGTCCACGTCTACCCCAGGGTGCACCGAAGACATTGCAGGCGGCCAGGTGTGCATTCTGTATGGATATGTAGGATGTCCACGTCTACCCCAGGGTGCACCGAAGACATTGCAGGCGGCCAGGTGTGCATTCTGTATGGATATGTAGGATGTCCACGTCTACCCCAGGGTGCACCGAAGACATTGCAGGCGGCCAGGTGTGCATTCTGTATGGATATGTAGGATGTCCACGTCTACCCCAGGGTGCACCGAAGACATTGCAGGCAGCCAGGTGTGCATTCTGTATGGATATGTAGGATGTCCACGTCTACCACAGGGTGCACCCGAAGACATTGCAGGCAGCCAGGTGTGCATTCTGTATGGATATGTAGGATGTCCACGTCTACCCCAGGGTGCACCGAAGACATTGCAGGCAGCCAGGTGTGCATTCTGTATGGATATGTAGGATGTCCACGTCTACCCCAGGGTGCACCGAAGACATTGCAGGCAGCCAGGTGTGCATTCAGTATGGATATGTAGGATGTCCACGTCTATCCCAGGGTGCACCGAAGACATTGCAGGCAGCCAGGTGTGCATTCTGTAAGGATATGTAGGATGTCCACGTCTACCCCAGGGTGCACCGGAGACATTGCAGGCAGTCAGGTGTGCATTCTGTATGGATATGTAGGATGTCCACGTCTACCCCAGGGTGCACCGGAGACATTGCAGGCAGTCAGGTGTGCATTCTGTATGGATATGTAGGATGTCCACGTCTACCCCAGGGTGCACCGACCACATTGCAGGCAGTCAGGTGTGCATTCTGTATGGATATGTAGGATGTCCACGTCTACCCCAGGGTGCACCGACCACATTGCAGGCAGTCAGGTGTGCATTCTGTATGGATATGTAGGATGTCCACGTCTACCCCAGGGTGCACCGAACACATTGCAGGCCGTCAGGTGTGCATACTGTATGGATATGTAGGATGTCCACGTCTACCCCAGGGTGCACCGAAGACATTGCAGGCAGTCAGGTGTGCATTCTGTATGGATATGTAGGATGTCCACGTCTACCCCAGGGTGCACCGGAGACATTGCAGGCAGTCAGGTGTGCATTCTGTATGGATATGTAGGATGTCCACGTCTACCCCAGTGTGCACCGGAGACATTGCAGGCAGTCAGGTGTGCATTCTGTATGGATATGTAGGATGTCCACGTCTACCCCAGGGTGCACCGGAGACATTGCAGGCAGTCAGGTGTGCATTCTGAATGGATATGTAGGATGTCCACGTCTACCCCAGGGTGCACCGAAGACATTGCAGGCAGTCAGGTGTGCATTCTGTATGGATATGAAGGATGTCCACGTCTACCCCAGGGTGCACCGACCACATTGCAGGCAGTCAGGTGTGCATTCTGTATGGATATGTAGGATGTCCACGTCTACCCCAGGGTGCACCGACCACATTGCAGGCAGTCAGGTGTGCATTCTGTATGGATATGTAGGATGTCCACGTCTACCCCAGGGTGCACTGAACACATTGCAGGCAGTCAGGTGTGCATTCTGTATGGATATGTAGGATGTCCACGTCTACCACAGGGTGCACTGAACACATTGCAGGCAGTCAGGTGCGCATTCTGTATGGATATGTAGGATGTCCACGTCTACCCCAGGGTGCACTGAACACATTGCAGGCAGTCAGGTGACCATTCTGTATGGATATGTAGGATGTCCACGTCTACCACAGGGTGCACTGAACACATTGCAGGCAGTCAGGTGTGCATTCTGTATGGATATGTAGGATGTCCACGTCTACCACAGGGTGCACTGAACACATTGCAGGCAGTCAGGTGTGCATTCTGTATGGATATGTAGGATGTCCACGTCTACCACAGGGTGCACTGAACACATTGCAGGCAGCCAGGTGTGCATTCTGTATGGATATGTAGGATGTCCACGTCTACCACAGGGTGCACTGAACACATTGCAGGCAGTCAGGTGTGCATTCTGTATGGATATGTAGGATGTCCACGTCTACCCCAGGGTGCACTGAACACATTGCAGGCAGTCAGGTGTGCATTCTGTATGGATATGTAGGATGTCCACGTCTACCCCTGGGTGCACTGAACACATTGCAGGCAGTCAGGTGGGCATTCTGTATGGATATGTAGGATGTCCACGTCTACCCCAGGGTGCACTGAACACATTGCAGGCAGTCAGGTGGGCATTCTGTATGGATATGTAGGATGTCCACGTCTACCCCAGGGTGCACTGAACACATTGCAGGCAGTCAGGTGGGCAATCTGTATGGATATGTAGGATGTCCACGTTTACCCCAGGGTGCACTGAACACATTGCAGGCAGTCAGGTGGGCATTATGTATGGATATGTAGGATGTCCACGTCTACCCCAGGGTGCACTGATCACACTGCAGGCAGTCAGTTGTGCATTCTGTATGGATATGTAGGATGTCCACGTCTACCCCAGGGTGCACTGTACACACTGCAGGCAGTCAGGTGCGCATTGTGTATGGATATGTAGGATGTCCTCGTCTACCCCAGGGTGCACTTAACACATTGCAGGCAATCAGGTGCGCATTCCGTATGGATATGTAGGATGTCCACGTCTACCCCAGGGTGCACTGAAGACATTGCAGGCAGTCAGGTGCGCATTCGGTATGGATACGTAGGATGTCCACGTCTACCCCAGGGTGCACTGAACACATTGCAGGCAGTCAGGTGCGCATTCTGTATGGATATGTAGGATGCCCACGTCTACCCCAGGGTGCACTGAACACATTGCAGGCAGACAGGTGTGCATTCTGTATGGATATGTAGGATGTCCACGTCTACCCCAGCGTGCACCGAACACATTGCAGGCAGCCAGGTGTGCATTCGGTATGGATATGTAGGATGTCCACGTCTACCCCAGCGTGCACCGAACACATTGCAGGCAGCCAGGTGTGCATTCGGTATGGATATGTAGGATGTCCACGTCTACCCCAGGGTGCACCGAACACATTGCAGGCAGCCAGGTGTGCATTCGGTATGGATATGTAGGATGTCCACGTCTACCCCAGCGTGCACCGAACACATTGCAGGCAGCCAGGTGTGCATTCGGTATGGATATGTAGGATGTCCACGTCTACCCCAGCGTGCACCGAACACATTGCAGGCAGCCAGGTGTGCATTCGGTATGGATATGTAGGATGTCCACGTCTACCCCAGGGTGCACCGAACACATTGCAGGCAGCCAGGTGTGCATTCGGTATGGATATGTAGGATGTCCACGTCTACCCCAGGGTGCACCGAACACATTGCAGGCAGCCAGGTGTGCATTCGGTATGGATATGTAGGATGTCCACGTCTACCCCAGGGTGCACCGAACACATTGCAGGCAGCCAGGTGTGCATTTGGTATGGATATGTAGGATGTCCACGTCTACCCCAGCGTGCACCGAACACATTGCTGGCAGCCAGGTGTGCATTCGGTATGGATATGTAGGATGTCCACGTCTACCCCAGCGTGCACCGAACACATTGCAGGCGGCCAGGTGTGCATTCGGTATGGATATGTAGGATGTCCACGTCTACCCCAGGGTGCACCGAACACATTGCAGGCGGCCAGGTGTGCATTCGGTATGGATATGTAGGATGTCCACGTCTACCCCAGGGTGCACCGAAGACATTGCAGGCGGCCAGGTGTGCATTCTGTATGGATATGTAGGATGTCCACGTCTACCCCAGGGTGCACCGAAGACATTGCAGGCGGCCAGGTGTGCACTCTGTATGGATATGTAGGATGTCCACGTCTACCCCAGGGTGCACCGAAGACATTGCAGGCGGCCAGGTGTGCATTCTGTATGGATATGTAGGATGTCCACGTCTACCCCAGGGTGCACCGAAGACATTGCAGGCGGCCAGGTGTGCATTCTGTATGGATATGTAGGATGTCCACGTCTACCCCAGGGTGCACCGAAGACATTGCAGGCGGCCAGGTGTGCATTCTGTATGGATATGTAGGATGTCCACGTCTACCCCAGGGTGCACCGAAGACATTGCAGGCGGCCAGGTGTGCATTCTGTATGGATATGTAGGATGTCCACGTCTACCCCAGGGTGCACCGAAGACATTGCAGGCGGCCAGGTGTGCATTCTGTATGGATATGTAGGATGTCCACGTCTACCCCAGGGTGCACCGAAGACATTGCAGGCAGCCAGGTGTGCATTCTGTAAGGATATGTAGGATGTCCACGTCTACCCCAGGGTGCACCCGAAGACATTGCAGGCAGCCAGGTGTGCATTCTGTATGGATATGTAGGATGTCCACGTCTACCCCAGGGTGCACCGAAGACATTGCAGGCAGCCAGGTGTGCATTCTGTATGGATATGTAGGATGTCCACGTCTACCCCAGGGTGCACCGAAGACATTGCAGGCAGCCAGGTGTGCATTCAGTATGGATATGTAGGATGTCAACGTCTATCCCAGGGTGCACCGAAGACATTGCAGGCAGCCAGGTGTGCATTCTGTAAGGATATGTAGGATGTCCACGTCTACCCCAGGGTGCACCGGAGACATTGCAGGCAGTCAGGTGTGCATTCTGTATGGATATGTAGGATGTCCACGTCTACCCCAGGGTGCACCGGAGACATTGCAGGCAGTCAGGTGTGCATTCTGTATGGATATGTAGGATGTCCACGTCTACCCCAGGGTGCACCGGAGACATTGCAGGCAGTCAGGTGTGCATTCTGTATGGATATGTAGGATGTCCACGTCTACCCCAGGGTGCACCGACCACATTGCAGGCAGTCAGGTGTGCATTCTGTATGGATATGTAGGATGTCCACGTCTACCCCAGGGTGCACCGAAGACATTGCAGGCAGTCAGGTGTGCATTCTGTATGGATATGTAGGATGTCCACGTCTACCCCAGGGTGCACCGGAGACATTGCAGGCAGTCAGGTGTGCATTCTGTATGGATATGTAGGATGTCCACGTCTACCCCAGGGTGCACCGGAGACATTGCAGGCAGTCAAGTGTGCATTCTGTATGGATATGTAGGATGTCCACGTCTACCCCAGGGTGCACCGGAGACATTGCAGGCAGTCAGGTGTGCATTCTGAATGGATATGTAGGATGTCCACGTCTACCCCAGGGTGCACCGAAGACATTGCAGGCAGTCAGGTGTGCATTCTGTATGGATATGAAGGATGTCCACGTCTACCCCAGGGTGCACCGACCACATTGCAGGCAGTCAGGTGTGCATTCTGTATGGATATGTAGGATGTCCACGTCTACCCCAGGGTGCACCGACCACATTGCAGGCAGTCAGGTGTGCATTCTGTATGGATATGTAGGATGTCCACGTCTACCCCAGGGTGCACCGAACACATTGCAGGCAGTCAGGTGTGCATTCTGTATGGATATGTAGGATGTCCACGTCTACCACAGGGTGCACCGAACACATTGCAGGCAGTCAGGTGTGCATTCTGTATGGATATGTAGGATGTCCACGTCTACCACAGGGTGCACTGAACACATTGCAGGCTGTCAGGTGTGCATTCTGTATGGATATGTAGGATGTCCACGTCTACCCCAGGGTGCACTGAACACATTGCAGGCAGTCAGGTGTGCATTCTGTATGGATATGTAGGATGTCCACGTCTACCACAGGGTGCACTGAACACATTGCAGGCAGTCAGGTGTGCATTCTGTATGGATATGTAGGATGTCCACGTCTACCACAGGGTGCACTGAACACATTGCAGGCAGTCAGGTGTGCATTCTGTATGGATATGTAGTATGTCCACGTCTACCCCAGGGTGCACTGAACACATTGCAGGCAGTCAGGTGTGCATTCTGTATGGATATGTAGGATGTCCACGTCTACCCCTGGGTGCACTGAACACATTGCAGGCAGTCAGGTGGGCATTCTCTATGGATATGTAGGATGTCCACGTCTACCCCAGGCTGCACTGAACACATTGCAGGCAGTCAGGTGGGCATTCTGTATGGATATGTAGGATGTCCACGTCTACCCCACGGTGCACTGAACACATTGCAGGCAGTCAGGTGGGCATTATGTATGGATATGTAGGATGTCCACGTCTACCCCAGGGTGCACTGATCACACTGCTGGCAGTCAGTTGTGCATTCTGTATGGATATGTAGGATGTCCACGTCTACCCCAGGGTGCACTGTACACACTGCAGGCAGTCAGGTGCGCATTGTGTATGGATATGTAGGATGTCCTCGTCTACCCCAGGGTGCACTTAACACACTGCAGGCAATCAGGTGCGCATTCCGTATGGATATGTAGGATGTCCACGTCTACCCCAGGGTGCACTGAACACATTGCAGGCAGTCAGGTGCGCATTCCGTATGGATACGTAGGATGTCCACGTCTACCCCAGGGTGCACTGAACACATTGCAGGCAGTCAGGTGCGCATTCGGTATGGATACGTAGGATGTCCACGTCTACCCCAGGGTGCACTGAACACATTGCAGGCAGTCAGGTGCGCATTCTGTATGGATACGTAGGATGTCCACGTCTACCCCAGGGTGCACTGAACACATTGCAGGCAGTCAGGAGTGCATTCTGTATGGATACGTAGGATGTCCACGTCTACCCCAGGGTGCACTGTACACACTGCAGGCAGTCAGGAGTGCATTCTGTATGGATACGTAGGATGTCCACGTCTACCCCAGGGTGCACTGATCACACTGCAGGCAGTCAGGTGTGCATTCTGTATGGATATGTAGGATGTCCACGTCTACCCCAGGGTGCACTGAACACACTGCAGGCAGTCAGGTGTGCATTCTGTATGGATATGTAGGATGTCCACGTCTACCCCAGGGTGCACTGAACACACTGCAGGCAGTCAGGTGTGCATTCTGTATGGATACGTAGGATGTCCACGTCTACCCCAGGGTGCACTGAACACACTGCAGGCAGACAGGTGTGCATTCTGTATGGATACGTAGGATGTCCACGTCTACCCCAGGGTGCACTGAACACATTGCAGGCAGTCAGGTGTGCATTCTGTATGGATACGTAGGATGTCCACGTCTACCCCAGGGTGCACTGAACACACTGCAGGCAGTCAGGTGTGCATTCTGTTGGATATGTAGGATGTCTACGTCTACCCCAGGGTGCACTGTACACATTGCAGGCAGACAGGTGTGCATTCTGTATGGATACGTATGATGCCCACGTCTACCCCAGGGTGCACTGAACACATTGCAGGCAGACAGGTGTGCATTCTGTATGGATACGTAGGATGCCCACGTCTACCCCAGGGTGCACTGTACACGCTGAAGGCAGTCAGGTGTGCATTCTGTATGGATACGTAGGATGTCCACGTCTACCCCAGGGTGCACTGTACACGCTGCAGGCAGTCAGGTGTGCATTCTATATGGATACGTAGGATGTCCACGTCTAGCCCAGGGTGCACTGAACACACTGCAGGCAGTCAGGTGTGCCTTCTGTGTGGATACGTAGGATGTCCACGTCTACCCCAGGGTGCACTGAACACACTGCAGGCAGACAGGTGTGCATTCTGTGTGGATGTGTAGGATGTCCACGTCTACCCCAGGGTGCACTGAACACACTGCAGGCAGTAAGGTGTGCATTCTGTGTGGATGTGTAGGATGTCCACGTCTACCCCAGGGTGCACTGAACACACTGCAGGCAGTCAGGTGTGCATTCTGTGTGGATGTGTAGGATGTCCACGTCTACCCCAGGGTGCACTGAACACACTGCAGGCAGTCAGGTGTGCATTCTGTATGGATGTGTAGGATGTCCACGTCTACCCCAGGGTGCACTGAACACACTGCAGGCAGTCAGGTGTGCATTCTGTATGGATGTGTAGGATATCCACGTCTACCCCAGGGTGCACTGAACACACTGCAGGCAGTCAGGTGTGCATTCTGTATGGATTTGTAGGATGTCCACGTCTACCCCAGGGTGCACTGAACACACTGCAGGCAGTCAGGTGTGCATTCTGTATGGATGTGTAGGATGTCCACGTCCACCCCAGGGTGCACTGTACACACTGCAGGCAGACAGGTGTGCATTCTGTATGGATGTGTAGGATGTCCACGTCCACCCCAGGGTGCACTGTACACACTTCAGGCAGACAGGTGTGCATTCTGTATGGATGTGTAGGATGTCCACGTCCACCCCAGGGTGCACTGTACACACTGCAGGCAGACAGGTGTGCATTCTGTATGGATGTGTAGGATGTCCACGTCCACCCCAGGGTGCACTGTACACACTGCAGGCAGACAGGTGTGCATTCTGTATGGATGTGTAGGATGTCCACGTCCACCCCAGGGTGCACTGTACACACTGCAGGCAGACAGGTGTGCATTCTGTGTGGAGGCAGTCAGGTGTGCATTCTATGTGGATATGTAGGATGTCCACGTCTACCCCAGGGTGCACTGTACACACTGCAGGCAGTCAGATGTGCATTCTATGTGGATATGTAGGATGTCCAAGTCTACCCCAGGGTGCACTGTACACACTGCAGGCAGTCAGGTGTGCATTCTATGTGGATATGTAGGATGTCCACGTCTACCCCAGGGTGCACTGAACACATTGCAGGCAGTCAGGTGTGCATTCTATGTGGATATGTAGGATGTCCACGTCTACCCCAGGGTGCACTGTACACATTGCAGGCAGTCAGGTGTGCTTTCTATGTGGATATGTAGGATGTCCACGTCCACCGCAGGGTGCACTGTACACATTGCAGGCAGTCAGGTGTGCATTCTATGTGGATATGTAGGATGTCCACGTCCGCCCCAGGTGTGCATTCTCTGTGGATATGTAGGATGTCCACGTCTACCCCAAGGTGCACTGAACACATTGGATATGTAGGATGTCCACGTCTACCCCAGGGTGCACTATGCATTCTATATGGATATGTAGGATATTGTATGCATTTATTAATTTAATTTATTTATTTATTACATTTATTATACGCCCAGACCCTAGCGTATCACGACGTAGTTACAGACAATTCGGGAAATAATTGCAATCATTATTCAAGATAACATACAAGCAAGATAATAGTTCCACATGAGTTAGTGAGCAGTTTTAATCACAATCAAAATGAAAGCAACATAGTACAAGCAGTATGCATTTGGTGTTGGCAATTAAACCGATCACAGGTGGGGGACCGGAGGAGGGGGACTCTGGGATGTAGACGCACTAAGTTAGTCTGTGTTAAATAGCCAAGTTTTTAGTGCTTTCTTGAAGATGGGGAAAGAGGATTCGTTTTTCAGATTAATGGGGAGGGTATTCCAGAGAGTGGGTGCCAATACTGGGAAGCAAGTTCCTCCAGCCCTACTGCTCTTATAACGTGGGATGGCCAGGAGAGATTCAGCATTTGATCTTAAAGTTCTGTTTGCAAGTTTTTTTGTAATGGATTTGTTGAGGTATCTAGGTGCTGTATTGTTAATACATTTGTGTGTAATACATAGGGCTTTGAATGTGATTCTAGCTTTGATTGCCAGCCAGTGAGCCTCTCTTCTAATGTGAGAGATGTGGCCTGATTTTCTTAATCCTAAAGAAGCTCAAAGGGCTTTGTTTTGGATAAGTTGGAGTTTGGCTAGATTTGCCTTTGAAGTACCTAATAGAAGACCATTACAGTAATCAACCTTGGAAAGTATTAGGGCTCTAGCTAGTGTAAGACAATTGGCTGGAGTGAGGAACTGGCAGCTAAGGGCTATGAGTTTGGCTGTATAGGAGGTAGATGAAGCTAGGGCATTGGTGTGCTTTGTCATGGATAGGTTGGCATCGAGGTAGACACCAAGGGTTTTAACTTGTTTAAGTACGGGTATAATGGAGCCATCGATTTTGATTGAGTTGTAGTCCGGATGGAGGGCATTGATTTTAGCAGGTGAGCCCACAATGAGAATCTCAGTTTTCTCATCATTAAGACAAAGACTGTTTAGGGCCATCCAATTCTGTATGATTGCATAGATGTTATTTATTAGGATGATGTCTGACACGTAGTTCCCAGAAAGTGGAATGAGTATTTGGGTGTCATCGGCAAAATTGGTATAGATGACACCCATATTATCCAACGCTGCGCAAAGGAGTTTAGTATAGGCGTTGCATAGAGTGGGGGAGAGGCTGGAGCCTTGGGGTACACCTAATGGGACTGGCATGGGGTCTGCTGCTTCTTTACCTATACAGATTCTGGAGGTGCGGTCCACTAGGAAGGATTTCATCCAACATGTTGCTTCGTTAAAGAAACCAAAGTCATTGGCTAGGGTGGTGAAGAGTTTATCGTGGTCTACAAGGTCAAATGCTGGCGATAGATCTAATAGCAGGAGAATACATAGTTACCCTGAATCTCCGATAGCATCCATCTGGATTTTGAGATCAAGGAGGGCTGTTTCTGTGCTATGGTTAGGGCGGAATCCTGATTGTCTAGTACCTAGTAGTTGGTTTTGTTCTAGGTGGTCCAGAATTTGGGTGTAGGCTATTTTATCAATCATTTTTAACAAGAAGGGAACTGTGGTAATGGGACGGTAGTTAGTGGGGACAGTTGGGCCGAGGGTGTTTTTTTTTAGTAGCAGGGTAACCCATGCTTCTTTGATGCTGCTAGGTACCAGGATGGAGCTCAAAGAGGCAATGATGAAATCAGTGATGAGAGGGGTGAGGGTGGGTGCACAAAGTTTGACTAGGTGGGCAGGGAATTGATCGCCTTTGCAGTTAGAGGCTTTTAGCTTAGTTATGGTTATTAGTACTTGGTCCTGGGTGACTGGAGTAAAGTGAAAGGGTGAGATAGCATTAGGAGTTATCACTTTAGGGGTGTTGGTAGTGCTGGTGTTATCTGCTAGCAATTTCTGTTTTTTATTCATTTTGGTTTGAAGTAAGTCAATCTTAGAGGCTAGGCCTTTTTGGATTGTGGTACACCAATCTTTGCGAGCATTGGATGGGGTGGAGTTAGGTGTGGGGTTCTCTAACTCTCTGAGTATGTTAAAGAGTTCTTTGGCATCAGAATTAGCATTGGCGATCCTGGTATTGTAAGCATTGGCTGTGTGCCTGGTGATAGCTGATTTACATATACTGTTAGCTGATTTAAAGGCATTTTTGATGTCTAAATTGGGATTTTTTTATGTAGGTATTCCAGGGACTGTTTGGTACGTCTTGACTACTAGGTCTTCATTGAACCAATAAAATTAGCTTTTTACGGTTTTACGATTTTTAGAGGTTATGGGGGCCACCATGTCTATTGTGAGGCAGTTCTGGTATATATCTGCAAGCAGAGTGGGCTTTTTGGAGTTGGGTCCACTAATTTGGAGATTGTTTGTGATGATAGATGAGAGAGAATTGGCAGTAAGTTTGCGGGTGTTTCTCGTTTCAAAGGTTTCCAGGTTGTTTGTGATATCTTTAGTTCTGCCTAAGCAGTTTATAGTAAAATTAATGCTTTGATTGTCTGACCAAAATAATGGGAGGATAGAATCAATGGTTATTAGGGTGTTAACCGTGAGTACCCAGTCAAGGGTCCTTCTTGAATATGAGGGGGGACATTGATATGTTCAGTGCTTTTGTGAGCAATCACTGAACTTCATATCAGTGATTGCTTCAAGGAATGAGTAGGCTTTGTTATCTGTTTGATCGTTAAATCCTAAATTTAAATTGCCAAGAATAATACATTTAGTATTTGGTTTAAGAAGTGGCATGAGGAATAGTGGGGTGTCAATGTCGGGGATAGAATTTTTGTTAGGAGATCTATAGATGAGCAGAGTATTTATGGTAGTGTTATGGTCAGTTGTTATTTTAGTTAGCAGGAGTTTATATCCATCTATTTGTTCCAATGGGCAGGATCTAATGAGGAGATTATCTTTTGCTATAATTGCCACTGCACCGCCTTGAGATGTGACTCTGTCGGTCCTGTGAATATTGAAGCCGGGTGGCAATGCTACAGACAGGAGAGGGCCCGAGGCTTGGTGTAGCCAGGTTTCTGTTACAGCTAGGAGGTTTAATTTAAGGTCAATGATGTGGTCATGAATCTCTATTGCATGTGCTCCCAATGAGCGTGCATTAATGAGTGCACATTTGATTGTATTGGTAAGTTCTGGGAGAGATGGTTTACTAGTGCTGTGTGGCTGTACAGATTGAGTGGGGTTTTGATTGGGAGGTGGGCGATTTTGATCTAGGGGCGGCTTAAGATGATGTGTCTGGTTAGTATTAAAAGTTAACAGACCTGTGGTAGCTGGTTTGGTCCGAGATCTTAATCTCAGTTGTCTGATTCCATTTGGGATAGGTTTGGAAGAGGTAGGTACTACAGTTGAGAGGTCTTTGAGTCGAGTAATACTTAGGGTGGTCTTGGGCTCTGATAAGGTGAGGCCAAGTGGATGTATTATCCATGGCTTAGTCCGTGCTCTTAGTCTGTATAAGCGAGGAGCACCCAGAATGGGTTTAGTAGCCTTTGGACGAAAGATCAAGAGATCATGGGGTATAGATGAACTATGGGTGGGCGTTGGCTCGTGAGTACTAGGGCTCTCGACAGTGTTTGAGAAGCTGCAGGGCTGGGGGTGTGATGGAAGGCAGGTATTGCAGGTAGGAATGGCGTTAGGCAAGGAATGAGGTGATGCCTAGGACAGCCTAATTTAGTGAGTCCATTGCCTAAAGGTACAAAGGCATTTCCTGTACAGGGTGTGCAGTTATTGACTATGCAATAGGGGAACATGATCAGTAGCAATGCAGTTAACATAGTGAGCAGTATCCCAGGGCTTAACAGATGGTGTACATGTGGCTGTAAGCAGTTTGTCACCAAAAAGACAGAAGACAATTACATTTCAGATAATTGCCGACAGGTTAACACTTGCGTTAATGAGCGGCGACCAGCTAGGTGCCTTATAACACAATGGGGTGCCAATTTGGATTGCCAAAAGGTGTTATGTATGGGGATTGGTAGGCATATTACCTGCATTACCATGAAACAGTAAAATAAGTAGCAGGGATGTGTCCAATAATCACGTGTAATAACAATGCAGATGTATACGTAATGGAAAGGCAAACGTTTTGCTAAATGTAGTAGCAGTAGCGGGATCGAGCGGGTCATGTGTGGTATCTGTGCTTATGCATTGAAGTTTAGAGAGTTCAGCAATGCCAAGGTCAATGTTCAGCGATACGTAGGTAGTTGTGCTGATGGGCGTGCAGGGTCAGTACAGTCCGCTTGTGGTTACGAGTTCGGGGTTATTCAGGGGGTAACACGTTGAGAATACAGGGGAGTGGGTATGCAGCAGGGCTGCAATTCAGATTGGACGATAACAAGTAACAGTTTACTCACGGGTGCAGAAAACGAGACCAGGGCTGCATATAGACTGGCAGTCGGCACGTCCGACATGGACAGACACAGACAGTCCCTTATGGATACAGTCCTTGGGCGAGACGGCCGGCTTCCACCTGCCGGTGATGACTGGAAGCGGAAGTAGGGTGCGGAGGCCAATCAGGTGCTGCGTCGCCTGAGGTCAGCCGTTCTGCTTATGTGGATGGCGCTTCGGCGGCCATTGAGCATGTTGACAATAATGGTGATCAATGGGAAGGAGTACGAGTTTCCAGGTACGGAGGTCGCAGTACCTTTCCAAATTGTAGCAGGATAGTTGGGATTCAGTAATTTCAATTACGGATGATCCGGCGATGATTGTATGGGCTGCCGGTAGAAATTAGATTCCCATAACTTGGTCGCTGGAGATCCTGTGCGTAGCGCTGGTGGCGGGGGGGGGCTCCAGCCTACTCCCAGCGTCGGCGCAGGTAGACGGGTGAGAATTTTATATGAATGTGTATCCTGCCCACATCTACCGCAGGGTGCATTGTACACATTGCAGGTAGACAGGTGTGCATTCTATATGGATGTGTATTCTGTCCACATTTACCCCAGGGTGCATTGTACACATTGGAGCTAGACATGTGTGCATTTTATAAGGATGTATAACCTGTCCACATCTACCCCAGGGTCCATTGTACACATTGCAGGTAGGCAGGTGTGCATTCTATATGGATGTGTATCCTGTCCACATCTACCCCAGGGTCCATTGTACACATTGCAGGTAGGCAGGTGTGCATTCTATATGGATGTGTATCCTGTCCACATGTACTCCAGGGTGCATTGTGAACATTTTAGGTAGGCAGTTGTGCATTCTATATGGATATGTAGCTTGTCCATGCCTATCCCAGGGTGCACTGTATGCACTGCAGGTAGATGGGTGTGCATTCTATATGGATATGCATCCTGTCCACATCTACCCCAGGGTGCATCGTACACATTGCAGGTAGCAGGTGTGCATTCTATATGGATGTGTATCCTGTCCACATGTACTCCAGGGTGCATTGTGAACATTTTAGGTAGGCAGTTGTGCATTCTATATGGATATGTAGAATGTCCATGTCTATCCCAGGGTGCATTGCACACATTGCAGGTAGGCAGGTGTGGATTCTATATGGATGTGTATCCTGTCCACATGTACCCCAGGGTCCATTGAACACATTAAAGGTAGGCAGGTGTGCATTCTATATGGATATGCATCCTGTCCACATCTACCCCAGGGTGCATCGTACACATTGCAGGTAGCAGGTGTGCATTCTATATGGCCATGCATCCTGCCCACAGCTATCCCAGGGTGCACTGTATGCACTGTAGATAAATCGGTTATTATTTATTTTTATTTATTTATATATTTTTAAAGCGCTGCAGCCCGCGGGCATCAGAGCGCATCCCATGTAGACAAGGGCATAGTGAACAGGACAATATCAATAAGGGATGTGAGGTATCAGGTTTCATGTTGTTGGCCAGGTTGGTGTTGACTCAGTGTTACTATGGGTAATTACTGCATTAAAGAGGAAGTTCACTTAAAAAAGTTATTGTCTCAAAAGATGGGCCATAATAAAATATATATATACTAAATATTTTTAAAGAAAGTTCCTATGTAAATTTTTGGGCAAATGAGGCTCAAGGTTTTGACATGGGGGAATCAATTTTGTGAAATGAAGCAGCCTCCTCTGTTCATGTTAAACTCTGCTCTGGTGGCAATAATCAAGCAAAGCCCCCTACTGGGAGTTCATCATGAAGAGAGGAAGCTGCCTTGACTCTCATTCTACATTTTCTGTTCTCCCTAAGCAAAGGGAAGCACAGAAAATGTAAAATTAAAGGCACAGCAATTGTAACTACTTTGCTGGCCGCCGGGGGGAGTTTTCATAATTGCTGCACCTTTCTTTTCTAGTTTTCCGAGCACGGGACTGTGACTCTGTAGGACTGTCTAACTTTTCTGCTTCTTGAAGGATCTTGATTTTGTCTTTAAATGCAATGAAGTTCATGCGGAATTCTCCTTCGCTTTTTATCTTAATCTTTTTCAGGACTTTGGTTGTCATTATGCCTTTCAGAGATGCTTAGAGTAACGTCAAGTCTGCTCTGCATGTGACAATTCTTTAATTATATTCATTGTTGCCAAGGGAATGAGATTGTATTTTGTATTTAAGTTGTCATTCGCCTCTTAATAATTACTTCTGCTGTGCCGTATTTGAGCCATTTTTATGCTTTTAAACGTTCAACTAATAAATGTAATTGTCCGATTCATCTCCTGCTGCCAGGTCCTGAATGTTGCTGTGATTGTATCTCTTTTATTCAATGTTTGTGTCTGTCAACACTTGTGCGGTGTTCGTCTATTCTTCTCAAGAGTGTAATATTTAGTTGTACTATTAGTGAAGCCCTAATCACTGACAGGATCACATTCACAACATCTCTCCACGTGGCATCTATGGGAACAGTAAGGTCTTCAAAGATCTCCTAAACACTAGGTGGACCTCCAGTCTTTTTAAAAGAATGAATCTTCTGATGCATGATTAGAGCTGAGGAGTCACTGAAGCTTTTCTTGCACTCTGTCATCCAGGTGGCCAGGACACGGCCTTCGCTTTTGGATCCAGTTCCTGGGGGTGGACCAGTGCAGGAGGATCACCTGGATGAGGGGTCTTCAGGGAGTGGAAGTGGGATATCGGAGGGTGAGACGCGGTATCCCCTTCCTTGTAACACCTTTTCCCCCACCCTACCATGTAGGATACCTAGGAACTCAACCCGCCCCCCCCCCTTTCCCGACACAAACACTTTCTCACGGGCAGTTCACTGTGAGCGACAACGGACTAACACCAGAGCCGTATACCTGACATGTCCCAACACAATTACAGATCATTACACACACCTGACTTCCATCACACTTCCCCACACTTCCCCACAAGGATAAAAGTCGGAGCAACAAAGTGAACTCTGAGCGAGGCAAAACACACAAGGAAACAGCAGTTCCAAGATGACAGTTTAATACAAGGAGAAAGACGGCGAGACCAGAGAGGATTGCGAGGAGGGACGCGCCCTTGACCTGCAAAGACTGTTACTTTCAGGAGTTTGGAAAGTAAGAAACCAAAGGGCAGGAACTAAGGCAGATCAAATCTGCACAGTGTGTCGGACATACCCGGGGTTCTCCTGCGTCGATAACCAAGGCAGGGAAGAGAGATTGCTGCTGTGGTACTGTCCTTGGCTCCTACAAGAAGGTGATGTTACAAAAGACAGCACAGTCAGAGAGACTGATATCAAACCAGCTTTTGTTTTGAAGCAAGGCTGCAAGCGGAAACATTGTATAAAGAGGACAGTGGGTGAGGCGTATGGGATGAGCGATGCAAATATAATTGGAAGCCAAAGGAAGTAGTTGAACTTTATAATTGAACATTGGGAGGCCAAGGACAGATACCATACACAGAGTGGTCCAGCACCATGTGAGTGCTTATTTGAAAGTCTCTGTTAGGTATCCAACTGATGTTGAGTGTGAGAGAAAGAAATTGAGATTGAAGTGATCATGCAACGGGTCGACCTAAACCCTGTGCACATTCAAAATTCTTCGATAGTTCAAAGTACATAACAATTGGTCTGGGCCCGGCTGAGGGAGACTAATTGAGTGGAAGAAAGGGATCTGAGCCCGGAAGAGGGGGATCCGGGGTGAACCGTGAGTCACCCGAAAAATGTTTGTTTTGAAAAGGGTCTAAGTCCGGCTGAGGGGGATTCAGGGTGAACACCCAAATTGAATACTGGAAAAGGAAAATAAAGTTTTTGTGTTGTTTTTGTATACCAGGCCCTCTGAGTCAGGAGACTTGCAAAAAGTAAACAAGGCTTGGACAAAGAAGGTCCTGAACTGTGGAAATGAAACTGTATCCTCATGCTGCAGAAGCCAGAGTGTGTACTTTGCTCGAGTGAACCGCCTTGTCCTGTGCTGAAAACGTGGGGAAAAAATTGAGGCCAACGCCCTAAATATCCTGATTTATCATTTTGTGAATGCTTCTTTCTTTTTCAGGAACATTACCCCACATTATTTGTAAATTTGTGGTAAGTATTGGCAATCATTTCTTTTTAGTAGAGGCCCTTTTTTATTTAACAAGACTCCACTAGGACTGCATTATTATTATTTTGATGGTCGTAGCTTGCTCCCAACTGTAGATGTAGGTTTAGATGGGTGTTTATCACCCCCTTGTGCAAATTCCAATAAACACCCATGAACTGTGATACCTTGTGTCTGCCATACTGTTGATACCATGCCTTCCTTACAATTCTCATAGCTGAGGAACGACTGAAGCTTTTCCTGCACTCTGTACACTCGTAGGGCTTTACCCCAGTAAGGATCCTCTGATGGTGTATCAGAGCTTAGGGGTCACTGAAGCTTTCCTTGCATTCTGTAAAGTTGTAGGGCTTCCTCCAGTATGGGTCCTCTGGTGGACTCTCAGGTTTGAGGATATACTGAAGCTTTTATTGCACTCTGTGGACTTGCAGGGCTTCTCTCCAGTGTGGATCAGGAGATGACTTTTCAGGTGTGAGGAACGACTGAAGCTTTTCTTGCACTCTGCGCACTTGTAGGGCTTCACCTCAGTGTGGATCATGAGATGGCTTCTTAGGTTTGAGGAATCACTGAAGCTTTTCTTACACTCTGTGCACTTGTAGGGCTTCTCTCCAGTGTGGATCAGGAGATGACTTTTCAGGTGTGAGGAACGACTGAAGCTTTTCTTCCACTCTGCGCACTTGTAGGGCTTCTCTCCAGTGTGGATCATGAAATGGCTTCTTAGGTTTGAGGAATCACTGAAGCTTTTCTTATACTCTGGGCACTTGTAGGGCTTCACCTCAGTGTGGATCATGAGATGGCTTCTCAGGTGTGAGGATTGACAGAAGCTTTTCTTGCATTCTATACACTTGAAGGGCTTTACCCCAGTGTGGGTCCTTTTATGGCGTATCAGAGCTGAGGGGGCACTGAAGATTTTCTTGCACTCTGTGCACTTGTAGGGCTTCTCGCGAGTATGGATCCTCAGATGGTTTCTTAGATCTGTTGATTGACTGAAACTTTTCTTGCACTCTGTGCACTCATAGGGCTTCAACCCAGAATGGATCCTCTGGTGGATTCTCAGAGTTGTGGAATGACTGAAGCTTTTCCTGCACTTTGAGCACTTGTACGGCTTCACCCCTGTATGGATCCTCTGATGGCTGCTCAGCGCTGTGCAATCACCAAAGCTTTTCTTGCACTCTGTGCACTTATAGGGCTTCTCCCCGGTATGGGTCCTATGGTGGATTCTCAAAGATGAGGAATGACCGAAGATTTTCTTGCATTCTGTGCACTTGTAGGGCTTCCCTCCAGTGTGTATCATGAGATGGATTCTCAGGTTTGAGGTTTTACTGAAGCTTTTCTTGCACACTGTGCACTCGTAGTGCTTCACACCAGTATGGATCCTCTGATGGCTGATAAGCACTGTTGAATCACTTAAGCTTTTCCTGCACTCTGAGCACTTGTAGGGCTTCATCCCAGTATGGATCCTCTGATGGTATATCAGAGCTGAGGTATGACTGAAGCTTTTCCTGCATTGTGTACACTTGAAGGGCTTCCCTCCAGTGTGGATCATGAGATGGCTTCTCAGGTTTGAGGATTGGCTGAAACTTTTCTTGCATTCTGTACACTTGAAGGGCTTCACTCCAGTGTGGATCATGAGATGGCTTCTCAGGTTTGAGGATTGGCTGAAACTTTTCTTGCATTCTGGGCACTCGTAGGGCTTTTCTCCGCTATGGACTCTATGATGAATGCTCAGTATAGTGCAATAACTGAAGCTTTTTGTGCACTTTTTTGCACTTGTAGGGCTTCCCCACAGTATGGGTCCTCTGATGGAGTCTCAGAGATGAGGAATCACTCATGCTTTTGTTGCATTCTGTACACGTGTACGACTTCTCTCCAGTGTGAACGATGAGATGGCTTATCAGGTGTGAGAATTGACTGAACCTTTTCATGCACTTTGTACACTTGTAAGGTTTCTCAGCCATGTGAGATTAATTAATAAATATTTTATTAGGTGCTTAATACCAGAGACCAGTCTCTAAGCGCGGGGCCAGGATTCAAACCTGCGTTGCTCAGCGTTTTCTTGCTTCCAAGACAGACATGTTGCTCCTGAGCTATCCTGAGCTATCCTCTTATGTGTTCGATTGGACTGGACCTGTGAGTAAAGAACATCCCACAAACGCTGCAGGGAAATGCCTTCCACTAGTTATGGAACCTCATAGATGTGCCGGGCATTGGGCTCTCCCGAGAGGATGGCACTTTCAGTAAAGGTTCCATGGAATGGCGCTGCCCATCTTCTGTAGCACATCTCTTATTCCCTTGCATATCTCATCTTCTCATGTTCACTTCCAGTTCCTTGGTTTCAGTGATGGCTCTACTCTCTGTTGAAAGAAGCAAAGGTTTCAGATATTATTTCAGGACAATGCACCAATTTATTACCAGTAATCTTCACTTCTCCTAATCCTACTCTTCCACATCACAGGACTTAAATACAAGGTGTAAGAGTTGATTCTCAAAAATGTTATTTTTTCAATTGTATTCCCCTGCCCCGGCCAGCCTGCCCTTGTCACCTAGCATGTAAGACTCTCTAACTCTCTTGGAAGACACTGTATGAAAGCAAGGATGGGGCCATCTGTTCTCCAGTGTAGGGGAGGTCAGAGTAAATACTCTGAACACTGCTAAAGCTACACAATCAGCTGGTGACTTGAAACGCTGTAGTTGGGTGCTGTAATACAGCTTGCTAACACTCTTCACAGCCCCTGAACGGGACAGCATTTGGCCCCGCACATTTGCTATGAGGATAAATGCACGAGGCTACTCCCCTTGGGGTGTTCAGCCCTGGAGCGTAAAGGGCTGGCGCCGCTCTGTTTCGCTGTTTGGCGGGAGGCGCCCTCTACCTGCAACGGACATTAGTGTGAGCTACGTACACTAATAGCCTGTAAGTAATTTGTCCGACTTACCTTCCTATACTTCTGGAATTCCTGAAAAGGTGTTAGTTTCTGCACTTAAGACTGCCACATGTTTTGTAGACCACCTTTGGAACGTGCTCTCTGCTGATCTAGTGGTGATTGACTAATCTGAAGATTCCAAAATCTCTTTTCTGCGACCACTGAGATCCTATCAACTGTAGACTCTATTAACTTAAGAGTCTCAAGTTTAAAAGGAATATTTATTCTCCTTGCTACACCTTCCCAGTGGAATTAAGGTTACAGGGTGAGGCAGGAGAGTCGGACTCTGGCAGCTCTTTAAGCTGTCGGGCGTGCCTCACCCTGTTCCCTTTGATTGTGACTTTAGGAAACTCATAATTCTAATCCTGGAAAGTGGAGTTGCATCTTGAAACCTTTGGGGAGCTGCAAGATTCCCTCTCCTCCGAGGATTCTTTGCCGTATTATACAGTGTTTATATGGATTCTGGGGGCTGCGATTCTATTCTCCCTCGTTGTATGATTATAAGCTACTGAATCCTGCTTCCCAGAACTATATGATCTGTGGTTTGTGTGTAAAGTATTGATTCAGTATTTTGACTGTGGATGTTTTAAAATATAATTAATTAACTGAAATTTAGATTTGTTTTTATCGATTCAAAATTTTATAGGCAAATATATAGAGTAGGTTATTGGCTTCTGGGCGAGTAGTTAGTTATACGCTATTCTGGTGTTTTGAGAAACTGATACCCCGCCCTGTACTTTGTTTTACCTAAAGTTTTCGACACCGTTGATTCACTTACATGACCCCTAAAGGACTACGGAGCCAGACAGTTATGGAGGCTACTATTGAGCTCCAGAGATCTTTAGGGGGCTCTATTTTAATGGATTCCCGGCAGGAGATTGTGGACAAGGCGCCCAAGAATGCCTTAGTAAACGGTGAAAGGAATGAGCCCAAAGATGGGATGGCTGAGTCTAATTCATATTTAGGGGTTGCTCTTAAAGAGCCGTCCACTACTTAGCCACAAGTATACTCCCAAGATAAGATGATAAAAAATATAAAATCAGGATGGACCCCCTTGAAGTCAAATCCTAACAACTGCACATATGGGGGAAATAAATCTTTTCTATTGCCGCCCAAGAAGATCGATTAGCGGTTCCCCCCAGCTAGGCACCTGGGGGAAGGGTCTGAGGAAATTGGGGAGGTTACCCCTAGTAGAAAAGAACATAGGGAGGAGGGGGCACTTAACTCATATGGGCTTAATTACCCTTTGTCCGGAACCACCGTGCCTACCTCCACGAGGGGTGAACAGAAAACCAATTCCTCAGAACCCTTATATGGAACTAAGTCAACATTACAAGTCCCTGATAGTAAGGACAGCAAGCATGCAGTAAGTGTAGATACTAAAAAGACTATGGTAACCGCTCCACCTAAAGTTTCGGTGCTAGATCCATTCCCTAAGATTACACCCAAATTGGGACAGGGAGTACAGGGGAAATCTCCCCTTAGTAAAGAGGCCACTTCAGAGGTCTCACTACATGTAGACAGCCTATTCAAAACTCCAATGATGAAACCTCCATTGAGTAACCCCAAATATAAACTCTACAAAAATAAAACGGGAGAACCAATACCTGGCAAAAAAATAACAAATTACTTCGGTAAAAGAACTGCAACGAGTACAGAGATAAGATCATTGCCCTTATCATTACCAGTGGCTAGTTTGGATTATACACACTAAACTGAAGTGGCAAAAAAACTGGAGGTTGAGGAAATCTCGCACAAGGATTAGTATCATGGAATGTGCAGATAAAGCGTTGGCTGAGAATAATCTAGAATCTAGAGTATCAGAAATAAATAGCGTTACCCAACAGACTTGTGATACCTCCTATAAGGGATCCCCCACTGAACTCACTAACTTCATTGATGAATATACTGTAAAGCAAAACTGGTTAAAGGAAAGGGGCCTATTACCTGAGTCTACAAATGATAACTTAAGTGACCCAATTTTACATCATACATTAAGGGAAGCTGAGGAAAGGATCAGACTTACACAACCAACAGTATCTGCGTTAAATATGGTGCTTAGCTCCTTCATCAGCTTATATGATAACATATGGGCAGAAGTAAGATCACATTCCCAAATGCTTACTGAAATATACACGAGGCTTCAAGGCATAGACAGATGTGAAGAACTGATGTGGCTAATGAGGGAGGATAATTCTCCATCTAAACCGCAAATCCTCTTACCCTGCCTTCCAGTGATTTCCACAGGTGGCCAGGTTAGTCCGTTGGGAAATATGGGCAAAGAAACAGTAATCATAGAGCCTAAATGCGATTTTTCGGGGAAACTGAATGGCACTCTGGTCCCTTTGGCACCTTCATTTGCAGTAAAATCCGCAGTAATCATAGACTTACAGTTGGGTAAAGAAGTCGAACAAGACAATATTCCCGGTGAAACGGGGACCCCTAATATAATCAAGAATGCTGAGGTGGTTGATTTAACTAAAGAAGACTCCCCGATTAAAAGAAAGTTCCCGATAGGCAAAAAGCATCTGAAACCAATCAAAAAAACAAAAAAAACATTAGGAAAATTAATTCAATACCTAACAAATTCTTTAAGAATTTGGTATTTCCAAAGGAAATCTCTTCAAAGGGAAGCACGCCATTTGTAAACAGTTTAGAGGGTCTTAAGAACTTGAGGGAAATTACTGTGCTAGATAATGGCACTGCCACTCCTGACATAAAGGCTGTGGAAGATAAGGGGGAATTGTAGGCTATACAGCAAGAGGCTATTAAGGAAGGGGAAATTGCTATTCCTTTGAAAATTGCCATACATAAGAACAAGAAAGTCCCTCCAAAATAATTTGGAGGAGGTTTGCATGGTTGGTCAGACGAACGCTGCACCTCTAGGTGATCAGTTAAGGCCCCCCACAGGGAAGGAACCTATTGGCAAGTCAGAGCAGACTGAGTTTGGAGAGGGATCCCAAGGTCCTGAACCTGCTCAAAAGGAGGTCCCTTTAATTAGCCCAATCCCTACAGAAAACAGGCACCTATTACCTAGCAATAAACCTGTATTAGTTAATTAGGCAATCCTCAGCTAAACAACTTCTACAGGAAATATATATGATGAAATCCAACTCTGAGGAAAGTATTTTAAATAAACCAGGCCTTAATCCAGAAAATAAGGAGGATAGGAATCCTGCTCTGTCAGTATGTTAGGGAGAATTCTCATTCTATGGCTAATTTCCCTTACCTATAGAGTCCCCCAGCAGCTTTGCTGGATTGAAGGGTTTGTTTCTTTTTACCTGCTAAGAGTGAGACTCTTTTTCCCACTCTTAGGCATTTTTCTATGTGTGTTCTAGGCTATTTTTGTGTTTAATGCCTATGGGATTTTCTCTCCCCCATCTGGTAGGTTTTATTTGCCAGAACATTAAAATAAATTCTTTCTCATGTCTTACTCTAAACTCCTAACCCAGGTCGGGGATCCTTTGTTCATCCTTTTGGTGGGCTTCTGTCAAAAAGCCCTCCTTTCGGCGCCACTGAGTCTGGGGTGGGTCCATTGTGTGGGAGGGGGAGTTGGCCCCCTGGACAGGGTTGCCTTCACAACCCATGTCGCACTCTATCCTGATAGGCTGGAGGGTCTCCCGCCAAGATGACCACTCCACTGTATGAGTGACAGCTAGGCTGTATGAATGGGGGTCTTTTTGCATAAAAGCAGGGTCCTGAGGACTGGGAGAGCAAGACATTGCCGCTGAAACTACGGAACCGAAGGGGAGAGAAGCCATAGACATCTTCAGCACCTGCACCACCGGTGAAGCCCTGCTGCAGTGTCTCACCGCTTTTCTTCCACACGATGAGAGGAGATCTTCTTCGCAAGAGCCTTCTTCCCTTGAGCTGGTGGGACCAACCAGTTCAATTGCTTCTTCGGACCTGCCTTGGTCGAAGCGCCAGTGCCCAGCACTTGGAGGCTGGATAGCCAGGCAGCCATCCACCCGGACCGCGATTTAAAAGAGCGTACCTTTTTTTCGTTGGGCAGCACCGCGGCTGGTTTCATCAATTGGTAGTGCAGAAACTCAAACCTTCCTCCACGATGAGAGCCTCTCTTCCTCTGCTGGATCCCCGAACTGCAGGAACTACAAGGAACAACGGCCACCGCAGGAGCCTCTTCTTCATTCAAAGGTACTTTGTTCCGCCAGGCCTCCCTTTCTGCGTGGTAGCCCTAAAGGTGTTTTAAATCCTTTAACTACTTGTTGGGTTGGCCGCCCTTTCTTCTAACATTCTCTTTCGCCCTGCATCTACCTTTTCAAAATTCGTTAACTAAAGACTTGACTGCAGCTACAAGAACATTTTTGCTCCTAAGCTCTTGGTCCTGTACCACTGACTCTGGCTCAGGCCTATTGACTCTGGCTGATTTGTTAGATCTGCTCTCAGTAGATTGATTCTCAATGAGAAATGTATTGATGCACCTGAATCTTCTAAACCCCTCTTCCTTCCTACTGTTTTAACTTGTGAAGTGCCATTTTGCTCAGTTTTCAAATACTTATCTTTCTGCTAAAGTATTACTGTGCATTACTTGTTCACAAAACTTCAGGGAATGTAACTAGGAGCTGTCTGAAGATATTTCAGTTTAACTTGTACTTTCCCTCCCTTTCGCTAAATTTCTAGAGTGCCATTTGTAGTTGGTTTTCACGGTGCCGTTTGCTCAGTTTTCACTCTACCGCAAACTTGTCTACAATTGACTAGGGAGTTGTATATACTTTCCTTGACTAAACTTAACTTGCTTTATCAGCTGTGATTTATGTATTGAACTAGATGTGTATAAAATAAATCTATATATTCTCTTTTTCATACAAAGCTTTGGTCAGTGTTTCCTTGTGCCATAGTCATGTAATACCTATTGTGTAAACCCTGAATACTGCTCATCTCCCTCTTGAGATAAGTCTGACTGCTTAGCCACAGCTACCAACTAAATCTTTGTGGTACAGACTGATACCAAAGGGGATTTATTGCTCTCACCTGTAGTCTTAATCTTCTGTAGTGCTCCCTAAGGGAACTGCACAGGATTCTGCCTAACACTGGTGTACAGCGGTGAGGATAAAAGTATTGGATTTACATTTTAGTGTGCTACTAGTACCTTGGTTCAATTAACCACAAGGTTAACAATCACAAAAAGTTTCTTTTAACAAAGTCAAGTATGGAAAGTGATAGTCAGAGGACCCTTCTATCTAAAACTGCTGATTATCTTAAAGATTTGTGCAGACAGAAAGGTCTTCCTGTCAAAGGCAAGAAAACAGAAATTATTGATAGACTGTTAGTGAAACAAAGTCTGGATAGTGGTGCTGTAGGCCCTACTACTCCAGCAAATGTAGCAAACAGTAATGAGGATAATGTTGAAGATATTATTGTTGAGAGAGATGAGGAAGAGGAGGATAACAATGTCACCCCCTCTGGTCCTCTACCTGCTTAAAGGCCTCAGCCTGTGGCTCCTGGACCCTTACCAGGTCCCACATTAAGTCCTGAATTTATCTCACTAGAAAAAATGAGACTTGAACTAGAATTCAAAAGAAGTAGTGCCCAAACTGAACAGAGACATCAAGAACTAAGGCTCAAAGAAATGGAGCTCAACGATGAGCTTGAGATGAAGAAATTGTCTTTGGAAAATACTTCTCTCCCCGAATCCTCTAGATCTTCCAGTCCAAAAAGACTCTGGATGCCTAAAGAGATTGTGGGTATGTATGAACCGAAGTTGGATGTATTAGATTGGGTTGCTATGTTTGAATATTATCATGGGCTCCAGGATATCACTGGGAATCAGGTGATCCCCTGGTTATTCTCTAGGCTCCCCCTGTTGCATCTGATGTGGTAATGGAGTTGGGGGAGGTGGATAGGATGGATTATGAATGTATAAAGATAGCTTTGAAAGCTAGATTTGGGAAGACTCCTTCCCAGTACCTTAAGAGGTTTAGGACCCTCAAAAAGCATGATAGTACCCCTTGGGCTACTTGGGTGAATGAATGTTTTAAGAACTTAGTGGGATGGATTAGGGGTTACAGAGTTAACACTTATGAAGGAATGAGAAATCTTGTTATGATGGAGTCTATCTATGATGCCTGCTCTCCTGAGCTCAGACAGCACTTGGCTGATTCAAAAGAATTTGATTCTAAGAAGCTAGCTAAGGCTGCTGACTTGTGGGTTGCCAACAGGGCTACTCACAAGGATTCAGGGATAACTCAGAAAAAGGATGAGGGAAAGCAGCCTAAGAAAGAAACAAAGATAATGGGTAAGCCACAAGGGAAACCTAATCAGGCTAGTGTACCTTCTAGTCCCAAACCAGAAGGAGGTCAGAACAAGCCACCATTCATAAAGACATTTGGGAAATGTTATGTTTGTGGCTCTACTGATCATGTGAAAGGGGATCCCAGATGTAAGGGTAAACTTTCAGGGGTCCACACTGTCTCCTTAGCCTTCGCTCCAGAGGAGGAAGTACATATGGTCAGTGGCAACTTTCAACTACTAGCTGAAGACCCCATTGGAGTCTCAGCTAGTGTATCTTTAGTATCCCTAGGGTTGTGGGAACAACATAATTTAGATGTGTATAATTCTATCCCTCCTAATACTAAAGAGTAGTATAAAGACATTGTCCAGGTCAATGGTCAGGAGACTCCTGCCTTTAGAGACACTGGGGCCAGCATAACTGTGGTGGACACATCTTTTTTTAAGGTGGAGGATGTTGCTAAGGCACCCAAACGCCTCACCAAGTTAGCTGGAGGGCCTGTGCATATGCTTCCACAATTACCAGCTCTCATCCAGTGCAATGAAATGACTGTCAGGATACCTGTGAGTGTACAATCTGAAGTACCAGGAAGGGTGCTGTTGGGCAATGATCTGAAAGACCTGGGAGTAGTGTCAAGTACTCCCAGACCTCCTAGTAAGAGATTACAGGAGCTTACCAGACCTGCAAGGGAGAGGACCTTGAGAGGCTCTCCTGAGGAGATGATGGGAAAAGAAATCACTCCTACTCCACTGGAGTTACTAACTGCTATTTCCAAGCAACCAGAGGCAAAGGGGAAACCCAAGGCTTCAAAGAAGAAACCAGCAGAGAGCACTCCAGTACTGCCAACCAGGAAATCTCCTAGGTTGTCAAAAATCACACCTGTGATTCCTCCTCCAGCTGAGGCTGAGAGTGAGGTACAACCCTGTGTGGTTGAACTAGAGCCTGAGGACTCAGATCTAGTAGGAGGCCAGGAACTCATTGGAGATCTTGACCCTGTGTACCATCCGGAGCTGCAGTCTTTACTGGCAGAAGGTGGACCCCAAAGGGCAGACTTCAGGAAGGGACAAAGAGAATGTCCAACTCTGGAAGGTCTTCGCCACCAGGCAACTTCTCAGCTTGAAGGGCAAGAGCCTGGGAAGAATAGGTTACACTGGGAAGATGGCCTCTTCTATAGTGAACCAACAGAGTCAACCCCTGGATACTACAAGAGACTTGTAGTGCTCCAAGCGAACAGACTCCAATTCTTGCAACTAGCCCGTGAGATACCTTTGGCTGGTCACTTGAGCTTCAAGAAGACCAAGGAAAGGCTCTCTTTCTACTTTTATTGCGCTAAAATAGGGGGCGGAGGTAGATAAGTATTGCAAGAGTTGTCACACTTGCCAAACTTCTGGTAAAAGTGGTTCCAAGAGCGTGGCACCTTTAGTGCCTCTCCCTGTGGTGGGGGTACCATTTCAGGGGGTAGGAATCAACATTGTTGGTCCCCTTGATCCTCCAACTTCTTCAGGCAACAGGTTTATACTTGTTGTAGTAGACCATGCTACTAGGTTCCCTGAAGCAATTCCTATGAGGACTGTTACAGCTCCGGCTGTGGCTAAGGCCCTCCTTGGTATTTTTACCAGGGTTGGGTTTCCTAAGGAGGTAATATCCGACAGGGGGTCATATTTTATGTCCCGCTACATGAAGGCCATGTGGAAAAACTGTGGCGTTACCTACAAGTTCTCAACAGCCTACCACCCTCAGACAAATAGATTAGTAGAAAGGTTTAACAGAACCATGAAGAGCATGATAGAAGCTTTAGATGACCCCCTTAAGAAAAAGTGGGATCTTCTACTGCCATGCCTTCTCTTTGCATATAGAGAAGTCCCTCAGGAGGGAGTGGGATACAGTCCATTCGAACTTCTCTATGGCCATCTGGTCAGAGGTCAATTGGCCCTGATCAAGGAGGGGTTGGAGAGTGCTCCTTCCCCCACACCAGTCAGAGTCACTGACTATGTGATAGGACTTTGGAGGAGAATGTCACACATGATGGCTGAGGCAAGTGATAACTTGAAAGCAGGTCAGGCTTGGCATGGCCTGGCAAGCATTGGCATGACCAGAAGGCCAACATGGTTCAGTTCGCTCAAGACCAGCTAGTTGTTGTTATGGTCCCTACAAGGCAGAGGGCCTTGCATGACAAATGGATGGGACCCTTCAAGGTTGTGGGAAAACTTGGAGGGGTGAACTATCTGGTGGACTTAGGCAATCCTAAGGAGGCTCCTAGAGTCTTTCACATCAATCGTCTAAAAGCTTATGTCTCGAGACCAGAACTGGGAGCTCTACTTCTGGCTTCAGCTCAAGAGGAGGAGGAGAGTGAACCTTTACCTGACCTCCTCAGAGGCAAACCTTTGGATGAGAAAATAGAAGGAGTTAATCTCTCATCTAATCTGACACTTGAGCAACAGGAGGAGTGCAAAGTTTTGTTAAATCAATTTGCCCTTCTGTTTTCTCTAGCACCAGGCTTGACCCCTTGGGGCCAACATGTTATCCAAATTGATGACTGTTTACCTGTCAAAAGCAGGGGCTACAGGATGTCAGAAAATGTAAGAACCCACATCAAAGGAGAGGTCAACAAGATGCTTGATCTCGGGGTAATAGAGCCCTCTACTAGTCCATGGTCTAGCCCAGTTGTGTTAGTACCAAAGGCAGGATCCAAGGAGTTGAGATTCTGTGTGGACTATAGAGCTCTAAATGCAGTCACTAAGGCTGATGCCCATCCTTTGCCAAGGACAGATGAGCTGGTGGATAGACTTGGTTCATCCAAGTTCCTCAGCACATTTGATCTCACGTCAGGCTATTGCCAAATAGCCCTGACTGACCATGCCAAGGAGAAAACTGCATTCTCCACCCCAGTTGGCTTATACCAGTTTAAGGTTATGCCTTTTGGACTAACGAATGCACTTGCTACATTCCAAAGGATGGTTAATCAGGTTCTGAATGCGATGGAGGACTTCTGCCTGGCATACTTGGATGACATTGCAGTGTTCAGCCCTACTTGGAAAGAACATTTTGACCACCTAGGATATGTTTTGCAGGCTCTTGAACAGGCCCATCTGACCATAAAGGCAAGTAAATTCCAGATTTGCCAGAGTAAAGTGGTCTACCTTGGGCATGAGGTAGGAGGTGGTGAAATAAGGCCTTTGCTCAGCAAGATTGAAGCTGTGCAAAATTGGACAACCCCTTTTACTCAAACCCAGGTGAGAGCCTTCCTAGGTCTCACTGGGTACTATAGGAATTTCATTGAGAACTATGGATCCATAGCTTCTCCACTGAATGTAATCTCTTCTCCTAAGTTCCCTAAAAAGGTCAAATGGAATGAGGAGTGCAATTAGGCCTTTGAAAGCCTAAAGAAAGCCCTTTGTCAAGCTCCAGTTGTCAGAGCTCCTGACTACCACCAACCCTTCATTGTACAAACAGATGATTCCAATATAGGTATAGGTACAGTACTCAGTCAACTGGATGAGAAAGGTAGGGAGCACCCCATTTGCTTCATCAGTAGGAAACTGAAGGAACCTGAGACAAGGTGGGCAACTATTGAGAGAGAATGTTTTGCCATTGTGTGGGCTTTGAAGAAGTTTAGGCCATACTTGTATGGATCTACTTTCATCATTCAAACAGACCACCAACCCTTGAGATGGTTGATGCAAATGAAAAGGGAAAAACCCAAAACTGCTAAGATGGTCAATCTGCCTCCAAGGGTTTGAGTTTACCATTGAGCACAGGTCAGGATGTCACCACCAAAATGCTGATGGTCTCTCTAGGATGTTTATAACCGTCTAGAGGCAAGAGACACATCTAGGAGTGGATTAGATCCTCCTGTCCCTTAGTCTGGGGGGGAGGGGGAGTGTTAAGGAGAATTCTCATTCTATGGCTAATTTCCTTTACCTATAGAGTCCCCCAGCAGCTTTGCTGGATTTGAAGGGTTTGTTTCTTTGTACCTGCTAAGAGTGAGACTCTTTTTCCCACTCTTAGGCATTTTTGCTATGTGTTTTCTAGGCTATTTTTGTGTTTAATGCCTATGGGATTTTCTCTCCCCCATAGGAACCATCTTTATTCACATGTGTTACACAGCACACTCAGTGCAGTGACACAGGGGTGTCATACCAACCCCCAAACATAGACTCCATACCCTGGGACTGACTACAGTCTCCCAGGGCATGTAAAGTCCCCATTGACTTTACTAGTCAATTCTTATGAACTTAACCAGTACAACCCATCTTACTATGGAGGTACTGGAAAGGGTTAATAGTTTTTCCCTAAGATTCATTTCAAGGGGATACCGTAAAGTCCCTCTCTCTAAAGTTTCTGGCTGGTGGCAGTGGTTACTACCATAAATTTTCAACCGCGAATATTTTCCTATGGGATTTTCCCATTGTTCGAGGCTACCACTTTTTCTGACAGCCTCTATCATACCGCCGGTTTATTTTATTATTAACTTTACTCTGGTAGGTTTTATTTGCCAGAACATTAATATAAATTCTTTCTTGTGTCTAACTCTAAACTCCTAAACCAGGTCGGGGATCCTTTGTTCGTCCTTTTGGCGGGCTGCTGCCAAGAAGCCCTCCTTTCAGCGCCACTGAGTCTGGGGTGGGTCCATTGTGTGGCAGGGGGATTAGGCCCCCTGGACAGGGTTGCCTCCGCAACCCAGGTCGCACTCTATCCTGATAGGCTGGACGGTCTCCCGCCAAGATGACCACTCCACTGTGTGAGTGACAGCTAGGCTGTATGAATGGGGTTCTTTTTGCATAAAAGCAGGGTCCTGAGGACTGGAAGAGCAAGATGTCACCACTGGAACTACAGAACCGAAGGGGAGAGAAGGCACGGACATCTTCAGCACCTGCACCACCAGTGAAGCCCTGCTGCAGCGTCTCACCACTTTTCTTCCACACGACGAGAGGAAATCTTCTTCGCAAGAGCCTTCTTCCTTTGAGCTGGTGGGACCAACCAGTTCAATTGCTTCTTCGGACCTGCCTTGGTCGAAGCGCCAGTGCCCAGCACTTGGAGGCTGGATAGCCAGGCAGCCATCCACTCGGACCGCAATTTAAAGGAGCATACCTTTTTTTCGTTGGGCAGCACCGCGGCTGGTTTCATCAATTGGTAGTGCAATAACTCAAACCTTCCTCCACGATGAGAGCCTCTCTTCCTCTGCTGGATCCCCCGAACTGCAGGAACTACAAGGAACAACCGCCACTGCAGGAGCCACTTCTTCATTCAAAGGTACTTTGTTCCGCCAGGCCTCCCTTTCTGCATGGTAGCCCTAAAGGTGTTTTAAATCCTTTATCTACTTGTTGGGTTGGCCGCCCTTTCGTCTAACATTGTCTTTCGCCTTTCATCTATCTTTTCAATATTCGTCTACCAAAGACTTGACTGCAGCTACAAGAACATTTTTGCTCCTAAACTCATGGTCCTGTAACACTGACTCTGGCTCAGGCCTATTGACTCTGGCTGATTTGTTAGATCTGCTCTCACTAGATTGGTTTTCAATGAGAAATGTGTTGATGCACCTAAATCTTCTAAACACCTCTTCCTTCCAACTGTCTTAACTTGTGAAGTGCCATTTTGCTCAGTTTTCAATTACTTATCTTTCTGCTAAAGTATTACTGTGCATTACTGTTCACAAAACTTCAGGGGAGTGTTGCTAGGGGGTGTCTGAAGATATTTCGGTTTAACTTGTGCTTTCTCTCCCTTTCGCTGAATTGCTAGAGTGCCATTTGTAGTTGGTTTTCACTGTGCCGTTTTGCTCAGTTTTCGCTCTACCGCCAACTTGTCTACAATTGACTAGGGAGTTGTATATACTTTCCTTGACTAAACTTAGCTTGCTTTCTCAGCTGTGATTTATGTATTGAACTAGATGTGCATAAAATAAATCTATATATTCTCTTTTTGATACAAAGCTTTGGCCAGTGTTTCCTTGTGCCATAGTGATGTAATACCTAATGTGTAAACCCTGAATGCTGCTCATCTCCCTCTTGAGATAAGTCTGACTGCTTAGCCACAGCTACCAACTAAATGTTTGTGGTACAGACTGATACCAAAGGGGATTTATTGCTCATACCTGTAGTCTTAATCTTCTGTAGTGCTCCCTAAGGGATCTGCACAGGATTCTGCCTAACACCCTATTAGAGGACTTCCTAGAAATAATTACGGAAATTATCCTTGATTGGAGAAATATATATATTTCGGGGATAGTCATTCTTGCAGGGGACTTAAATGCTGATTGCTCTGAGGCTGAAGTGGGGGATTTGGGAGAGGATTTAGGGGACCCCTTAGTAAGGGGCCAAAAATATTCCTGGGGTAGACTATGGAATCTCTTGTTGGATTCCGTTGGACTGATATGTTTAAATAGCTACTATGATCAGCCCCGCCCACTTCTCCCAACTTGGCGAAGGGGAGACTCTTCGTCACCTTTGGATTTTTTTTTCTAGATGAATCTCTGGTGCCATTAGCCTCGGAAGTAACTGTGACTATGGTACAGTGGGGCTCCATCTCCCTTTCCCTACTAGAGAGGCTCTTATAGAGGGTCCTACTAACCTAAGAACAATAGGACAGGGGTGTGATGGTCCCCTCTAAATATTAAACTCTTTAATAATACCTCTCATCTATGGAAACAAGCGGCCTTTACGGGACCAGGCGATGATCATTTTTTGACTGATCTTCACGGCAGAGCCCATGACTCCCTAACAAAAGGTATAAACAAAAGTAACCATCTACATATTTATAATAAAGACGTGGCCAAGTAAAAGGCCATCGTTCAGAAGTTCCTTAGAGAGACCCGCGATTTAAATGTTGATCAATTACATAAAAATGCAGTGAGCAGGGCGATCAGACAGAAATATAAGAACTATTGCATCTGCAAACAAAAAAAATAGTATGTTACAAGAAGACACAGAAATGATGCTCAGAGTTTTGGTAAAAAGAGACATCAGGGATTTTTGGGACTTAATCAATGGGCAAAATCCTGTCTCTGCTACCAATCAGTTGAATGGGGTCTCAGAGGTTCAATGGGTCCATTTTTTCACTGACCTCTATAAATATGAGGAGAAGGGATGTCATGCCTTAGATACATTGGGTTTGACTGATAAGACACTATGGGAGACGACTATTGAATTTGAAGAGGTATTAAAACTTTTACTGGAAGCTAAAAACTCTAGTGCCCCTGGGCCCAATGGATTGACGAAGAACACTTTTAAAGCACTACCAGAAATGTGGGCCCATATACTCACCACGCTATTCAGTAACATGGTGGATAGTGGTATTATCCCCCCTAGCTGGCAGACTGCCCACAGTCCCCATATTTAAGAGAGGGGATAGAAATGTGGCTAAAAACTACAGACCGATCGCGCTGATCGATGCAGACTGTAAGCTCTTCTCCTCCATGCGGTTAACCCATGTTAATGACTGGATAACAAAGAACAAAATCCTTAACAAATGTCAAACTGGGTTTAGGGTATGCACTCCACAAACCTAAATGGATTGATTGTGACTGCTCTTCAGACTTCAATATTTAAATAAAATTTGGGGAACTCTCTATGTCGCCTCTCTTGACCTGTCAACTGCGTTTGACTCGGTCATTAGAGGCCGTCTCTGGACCAAATTTAAAAAGTGGGGCATTCCAGAAGGCCTCTTGAAATTGATAATGGCTATGTACGAGAACTCTGGGATGCATGTCTGGCTCAATATGGGGGGTAACCAACCTATCCAGAAGAATAAGAACTTGGATAGGGCTCCGACAGGGATGCTCTTTGGCTCCCTGCCTTTTTAACCTCTATTTGGCTGATGTTGGAGAATTTCTGACTGAAGCTGGGCTGGTGAGTGCTAAATTGGGGCCAACTAGATTCTCGTGGTTGGCTTATGCCGACGATTTCCTCCTGTTTGATCACACCGGAATCGGGCTGCAATGGTTGATTTCCTCCTGTTTGATCACACCGGAATCGGGCTGCAACGGTTGATTAATAAAATCCAACAATATGCGGAACTCAACGGATTAAAGATTAACCCAAGTAAAACCCATATTCTTGTGATATGAAAAGGTAAAAAGAGCAAACGCGTAGATTGGAAAATTGAGGGGAAATCTATTTCAAGAGCACAAAAAGTTCTGTATCTAGGCTTCCCTATTTTAGCCCAATCATCAGTATCCACACTTAAATTGTGGATCAAACACAAAGCAATTCCACTTATTACACAGACCATTAAGTTAGATAGAAAATATGGAAGATTTTCTTTAAAGCCAGCCATGGACTTTTATGAGGGGAAGATTGTGCCTAAACTGTTATATGGTATGGAGCTCCATTATATGGACATCCATACATACTGGGACACCATAGAAGGAATAATTTGGAGAAAGGTTTTGACTTTATCCAACAGTATACCAGTGGTAGCCATCAGGTTTTAATTATTAGGATTGGTCTCACTTAGAACTAAATCCCTCTGGCGGTATCTGGCCTTATTTTATTCCCTTCTTTGCCCATTAACTGATTCTCTATATGAGGACTTAGGAAGAACCCTACTTTCCCAGGATGGTAGTAAAGGGAATTACTATTTTAATAAGCTAAAGGTCTTATGTGATAAAACGCTTACTGATCTCTCCACAGACAGGAAAACACTTAAGACCAAGCCAGATAAAGTCAAGAAACTTCTCTGCACATCAGATTGGAATAATACGACTGAACGTCTACACTCCTATCCCTCTCTCAGCAGCATCAAATATGAACATAGAAAAAGAGGAAATTTATCATTTATGATGTTACAATTCCCGAATCGGTACTACCACACCCTTTTACTGAAACTCAGGTGGAATTCTCTACTAACTAAAGAGGTTCTGCAGAGAAGAAATCTGATTGATGAATTTAATATCCCTTGTAGATTCTGTAAGATAGGGGCTTTAGAAACAGCACGTCATCATCTTCCAGAGTGCCTCAAACTAACAAAAAACTGGAATTTATACTTGGGGAAATTCAGTATCGCTGGGCTTTTGGGAGACGATGACTACATATGGTCAAGATGTGTATCAGACTCCAATCTGTCGGAAGGGCTAGCTGTGGCCAGCTTTATCGAATCCTTGGAACTTGGCACTGACGTGGCTTGAGAGAGGTTTTGCCTGTTCTGAATGGATACTATAATGTGTCTCCCCCTCCTTTAGAAGGTCTTCATGTGGGACTGCGGATTATTCCCCTTAAAAAAAAAATGTTTTAGTTTAGGCCCCCCTCGCCACCTCTTTTATATGAATACTTTTTGATACGAATACCTGAGATAAAAATGTATGTAGAACTGTGTGAAACTATTGTAATCCAATGCTTACTGAATCTTTACTATAATTAGGTTGTACTGCACTGAAACATTTGTATATGAATAGTTGTTTCTCTGGTTACCTTTTTTCTAATTAATCAATTCAATGTGAATGTAAAGGTTTCAAATGTAAACCACATAAAACAATAAATAATGTTTTAAATACAGTGAAGAGGAAGCTTAGATCTAGAAGTAGTGAAGATTATAGTAAGTAATCAGATCATTACCCCCACAACCATCATCTTCATTCCTGTCCTTAACAATGAAGTGTTATACCATAAACAAATGATTGCACCCTCAGATATTCCCTGGAAAGAGGCAGACACTTTGTATCTCACAGAAAATCACTGGGTTTTGCAACAACTAAAAGCCACTTTAAATGAGGCAGAATGGGACATGGATGTGTGAATGCGAGGGGGAATCCTGCCATGTCATGCTCTGCCTTATTCTGCATTAGTGACCATGTGACGGAGGATGGTGTAAGGAAAGCATGGTATCAGACAGCAAGACAGACACAAGTGATCACAGTTCAGGGGTGTTTATTGAACTTCAATTGGGTTTGAAAAACTCCTATCTAATCCTAAACCTAAATAATAACGCAGTCCTAGTTGAGTCTGTAAAAATAAAAAGGCCTATACTAATAATCCTATTGCCAATCCTTACTTCTAAATACAAATAGTGTGGGATAGTAAATCATCTATGAAAATTGTGTACATGTGAAATATTGAAAGGAAAGGAACTTCATTGTTTGTTGTGTTGCATCAGGTCCTCTGAAAGAAGAGACTTTAAAAGTTAAAGAGACTTTGACACAGAAGGCCCTGGTGTTGAGGTTTTGGACTGCATCCTCGTGCTGAAGAAGCTAGAGAGTGTTCTAAGCTTTATTCTGCCGCCTTGACCCAGTGCTGAAAACATGGGGAAGGGTAGCCAAGGGCTTGAAAATCCTGTCATATGATTTCTTGAACACCTTTCTTTTGCGTAAACATTGTTTCCCACACTATTTGCATTTAGAAGTAAGGATTGGCAATAGGTTTATTAGTATAGGCTCTTTTATTTTGACAGACCCGACTAGGACTGCGTTATTATTATTTGATGATCGTAGCTTGCTCCCATCTTTAGATTTAGGATTAGATAGGCATTTTTCAAACCCAATTGAAGTTCAATAAGCATCCTTGAACTGTGGTTACTTGTGTCTGTCTTACAGTTTGATACCATGCCTTCCTTACATATAGTGCCAGGAGTGGGATGCGACTCAGTTGAGACAAATTGGGGAACCCTAAAATTCCAGAAGCTAAGTTACAGAGCCTCAGAACCATCTATTGCCATGAAAGAATCCATAGGCTCTGATATTTGTAGCAGAAGAGAAGCCGCTATCCTCCTGTGAAAAGAGGGATGATTTCCACTGCCTTAGTTCAAATACCCCCTGCAGGTTGTTATATAAGATTGACCCCTAAATCTGGCCTAGCCTGGAAATTTGGTCTAGACATCCTAGCAGGTGTTATAGATCCAGACTTTCGGGTAGACATAAAAGTTCTCTTACAGAACCGTGGCGAAACTCTGTTTGAAATACATCCTGAGAAGCACGGAAACTGCTCTCCTGAACATCCGTGAGGACCTGCTCCTGAACCTCGATTCCAACACTCCCTGTGTTCTCATTCTGCTCGATCTCTCCTCTGCCTTTGACACTGTCAACCATGCCATCCTGCTAAACCGCCTCCGTGATAACCTGGGTATCACTGGTCAGGCTCTGGCATGGCTGACCTCCTTCCTTTCCGGTCGACCCTCCCAGGTCCAAATGGGCTCCTTCCTCTCTGACATCTTTTTCTCCACCTGTGGTGTCCCCCAGGGATCCAACCTCTCTCCCTGGCTTTTCAACCAGTATCTGGCACTCCTTGCCCACCGCATCGCCGCTCTCTGCCCCTACTTCCAGTGCTATGCGGACGATACCCAGCTCATTTTCAGGCTACCCTCGGCCTCCTCCTCTCCTTCCCTCATCTCCGACTGTCTGTCTGCTATCAAGGAATGGTGTGCCGCCAATGACCTCTGCCTTAACGCCAGTAAGACTGAGATTCTACTCATCGGCACACCCACTCCCTCCTTCCCTTCAGCTCTCTGGCCGGCCTCCCTTGGCCCCCCTCCTGCCCCTACCTGCAAGGCTAAAAACCTCGGGGTCATTTTCGACTCCACACTCTCCTTCTCTCCTCATATATCTGACGTCTCTAAGAAGTCTCACTACCAACTGCACCTCCTCAGAGGTATTCTTCCCTTCCTCTCCTTCCCCCAGAAGCTCACTGTCTCCCGAGCCCTGGTTCTCTCAAGGCTGGACTACTGTAACAGCCTCTATCTAAATCTGCCTGCCTCCACTCTCCGCCCTCTGCAACTTATCCAGAACAGAACTGCGAGACTTGTCCTTGGCCTCAAGCCCAGGGACCATATCTCTCCTGGACTGAAATCTCTTCACTGGCTCCCAGTGGCTGCGAGGATTAAGTTCAAAACCCTCTGCATTGTCCACAAGGCCTTCTGGGGCCTGGGGCCTAAATACCTTCAACTCTCTCTTCCTAAATATCTTCCTTCACGAGCACTTCGCTCATCCGTCTCCAACTCCCTCATGGTCAGCCGCTTCTCGAAGCAACGAGCTGGGGGTAGATCTCTCTCCGCAGCAGGGGCCTCCCTCTGGAACAGCCTTCCTGCCTCCCTGAAACTTGAGGAGAACCATCTCCGGTTCCGGAAGCACCTCAAAACCTTCCTCTTCGCTTCTGCCTTCTCTCTCCCTCTCCCCTGCTAAACCTGCTTAACTCCCCACTGAATTCTGCACTTAACCTGCATCTGGGCCACTCTCAGCGACCTCGGTCCAGGGCCCAGCCACTCTCCACCTGCACTGCCTCCCTTGGCCCCCCCTGCACCGTGGGACTGTCACTGTATCCCTACAGCCCCCTTCCCAGCACTTGCTATGCACTTACCTCGCACTTGCCACCAGCTGGCCCTTTTTATTCATTATTTATTTTACGCTACTTACCTTGTACTGCACTTTCCCCCCCACCTCCTCCCCTTGCACTTTCTCCTTTTTCCCCTTACCTCGGCACTTGCGCGATCTGAATGACACCTGGCCTAGTAGGATCGTTTGTCTGTCTTTCCCTTGTTTCCCCCCCCCCCGCCTCGTCGCGCCTTGAAACACTTGTGTATAGGCGCGTTACAAATACCATATCATATCATATCATATCATATCCTGGGGACAAACTTGCATAGGGAATTCTTGAGAAAGCTCTATTTCTCCATTTTGCGGAAGACATTGAACCAGAGGGAACAGAGTGGCTTTGGAGAGGCCGACGAGATACATACCACCGAAGCAAAAATGGAAGAGGAACCTACCATCCTTCCTGACCTAGCCTTCGCCCAGCAAAATGACCCAATACTCACAGAGGCTTTCGGACAAGTGATTCCTGAGGGAGAAGGACAAGAAAAAGGAAGTCCCTTTTTCTTCCTGAAACAGGGATTACTATATAGAAGGGAAGGCCTAAGCAAGACTCAATTAGTAATACCCAAAACCCATTACAAGATAGTGCTAGAGATTGCACACTCTCATTTTACAGGGAGACACTTGGGACAATCTAAAACCCAAGCTCACATGAAATGAACATTCCTTTGGCCAGGTATCCATGCTGACATAAATACCTCCATTCAGACATGCGACATATACCAAAAAACCAGCTCACATATTCCCCTACCTGTCCCTCTAAACCCATTACCTAATAGAAGCCACTTTTTCTCTAGAATCAGTATGGATATTATAGGACCGTTGGAAACAAAAATGTACCTATACTAAGAAGGTAAATCTAAGGACATGTCAGTAGGACAGAAAGTATTAGTCCTTCTACCTACCTCTGATAATAAACTTGTTTCAAAGTGGCACAGCCTATGAGGAACTAGAGCAAACAGGAACCTGCACCTATAAAATAGCCCAATCCGATGGCAGACAAAAGACCCGCCTCTACCACGTAAGTCTCCTTAAAGAGTGGAAAGAAAATCCTTCTACTGCTACCTCCTCTATATTGTCTTGTTTGGTACCCGAGGAAATAGACAACTCTATCTAAAGATAAGCAAAAGGATATGAACGACCTTGTTATTGCATAATGTGAGAAATCTGAAGGTGTCTCCCTAGCTAGTCCCCATGGATCTATCATCCAGGTGGCCAGGACACAGCCATCGCTATTGGATTCAGTTCCTGGGGTTGGAACAGTAAGGGAGAATCACCTTGGTGGGGGGTCCTCAGGGAGTGAGACACTGATGGGTGAGACGCGGTATCTCCCTTCTTACAAAACATTTTTACCATCCTACCACGTAGGATTTTCAAAAACACTGCCCTCACCCTTTTTCCGACACAAACACTTTCACACAACATGCTAGAGTACGGACTAACACCTGAGCCATTTACCTGACATGTCCCAATACAAGGGTCAGGAAAAGTCAGGCAATTGACCAGAATCACACACATCAGATGGTCCTTTTGAATCCCCACAGGGATAAAAGGTGGAGCAAGAGAGCACAGTACGAGCAAGGCAGACCGCACGACGAGACAGCTAATCGAACCCGGCAGTTCAAGAGAAGGGGAAAGGCGGCGAGAATCGAGAGGGTGACAAGGAGAGAAGTGACCTTGCCCTTTCTGACCCAACCCTGCAAAACCTTCAAGGAAGAAAACATAAGCCAGAGAATAATAGCTATACAGTCCTGCAGCCGATGTCAACGGTACACAGGGCCTGCCTACGCCGAAGAGCCAGAGCGAGGGAGACACCTGATGCCGTGATCTGGCCTTGACTCCAGATAGATGGAAAGCCAAGCGGTTCATCACAGCCGGCAAGACGAAGGTAGAACCGATAAGAACCGGGCTGTGTTGAAAGAAAGTCGCAAAGTGGCATATTGATAGAAGTTCAAATAACTGTAAAATTGTTAAAGACCAGCACCACATGGGTGCTTGTCTCCAGAAACCCTGGTTTATCCCATTTTGATGAAACTACAGATACCAGAAGGTCGTAGGAGAGCCACCAAGACAGATCAAAGTGGTCATACAGGAGGTCTAGCAAAATCCTGCTACAGTTGAAAGTCTTTGACCGATAAACTGTCCAGAAAGCAAGGGAAAGCAAGGGAAGTGAATCCTGCATCGAGAGAAAGCAAGGGAAGTGAATCCTGCAGACATTTAAGCAAAAGGAATTGTCAAATGGCAAGAGTGAACCCGATAGAGGGATGCCAGGGAAAAGGGGGCAAAGTCTAAAAGTCCCAAGAAACAGTGTGTAGACAAAAGTAAACCCGGTAGAGGCAGATCCACAGAGAACTGTTTAAAAAGACATTAAGATTCATGCATCCGGGAAAAGCCATAGTGAAACCAGTGTAGGGACGCTGAAAATTGAGAGGGGTCTGCACCCAGAACTTTCATTTGTTTGTTATTTTCCCGACCCTCAAAGGTAAGAGAATTTGTTGAAAAGAGACTTGTCCGTCTGGCTCCTGAGAAGTTAAAACAGGAACTGTCGTCTGGTGCTGGGGAAAGCTTGAGAAGTGTGCTGTGTCCAGAAGTCCCACCTTATCCCGTGCTCAAAACGTGGAGAAGGGAGACTCACGCTACAGCATTGTGTCATATTATTTGTGAACACTTCTTTCTTTTCTTGAAAACTATCCCACGCCCTTTTTGTATTAGTTGTAAGGATTGGCAATAGGTTTTTCTCAGTTTAGGTCCTTTTATACACAACGCCACTAGGACTGCTTTATTTTCATTTGATGGTCAACGCTTGCTCCCATCTTAGGTTTAGGGTTAGATTAGGTGTTTTTCCAACCTGCATTTACAGTTTAATAAATACCCTTGAACTGTGATCAATTGTGTCTGTCTTTACTGTTGTCACCATGTGTTCCTTACAATACCCTGATGTATTTTGTGAGAAACCAGGGTGAGTACATGGTACTTACCACTATATTAGAACTCCAAAGGGGAAAGTGGACTATTTGTAGCCATACAAACTCCCAGAAGCACGAAAGCAGCTAGTGATTGATGAGGTTAAGAATTTTTTAAAGGCATGTGGGGATCCCCAGAAATCCTCTCTGGTGGGGCTAAAGGAACTATGCCTCGAACCACCACTTGAAGCGGGGGTGGAACAGCAGGAGGAGCCCCCGCGGGAGTGGGGCCTGTCCTGTCTGTGTCTGTAGAAATAGTCTTGCCAGCTCCTCTGTGTCGTCCCTATTCACCACAAGGTCCCTCCACAGGGTATTGGTCTCTGAGCGGGCTGCATGAACTTCAGCCCTGAGCTCACCAAGGAGTTGTGCCAACTGGTCCATTTCAGAGGAAACCATGGTGCTCAGGCAGAGTAGGTAATGTGGGGTTTGTGTTCTGTAACACTTACCTTTGTACTCTGCGGGAGCATCCGAATTCCTGACGACAACTCCACACTACTTCTGCCCCACTCCTGTGTATGGTTGCTATAGTACACCAAGTGTGGGGTGGAAGGAGTGGGATATGTTGTTGGATGCTGCACCCCAGGAAAGCCAGGTGACTTGCTGGATATGTGGTTTGCTGGATATGGAGTTCCTAAAGCCAAAACATGGGTGTAAGTGTTTCTGATGGCAAACTTTGTCTACACTTTCCTGCCCCCTCCAACGGAAGGCTTGACTCTCCCGTTGTACAGCACGGGTAGGTATTGGTAGTTCCTGGTTCGATCCATGCAGTTACTTCACTGGCCCTGCCCAGACCAGCTGCGGCTTGTGGGATGCGGTTGCGCTCAGCCTTGTGTTTCTTTGGCCTTCTTCTTCACAATTTCTCTGTTTGCCTGTTTGAAGTTTGTTTGCCCTTATAAGCTGCTTCCTGAGCTTCCTACTAGGTTGTCTCTTGTCCCTGGTATAAGTTTGTTTGACCCATAAGTAGTCTCAGGGCTTCCTACTGGTTGTTTCTGTTTCCTCTCTCTCTGTCTTGTTCACTTTTGCTGCATGAGTCTCAGCATGTGTCTCAATTCCCTTCCTAGTCTCTTTCTTTATACCAGGATCGTGCTCGTGGCTTCCTGGAGGCTGTGGGCGCTGGATTTTCCAGGGGCTGTCTGCGGTTGCTGCACTGCACCGAGGGATGGATGTGGTCCCAAAGTGCTTGGAAACGCCACGGGATAGGATTGCAGTATAGAAGGTGAGTGTCCTTGTGTAATGCTACAATCGAGATTGCCGATTTACTGGATGGTGTGAGCCTGCTGAGCCTTGCATGTTGGTGGCTCATCTTTTGCTTCTTTCAGGAGACCGATGCCAGCTGCAGGCGCTGTTCACTGGAGCCGGTGGTAAGCATTGCGCAGAGGACTGCAGAGAACGCAAAGCAAAGGAGGAAGCATGGGCGTGGCTTTTGTAAGAGTGCCACACCCTTGCTACTAGCCTGAAGTTTTGCTTGCCTTCTGGTGGATTGTTAGCCATGTTGGAGGTAACAGGCCAGCCCTACGAGGCTGCCATGTTGGAGATCCCAGATGAAGCCATACTTGTGGCAGGCAATGGTTGATGTAAGTGTCAGGGGTACAGTAGCAGGGCCCGGCCTTCCCCCTTCCTGGCAATGTGGGGAGGTGTAAGGGATGATTCTCTGGAGCGCCTGATGACATGATGGGAGTTACTGGTGACCATACTGGTGACATGAGGGGAGTTGCTGGTGACATGATGGGGGTTGCTGGTGGTCATGACAAATAGGGACACACCCTGAGCAAGGTGGACATGAGAAGGAGCAGATCTTCCGGTTTCGAAGGGGAACCTACTGGAGCAGGACGATCAATCGAGGGACTAGAGCAAAGGGTGGAGAAAGCTGGAAGTTCCCTGCAGGAGGTTGTTGCCTTCCGGAAGCCGTGAAGGAAACATGGAGAAAGCCAAATTGCAGACAAGGAGAAACCTGCATTGTGTTTCAAAGACGCCAGCGACCCTGCCGGGTGAACGACAGAGTTGCGGAGGTGAGGCCAAGCCTGTGATATTAACCTTGACTCGTGAATAAAAGCTGCAGAGACAAGAAAGGAACGTGCACAACCGGTGAGTTAGTGAAAGACAGGAGAGGCCGGATTGTGTCAAGGAAAGATTGAAGTCGTAAAATATATCTCACAAGTGAAGGTTGTGCACATGTTGTTGAGATGCGAAAGAAAGCTAACCACTGATGAACTTTTAAGTGGGTGATAACTGTAAAGCCAGTGATACAGAGTGGCGGAGTGGTCCGGCAAAAGGAAGTGGCCCACACAAAAGTCTCCGCAAAATGTGAAATGTTTTGTGAAAAAGCAGCAAATTGAATGAACTATGAAATGCATAACGGTCAAGATTAAGCCCGGCAAAAGGGGAAGTGAAAAGGTGAATGGTTAAGAGAAAGATTAATTTGAACTTGTTGTGCTTATGGTACAGAACTACCATGACCAAGAGACACAGGGGCAAATAACATGAGAGTGTGAGCTGAAGAGAAATTCAAAGTAGTCCTGTGGAGGTCTATAGTAAAAGCCTCGCACATTCGTAGGTTTTCAACCTCCGTGAAAGGTCTGAGTCCGATTGAGGGAGACCAGAAGTGTGATAAGTTAGGGCAAGGGAGCCCCTAACGAATATGAAATAATATTGGGAAAGGGAACCCCTGCAAGTGCTGTGATTGAGAGGTCCAAGCATGGCTGAGGGAGACCTAAGTGAACTATTACAGCTTTGAGAGGTCCGAGTGCGACGGAGAAAAACCTACATGAACTTTTTGTTGAACTGTGAAACAACTTTTGGAACGCTGGAATAAGTGACTTTAACGTGGAAGGCCAGGCGGGCCTCCATCCACGTTTTGAAATTTTTTTGTTATTAGAACCTGAGCCAGTGTGTCATCCTATCTACGTGAGCCGTCTTAATTTGTGTTGTCCAACGTGGGGCGGAGAGCTTGTCAATCTAGAAAAAGTAGACACCCCTCAAACATAAGGCTATGTACTATGTTGGCCAAAGACCAACCGTCTCATGTGTTTAGTATTAGAAATATATAGCCATAAGCTTGACTAAAGTGTGGCCATTTTAAGGTGACTGAAATCGCCATTTTGTTTTCTTTAACGTTTGCTCTTTGCCTTCTGTTAAACTGCTTCGCTGAAATATTATTCTGCTTTACTAGTGCATAACGCAAGGCCACGAAAGACATGTTGAAACATAACATAGCGACCCAGACAGAAATGCCCAGTCTCCTCCCTCGCATATCCTTGGAAGAAAGCAGCGAGGCATCCTAATCAGTCCACAGGTGCCAGTTAGTCTCGAAAACACAGTAGAAATGTTAGAAGCGAATATTAAATGACTTGAATTATGCTCTTCTTTGCGGCCCCCCTTTCCTGAGCCCTGTAGAGTCCTGGAGAGCAAGTTGACCCCCAGGACACGAATAGAAACTAGGAGATAGCAAGGCCTGGAATGTGTCTCTCCCCTGCACACAGCTTGCTTGCAAAAACAGGAGCATTATGTTCTTTAAAACAAAGACTTGTGTCTGTAGGCTCGCAAAATTGCAAACTGTTGCTAAATTAATGTTTGAGGGTGTCATACTTATCACCATTGTCAATCATTGTGCCCAATTCAAAGGAAATATACTGGTGGCGGTATTTGATGTGACACCACTTATTGCAAGATGCTTGTTTTGTATATATGTAACTGATGTACGATTTTCTCTCTCTTGCGTCCCCCTGGGTTTGGTAACACACGTTGCGGGGCGTGGGACCCAGTTGACCAACTGAGACTATTTGCTTTGCAATAAACCCTAGATTTGGGAATACAACCTCGTGTCTGGCGCATCAGTTCGTGTGTGGTGATTTTGCCTTGTTTCCATATGCGAGGGTCCCTCAGGGGCCCCTTCAAGATGGCGCCGAAATGGGGACCCTCCCCCACTTGTTCCATCGTGTACGTTGTAAAATAAGGAAGGTGGAGAGAACGGCGAGGACGGGACGATCGAGCCGGGATCAAGTGGTGTTCGGGGCGCCCCTGCGAAAGCGATGAGAGACTCCTTTGCAGATCTGCACACAACTGATCCCTGATCGACATGCCCAGCCAGAGAACAAGGAGGCGAGGGTCCCGAAACGAGGCAGAGTGAGCCAAGATACGCAGACACGATGTCTTTGGTTGCGTCAGTATACGGACGAATTGTGTCTTGAAAAGACAATTTGATTGATCAGGTGAGTCGTGCCCCGATTCAAAGTAATCCTGATATTGGTTGAGAGTTGATTTTGCAAAATCAAATACCTAGTGTAAGGTTGATTAGCCGAGCGTAAGGTTAAAACATGCCTGGGGTATTGTCCACTTTAGCAGGATTTTTCCGCTGCGGTGGACAATCTTTGGAAACTGGCCAGATCGCGCAACCTGTGGGAACGCTGGCGTATGAAATGTATGTGAAATATGGTGTGAGATCGATAATGTTTTGTGAGATTTGGCATAGGCAAACCAGAAAACAGGAAGATCTTCAGTGGCCGAATCATGGGAGTTTTGAGATGACGAGAATAGATAATTTAGAGAAGGTGTTGATAAAAAAGAAAACACGCCCTGCAGCACTCGATATCCTTAGGGACTGGAGAAGGGAAGCTATGCTTTGTTGGAAAAGTAGAGAGAAACATGCGCGCAGGCATAAATCAAAAGCAGAAAGAGCAGAAGAGAAGGAGGAGGAGTGGAATGATAGTTTGAGAAAGTCAAATAGACGCGACCAATTGAGTATAAAAAAAATATACCCACAATGAGAATTGCATGCACCAGATGAATTGATAGAAAAAATGTTGACTGATACAAAGCAAGTTCCAAGGCTAGAGCCCCCTCCTGTTGCTCAGCCCCTCCCAACTGTTCAAATCCTAGCACAGCCATAGACCGCACATTCAGCGCCTCCTATTAGCCAGTCAGCACCGCAACAGTCACTCCCCATTCCCGTCGTCCCATCTGCACCTCCAGCCCTAAAGACTAGCTCTGTCCCATCCGTCCCTTCCGTGATTGAACTTGAAATTATTGAAGCGATGGAAGGGGCTGGACAAAGTGAATGCGCGAGAGTGACCCGTAGTGCGATCAGCAAGGAAAGAAGACAGGAGTTGCAAGAACAGGCAGAAATGTATATAAACAGGAACAATGAAACGTCAGCGCTGGCTTCGATGTATGATTTCAGAAGGAACAGTGAAAGACAGGTAGTTTTGGAATGCATGGGTGAATATTTAGTGGCGAGATGGAAACAGTTAACTGGGAGGCTACCGCCACAACTGTTGTTGGATTTAAATGCATTAGCACGTTGTAGAGAAAACGATGAAGAAATAAGGGAACATGTATATCGACTTTTTGAATTTAAGAATGAACTTGATGATGAATATGCTGAAATGTTTGCCATGCCTGGGTATAGGAGTAAAGATATTAGGAGAGACAGGAAGGAAGCGGTAGATCTATATATACAGCTGCTATTTTTACCATTGTCAAGACAGACAGGTGATAAACTAAAAGTACGTATACGAGAGGGTTTTAAAATGGATTTCAGATCCTAGTACCCCCACAATGGAAATACATGAGATGTTTGATGAATACCCCTTGCCAATGAGAATAGAAGCCCTACGAACAATGGTTGAGGTATTACTCCAGCAAGAGGCAGGACACAATAGAGGAAGAGGGAATGCACAAGGCAGAGGTAATTCGAACATGCATGGAGGGCCTGTGGGATTAAATCAGTGTGCGTATTGCAGGGAGGAAGGTCACTGGCAAGCGCAATGTCCACATCTGCAAAATAGAAATGGGTATGGCCAGAGAAGACAGCATAGGGGACATCCTGGAGCAAATGGTGAGAATAGAAATAACATGCAGCAGCACCAAAATGGCCAAGGGAATGGTACCCAAAGTCAGAACCAAGCTAATAATCAAACTGCCCCTACTCAGAACCAGAGTCATCAGAACATGCATAATGGAAATAGAGGAAGGGGTGGGAACATTTTTGACACTCAATCAAATGCGTACTATAATAACAGCAGCGATTACACATTGGATGATGAATTGTTTCCTCAATAGGAAAGCCCAAGACAGGGGTTGGAACCAGTGTCTATTCCCATGAATCAGAAAGGACCCTACGTAGAAATGAAAGTCAGGAATAGTGAGCGCAGCTTCCTCATGGATACGGGGGCACAAAGGTGTTCGATAGACCATCACTTGGTTCCAGTGATGTCCTGTCAGGGCATAGAAATATTTCAGTAGGGTTCGCAGTCACCCCAGTAATCAATCCAGTGTCCCAACCAGTACCCGTAACATTAGGCCCATTCACTGAATACTGTCCATTTCACATAACAGAAAACTGCGGTGAAAATATATTAGGATTAAACCTATTGAAAAATCTGAGTGCAGTGATCCACTGTACGCCAGATGGAGTATTTTTGACCATTTCACCACAGGATGTACCAGTATCAGAATTTTTGTCTAAGCCTTTGCCAGGAGAATTAAATGAAGTGCCAACTTGCATATGGGCGATGAATGACAATTATGTGGGATGCTTGAAGATAGAGGCAGTGAAAATTACACTAAAAGAAGGAGTAACGTTACCACGTATTCCACAGTACAAAATCTCAGCAGAAGGAGGGAAAGGATTGAAAAGTATTGTGTCTGATTTGGTAAAATTGGGGGTGATTGTAGAGATTACAGGAAGCACATGTAACAGTCCCATTCTTCCGGTGTATAAGAAAGGAGGTAATGAGGTACCGTATCGTTTCATAATTGATCTGCGTGCACTAAACAAGGTAGTAGATCTGATAGGGGCCCCTAGGAGTCCCTCGTGATATGGAAACAAAGCAAATCACCACACACGAAAGATACACCAGACATGAGGTTGTATTCTCAAAGCTAGGGTTTATTGCAAAGCAAAATAGTCTCAGTTGGCCAACCCGGTCTCACGCCCCGCGACGTGTATCTCTAGACCTCGAGGGACGCAAGAGAGCAAAAAACGTTAATCAGTTACATATATACAAAATGCACATCATACAATCAGTTGTACATGTTTAACACTGCCCTTTTTTGGGTTTCTTTGAACTCAGTATGATGATGGACAGTTTTTACGAATATGACACCTTCAAACATCTATTCTAGCAACAATATGCAACAATATGCAACAATATGCAACAATATGCAACTCGGCAAGTATAGAGACATATTTCTGTTGTTGAACAAAACATTGTGCTTCTGTTCTTGTAAGCGGCTACCTACGGGGGAAGAGTCGCATTCCAGACCTCGCTATCTGTGAGTTGCTATTCGTGTCCTGGGAGCCGACACGCTCTACAGGGCTATGGAAAGGGGGGCCATAAGAAGACTATAATTCAAGCCTCTAGCTGCCTTATTCTAGTATTTTTCTGCTATTTAACGAGACTGGCTGGCAGCTGCGAAATGATTAAATTCACTGCGGCTCTCCTTCAAGGCTATAATTGGGAGGGAGCTGGGCATTCCTCTGAGCTGCCCACAAGGAGTTTCAGCGAGCTCCTCAGTCTCGTGGCCTTGCCCTTTCATATTCAGACAACAATGCTAACCAGAGCAAGCTGAATTCGCAAGTATTGCAAGCTGCAAAGCAGTTTAAACAGAAAGCAATGTGCAATGGTTAGAGAGCAAAATGGGGATCCTTGCTACATCAAAATGGCCGCTCATTGGTTAAGCATAGAAATGTGTATTTCTATTATTCTGTGTATAAGACGGTTTGGTCATCGGCCACCAAAATACATTCGCCGTTCCAGATGAAAGTTGTTCATCTTTTCTAGACCGACAAACCCTCCTTTTGGCCGAATTCCAAACATCTTATTCGTTCATTGTATCCTCCTCTGATGAGGATAAGTCTGAATTTTGCATGCTATTATAAGCATCGTCTTCATCACTAATATCTATAGCCATGAATTGTTTTACTGTTTTCATTTCCTTAGTGTCTTTGCTATTTCGGCCATAAGTTTGTTTTCTTCTCATTACCATATGCACACATCCCTTAGTACATCCTTCGCCTATTTCAGTGCAAACTATGGGTAGGCATTGTATGCAACAACAGCACGTTATGAATATTCCAAACACCACTACTAGCATCGAAATCAGCTTCCATCCCCAGGACCGCAATAGTCCCCAAAACCAGGATCCTATCTCCCAACCCCCTTCTCCAGCAGAGAGTGTGGAACTTAGGATATGTAATTTCTTGATTGCTTTAACAATTGTAGGGGAGTAGTCATCTACATATACACAGCACGCAGTTTATATGAGTTTGCAAACTCCCCCACGATCAACTAGTATTATATCAAGAGCCATTCTGTTTTGCAGTGCCATTAGCCTGACTCCTTTTTCTTCTAATGTCATGTTGTATAAGATATCTGTTGTTGAGTCTATTGTATTTCTTAAAATTCTGGACAGTTGCCTTATGTTATAGGAATTTACTATTTGGGCCAAGAATGGTACGAAAGATTTAGCTACATCCAATGCTATCAGTCCATCTTCGCTACTCCTTTGGGGCCTACCTCTGGATCGCCTGGCTACTTCTGCTGTTCCTAAGAGGAACACTCCTGGAAACAGTAGACCCAGGTAGCATGTACCTCCCAAGTTTCTAGGTAGCCAAGGATATGCATTTTCCCCACATATAAAATAAACAGGGTCCCCCACGTACACTGGTTCTATTTCATTCTTTAAAACCACTGTATTCATGCATCTGGAAAATGTTCCCACTTTATAGGAACCTTTTTTCTTTAAGCATAGGGGGACAGTTCTGGGGCTGTGATTTACCGTATAAGCAAGGGGCACGGTGTCTTTGTTCCATTCGTCTCTCATGCGGAACGTCATCACTGATGTTTTTTCTGGCAGGGACAATCTATCCTGCCTATTTTGTCTTGTTATTTTTCATGTAATTTTTGGCATGGGATTTGGGGCCATTACCCATGCTTTATGGAATATGGAACAACCCAAAGGTCTCATAATTACTTCTTCAAATTCATTCATATCTGCCTTATATAGTTGACCCGTACTGCTCCTGTTCCATTTTCCAAAGAACATTGCACTCAAGGATGCTCTACATGCAGAACTTAATGGTAACGGTTGTACATACCAGCCTATCCCTTTCCCACCATGTTGTGGTAAATGTGCGCATACCCAGCAATTTCTTTTCTTTAAAACTGCATGGGTCATGTTCATTATTAACAGCAACGTGTTGTTGCCATATCCTTCTCTATGTCTCTCTTCCATTGGGGCCAATGTACCAGTGATTACATGAACCGGGCTTTCAGTAGTCGACACATTTACCCCTGGTAAGAGAGTTTCTAATGGGTGTGCTGACTCCATGTAGCATAACACAATGGCTATCGTTATTGGTATTACCATACTCAGGAAGCACAGGACTAGTGTCCAGATCAGCATACGATTCTTTTTTCCATGCGTTTTTCCTGAATTTACAGTCTCTATTACTATCATTTTCTCAGCAGTGGTGCAGGAGGAGGCTGAAACTGGTCTTAACTTCTTCTTCATCGTCCTTCTTCTTTCTGCCAAAGTTCATTGTGGATATCTCTCGTCATTGCACTTGCTCAAATGTCAAAAAGTTAAATTAAAAAAAATGTCACATTTCAGTCTGCCAGCCCTCTATAGCCTGGATCACTTATTCATTTTAGGCAAAATCACTTGTCCTCTTTCACACTGCTCAGAGGACTTCTGAACAGTTCTTTTACTGCCTTAGTATAATGTGCGTCCAGCTTGTCCGCTCTGGCACAGGACACATGTATTCAATCAGCCTTAGTACTATGTGCGTCCAGCTTGTCCGCTCTGGCACAGGACACATGTATTCAATCAGCCTTAGTACTATGTGCGTCCAGCTTGTCCGCTCTGGCTCAGGGCACATGTACTCTATTATGCACGCACCGGGGAGCCGTGAGTCTTGAATTGTCCGATTTGCACAACTCTCACACTTCTCTCCTCTACACCCCTGATTCCTTCTCTGTCCGTGAGTGGAGCCAGAGGCAAAAACACCAAAGATCTGTGGATCACTTTGTCTTTCGAAGCCGCAAATTATATCGTTTCACTCCAGGTATTGTGTGATCCGTGAACAGTGCCGATGCACTTCCAGTATCAGACTCGGTGTCAGCCTGCGGCGCAATGACAGATGGCGATGAGTGCCGCGGCAATGATGCAGATTCTGTCTTTGGCTTTGGTGCGATTGCAAGAACTGGTGGGCGCCAAAGGGGTACACTTTTCGTTTCTGCTGGTGTTTGCAATGCAGGTTTTGTGTCGTTCAACAGTGATGTTGTTTCTGCTGGGCAACGTTGGGGCACTTTTCACCCTTTCCCCTTACTGGCAGTCTCCCCAGGCTTTGTTTCGAGTTTCACTTCTTGCTTAGGCAGAATTTTCGCCACTTGACTGGCAGCAGTTTCTTTTGTTTCTAGGACCGTTGTCTCTTTCTGGTCTCCTGGATCTGGCAAAGTTTTCAGTGAAGCTGGGATCTTTTTGGCATGAGTGACGTGGATCCAGGCCTTTCGGCTGTCCACCCGAATGGCCGCCTGTGCTGCCAGAAGTACTTGCTAGGGGCCGCACCACCTGGGTGCTAATGATGTCTTTCGTTCAAAGTTTTTGATTAGCACCCAGTCTCCTGGCTCCAGCGTGTGCCCCGGACCGGTGTATCTCACTGGTAATGCCTCCTGCACCTTCTGATGAATCAAACGCAACTTCTGCATTAAAAGGCCACAGTATGTACTTAACACAGGGTGTTCTACCTCGCATAGCCTTTTTGCCTGAGGCGCGCACCATACATTTGCTGGTCTCCCCATTACGATTTCATAGGGGGAGAGCCCAGTTCTAGCCTGCACAGACGTGGACATGCACATTAGCGCTATGGGTAATGCATCCACCCAACTCAACTTGCTTCCAGCACAAATTTTTGCTATTTTTGACTTGAGAATGCTGTTATGTCTCTCAACAAGCACGGCAGAACTGGGATGCCTGGAACTGTGGAATCGTTTATCTATCTGCAGAGCTGCACAGATCTGTAACACTACTGCGCCCACAAAATGTGGACCATTATCTGACCACAGGACACGGGGCAAGCCAAACCGGGAAAAATATTCCTTGAGCATTACCTTTGCCGTGCTCATTGCCGTACAGTCTTTTAAGGGATATGCCTCCACCCACTTGCTAAATGCACAGATCACCAGTAAGACATATTTGTAGTTTTGGCACCTTTCCATCTCTATGAAGTCAAAATGAATTACCTCAAACGGCATAGAGGGTGGCCCAAAACTGCCTGTTGGAGTCACTGTTCCCTTCCCTACGTTGTGTTGCAAACACGTAATGCAATTCTGCACTAATCTTTCTGCATTCTTCTTTATGTGTTAATTTTTCCATACCGTGGATAAGTGCTGTACCACTTTCTTGCACAAATATGGGTAGGGCTATGCGGCATTGTGACCATTGCAGTCAAATAACAATTTGGCAACATCCAGTTCATTGTTTCTTTGTCCACCCAACAACCCTCCAAATCTAACTCAGCAGAGCCCTCAGCCCACCCTTGGATCTGATCGGCCATGGCTTTGGCCTGAATTTCTTTGACAGTGGCAATCCCATCTTCTATCATACACGGTACTTCCTCAGTCTGTACTGTCATCATTTTATTATTCAAATCAGTGGCGGTTTGTTTCGCAATCCTGTCTGCAAATGCGTTTCCCTCTCTTACTTTACATATTACTTTTTTATGCGCATCGCATTTCACTACTGCTAGGTGCTTTGGAAACGTAAGTGTAGACAACAATCGTACAATCAAAGGGCCAGAGTTCACAGGCTCTGGTCAATGCTATTATTTCTGCGACTTGTGCCGAGTTATAGGGGATTTTTTTGCTTTCCACAACCCTCTCTAGAGTAGTAATAGCGTACGCAGCAGTTGACGTGCCATCAGGTAATTTAAAACAAGAGCCGTCACAAAACAACTCCCCATCTGGCTCTTTCTGTGGGCTGTCACTCAAATCAACTCTTCCCTTCGTCTCTTCTTCAGTGACCATTAAGCAATCATGGGGTGGTGATTCGTTGTCACCAATTTCTGCTATGGGCAGTGGCATTAATTCTGCAGGATTCAATGCGCTATACCTCATAATTTGGATGTGGGGTGCAAACAAGATGATCTCATATCTTGTTAGTATGGCAGAAGTAAGGTGTTGCGTCTGTGTCCTATTTAACAGAACGTCTATGGCATGTGGCACCATCAGAATTAAAGTATGCCCCAATACCATTCCTTCCGTTTGTTTCACTGATGCAGCAGCTGCTGCAACATATCGCAAACATCTTGGTAGTGCGCACGCTACAGGGTCCAGCGCAGAAGAATAATAGCTGCAAGGCCTATTTCTTCCACCTTGTTCCTGTGTCAAAACCGCCAATGCACATCCTTAACTCTCGCTCACAAACAGTCTAAAAATGTTCTCATAGTTCGGCGTGCCTAAAACTGGCGCAGAACACAATGCAGCTTTCAATTGATCAAACGCTTTCTGACATTCCTCATCCCACTGCAAAGGCATCACAGCATCCTTCTTCGTTAGACTCACTATCGGCTTCACAATCAACGCAAAATTACCGATCCACTGCCGACAATAAGAAGCCATGCCTATTACAGCTCTCACTCCTTTTTGGGTCTTTGTAATAGGCATACCAGAAATACTCTCTATGCACTCTGGTGTTAGTCTTCTCCATTCTTTCGAAAGTAAGTAGCCCAAATACGCCACCTCCTTTCGATTATATTGGAATTTCTTCAAACTAGCCTTGTGACCATGTGCCGCTAGGTGTGTCAATAGTAATACAGTACTCTCCTTGCAGATCTCCTCCGTGTCAGCAGCTAGTAATAAATCATCCATGTACTGCAAGAGTACGCAACTTATAGGCAATTCTAGCATATCTAGCTGCTCTTTCAGTGCTCTACTGTAAATACTCATGCTTTCCGTGTATCCTTGTGGAATGCGCATGAATGTAAATGATCGTCCTCCTAGTGTGAACGCGAACAAATATCTACTGTCCTTGTCCACTGGAATGCTAAAGAACGCATTCTTCAGATCAACTACACTAAAGTATTCTGCTGAGGCAGGTATCATTGTCAATATTGTTGTGACATCTGGGACCAAATGGAATTGTGGGTCTACCACTTTGTTCAATGCGCACAGATCAATTATAAAACGGTATGGTACTTCATTGCCTCCCTTCTTATAAACTGGAAGAATCAGGCTGTTACATGTACTTCCTGTTATTTCTTCAACCACCCCTAATTTTACCAGATCGGTAACAATACTTTTCAATCCTTTCTCGCCGTCAGCCGAAATTTTGTACTGGGGAATTCGTGGTAATGTAATACCTTCTTTCAAAGTTATTTTACTGGCTCTATCTTCAAGCAGCCTACATCGTTATCATGCATCAACCATAGACAGGTTGGTACTTTACTTAGCTCTTCTGGTAATGCTTCAGACATAAATTCGGTCACCGGGGTATAGTGTGGCCAAATCGTCAGAAACACCCCGTCTGCCGTGCAGTGTATAACTGCCTCTAACTTTATCAACAAATTCAATCCCAATAGGCTCTCACCACAATTTTCTGTCAGAAGAAATGGACACTCCTCAGTGAATGGTCTTATCGTAACTGGGACTGGTTGGGACACAGGGCTAATGACTGGTGTACCTGCGGACCCTACAGAAACATTATTTTGCCCTGACAGTGGTATCTCCGGAACCAAGTGATGGTCTATCGAATACCTTTGCACTCCTGTATCTACCAGGAAACGGTGCTCCTTATTCCCGATTCTCATTTCTACGTAGGGCCCTCTCTGATTCATGGGAATAGACACTGGTTCCGACCCCTGCCGTGGGCTGTTCTATTGAGGAAATTGAGGAAACAACACGTCATCCGAAGTGTATTCACCGCTATTACTCTAATACGTATTTGGCTGTGTATCAAAAATGTTCCCATTTCTCCCTCTGTTTCCTCCACCCTGACCACTGTTCTGTTGGTCGTGCTGGCCCTGATTTTGGTTCGGAGCACTTTGGTGTTGGGCCTGGTTTTGATTCTCATCATTATTATGATGCTGCTGCATGCTATTTCTATTTGGGCCATTCGATCCTTGGTGCCCTCTATGCTGTCGGCTCTGGCCAAACCCATTTCTGTTCTGTAGATGTGGACATTGCGCTCGCCAGTATCCTTCCTCCTTGCAGTACGCACATTGGTTTAATCCTAATGATCCCCCATGCATATTGTTCAAATTCCCCCTACCTTGCGCGTTCCCTCTTCCTCTATTATGTCCAGCCACCTGCTGCAGTAGCACCCTCGTTTTTAAATTTACCCTATCCTTCACCTCGTTCTCTTTCGCCACATTCACCCTGTTCTCATAATACTGGGCCATGTATAATACCTCGCCCACCGATTTTGCTTGCCATGCACTTTCTGACGTTAATATCATATCTTGAATTGGGAGTATTAGCCCCCTCGCGTATTTATCAACAAACAACCTTTTCCCCACTTCTGTGCTCACATCTTGCCCACTGAAGTCTGCAAATACTTCCTCGAACCTATTAAAATAGTCAGTTGCTATCTCATCCTTGCCCTGCACACATGGAGTCAATTTGTCTCACTGGATTCTCTTTTCTGGAACTATTTCTTTCAATTTTCGTATTATATGTTCTGGTAGTTCTACCATGCGTGCTCCCGGTGTTCCCCCAACTGCTTTGTTCCTGTCCTCTAATACCAGATCTGCCCATGTGGCGCCAAAAGCCGCCGCGTTATCTACCTTCCTTATTTGTTTCCATATGTCTGCTGGCAAGATAACTGGGAATATCAAGCCTATATCACCCATAGTAAGCACAGACGATGGCAGGCAGGACTCTCCTTCTTTGTAAAACCCTCATGATTCTTCCTTATATCGGGAATGGTCTGTTTTATATTGTTCACCTCCTGTCTAGAAACGGGCACTTGTACATATTGGGCAGTGTAATGGGCTGGTGTTACCTGCACCGCTCCTCCAACGCCTACTCCGGGAACCTCTACTTTTGGCACAAATGTGGGCGGAACCTCTCTCATTGGAAATTCCCCACTCACGGTCTCCCCCCCTCTCTCATGTGCAACAGTAATCCTAGATCAAGTAATAGGTCTGTTTCCCCTGTAGCTCGCTCAAATGCTCTTTTATATACTGCCAGTATTTCGGGGGGATAGCCTTGTCGTCTTTTATATCCTTTTTTATCAAATGTTTAGCCATCGACTGCAATGCTTTTCTTTTCATAGGCATGGAGTATTCATCAAACATCTCATGTATGTCCATTGTGGGGATACTATGATTCGACATCCATTTTATCGCCTCCCGTATACATACTTTCAGTTTGTCGCCCCTTTGTATAGACGACATTGAATGCCGTCGCTGTATATATAGCTCTACCGTTTCCTTTCTATCCCTCCTAATATCCTGACTCCTATACCCAGGTGCAACAAACATTTCAGCATAATCATTATCCAATTCATTTTTAAGCTCAAAAAGTCCATACACATGTTCCCTTACTTCTTCCTCTTTTTGTCTACTGAGTGCTAATGTATTCAAATCTAACAATCGCTGTGGCGGTAATTTCCCAAGTAACTGTGTCCATTTTCCCACCAAAAATTCACCCATGCATTCCAACACCACCTGTCGCTCGTGATTTCTTCGGTACCCATTCAATGAGGCCAATGCTTCCGTCCCGTCATTCCCTTCTATGTACGTTTATGCCTCTTGCTGCAATTCCACCTTTCTTTCTTTGCTGTTCGCGCTGCGAGTTAGTCGTACAAATCTGACTTCTTCAGTGTTAGGCAGAAACCTGTGCAGTTCCCTTAGGGACCTCTGCAAAAGGTTTAAGACTACAGGTGATTGGCAGTAAACCCAATTGGTAGCAGTCTGTACCACCCAGATTTACCTGGTAGCTGTGGCTGAGCAGTCAGACTTCTCTCAAGAAGAGTTAGGCAGTATACAGGGCATACACAGGAGGTCAAAAGAACACAGTAGTACAAGCAAGCACTGACCAGAGCTTGGTGTATAGAGATATAATTATTGATTTAAAAACACATCTATTTAAACACACTGGCACTATTTTCAAGCAGTTCAAAAACACAGTCACTAATGTATATACTCTCCCTTAAACGGTTATTAGATAAGTCTTAAGTAAAGGCAACACTTATTTCCAGACAGCGGTGAGTGCTTAACGAAGATGGCACTCTAATAACTTGGTTTAAAAGAGAGAGAAAGGCAGAGCAAAGATAGGAACAGATCCCAACACTTTCAAAGGAACACAATAGGAGAAAAGGGTAGGTTAGAACCGTAAAGTCAATGTTCAGACGGCCGGACCACTTTAAGAGGCCCGGTCGGAAATGTGTCCAAGGTCACACGGTTGAAATGCACAAAAAGTCTCGCAAAAGGTTCAGAAAGAGTTGGACCAAAAGGAAGGGACCAGTTAGATGGTCAAGGCGGCCAGCCCAGTCCAGAAGATTAAGGGATTATTATTACCTTGTAGCAATCTTTAGAAAGGGAGGCCTGGCGGACACGTTACCTTAATGGAGAGAACGCTCCGGCGAAGGCAGTTGTTCCTGGCAGCGGGTGCAAGAGGGTGCTTCATCCTGAAGGAAGAGAAGATCTCGTCGTGGAGGAGAGCAGGAGTCGGTTGCACTGCCAGGGAAGAAACCAGCCGCAGAGTTCTCAATTAAAAGGAGCGGTCCTTTTATTCGCGTTGCAGGGGCAAGTGGCTATCCGGTTGACGGGGTGCTTGGCACGGGCAATTCGACCACTTGGACATCCTGGGAGTGAAGAAAGAAGGTAAACTGCTTGTTCCCACCAGTCAAGGGAAGAAGACTCTCCAGCAGGGAGATCTCCTCTGTCGTTGGGAAGTGGTGAGTTGGTTCAGCAGGGCTCCACCGGTGGTGTCGTCGTAGCAGGTCGGCTGAGTTTCTCCCTCTTCGGATTTTCAGGTCCTCTGGCGACTTCTGAAGTTCCAGTCCCAAAAACCCTGCTTTTATGCAAGAAACCCCCATTCATTCAGCCTAGCTGTCAATCAAACATGCTAAGCGGTGAGCCGTCCGGCTCACCACTTGGGCCAATTACACAAGAGTGCGACTTGAGTTGCCTAGGCAACTCAGTCCAGGGTGCCTAAACCCCCCTCCCACACATCCTGCTAACCCAGACAGAGTGGCACCACTTTGGAGGGCTTCTGTGGAGAAGCCTGCCAAAAGTGGAACAAAGGGCTCGAACTTTGGTTTGGAGTTACAGAGGCGAACACAAACGCCATTTTAAAACCGAGTTCTGGCAAAAAATACCAACCGGAGAATTAATATTAAATAAATAAACCGGCGGTATGTTCGAGTCTATAAGAATTAAATAATTAAAGTTGGTAGCCTCGAACAATGGGAAAATCCCATAGAGATATATTTGCGGTTGAATATAAAAAGTAGTATCCACTGCCACCAGCCAAAACTCGATCAGGGGGGACGGAGACGTGCCCCCTCGACTAAAAGACCCCGGGGCAATCGAATTGCCCCGGCCAGTACGTCCACAATATGATGGTTTGTACTGGTTCTGTCCAGAATTTAAGACTAGTAAAGTCAATGGTGACTTTACATGCCCTGGGAGACAGTAGTCAGTCCCAGGGTATGGAGTCTATGTTTGGGGGTCACTATAACACCCCTGTGTTACTGCACTGAGGGTGCTGTGTAACACACATTATCAAAACACATGAAACCCTATGGAGTAAAAGACCCCATAGCCCATAAAACACATCTACAGTCAAAGAAACATACTCAAATCATGTCCAAGAGTGAGAGTAAAAGAGTCTCACTCTTGGCAGGAGAAAAAAACAAACTCCAGAAATCCAGCAAAGCTGCTGGGGGACTCACTAGGTTAGGAAATTAAGCCTAATCAGAGAATTTTCCCTAACATTCAGCCCCGCCTGTCGCTTCCGCGGTTTCATCTTCAACCCCGGGAGGGACAGACGTTACCGAATCTGTATCTGGGGCGGGAGGTGCAGATGGGACAAGAGGAATAGGGAGTGTCTGCTGTGGGCCTTGCTGAGTACTCGAGGAAGCTTGTGGGCCCTGCTGGCTACTAGGAAGTGCTACTGCGCGGTCTGTGGCTGTGTGAGGGCTTGAGCTACGGGAGGGGCTTGGGTTACAGGAGGTGCTTGGGCTACGGGAGGGAGAGTTTGAGCTACGGGAGGGGCTTGAGCAATTACCACTGGCATGTTTGGTTTCGATTCTGGTTTTGGGCTTTGGCCTGTATGGGTTAGCAAATGTTCCATCAACTCATCTGCTATGTGTAATTCCCGTTGCGGGTATATTCTCTCTATGTTCAACTGTTCACGTCTCCCTTCCCTTCTTAGACTCTCTGTCCATTCCTCCTCTTCCTTCTCTTCTCAGTATACGGACGAATTGTGTCTTGAAAAGACAATTTGATTGATCAGGTGAGTCGTGCCCCGATTCAAAGTAATCCTGATATTGGTTGAGAGTTGATTTTGCAAAATCAAATACCTAGTGTAAGGTTGATTAGCCGAGCGTAAGGTTAAAACATGCCTGGGGTATTGTCCACTTTAGCAGGATTTTTCCGCTGCGGTGGACAATCTTTGGAAACTGGCCAGATCGCGCAACCTGTGGGAACGCTGGCGTATGAAATGTAAGTGAAATATGGTGTGAGATCGATAATGTTTTGTGAGATTTGGCATAGGCAAACCAGAAAACAGGAAGATCTTCAGTGGCCGAATCATGGGAGTTTTGAGATGACGAGAATAGATAATTTAGAGAAGGTGTTGATAAAAAAGAAAACACGCCCTGCAGCACTCGATATCCTTAGGGACTGGAGAAGGGAAGCTATGCTTTGTTGGAAAAGTAGAGAGAAACATGCGCGCAGGCATAAATCAAAAGCAGAAAGAGCAGAAGAGAAGGAGGAGGAGTGGAATGATAGTTTGAGAAAGTCAAATAGACGCGACCAATTGAGTATAAAAAAAATATACCCACAATGAGAATTGCATGCACCAGATGAATTGATAGAAAAAATGTTGACTGATACAAAGCAAGTTCCAAGGCTAGAGCCCCCTCCTGTTGCTCAGCCCCTCCCAACTGTTCAAATCCTAGCACAGCCATAGACCGCACATTCAGCACCTCCTATTAGCCAGTCAGCACCGCAACAGTCACTCCCCATTCCCGTCGTCCCATCTGCACCTCCAGCCCTAAAGACTAGCTCTGTCCCATCCGTCCCTTCCATGATTGAACTTGAACTTATTGAAGCGATGGAAGGGGCTGGACAAAGTGAATGCGCGAGAGTGACCCGTAGTGCGATCAGCAAGGAGAGAAGACAGGAGTTGCAAGAACAGGCAGAAATGTATATAAACAGGAACGATGAAACGTCAGCGCTGGCTTCGATGTATGATTTCAGAAGGAACAGTGAAAGACAGGTAGTTTTGGAATGCATGGGTGAATATTTAGTGGCGAGATGGAAACAGTTAACTGGGAGGCTACCGCCACAACTGTTGTTGGATTTAAATGCATTAGCACGTTGTAGAGAAAACGATGAAGAAATAAGGGAACATGTATATCGACTTTTTGAATTTAAGAATGAACTTGATGATGAATATGCTGAAATGTTTGCCATGCCTGGGTATAGGAGTAAAGATATTAGGAGAGACAGGAAGGAAGCGGTAGATCTATATATACAGCTGCTATTTTTACCATTGTCAAGACAGACAGGTGATAAACTAAAAGTAGGTATACGAGAGGGTTTTAAAATGGATTTCAGATCCTAGTACCCCCACAATGGAAATACATGAGATGTTTGATGAATACCCCTTGCCAATGAGAATAGAAGCCCTACGAACAATGGTTGAGGTATTACTCCAGCAAGAGGCAGGACACAATAGAGGAAGAGGGAATGCACAAGGCAGAGGTAATTCGAACATGCATGGAGGGCCTGTGGGATTAAATCAGTGTGCGTATTGCAGGGAGGAAGGTCACTGGCAAGCGCAATGTCCACATCTGCAAAATAGAAATGGGTATGGCCAGAGAAGACAGCATAGGGGACATCCTGGAGCAAATGGTGAGAATAGAAATAACATGCAGCAGCACCAAAATGGCCAAGGGAATGGTACCCAAAGTCAGAACCAAGCTAATAATCAAACTGCCCCTACTCAGAACCAGAGTCATCAGAACATGCATAATGGAAATAGAGGAAGGGGTGGGAACATTTTTGACACTCAATCAAATGCGTACTATAATAACAGCAGTGATTACACATTGGATGATGAATTGTTTCCTCAATAGGAAAGCCCAAGACAGGGGTTGGAACCAGTGTCTATTCCCATGAATCAGAAAGGACCCTACGTAGAAATGAAAGTCAGGAATAGTGAGCGCAGCTTCCTCTTGGATACGGGGGCACAAAGGTGTTCGATAGACCATCACTTGGTTCCAGTGATGTCCTGTCAGGGCATAGAAATATTTCAGTAGGGTTCGCAGTCACCCCAGTAATCAATCCAGTGTCCCAACCAGTACCCGTAACATTAGGCCCATTCACTGAATACTGTCCATTTCACATAACAGAAAACTGCGGTGAAAATATATTAGGATTAAACCTATTGAAAAATCTGAGTGCAGTGATCCACTGTACGCCAGATGGAGTATTTTTGACCATTTCACCACAGGATGTACCAGTATCAGAATTTTTGTCTAAGCCTTTGCCAGGAGAATTAAATGAAGTGCCAACTTGCATATGGGCGATGAATGACAATTATGTGGGATGCTTGAAGATAGAGGCAGTGAAAATTACACTAAAAGAAGGAGTAACGTTACCACGTATTCCACAGTACAAAATCTCAGCAGAAGGAGGGAAAGGATTGAAAAGTATTGTGTCTGATTTGGTAAAATTGGGGGTGATTGTAGAGATTACAGGAAGCACATGTAACAGTCCCATTCTTCCGGTGTATAAGAAAGGAGGTAATGAGGTACCGTATCGTTTCATAATTGATCTGCGCGCACTAAACAAGGTAGTAGATCTGATAGGGGCCCCTAGGAGTCCCTCGTGATATGGAAACAAGGCAAATCACCACACACGAAAGATACACCAGACATGAGGTTGTATTCTCAAAGCTAGGGTTTATTGCAAAGCAAAATAGTCTCAGTTGGCCAACCCGGTCTCACGCCCCGCGACGTGTATCTCTAGACCTCGAGGGACGCAAGAGAGCAAAAAACGTTAATCAGTTACATATATACAAAATGCACATCATACAATCAGTTGTACATGTTTAACACTGCCCTTTTTTGGGTTTCTTTGAACTCAGTATGATGATGGACAGTTTTGACGAATATGACACCTTCAAACATCTATTCTAGCAACAATATGCAACAATATGCAACAATATGCAACAATATGCAACAATATGCAACTCGGCAAGTATAGAGACATATTTCTGTTGTTGAACAAAACATTGTGCTTCTGTTCTTGTAAGCGGCTACCTACGGGGGAAGAGTCGCATTCCAGACCTCGCTATCTGTGAGTTGCTATTCGTGTCCTGGGAGCCGACACGCTCTACAGGGCTATGGAAAGGGGGGCCATAAGAAGACTATAATTCAAGCCTCTAGCTGCCTTATTCTAGTATTTTTCTGCTATTTAACGAGACTGGCTGGCAGCTGCGAAATGATTAAATTCACTGCGGCTCTCCTTCAAGGCTATAATTGGGAGGGAGCTGGGCATTCCTCTGAGCTGCCCACAAGGAGTTTCAGCGAGCTCCTCAGTCTCGTGGCCTTGCCCTTTCATATTCAGACAACAATGCTAACCAGAGCAAGCTGAATTCGCAAGTATTGCAAGCTGCAAAGCAGTTTAAACAGAAAGCAATGTGCAATGGTTAGAGAGCAAAATGGGGATCCTTGCTACATCAAAATGGCCGCTCATTGGTTAAGCATAGAAATGTGTATTTCTATTATTCTGTGTATAAGACGGTTTGATCATCGGCCACCAAAATACATTCGCCGTTCCAGATGAAAGTTCTTCATCTTTTCTAGACCGACAAACCCTCCTTTTGGCCGAATTCCAAACGTCTTATTCGTTCATTGTATCCTCCTCTGATGAGGATAAGTCTGAATTTTGCATGCTATTATAAGCATCGTCTTCATCACTAATATCTATAGCCATGAATTGTTTTACTGTTTTCATTTCCTTAGTGTCTTTGCTATTTCGGCCATAAGTTTGTTTTCTTCTCATTACCATATGCACACATCCCTTAGTACATCCTTCGCCTATTTCAGTGCAAACTATGGGTAGGCATTGTATGCAACAACAGCACGTTATGAATATTCCAAACACCACTACTAGCATCGAAATCAGCTTCCATCCCCAGGACCGCAATAGTCCCCAAAACCAGGATCCTATCTCCCAACCCCCTTCTCCAGCAGAGAGTGTGGAACTTAGGATATGTAATTTCTTGATTGCTTTAACAATTTTAGGGGAGTAGTCATCTACATATACACAGCACGCAGTTTATATGAGTTTGCAAACTCCCCCACGATCAACTAGTATTATATCAAGAGCCATTCTGTTTTGCAGTGCCATTAGCCTGGCTCCTTTTTCTTCTAATGTCATGTTGTATAAGATATCTGTTGTTGAGTCTATTGTATTTCTTAAAATTCTGGACAGTTGCCTTATGTTATAGGAATTTACTATTTGGGCCAAGAATGGTACGAAAGATTTAGCTACATCCAATGCTATCAGTCCATCTTCGCTACTCCTTTGGGGACTACCTCTGGATCGCCTGGCTACTTCTGCTGTTCCTAAGAGGAACACTCCTGGAAACAGTAGACCCAGGTAGCATGTACCTCCCAAGTTTCTAGGTAGCCAAGGATATGCATTTTCCCCACATATAAAATAAACAGGGTCCCCCACGTACACTGGTTCTATTTCATTCTTTAAAACCACTGTATTCATGCATCTGGAAAATGTTCCCACTTTATAGGAACCTTTTTTCTTTAAGCATAGGGGGACAGTTCTGGGGCTGTGATTTACCGTACAGGCAAGGGGCACGGTGTCTTTGTTCCATTCGTCTCTCATGCGGAACGTCATCACTGATGTTTTTTCTGGCAGGGACAATCTATCCTGCCTATTTTGTCTTGTTATTTTTCATGTAATTTTTGGCATGGGATTTGGGGCCATTACCCATGCTTTATGGAATATGGAACAACCCAAAGGTCTCATAATTACTTCTTCAAATTCATTCATATCCGCCTTATATAGTTGACCCGTACTGCTCCTGTTCCATTTTCCAAAGAACATTGCACTCAAGGATGCTCTACATGCAGAACTTAATGGTAACGGTTGTACATACCAGCCTATCCCTTTCCCACCATGTTGTGGTAAATGTGCGCATACCCAGCAATTTCTTTTCTTTAAAACTGCATGGGTTATGTTCATTATTAACAGCAACGTGTTGTTGCCATATCCTTCTCTATGTCTCTCTTCCATTGGGGCCAATGTACCAGTGATTACATGAACCGGGCTTTCAGTAGTCGACACATTTACCCCTGGTAAGAGTGTTTCTAATGGGTGTGCTGACTCCATGTAGCATAACACAATGGCTATCGTTATTGGTATTACCATACTCAGGAAGCACAGGACTAGTGTCCAGATCAGCATACGATTCTTTTTTCCATGCGTTTTTCCTGAATTTACAGTCTCTATTACTATCATTTTCTCAGCAGTGGTGCAGGAGGAGGCTGAAACTGGTCTTAACTTCTTCTTCATCGTCCTTCTTCTTTCTGCCAAAGTTCATTGTGGATATCTCTCGTCATTGCACTTGCTCAAATGTCAAAAAGTTAAATGAAAAGAAATGTCACATTTCAGTCTGCCAGCCCTCTATAGCCTGGATCACTTATTCATTTTAGGCAAAATCACTTGTCCTCTTTCACACTGCTCAGAGGACTTCTGAACAGTTCTTTTACTGCCTTAGTACAATGTGCGTCCAGCTTGTCCGCTCTGGCACAGGACACATGTATTCAATCAGCCTTAGTACTATGTGCGTCCAGCTTGTCCGCTCTGGCACAGGACACATGTATTCAATCAGCCTTAGTACTATGTGCGTCCAGCTTGTCCGCTCTGGCTCAGGGCACATGTACTCTATTATGCACGCACCGGGGAGCCGTGAGTCTTGAATTGTCCGATTTGCACAACTCTCACACTTCTCTCCTCTACACCCCTGATTCCTTCTCTGTCCGTGAGTGGAGCCAGAGGCAAAAACACCAAAGATCTGTGGATCACTTTGTCTTTCGAAGCCGCAAATTATATCGTTTCACTCCAGGTATTGTGTGATCCGTGAACAGTGCCGATGCACTTCCAGTATCAGACTCGGTGTCAGCCTGCGGCGCAATGACAGATGGCGATGAGTGCCGCGGCAATGATGCAGATTCTGTCTTTGGCTTTGGTGCGATTGCAAGAACTGGTGGGCGCCAAAGGGGTACACTTTTCGTTTCTGCTGGTGTTTGCAATGCAGGTTTTGTGTCGTTCAACAATGATGTTGTTTCTGCTGGGCAACGTTGGGGCACTTTTCACCCTTTCCCCTTACTGGCAGTCTCCCCAGGCTTTGTTTCGAGTTTCACTTCTTGCTTAGGCAGAATTTTCGCCACTTGACTGGCAGCAGTTTCTTTTGTTTCTAGGACCGTTGTCTCTTTCTGGTCTCCTGGATCTGGCAAAGTTTTCAGTGAAGCTGGGATCTTTTTGGCATGAGTGACGTGGATCCAGGCCTTTCGGCTGTCCACCCGAATGGCCGCCTGTGCTGCCAGAAGTACTTGCTAGGGGCCGCACCACCTGGGTGCTAATGATGTCTTTCGTTCAAAGTTTTTGATTAGCACCCAGTCTCCTGGCTCCAGCGTGTGCCCCGGACCGGTGTATCTCACTGGTAATGCCTCCTGCACCTTCTGATGAATCAAACGCAACTTCTGCATTAAAAGGCCACAGTATGTACTTAACACAGGGTGTTCTACCTCGCATAGCCTTTTTGCCTGAGGCGCGCACCATACATTTGCTGGTCTCCCCATTACGATTTCATAGGGGGAGAGCCCAGTTCTAGCCTGCACAGACGTGCACATGCACATTAGCGCTATGGGTAATGCATCCACCCAACTCAACTTGCTTCCAGCACAAATTTTTGCTATTTTTGACTTGAGAATGCTGTTATGTCTCTCAACAAGCACGGCAGAACTGGGATGCCTGGAACTGTGGAATCGTTTATCTATCTGCAGAGCTGCACAGATCTGTAACACTACTGCGCCCACAAAATGTGGACCATTATCTGACCACAGGACACGGGGCAAGCCAAACCGGGAAAAATATTCCTTGAGCATTACCTTTGCCGTGCTCATTGCCGTACAGTCTTTTAAGGGATATGCCTCCACCCACTTGCTAAATGCACAGATCACCAGTAAGACATATTTGTAGTTTTGGCACCTTTCCATCTCTATGAAGTCAAAATGAATTACCTCAAACGGCATAGAGGGTGGCCCAAAACTGCCTGTTGGAGTCACTGTTCCCTTCCCTACGTTGTGTTGCAAACACGTAATGCAGTTCTGCACTAATCTTTCTGCATTCTTCTTTATGTGTTCATTTTTCCATACCGTGGATAAGTGCTGTACCACTTTCTTGCACAAATATGGGTAGGGCTATGCGGCATTGTGACCATTGCAGTCAAATAACAATTTGGCAACATCCAGTTCATTGTTTCTTTGTCCACCCAACAACCCTCCAAATCTAACTCAGCAGAGCCCTCAGCCCACCCTTGGATCTGATCGGCCATGGCTTTGGCCTGCATTTCTTTGACAGTGGCAATCCCATCTTCTATCATACACGGTACTTCCTCAGTCTGTACTGTCATCATTTTATTATTCAAATCAGTGGCGGTTTGTTTCGCAATCCTGTCTGCAAATGCGTTTCCCTCTCTTACTTTACATATTACTTTTTTATGCGCCTCGCATTTCACTATTGCTAGGTGCTTTGGAAACGTAAGTGTAGACAACAATCGTACAATCAAAGGGCCATGTTGAATCCTGGCCCCATGTCATGTCAAGAAACCCCTTTCAAACCAGAGTCGACCAAAGTTATGAACCACCACAAAGGCGTACTGACTATCAGTATATATGTTCACGTTCAAATTTTCAGAGAGTTCACAGGCTCTGGTCAATGCTATTATTTCTGCGGCTTGTGCCGAGTTATAGGGGATTTTTTTGCTTTCCACAACCCTCTCTAGAGTAGTAATAGCGTACGCAGCAGTTGACGTGCCATCAGGTAATTTAAAACAAGAGCCGTCACAAAACAACTCCCCATCTGGCTCTTTCTGTGGGCTGTCACTCAAATCAACTCTTCCCTTCGTCTCTTCTTCAGTGACCATTAAGCAATCATGGGGTGGTGATTCGTTGTCACCAATTTCTGCTATGGGCAGTGGCATTAATTCTGCAGGATTCAATGCGCTATACCTCATAATTTGGATGTGGGGTGCAAACAAGATGATCTCATATCTTGTTAGTATGGCAGAAGTAAGGTGTTGCGTCTGTGTCCTATTTAACAGAACGTCTATGGCATGTGGCACCATCAGAATTAAAGTATGCCCCAATACCATTCCTTCCGTTTGTTTCACTGATGCAGCAGCTGCTGCAACATATCGCAAACATCTTGGTAGTGCGCACGCTACAGGGTCCAGCGCAGAAGAATAATAGCTGCAAGGCCTATTTCTTCCACCTTGTTCCTGTGTCAAAACCGCCAATGCACATCCTTCACTCTCGCTCACAAACAGTCTAAAAATGTTCTCATAGTTTGGCGTGCCTAAAACTGGCGCAGAACACAATGCAGCTTTCAATTGATCAAACGCTTTCTGACATTCCTCATCCCACTGCAAAGGCATCACAGCATCCTTCTTCGTTAGACTCACTATCGGCTTCACAATCAACGCAAAATTACCGATCCACTGCCGACAATAAGAAGCCATGCCTATTACAGCTCTCACTCCTTTTTGGGTCTTTGTAATAGGCATACCAGAAATACTCTCTATGCACTCTGGTGTTAGTCTTCTCCATTCTTTCGAAAGTAAGTAGCCCAAATACGCCACCTCCTTTCGATTATATTGGAATTTCTTCAAACTAGCCTTGTGACCATGTGCTGCTAGGTGTGTCAATAGTAATACAGTACTCTCCTTGCAGATCTCCTCCGTGTCAGCAGCTAGTAATAAATCATGCATGTACTGCAAGAGTGCGCAACTTATAGGCAATTCTAGCATATCTAGCTGCTCTTTCAGTGCTCTACTGTAAATACTCATGCTTTCCGTGTATCCTTGTGGAATGCGCATGAATGTAAATGATCGTCCTCCTAGTGTGAACGCGAACAAATATCTACTGTCCTTGTCCACTGGAATGCTAAAGAACGCATTCTTCAGATCAACTACACTAAAGTATTCTGCTGAGGCAGGTATCATTGTCAATATTGTTGTGACATCTGGGACCAAATGGAATTGTGGGTCTACCACTTTGTTCAATGCGCACAGATCAATTATAAAACGGTATGGTACTTCATTGCCTCCCTTCTTATAAACTGGAAGAATCAGGCTGTTACATGTACTTCCTGTTATTTCTTCAACCACCCCTAATTTTACCAGATCGGTAACAATACTTTTCAATCCTTTCTCGCCGTCAGCCGAAATTTTGTACTGGGGAATTCGTGGTAATGTAATACCTTCTTTCAAAGTTATTTTACTGGCTCTATCTTCAAGCAGCCTACATCGTTATCATGCATCAACCATAGACAGGTTGGTACTTTACTTAGCTCTTCTGGTAATGCTTCAGACATAAATTCGGTCACCGGGGTATAGTGTGGCCAAATCGTCAGAAACACCCCGTCTGCCGTGCAGTGTATAACTGCCTCTAACTTTCTCAACAAATTCAATCCCAATAGGCTCTCACCACAATTTTCTGTCAGAAGAAATGGACACTCCTCAGTGAATGGTCTTATCGTAACTGGGACTGGTTGGGACACAGGGCTAATGACTGGTGTACCTGCGGACCCTACAGAAACATTATTTTGCCCTGACAGTGGTATCTCCGGAACCAAGTGATGGTCTATCGAATACCTTTGCACTCCTGTATCTACCAGGAAACGGTGCTCCTTATTCCCGATTCTCATTTCTACGTAGGGCCCTCTCTGATTCATGGGAATAGACACTGGTTCCGACCCCTGCCGTGGGCTGTTCTATTGAGGAAATTGAGGAAACAACACGTCATCCGAAGTGTATTCACCGCTATTACTCTAATACGTATTTGGCTGTGTATCAAAAATGTTCCCATTTCTCCCTCTGTTTCCTCCACCCTGACCACTGTTCTGTTGGTCGTGCTGGCCCTGATTTTGGTTCGGAGCACTTTGGTGTTGGGCCTGGTTTTGATTCTCATCATTATTATGATGCTGCTGCATGCTATTTCTATTTGGGCCATTCGATCCTTGGTGCCCTCTATGCTGTCGGCTCTGGCCAAACCCATTTCTGTTCTGTAGATGTGGACATTGCGCTCGCCAGTATCCTTCCTCCTTGCAGTACGCACATTGGTTTAATCCTAATGATCCCCCATGCATATTGTTCAAATTCCCCCTACCTTGCGCGTTCCCTCTTCCTCTATTATGTCCAGCCACCTGCTGCAGTAGCACCCTCGTTTTTAAATTTACCCTATCCTTCACCTCGTTCTCTTTCGCCACATTCACCCTGTTCTCATAATACTGGGCCATGTATAATACCTCGCCCACCGATTTTGCTTGCCATGCACTTTCTGACGTTAATATCATATCTTGAATTGGGAGTATTAGCCCCCTCGCGTATTTATCAACAAACAACCTTTTCCCCACTTCTGTGCTCACATCTTGCCCACTGAAGTCTGCAAATACTTCCTCGAACCTATTAAAATAGTCAGTTGCTATCTCATCCTTGCCCTGCACACATGGAGTCAATTTGTCTCACTGGATTCTCTTTTCTGGAACTATTTCTTTCAATTTTCGTATTATATGTTCTGGTAGTTCTACCATGCGTGCTCCCGGTGTTCCCCCAACTGCTTTGTTCCTGTCCTCTAATACCAGATCTGCCCATGTGGCGCCAAAAGCCGCCGCGTTATCTACCTTCCTTATTTGTTTCCATATGTCTGCTGGCAAGATAACTGGGAATATCAAGCCTATATCACCCATAGTAAGCACAGACGATGGCAGGCAGGACTCTCCTTCTTTGTAAAACCCTCATGATTCTTCCTTATATCGGGAATGGTCTGTTTTATATTGTTCACCTCCTGTCTAGAAACGGGCACTTGTACATATTGGGCAGTGTAATGGGCTGGTGTTACCTGCACCGCTCCTCCAACGCCTACTCCGGGAACCTCTACTTTTGGCACAAATGTGGGCGGAACCTCTCTCATTGGAAATTCCCCACTCACGGTCTCCCCCCCTCTCTCATGTGCAACAGTATTCCTAGATCAAGTAATAGGTCTGTTTCCCCTGTAGCTCGCTCAAATGCTCTTTTATATACTGCCAGTATTTCGGGGGGATAGCCTTGTCGTCTTTTATATCCTTTTTTATCAAATGTTTAGCCATCGACTGCAATGCTTTTCTTTTCATAGGCATGGAGTATTCATCAAACATCTCATGTATGTCCATTGTGGGGATACTATGATTCGACATCCATTTTATCGCCTCCCGTATACATACTTTCAGTTTGTCGCCCCTTTGTATAGACGACATTGAATGCCGTCGCTGTATATATAGCTCTACCGTTTCCTTTCTATCCCTCCTAATATCCTGACTCCTATACCCAGGTGCAACAAACATTTCAGCATAATCATTATCCAATTCATTTTTAAGCTCAAAAAGTCCATACACATGTTCCCTTACTTCTTCCTCTTTTTGTCTACTGAGTGCTAATGTATTCAAATCTAACAATCGCTGTGGCGGTAATTTCCCAAGTAACTGTGTCCATTTTCCCACCAAAAATTCACCCATGCATTCCAACACCACCTGTCGCTCGTGATTTCTTCGGTACCCATTCAATGAGGCCAATGCTTCCGTCCCGTCATTCCCTTCTATGTACGTTTATGCCTCTTGCTGCAATTCCACCTTTCTTTCTTTGCTGTTCGCGCTGCGAGTTAGTCGTACAAATCTGACTTCTTCAGTGTTAGGCAGAAACCTGTGCAGTTCCCTTAGGGACCTCTGCAAAAGGTTTAAGACTACAGGTGATTGGCAGTAAACCCAATTGGTAGCAGTCTGTACCACCCAGATTTACCTGGTAGCTGTGGCTGAGCAGTCAGACTTCTCTCAAGAAGAGTTAGGCAGTATACAGGGCATACACAGGAGGTCAAAAGAACACAGTAGTACAAGCAAGCACTGACCAGAGCTTGGTGTATAGAGATATAATTATTGATTTAAAAACACATCTATTTAAACACACTGGCACTATTTTCAAGCAGTTCAAAAACACAGTCACTAATGTATATACTCTCCCTTAAACGGTTATTAGATAAGTCTTAAGTAAAGGCAACACTTATTTCCAGACAGCGGTGAGTGCTTAACGAAGATGGCACTCTAATAACTTGGTTTAAAAGAGAGAGAAAGGCAGAGCAAAGATAGGAACAGATCCCAACACTTTCAAAGGAACACAATAGGAGAAAAGGGTAGGTTAGAACCGTAAAGTCAATGTTCAGACGGCCGGACCACTTTAAGAGGCCCGGTCGGAAATGTGTCCAAGGTCACACGGTTGAAATGCACAAAAAGTCTCGCAAAAGGTTCAGAAAGAGTTGGACCAAAAGGAAGGGACCAGTTAGATGGTCAAGGCGGCCAGCCCAGTCCAGAAGATTAAGGGATTATTATTACCTTGTAGCAATCTTTAGAAAGGGAGGCCTGGCGGACACGTTACCTTAATGGAGAGAACGCTCCGGCGAAGGCAGTTGTTCCTGGCAGCGGGTGCAAGAGGGTGCTTCATCCTGAAGGAAGAGAAGATCTCGTCGTGGAGGAGAGCAGGAGTCGGTTGCACTGCCAGGGAAGAAACCAGCCGCAGAGTTCTCAATTAAAAGGAGCGGTCCTTTTATTCGCGTTGCAGGGGCAAGTGGCTATCCGGTTGACGGGGTGCTTGGCACGGGCAATTCGACCACTTGGACATCCTGGGAGTGAAGAAAGAAGGTAAACTGCTTGTTCCCACCAGTCAAGGGAAGAAGACTCTCCAGCAGGGAGATCTCCTCTGTCGTTGGGAAGTGGTGAGTTGGTTCAGCAGGGCTCCACCGGTGGTGTCGTCGTAGCAGGTCGGCTGAGTTTCTCCCTCTTCGGATTTTCAGGTCCTCTGGCGACTTCTGAAGTTCCAGTCCCAAAAACCCTGCTTTTATGCAAGAAACCCCCATTCATTCAGCCTAGCTGTCAATCAAACATGCTAAGCGGTGAGCCATCCGGCTCACCACTTGGGCCAATTACACAAGAGTGCGACTTGAGTTGCCTAGGCAACTCAGTCCAGGGTGCCTAAACCCCCCTCCCACACATCCTGCTAACCCAGACAGAGTGGCACCACTTTGGAGGGCTTCTGTGGAGAAGCCTGCCAAAAGTGGAACAAAGGGCTCGAACTTTGGTTTGGAGTTACGGAGGCGAACACAAACGCCATTTTAAAACCGAGTTCTGGCATAAAATACCAACCGGAGAATTAATATTAAATAAATAAACCGGCGGTATGTTCGAGTCTATAAGAATTAAATAATTAAAGTTGGTAGCCTCGAACAATGGGAAAATCCCATAGAGATATATTTGCGGTTGAATATAAAAAGTAGTATCCACTGCCACCAGCCAAAACTCGATCAGGGGGGACGGAGACGTGCCCCCTCGACTAAAAGACCCCGGGGCAATCGAATTGCCCCGGCCAGTACGTCCACAATATGATGGTTTGTACTGGTTCTGTCCAGAATTTAAGACTAGTAAAGTCAATGGTGACTTTACATGCCCTGGGAGACAGTAGTCAGTCCCAGGGTATGGAGTCTATGTTTGGGGGTCACTATAACACCCCTGTGTTACTGCACTGAGGGTGCTGTGTAACACACATTATCAAAACACATGAAACCCTATGGAGTAAAAGACCCCATAGCCCATAAAACACATCTACAGTCAAAGAAACATACTCAAATCATGTCCAAGAGTGAGAGTAAAAGAGTCTCACTCTTGGCAGGAGAAAAAAACAAACTCCAGAAATCCAGCAAAGCTGCTGGGGGACTCACTAGGTTAGGAAATTAAGCCTAATCAGAGAATTTTCCCTAACATTCAGCCCCGCCTGTCGCTTCCGCGGTTTCATCTTCAACCCCGGGAGGGACAGACGTTACCGAATCTGTATCTGGGGCGGGAGGTGCAGATGGGACAAGAGGAATAGGGAGTGTCTGCTGTGGGCCTTGCTGAGTACTCGAGGAAGCTTGTGGGCCCTGCTGGCTACTAGGAAGTGCTACTGCGCGGTCTGTGGCTGTGTGAGGGCTTGAGCTACGGGAGGGGCTTGGGTTACAGGAGGTGCTTGGGCTACGGGAGGGAGAGTTTGAGCTACGGGAGGGGCTTGAGCAATTACCACTGGCATGTTTGGTTTCGATTCTGGTTTTGGGCTTTGGCCTGTATGGGTTAGCAAATGTTCCATCAACTCATCTGCTATGTGTAATTCCCGTTGCGGGTATATTCTTTCTATGTTCAACTGTTCACGTCTCCCTTCCCTTCTTAGACTCTCTGTCCATTCCTCCTCTTCCTTCTCTTCTCAGTATACGGACGAATTGTGTCTTGAAAAGACAATTTGATTGATCAGGTGAGTCGTGCCCCGATTCAAAGTAATCCTGATATTGGTTGAGAGTTGATTTTGCAAAATCAAATACCTAGTGTAAGGTTGATTAGCCGAGCGTAAGGTTAAAACATGCCTGGGGTATTGTCCACTTTAGCAGGATTTTTCCGCTGCGGTGGACAATCTTTGGAAACTGGCCAGATCGCGCAACCTGTGGGAACGCTGGCGTATGAAATGTAAGTGAAATATGGTGTGAGATCGATAATGTTTTGTGAGATTTGGCATAGGCAAACCAGAAAACAGGAAGATCTTCAGTGGCCGAATCATGGGAGTTTTGAGATGACGAGAATAGATAATTTAGAGAAGGTGTTGATAAAAAAGAAAACACGCCCTGCAGCACTCGATATCCTTAGGGACTGGAGAAGGGAAGCTATGCTTTGTTGGAAAAGTAGAGAGAAACATGCGCGCAGGCATAAATCAAAAGCAGAAAGAGCAGAAGAGAAGGAGGAGGAGTGGAATGATAGTTTGAGAAAGTCAAATAGACGCGACCAATTGAGTATAAAAAAAATATACCCACAATGAGAATTGCATGCACCAGATGAATTGATAGAAAAAATGTTGACTGATACAAAGCAAGTTCCAAGGCTAGAGCCCCCTCCTGTTGCTCAGCCCCTCCCAACTGTTCAAATCCTAGCACAGCCATAGACCGCACATTCAGCACCTCCTATTAGCCAGTCAGCACCGCAACAGTCACTCCCCATTCCCGTCGTCCCATCTGCACCTACAGCCCTAAAGACTAGCTCTGTCCCATCCGTCCCTTCCATGATTGAACTTGAACTTATTGAAGCGATGGAAGGGGCTGGACAAAGTGAATGCGCGAGAGTGACCCGTAGTGCGATCAGCAAGGAGAGAAGACAGGAGTTGCAAGAACAGGCAGAAATGTATATAAACAGGAACGATGAAACGTCAGCGCTGGCTTCGATGTATGATTTCAGAAGGAACAGTGAAAGACAGGTAGTTTTGGAATGCATGGGTGAATATTTAGTGGCGAGATGGAAACAGTTAACTGGGAGGCTACCGCCACAACTGTTGTTGGATTTAAATGCATTAGCACGTTGTAGAGAAAACGATGAAGAAATAAGGGAACATGTATATCGACTTTTTGAATTTAAGAATGAACTTGATGATGAATATGCTGAAATGTTTGCCATGCCTGGGTATAGGAGTAAAGATATTAGGAGAGACAGGAAGGAAGCGGTAGATCTATATATACAGCTGCTATTTTTACCATTGTCAAGACAGACAGGTGATAAACTAAAAGTACGTATACGAGAGGGTTTTAAAATGGATTTCAGATCCTAGTACCCCCACAATGGAAATACATGAGATGTTTGATGAATACCCCTTGCCAATGAGAATAGAAGCCCTACGAACAATGGTTGAGGTATTACTCCAGCAAGAGGCAGGACACAATAGAGGAAGAGGGAATGCACAAGGCAGAGGTAATTCGAACATGCATGGAGGGCCTGTGGGATTAAATCAGTGTGCGTATTGCAGGGAGGAAGGTCACTGGCAAGCGCAATGTCCACATCTGCAAAATAGAAATGGGTATGGCCAGAGAAGACAGCATAGGGGACATCCTGGAGCAAATGGTGAGAATAGAAATAACATGCAGCAACACCAAAATGGCCAAGGGAATGGTACCCAAAGTCAGAACCAAGCTAATAATCAAACTGCCCCTACTCAGAACCAGAGTCATCAGAACATGCATAATGGAAATAGAGGAAGGGGTGGGAACATTTTTGACACTCAATCAAATGCGTACTATAATAACAGCAGTGATTACACATTGGATGATGAATTGTTTCCTCAATAGGAAAGCCCAAGACAGGGGTTGGAACCAGTGTCTATTCCCATGAATCAGAAAGGACCCTACGTAGAAATGAAAGTCAGGAATAGTGAGCGCAGCTTCCTCGTGGATACGGGGGCACAAAGGTGTTCGATAGACCATCACTTGGTTCCAGTGATGTCCTGTCAGGGCATAGAAATATTTCAGTAGGGTTCGCAGTAACCCCAGTAATCAATCCAGTGTCCCAACCAGTACCCGTAACATTAGGCCCATTCACTGAATACTGTCCATTTCACATAACAGAAAACTGCGGTGAAAATATATTAGGATTAAACCTATTGAAAAATCTGAGTGCAGTGATCCACTGTACGCCAGATGGAGTATTTTTGACCATTTCACCACAGGATGTACCAGTATCAGAATTTTTGTCTAAGCCTTTGCCAGGAGAATTAAATGAAGTGCCAACTTGCATATGGGCGATGAATGACAATTATGTGGGATGCTTGAAGATAGAGGCAGTGAAAATTACACTAAAAGAAGGAGTAACGTTACCACGTATTCCACAGTACAAAATCTCAGCAGAAGGAGGGAAAGGATTGAAAAGTATTGTGTCTGATTTGGTAAAATTGGGGGTGATTGTAGAGATTACAGGAAGCACATGTAACAGTCCCATTCTTCCGGTGTATAAGAAAGGAGGTAATGAGGTACCGTATCGTTTCATAATTGATCTGCGCGCACTAAACAAGGTAGTAGATCTGATAGGGGCCCCTAGGAGTCCCTCGTGATATGGAAACAAGGCAAATCACCACACACGAAAGATACACCAGACATGAGGTTGTATTCTCAAAGCTAGGGTTTATTGCAAAGCAAAATAGTCTCAGTTGGCCAACCCGGTCTCACGCCCCGCGACGTGTATCTCTAGACCTCGAGGGACGCAAGAGAGCAAAAAACGTTAATCAGTTACATATATACAAAATGCACATCATACAATCAGTTGTCCATGTTTAACACTGCCCTTTTTTGGGTTTCTTTGAACTCAGTATGATGATGGACAGTTTTGACGAATATGACACCTTCAAACATCTATTCTAGCAACAATATGCAACAATATGCAACAATATGCAACAATATGCAACTCGGCAAGTATAGAGACATATTTCTGTTGTTGAACAAAACATTGTGCTTCTGTTCTTGTAAGCGGCTACCTACGGGGGAAGAGTCGCATTCCAGACCTCGCTATCTGTGAGTTGCTATTCGTGTCCTGGGAGCCGACACGCTCTACAGGGCTATGGAAAGGGGGGCCATAAGAAGACTATAATTCAAGCCTCTAGCTGCCTTATTCTAGTATTTTTCTGCTATTTAACGAGACTGGCTGGCAGCTGCGAAATGATTAAATTCACTGCGGCTCTCCTTCAAGGCTATAATTGGGAGGGAGCTGGGCATTCCTCTGAGCTGCCCACAAGGAGTTTCAGCGAGCTCCTCAGTCTCGTGGCCTTGCCCTTTCATATTCAGACAACAATGCTAACCAGAGCAAGCTGAATTCGCAAGTATTGCAAGCTGCAAAGCAGTTTAAACAGAAAGCAATGTGCAATGGTTAGAGAGCAAAATGGGGATCCTTGCTACATCAAAATGGCCGCTCATTGGTTAAGCATAGAAATGTGTATTTCTATTATTCTGTGTATAAGACGGTTTGATCATCGGCCACCAAAATACATTCGCCGTTCCAGATGAAAGTTGTTCATCTTTTCTAGACCGACAAACCCTCCTTTTGGCCGAATTCCAAACGTCTTATTCGTTCATTGTATCCTCCTCTGATGAGGATAAGTCTGAATTTTGCATGCTATTATAAGCATCGTCTTCATCACTAATATCTATAGCCATGAATTGTTTTACTGTTTTCATTTCCTTAGTGTCTTTGCTATTTCGGCCATAAGTTTGTTTTCTTCTCATTACCATATGCACACATCCCTTAGTACATCCTTCGCCTATTTCAGTGCAAACTATGGGTAGGCATTGTATGCAACAACAGCACGTTATGAATATTCCAAACACCACTACTAGCATCGAAATCAGCTTCCATCCCCAGGACCGCAATAGTCCCCAAAACCAGGATCCTATCTCCCAACCCCCTTCTCCAGCAGAGAGTGTGGAACTTAGGATATGTAATTTCTTGATTGCTTTAACAATTTTAGGGGAGTAGTCATCTACATATACACAGCACGCAGTTTATATGAGTTTGCAAACTCCCCCACGATCAACTAGTATTATATCAAGAGCCATTCTGTTTTGCAGTGCCATTAGCCTGGCTCCTTTTTCTTCTAATGTCATGTTGTATAAGATATCTGTTGTTGAGTCTATTGTATTTCTTAAAATTCTGGACAGTTGCCTTATGTTATAGGAATTTACTATTTGGGCCAAGAATGGTACGAAAGATTTAGCTACATCCAATGCTATCAGTCCATCTTCGCTACTCCTTTGGGGACTACCTCTGGATCGCCTGGCTACTTCTGCTGTTCCTAAGAGGAACACTCCTGGAAACAGTAGACCCAGGTAGCATGTACCTCCCAAGTTTCTAGGTAGCCAAGGATATGCATTTTCCCCACATATAAAATAAACAGGGTCCCCCACGTACACTGGTTCTATTTCATTCTTTAAAACCACTGTATTCATGCATCTGGAAAATGTTCCCACTTTATAGGAACCTTTTTTCTTTAAGCATAGGGGGACAGTTCTGGGGCTGTGATTTACCGTACAGGCAAGGGGCACGGTGTCTTTGTTCCATTCGTCTCTCATGCGGAACGTCATCACTGATGTTTTTTCTGGCAGGGACAATCTATCCTGCCTATTTTGTCTTGTTATTTTTCATGTAATTTTTGGCATGGGATTTGGGGCCATTACCCATGCTTTATGGAATATGGAACAACCCAAAGGTCTCATAATTACTTCTTCAAATTCATTCATATCCGCCTTATATAGTTGACCCGTACTGCTCCTGTTCCATTTTCCAAAGAACATTGCACTCAAGGATGCTCTACATGCAGAACTTAATGGTAACGGTTGTACATACCAGCCTATCCCTTTCCCACCATGTTGTGGTAAATGTGCGCATACCCAGCAATTTCTTTTCTTTAAAACTGCATGGGTCATGTTCATTATTAACAGCAACGTGTTGTTGCCATATCCTTCTCTATGTCTCTCTTCCATTGGGGCCAATGTACCAGTGATTACATGAACCGGGCTTTCAGTAGTCGACACATTTACCCCTGGTAAGAGTGTTTCTAATGGGTGTGCTGACTCCATGTAGCATAACACAATGGCTATCGTTATTGGTATTACCATACTCAGGAAGCACAGGACTAGTGTCCAGATCAGCATACGATTCTTTTTTCCATGCGTTTTTCCTGAATTTACAGTCTCTATTACTATCATTTTCTCAGCAGTGGTGCAGGAGGAGGCTGAAACTGGTCTTAACTTCTTCTTCATCGTCCTTCTTCTTTCTGCCAAAGTTCATTGTGGATATCTCTCGTCATTGCACTTGCTCAAATGTCAAAAAGTTAAATGAAAAGAAATGTCACATTTCAGTCTGCCAGCCCTCTATAGCCTGGATCACTTATTCATTTTAGGCAAAATCACTTGTCCTCTTTCACACTGCTCAGAGGACTTCTGAACAGTTCTTTTACTGCCTTAGTACAATGTGCGTCCAGCTTGTCCGCTCTGGCACAGGACACATGTATTCAATCAGCCTTAGTACTATGTGCGTCCAGCTTGTCCGCTCTGGCTCAGGGCACATGTACTCTATTATGCACGCACCGGGGAGCCGTGAGTCTTGAATTGTCCGATTTGCACAACTCTCACACTTCTCTCCTCTACACCCCTGATTCCTTCTCTGTCCGTGAGTGGAGCCAGAGGCAAAAACACCAAAGATCTGTGGATCACTTTGTCTTTCGAAGCCGCAAATTATATCGTTTCACTCCAGGTATTGTGTGATCCGTGAACAGTGCCGATGCACTTCCAGTATCAGACTCGGTGTCAGCCTGCGGCGCAATGACAGATGGCGATGAGTGCCGCGGCAATGATGCAGATTCTGTCTTTGGCTTTGGTGCGATTGCAAGAACTGGTGGGCGCCAAAGGGGTACACTTTTCGTTTCTGCTGGTGTTTGCAATGCAGGTTTTGTGTCGTTCAACAATGATGTTGTTTCTGCTGGGCAACGTTGGGGCACTTTTCACCCTTTCCCCTTACTGGCAGTCTCCCCAGGCTTTGTTTCGAGTTTCACTTCTTGCTTAGGCAGAATTTTCGCCACTTGACTGGCAGCAGTTTCTTTTGTTTCTAGGACCGTTGTCTCTTTCTGGTCTCCTGGATCTGGCAAAGTTTTCAGTGAAGCTGGGATCTTTTTGGCATGAGTGACGTGGATCCAGGCCTTTCGGCTGTCCACCCGAATGGCCGCCTGTGCTGCCAGAAGTACTTGCTAGGGGCCGCACCACCTGGGTGCTAATGATGTCTTTCGTTCAAAGTTTTTGATTAGCACCCAGTCTCCTGGCTCCAGCGTGTGCCCCGGACCGGTGTATCTCACTGGTAATGCCTCCTGCACCTTCTGATGAATCAAACGCAACTTCTGCATTAAAAGGCCACAGTATGTACTTAACACAGGGTGTTCTACCTCGCATAGCCTTTTTGCCTGAGGCGCGCACCATACATTTGCTGGTCTCCCCATTACGATTTCATAGGGGGAGAGCCCAGTTCTAGCCTGCACAGACGTGCACATGCACATTAGCGCTATGGGTAATGCATCCACCCAACTCAACTTGCTTCCAGCACAAATTTTTGCTATTTTTGACTTGAGAATGCTGTTATGTCTCTCAACAAGCACGGCAGAACTGGGATGCCTGGAACTGTGGAATCGTTTATCTATCTGCAGAGCTGCACAGATCTGTAACACTACTGCGCCCACAAAATGTGGACCATTATCTGACCACAGGACACGGGGCAAGCCAAACCGGGAAAAATATTCCTTGAGCATTACCTTTGCCGTGCTCATTGCCGTACAGTCTTTTAAGGGATATGCCTCCACCCACTTGCTAAATGCACAGATCACCAGTAAGACATATTTGTAGTTTTGGCACCTTTCCATCTCTATGAAGTCAAAATGAATTACCTCAAACGGCATAGAGGGTGGCCCAAAACTGCCTGTTGGAGTCACTGTTCCCTTCCCTACGTTGTGTTGCAAACACGTAATGCAGTTCTGCACTAATCTTTCTGCATTCTTCTTTATGTGTTCATTTTTCCATACCGTGGATAAGTGCTGTACCACTTTCTTGCACAAATATGGGTAGGGCTATGCGGCATTGTGACCATTGCAGTCAAATAACAATTTGGCAACATCCAGTTCATTGTTTCTTTGTCCACCCAACAACCCTCCAAATCTAACTCAGCAGAGCCCTCAGCCCACCCTTGGATCTGATCGGCCATGGCTTTGGCCTGCATTTCTTTGACAGTGGCAATCCCATCTTCTATCATACACGGTACTTCCTCAGTCTGTACTGTCATCATTTTATTATTCAAATCAGTGGCGGTTTGTTTCGCAATCCTGTCTGCAAATGCGTTTCCCTCTCTTACTTTACATATTACTTTTTTATGCGCCTCGCATTTCACTATTGCTAGGTGCTTTGGAAACGTAAGTGTAGACAACAATCGTACAATCAAAGGGCCATGTTGAATCCTGGCCCCATGTCATGTCAAGAAACCCCTTTCAAACCAGAGTCGACCAAAGTTATGAACCACCACAAAGGCGTACTGACTATCAGTATATATGTTCACGTTCAAATTTTCAGAGAGTTCACAGGCTCTGGTCAATGCTATTATTTCTGCGGCTTGTGCCGAGTTATAGGGGATTTTTTTGCTTTCCACAACCCTCTCTAGAGTAGTAATAGCGTACGCAGCAGTTGACGTGCCATCAGGTAATTTAAAACAAGAGCCGTCACAAAACAACTCCCCATCTGGCTCTTTCTGTGGACTGTCACTCAAATCAACTCTTCCCTTCGTCTCTTCTTCAGTGACCATTAAGCAATCATGGGGTGGTGATTCGTTGTCACCAATTTCTGCTATGGGCAGTGGCATTAATTCTGCAGGATTCAATGCGCTATACCTCATAATTTGGATGTGGGGTGCAAACAAGATGATCTCATATCTTGTTAGTATGGCAGAAGTAAGGTGTTGCGTCTGTGTCCTATTTAACAGAACGTCTATGGCATGTGGCACCATCAGAATTAAAGTATGCCCCAATACCATTCCTTCCGTTTGTTTCACTGATGCAGCAGCTGCTGCAACATATCGCAAACATCTTGGTAGTGCGCACGCTACAGGGTCCAGCGCAGAAGAATAATAGCTGCAAGGCCTATTTCTTCCACCTTGTTCCTGTGTCAAAACCGCCAATGCACATCCTTCACTCTCGCTCACAAACAGTCTAAAAATGTTCTCATAGTTTGGCGTGCCTAAAACTGGCGCAGAACACAATGCAGCTTTCAATTGATCAAACGCTTTCTGACATTCCTCATCCCACTGCAAAGGCATCACAGCATCCTTCTTCGTTAGACTCACTATCGGCTTCACAATCAACGCAAAATTACCGATCCACTGCCGACAATAAGAAGCCATGCCTATTACAGCTCTCACTCCTTTTTGGGTCTTTGTAATAGGCATACCAGAAATACTCTCTATGCACTCTGGTGTTAGTCTTCTCCATTCTTTCGAAAGTAAGTAGCCCAAATACGCCACCTCCTTTCGATTATATTGGAATTTCTTCAAACTAGCCTTGTGACCATGTGCTGCTAGGTGTGTCAATAGTAATACAGTACTCTCCTTGCAGATCTCCTCCGTGTCAGCAGCTAGTAATAAATCATGCATGTACTGCAAGAGTGCGCAACTTATAGGCAATTCTAGCATATCTAGCTGCTCTTTCAGTGCTCTACTGTAAATACTCATGCTTTCCGTGTATCCTTGTGGAATGCGCATGAATGTAAATGATCGTCCTCCTAGTGTGAACGCGAACAAATATCTACTGTCCTTGTCCACTGGAATGCTAAAGAACGCATTCTTCAGATCAACTACACTAAAGTATTCTGCTGAGGCAGGTATCATTGTCAATATTGTTGTGACATCTGGGACCAAATGGAATTGTGGGTCTACCACTTTGTTCAATGCGCACAGATCAATTATAAAACGGTATGGTACTTCATTGCCTCCCTTCTTATAAACTGGAAGAATCAGGCTGTTACATGTACTTCCTGTTATTTCTTCAACCACCCCTAATTTTACCAGATCGGTAACAATACTTTTCAATCCTTTCTCGCCGTCAGCCGAAATTTTGTACTGGGGAATTCGTGGTAATGTAATACCTTCTTTCAAAGTTATTTTACTGGCTCTATCTTCAAGCAGCCTACATCGTTATCATGCATCAACCATAGACAGGTTGGTACTTTACTTAGCTCTTCTGGTAATGCTTCAGACATAAATTCGGTCACCGGGGTATAGTGTGGCCAAATCGTCAAAAACACCCCGTCTGCCGTGCAGTGTATAACTGCCTCTAACTTTCTCAACAAATTCAATCCCAATAGGTTCTCACCACAATTTTCTGTCAGAAGAAATGGACACTCCTCAGTGAATGGTCTTATCGTAACTGGGACTGGTTGGGACACAGGGCTAATGACTGGTGTACCTGCGGACCCTACAGAAACATTATTTTGCCCTGACAGTGGTATCTCCGGAACCAAGTGATGGTCTATCGAATACCTTTGCACTCCTGTATCTACCAGGAAACGGTGCTCCTTATTCCCGATTCTCATTTCTACGTAGGGCCCTCTCTGATTCACGGGAATAGACACTGGTTCCGACCCCTGCCGTGGTTTGTCCTATTGAGGAAATTGAGGAAACAACACGTCATCCGAAGTGTATTCACCGCTATTACTCTAATACGTATTTGGCTGTGTATCAAAAATGTTCCCATTTCTCCCTCTGTTTCCTCCACCCTGACCACTGTTCTGTTGGTCGTGCTGGCCCTGATTTTGGTTCGGAGCACTTTGGTGTTGGGCCTGGTTTTGATTCTCATCATTATTATGATGCTGCTGCATGCTATTTCTATTTGGGCCATTCGATCCTTGGTGCCCTCTATGCTGTCGGCTCTGGCCAAACCCATTTCTGTTCTGTAGATGTGGACATTGCGCTCGCCAGTATCCTTCCTCCTTGCAGTACGCACATTGGTTTAACCCTAATGATCCCCCATGCATATTGTTCAAATTCCCCCTACCTTGCGCGTTCCCTCTTCCTCTATTATGTCCAGCCACCTGCTGCAGTAGCACCCTCGTTTTTAAATTTACCCTATCCTTCACCTCGTTCTCTTTCGCCACATTCACCCTGTTCTCATAATACTGGGCCATGTATAATACCTCGCCCACCGATTTTGCTTGCCATGCACTTTCTGACGTTAATATCATATCTTGAATTGGGAGTATTAGCCCCCTCGCGTATTTATCAACAAACAACCTTTTCCCCGTTTCTGTGCTCACATCTTGCCCACTGAAGTCTGCAAATACTTCCTCGAACCTATTAAAATAGTCAGTTGCTATCTCATCCTTGCCCTGCACACATGCAGTCAATTTGTCTCACTGGATTCTCTTTTCTGGAACTATTTCTTTCAATTTTCGTATTATACGTTCTGGTAGTTCTACCATGCGTGCTCCTGGTGTTCCCCCAACTGCTTTGTTCCTGTCCTCTAATACCAGATCTGCCCATGTGGCGCCAAAAGCCGCCGCGTCATCTACCTTCCTTATTTGTTTCCATATGTCTGCTGGCAAGATAACTGGGAATATCAAGCCTATATCACCCATAGTAAGCACAGACGATGGCAGGCAGGACTCTCCTTCTTTGTAAAACCCTCATGATTCTTCCTTATATCGGGAATGGTCTGTTTTATATTGTTCACCTCCTGTCTAGAAACGGGCACTTGTACATATTGGGCAGTGTAATGGGCTGGTGTTACCTGCACCGCTCCTCCAACGCCTACTCCGGGAACCTCTACTTTTGGCACAAATGTGGGCGGAACCTCTCTCATTGGAAATTCCCCACTCACGGTCTCCCCCCCTCTCTCATGTGCAACAGTATTCCTAGATCAACTAATAGGTCTATTTCCCCTGTAGCTCGCTCAAATGCTCTTTTATATACTGCCAGTATTTCGGGGGGATAGCCTTGTCGTCTTTTATATCCTTTTTTATCAAATGTTTAGTCATCGACTGCAACGCTTTTCTTTTCATAGGCATGGAGTATTCATCAAATATCTCATGTATGTCCATTGTGGGGATACTATGATTCGACATCCATTTTATCGCCTCCCGTATACATACTTTCAGTTTGTCGCCCCTTTGTATAGACGACATTGAATGCCGTCGCTGTATATATGGCTCTACCGTTTCCTTTCTATCCCTCCTAATATCCTGACTCCTATACCCAGCTGCAACAAACATTTCAGCATAATCATTATCCAATTCATTTTTAAGCTCAAAAAGTCCATACACATGTTCCCTTACTTCTTCCTCTTTTTGTCTACTGAGTGCTAATGTATTCAAGTCTAACAATCGCTGTGGCGGTAATTTCCCAAGTAACTGTGTCCATTTTCCCACCAAAAATTCACCCATGCATTCCAACACCACCTGTCGCTCGTGATTTCTTCGGTACCCATTCAATGAGGCCAATGCTTCCGTCCCGTCATTCCCTTCTATGTACGTTTATGCCTCTTGCTGCAATTCCACCTTTCTTTCTTTGCTGTTCGCGCTGCGAGTTAGTCGTACAAATCTGACTTCTTCAGTGTTAGGCAGAAACCTGTGCAGTTCCCTTAGGGACCTCTGCAAAAGGTTTAAGACTACAGGTGATTGGCAGTAAACCCAATTGGTAGCAGTCTGTACCACCCAGATTTACCTGGTAGCTGTGGCTGAGCAGTCAGACTTCTCTCAAGAAGAGTTAGGCAGTATACAGGGCATACACAGGAGGTCAAAAGAACACAGTAGTACAAGCAAACACTGACCAGAGCTTGGTGTATAGAGATATAATTATTGATTTAAAAACACATCTATTTAAACACACTGGCACTATTTTCAAGCAGTTCAAAAACACAGTCACTAATGTATATACTCTCCCTTAAACGGTTATTAGATAAGTCTTAAGTAAAGGCAACACTTATTTCCAGACAGCGGTGAGTGCTTAACGAAGATGGCACTCTAATAACTTGGTTTAAAAGAGAGAGAAAGGCAGAGCAAAGATAGGAACAGATCCCAACACTTTCAAAGGAACACAATAGGAGAAAAGGGTAGGTTAGAACCGTAAAGTCAATGTTCAGACGGCCGGACCACTTTAAGCGGCCCGGTCGGAAATGTGTCCAAGGTCACACGGTTGAAATGCACAAAAAGTCTCGCAAAAGGTTCAGAAAGAGTTGGACCAAAAGGAAGGGACCAGTTAGATGGTCAAGGCGGCCAGCCCAGTCCAGAAGATTAAGGGATTATTATTACCTTGTAGCAATCTTTAGAAAGGGAGGCCTGGCGGACACGTTACCTTAATGGAGAGAACGCTCCGGCGAAGGCAGTTGTTCCTGGCAGCGGGTGCAAGAGGGTGCTTCATCCTGAAGGAAGAGAAGATCTCGTCGTGGAGGAGAGCAGGAGTCGGTTGCACTGCCAGGGAAGAAACCAGCCGCAGAGTTCTCAATTAAAAGGAGCGGTCCTTTTATTCGCGTTGCAGGGGCAAGTGGCTATCCGGTTGACGGGGTGCTTGGCACGGGCAATTCGACCACTTGGACATCCTGGGAGTGAAGAAAGAAGGTAAACTGCTTGTTCCCACCAGTCAAGGGAAGAAGACTCTCCAGCAGGGAGATCTCCTCTGTCGTTGGGAAGTGGTGAGTTGGTTCAGCAGGGCTCCACCGGTGGTGTCGTCGTAGCAGGTCGGCTGAGCTTCTCCCTCTTCGGATTTTCAGGTCCTCTGGCGACTTCTGAAGTTCCAGTCCCAAAAACCCTGCTTTTATGCAAGAAACCCCCATTCATTCAGCCTAGCTGTCAATCAAACATGCTAAGCGGTGAGCCGTCCGGCTCACCACTTGGGCCAATTACACAAGAGTGCAACTTGAGTTGCCTAGGCAACTCAGTCCAGGGTGCCTAAACCCCCCTCCCACACATCCTGCTAACCCAGACAGAGTGGCACCACTTTGGAGGGCTTCTGTGGAGAAGCCTGCCAAAAGTGGAACAAAGGGCTCGAACTTTGGTTTGGAGTTACAGAGGCGAACACAAACGCCATTTTAAAACCGAGTTCTGGCAAAAAATACCAACCGGAGAATTAATATTAAATAAATAAACCGGCGGTATGTTCGAGTCTATAAGAATTAAATAATTAAAGTTGGTAGCCTCGAACAATGGGAAAATCCCATAGAGATATATTTGCGGTTGAATATAAAAAGTAGTATCCACTGCCACCAGCCAAAACTCGATCAGGGGGGACGGAGACGTGCCCCCTCGACTAAAAGACCCCGGGGCAATCGAATTGCCCCGGCCAGTACGTCCACAATATGATGGTTTGTACTGGTTCTGTCCAGAATTTAAGACTAGTAAAGTCAATGGTGACTTTACATGCCCTGGGAGACAGTAGTCAGTCCCAGGGTATGGAGTCTATGTTTGGGGGTCACTATAACACCCCTGTGTTACTGCACTGAGGGTGCTGTGTAACACACATTATCAAAACACATGAAACCCTATGGAGTAAAAGACCCCATAGCCCATAAAACACATCTACAGTCAAAGAAACATACTCAAATCATGTCCAAGAGTGAGAGTAAAAGAGTCTCACTCTTGGCAGGAGAAAAAAACAAACTCCAGAAATCCAGCAAAGCTGCTGGGGGACTCACTAGGTTAGGAAATTAAGCCTAATCAGAGAATTTTCCCTAACATTCAGCCCCGCCTGTCGCTTCCGCGGTTTCATCTTCAACCCCGGGAGGGACAGACGTTACCGAATCTGTATCTGGGGCGGGAGGTGCAGATGGGACAAGAGGAATAGGGAGTGTCTGCTGTGGGCCTTGCTGAGTACTCGAGGAAGCTTGTGGGCCCTGCTGGCTACTAGGAAGTGCTACTGTGCGGTCTGTGGCTGTGTGAGGGCTTGAGCTACGGGAGGGGCTTGGGTTACAGGAGGTGCTTGGGCTACGGGAGGGAGAGTTTGAGCTACGGGAGGGGCTTGAGCAATTACCACTGGCATGTTTGGTTTCGATTCTGGTTTTGGGCTTTGGCCTGTATGGGTTAGCAAATGTTCCATCAACTCATCTGCTATGTGTAATTCCCGTTGCGGGTATATTCTCTCTATGTTCAACTGTTCACGTCTCCCTTCCCTTCTTAGACTCTCCGTCCATTCCTCCTCTTCCTTCTCTTCCGCTACCTCTTGCGCTACTTGACTCCTCGATTTGTGTCTACGCGCATGCTTCTCTCTACTTCTAAGTCAGAGCATTGCTTCCCTCCTCCAGTCTTTAATAGTTTCAAATGCTGCGGGTCGCGCTTGCTTTCTTATCAACACTCTCTCCAGGTTATCTATTCTCGTGATCTCAAAACTACCATTAATCGGCCACTGATGGTCCTGTTGCTTTCTGGTTTGCCTTTGCCAAATCTCACAGAATATTATCGCACCCACACCATATTTCGCATACATGTCATAAGCCGGCGTTCCCCTAGGCGGTGCACTTTGGCCATTTTCCAAGTACTGTCTACCGCAGCGGAAAAGACCCGCTAGAGTGGACAGTACTCCAGGTATGTCTTTAACCTTCCCCTCCGGTTAACCAACCTTACTCTGGATGTTTGAATTTGCAAAATCAACTCTCAACCAATATCAGGGCTTCATTTTTGAATCGGGGAATGACTCACCTGATAAATCAAATTGTCCTCCAGGACACAAATCGTCCGTATACTGACGCAACCAATGACGTTGTGTCTGCGTTTCTTTGGCTTCTGCCTCATTTCGGGACCCTCGCCTCCTTGCCCTCTGGCCCGGTACATTGATCAGGGATCAGATGTGTGCAGATCTGCAAAGGAATTTCTCATCACTTCTACAGGGCACCCCGAACACCTCTTGATCCTGGCTCGATCGTCCCGTTCTCGCTGTTTTCCGCCTTTACTCCATTACAACGTACACGATGGGGCAAGTGGGGGAGGGTCCCTATTCGGACACCATCTTGATAGGGGCCCCTTGGGGTCCCTCGTGATATGGAAACAAGGCAAATCACCACACACAAAAGATACACACACCAGCCATGAGGTTGTATTCCCAAAGCTAGGGTTTATTGCAAAGCAAAATAGTCTCAGTTGGCCAACCCGGTCTCACGCCCCGCGACGTGTATCTCTAGACCTCGAGGGATGCAAGAGAGCGAAAAACGTACATCTGTTACATACATACAAAATGCACATCATACAATCAGTTGTGACATGTTTAACACCGCCCTTTATTGGGTTTCTTTGAACTCAGTATGATGATGGACACCTTCAAACATCTATTCTAGTAACAATATGCAACAATATGCAACTCGACAAGTATAGAGACATATTTCTGTTGTTGAACAGAACATTGTGCTTCTGTTCTTGTAAGCGGCTACCTACAGGGGAAGAGTCGCATTCCAGACCTCGCTATCTGTGAGTTGCTATTCGTGTCCTGGGAGCCGACACGCTCTACAGGGCTCTGGAAAGGGGGCCATAAGAAGACTATAATTCAAGCCTCTAGCTTCCTTATTCTAGTATTTTTCTGCTATTTAACAAGACTGGCTGGCAACTGCGAAATGATTAAATGCACTGCGGCTCTCCTTCAAGGCTATAATTGGGAGGGAGCTAGGCATTCCTCTGAGCTGCCCACGAGGAGTTTCAGCGAACTCCTCAGTCTCGCAGCCTTGCCCTTTCATATTCAGACAACAATGCTAACAGTTTGAGCAGAGCAAGCAGAATTTGCAAGTATTGCAAGCTGCAAAGCAGTTGAAACAGAAAGCAATGTGCAATGGTTAGAAAGCAAAATGGCGATCCTTGCTACATCAAAATGGCTGCTCATTGGTTGCGCATAGAAATCTGTATTTCTATCATTCTGTGTATAAAACGGTTTGGTCTTCGGCCACCAAAATACATTTGCCGTTCCAGGTGAAAGGTGTTCATCTTTTCTAGACCGACAGATCCCCAATTCCCATTGGTCCCAGATGTCACCACAGTTTTGACAATGATTCCTGCCTCAGCAGAATACTTTAGTGTTATTGATTTGAAGAATGCTTTCTTCAGTATTCCAGTACACCAAGAAAGTAGATATCTGTTCGCCTTCACGTAAGGAGGACGATCATTCACATTCACGCACATTCCACAAGGCTACACAGAGAGTCCAAGTATTTACAGCAGAGCATTGAAAGAACAGCTAGATATGCTAGAATTACCGGCAGGTTGTGTATTGTTACAATATATAGATGACATGTTAATTTCAGCTGATACGGACGAGATTTGTAAAAAAAGCACTGTTTTACTATTAACACACTTAGCAGCGCATGGTCACAAAGCAAGCTTAAAGAAATTCCAGTATTGTCGAAAGGAGGTGGCTTATTTGGGTTACCTACTTTCGAGAGAAGGGAGAAGACTGAAGCCAGAGAGAATAGAAAGCATTTCTGGTATGCCTATTCCAAAAACACAAAAAGGAGTCAGAGCTATAATAGGCATGGCTTCTTATTGTCGGCAGTGGATTGTGAATTTCGCCCTAATTGTGAATCCAATGGTGGAATTGACAAAGAAGGATGTTGTGATGCCTTTGCAGTGGAATGAAGAATGTCAGAAAGCATTTGACCTGTTCAAAACTGCATTGTGTTCTGCTCCAGTTTTGGGCACACCAAATTATGAAACATTTTCAGATTGTTTGTATATGAGAATGAAGGCTGCGTGTTGGCTGTTTTAACACAGGAACAAGGTGGAAGAAATAGGCTGAGCGGCTATTTTTCTTCTGCGCTGGGCCCTGTAGCGCACGCATTACCACGATGTTTGCGAGCTGTTGCAGCGGCTGCTGCGTCAGTGAAACAAACGGAAGGGATGGTATTGGGCACACCTTAATTTTGATGGTGCCACATGCCATAGACGTTCTACTCAATAGAACGCAGACGCAACACCTCACCTCAGCTAGATTGACTAGAGACGAAATTGTCCTTCTTGCGCCACATATCCAAATTATGAGGTGTAGCGCTTTGAATCCTGCAGAATTAATGCCACTGCCCACGGAAGAACTTGATGAGAATGAATCACCTCCCCATGATTGTTAAATGGTCACTGAGGAAGAAACAAAGGGAAGAATTGATTTAACAGATACCCCACAAAAGGAGCCAGATGGAGAGTTGTTTTGTGACAGCTCCTGTTTTAAACTACCTGATGGCACATCAACTGCTGCCTACGCTATCACCACATTAAAAAGTATTGTGGAGAGTAAAAGAATCCCCTACAACTCTGCACAAGCGGCAGAGATAATAGCGTTAACCAGAGCATGTGAGATTTCTGAAAATCTGAGTGTAAACATATATACTTTCAGCCAATACGCCTTTGGCGTGGTTCATAACTTTGGCCGACTCTGGGCTAAGAGGGGTTTCTTGACATCACATGGGGCCAGAATCCAACATGGCCCTTTGATTGTACGATTGCTGTCTGCACTTACGTGTCCGAAGCACTTAGCAATAGTGAAATGCGAGGCGCATAAAAAAGTAACATGTAAAGTGGGAGAGGGAAACGCATTTGTAGACAGAATTGCGAAGCAAACTGCCACTGACTTGAATACCAAAATGTTAACAGTACAGTCTGAGGAAGTGCCCTGCATAATAGAGAATGGAATTGCTACTGTCAAAGAGATGCAGGCAGAAGCCACTGCTGATGAAATACAAGGGTGGGCTGAGGGCTCTGCAGAATTAGATCTAGAAGAGTGCTGGGTAGACAAGAAGAGCAGAAACTGGATGCTGCCCAACTCCTATGTAACTGCAATGGTCACGATGGCCCACAGCCCTACTCATATTTGTGCCAAAAAGATAGTGCAGCATCTAGCCACAGTATGGGAGAATGCACACATAAAGAAAAATGCTGAGAGGCTGGTCCAGAACTGTATCACGTGTTTACCTGTTTACAACACAATGTAGGGAAGGGAACGGTCACTCCAACAGGCAGTTTTGGCCCTCCCTCTATGCCGTTTGAGGTAATCCATTTTGATTTCATAGAGATGGAGAGATGCCAAAACTTGAAATATGTCTTGGTGGTCATATGTGCATTCAGCAAGTGGGTAGAAGCATATCGATTAAAAGACTGTACTGCCATGAGCACGGCAAAAGTAATGTTGAAGGAGTACTTCTCCCGTTTTGGTCTGCCCCGTGTCATATGGTCAGATAATGTCCCGCATCTTGTGGGCGCAGTAATATTACAGATTTGCGCAGGTCTCCAGATAGACAAGCAATTCCATTGTTCGAGGCATCCCATGTCTGCCAGTCTTATTGAACGCCACAACGGCAATTTGAAGTCCAAAATAAGTAAGATATGCGCAGGAAACAAGTTAAGCTTGGTAGATGCGTTACCAATAGCGTTACTGTGCATGCATACATCTGTGCAGGCAAGAACTGGGCTCTCCCCATATGAAATAGTCATGGGGAGACCGGTGAATGTTTGGTGCTGCACCTCAGCCAAAACGGCTGAGGGAACTGGAATACCCTGTGCTCAGCGTTTATTGTAATCTTTTAATTCAAAAATTGCGTTTGATTCATCAGCAGGTGCAGGAGGCGTTACCGATAAGATACAATGGGCCGGGACACGCACTGGAACCAGGAAATTGGGTGCTTATTAAGAACTTCTAGAGGAAAACATTGCTTGCACCCAGATGGCGTGGTCCCTATTTGATACTCCTGGCAACGCAAACGGCCATTCGTGTGGAAGGAAGGAAAGCGTGGATTCACGCAACCCACGCTAAAAAGGTCCTGTCACCATCTGAAAAACTGCTTGATCGAGACGACACGAAAGAGACAGCGGTCCTAGAAACAAAAGAAACAATTGCCAGTTCTTTGCCACAAAATTTGCCTGATCCGGAAACAAAGCCTGAAAAGATTGCTGTAAAAAAAGGAAGGGCAAAGAGTGCCTCAACGTTGTCCAGCAGAATCTGCATCACTGCTGGCTGACACAAAACGTGTACCACTTTGGCGCCCACCAGTATCCACCATTGTGCCGCAGACTGAAACGAAATCTGCATCACCACTGTGGCACCCACCATCATCTGCTATTGCGCCCCAGGCTGTCTCCGAGCTTGAGTCTGGAAGTACACCAGCACTATTTATTGATCACACGATACCAGGAGCAAGGCGGTACAATTTAAGTCCTCGGAAGAAGGAGTGATTAAATCTTCATTTCTGTTGATCTTTTGTTGCCTCTGTTTCCTATTCTCGGATGAAGTAGGAACTGGAGGCCTAGAGGAGAGCCGCGTGAGGGTTGTGCAAATCGGACAGCCCAAAGGGCGAGGCTCCTCTGTGCTAAAAATCCATGTGCAGATCACCCCTCCCGGACAAGAGGGGCTCACATGGTACGAAGGCAATTGATAGCTGCTCTGGAGTTCTTTGAGCAATGTGCAAATGCACAGAGATCGTGCCCAACGTATAAGCAATCCAGGCTGCTGAGAAATGGCAGAACAGACTGTTGAGATTTATTGACCTCATTGACATTCGGACGAGTGCAACGAGAAGAGATATGCACGACGAACATCGCTAATGAAGGAGAACCGTGAGAGAAAATGCTGGATCCAGCTTTTGCCCCCTCCTGCACCGCTGCTGATAATGAATTAAACATGGAAACTGAAAAGTTACACAAAAAAGATTACCGAAAAAATTCTATGCTGATTTTAACAATAATTATGTGCGTAATGAGTATAATAGCCCCAAAAACGACAGCACTGGTATTATGGTACTTGGAAGAAATGCACCCATTAGAAATTCTCTTGCCCGTAAGAAACATCTCCACCACTGAAAGCCCGGTCCATGTAATTACTTACACTCTGTCCCCAATGGAGGAAAGACACAGGGAAGGATATGGTAACAATACATTACTGCAAATAATGAATATGACACATTCAATTCTGAGAAAGAATAATTGTTGGGTTTGTGCTCATTTGCCACAGCATGGTGGTAAAGGGATGGTTGGTACGTGCAGCCACTAACATTGAGTTCTGCATGCAGTGCATCTCTGAGTACATTATATTATGGGAAATGGAATAAAAGTGAAACGGGTCGACTAGATAGCACAAACATGAACGAATTTGAGGAGATAATTATGAGACCTGTAGGTTGCTCTATATTTCATAGAGCATGAATGATAATGCCAAAAGCTATGCCCAAACCATTGCCACAAGATAGATTGTTTGTGCCATATAAATCATCTGTAATCACGTTTCATATAAGATTAGAAGGAAATAAAGATGCAGTGCCTCCCTCCTATACAGTAAACTACAGCCCACGTTCTGTTCCTTTTTGCCTAAAAAAGAAAGGCTCCTATTCAGTAGGGACATTCACTAGATGTATGAATATAGCGATTCTTGATAGGGAAGTAGAACCTGTATATGTAGGTGATCCTGTGTATTTTATATGTGGAGAAAAAGCGTATCCCTGGTTGCCTAAAAACTGGGGAGTTACTTGCTATTTAGGACTTTTGTTCCAGGAGTGTTTCTTTTAAAAACAATAGACATAGCCAAACTATCTAGATCTAGGCCACGGAGAAGTAATGAAGGAGGATTAATAGTAGAAGACGTAGCAAAATCATTTATACCATTTATGGCCCAAGAAAAAAACTCCTATAATATACGACAACTATCCAGAATCTTAGAAAAAACAATAAATGGAAAAGATATATTATACAACATGACATTGGAGGAGAAAGGAATTAGATTAATGACACTTCAGAATAGAATGGCTCTTGATGTAATCCTCGTTGATCGTGGCGGTGTTTGCAAAATTGTGGGATCAGCGTGTTGTGTATTTGTAAACAACTCCTCTCCTATGATTTTTGAGGCGATAAGAAAGTCACACGTCTTGAGCTCTGAACTCCATACCCACGAAGGGGGTTGGGATATAGGCTCCTGGTTCTGGGAGATATTATATTCATGGGGATGGAAATTATTTGCGTTCCTAGTAGCAGTGCTAGGAATATTCATGACATGTTGTTGTTGCATACACTGCTTACCCATAATATGCACTGAAATAAGTGAAGAGTGTGTACAGATGATAGAAAAGAAGAGCACTATTAAATCAAGTACCCGTGGTAATGAGGAATCAAAGACAGTTAAAGAATTCATGTCAATCAATATTGACGATAATGAAGGGGAAACTAATAATGTGCAAGATTCAGAATCAGAATCATAATCAGATACTTGGTCAGAAGAGGATGCAATGTACGGATGAGACGTTTGGCATACGGCCAAAAGGAGGGTTTGTCGATCTAGAAAAAGTAGACACCCCTCGATCATAAGGCTATGTACTGTGTTGGCCGAAGACCAACCGTCTCATGTGTTTAGTATTAGAAATATATAGCCATAAGCTTGACTAAAGTGCGGCCATTTTAAGGTGACTGAAATCACCATTTTGTTTTCTTTAACGTTTGCTCTTTGTCTTCTGTTAAACTGCTTCGCTGAAATATTATTCTGCTTTACTAGTGCATAACGCAAGGCCACGAGAGACATGTTGAAACATAACGTAGCGACCCAGACAGAAATGCCCGGTCTCCTCCCTCGCAAATCCTTGGAAGAAAGCAGCAAGGCATCCTAATCAGTCCACAGGTGCCAGTTAGTCTCGAAAACACAGTAGAAATGTTAGAAGCGAACATTAAATTACTTGAATTATGCTCTTCTTTGCGGCCCCCCTTTCCCGAGCCCTGTAGAGTCCTGGAGAGCAAGTTGACCCCAGGACACGAATAGAAAATAGGAGATAGCAAGGCCTAGAATGTGTCTCTCCCCTGCACACAGCTTGCTTGCAAAAACAGAAGCATTATGTTTTTTAAAACAAAGACTTGTGTCTGTAGGCTCGCAAAATTGGAAACTGTTGCTAAATGAATGTTTGAAGGTGTCATACTCGTCACCATTGTCAATCATCGTGCCCAATTCAAAGGAAATATATACTAGGGGTGGTATTTGATGTGACACCACTGATTGCAAGATGCTTGTTTTGTATATATGTAACTGATGTACGGTTTTCTCTCTCTTGCGTCCCCCGGGGTTTGATAACACACGTCGCGGGGCGTGGGACCCAGTTGGCCAACTGAGACTATTTGCTTTGCAATAAACCCTAGATTTGGGAATACAACCTTGTGTCTGGCGTATCAGTTTGTGTGTGGTGATTGTGCCTTGTTTCCATACGCGAGGGTCCCTCAGGGGCCCCTTCAAGCTGACTCAGTCACTTTGATCCTTTATGTTATAACACTGATTTTCCTTTGCATACATATTTCCCTCTACACACGTTTTGTATAAGAGATAGGGCAGGCATTAGGTTTTGTTAGTATAGGCCATTTTGATTTGATAGAGACTGATTAGTTTCATGGTAGAGACTGCTCCCATCATAGCTATAGGGCAAAGCAGGAGTTTTTCCGAAACCAGGAAATTGAATAAAGGTTTTGAAACTTGTACCTCTTGTATCAGTGTCATACTTGTGATACCGTGCCTCCCGTACAAGAGGGACCACAAGATTGGTTGATTTACCCTGTTAGAAGACACAGGAAGGCAGCTGTGTATATTGTATGTTGTGTTGTTGTTTTGCGATAATTCCTCCACTATGGTAGGGGTGAAATCACTGATGAGGTTGCGTAATAGGACTTGAAGAGTGTGAAATGTGGTGAAATTCAGTAGACAGTTTTTCGATCGTGCTTCAGAACCACTGTTGTGCCATTGGGGCGGAGCATGAGGAGCACGCAAGCAGAATTGTAAGTTTAATTTTTAGGGCAGAAAGTTGCAAAGGGCCGGTGCGCAGAGCATTCCTGAGTTTATGGTGTTGAGCCGGAAAGGCTGAGAAAAAGATATGTCATATTGTAATTGATTAAAATTGGTTGTCGAAAACCTTGAGTTGAGGTCAAGTAATTATTTGACAGAGTATTGTTTAAAGGTAACATTATGGGGGATACGCCTCTCCAATACTTATGCAATTCCCTTTCGCGTTATCAAGACAAAATACACAAGTATAGCGCTGAATGGACTTGCGACACAGAGGGCAAGTTGGCAAAGCCATTGCCCAAGGATGGATGTTTTTCCAAATGTGTGCCGCAACAAATGGTCACATATCTATAGGCAGCATATAAGGGGAGTAAATTAAGTAACCAATTAGCCACATTAGAGTTGTGGAGAATGTTTCAGGACGAGCACAGGGATTTGACTCGGCAGCATTGGCTGCTGAGCCAACGAGATGCAGAGAGCAAATAGCCCTCAGCTCCCTCTCCTTCGCCTCAAACAGTAGAAGCAGATACAGCAACAGAGAGCAAGGGATTTTACCCCATAAAAAATGTAAAGCAGCTGCAGGATACACAAATCCCAGGGATGCACCTTATAGTGGGCTACAAGCGAGTAAGAAGGCACAAGACAATAGCAGCGAATGCAAGGAGCGCAGCAAGATGCAAGCAACACTTTAGGAGAATGAAGCAGGGAAGACAGGACCTGCAACAGGCCATGAGTTAGCAACATCAACTGAATGGATAGGTGGACAGATATTGTGAAAACTAGACAAAAGCCAGCAAGCGAAACAGGAAATGTGGATAAGGAAACAGCATCCAGTAAAGATGAGGCGGGAGCTAAAGAATGGGCAGAGATAATGGAGGAAGTGCATAGGAGAGAGAGGGACAAAAAAGAGGAAAATGAGAGTTTACAAAGGGAAAGAGAGCAAGCAGAAGCACATGAAAGGGAAGAGAAGGAGTGAAGGAAACAGGGGAGAGCTTGAAGACATAGCAAGGAGAAAGGCAGGAGAGAAGTGGAAAAGACAAGTACAGCTAAAGAAGCAGAAGAGGAGGTAAGAGGTTGAGTGGATCGTTAAAGAATGCCAATGCAAGGAAGAGGAAGAGTGCAGAAACAAAAAAAGAAACAGGGTCGAGAGTGGGCACTCTACATAGGTAGTAGGGATGAGTACAGATTTTACATGTTTAAATGATGAGGATGGGGAAGGTATACGGAGAATGATAGGGGAACTGTGTAGGAACAGCAGGAGCAGCACAGCTGCCTCACGAGCAGACAGAAGCGCTGAACCCTCAGTGAGACGGGAACATGAAGTTACAGACCAAAGGGAAAACAGCAGGACGACGTAATTTTAAAGACACTTAGGGCCTCATTACATGGACGGCAGTGGACCAAGGTGCTATTAGCACCTTGGTCCATGCCGGTAAAATACCGGCACCGCCTTGGTGGAAAGGGGAATTACCGCCCCATTCCAAGGTTGGTGGGGCGGTAATCCCCCCTTCCCCCATTGCCCTTCCCCATTCCCATTTTTGCCCCATAGGGCATAATGGGAATGGGGAAGGTGCTAATTACGGCACCGCAAATTGCGGTACCGTAATTAGCTCCCTGGTCCCTTTGCGGGTTGGTTTTTAATGCCTGCAAAAAGCAGGCGTTAAATTCCCCAACCCCCAAAGGGACCTCGTAGTAAGGCGGTAAGGGTTTACCGGTACCGGTAAAATACCGGTACCGGTAAACCCTTACCGCCTACCGTGTAATGAGGCCCTTAGTATCAGTGATGACAGACAGGGAGACAGTGACAGGAGGTATCAGAAGCATGGGACCAGATGAAGACTCGCATAGGAGTGAGGACGATGAGGAGGGAAAACATTTTTCGCTGCTCCAGGGAAGTGAGCCTAGACCGAGACGGAGCATGGGGAGATGAGGAAGGCTTGGGCAGAGAATGGGGAGACAATGAAGGGCGACTGTTTTGTTCGTCGGGAGGACAGCAAGACACAGACAATATCACTCTGTATGCTCTGAGGCTTAGGGTCCGTCCAGGACAGAAAAGCAGAGGGATGGCAGGGCATTTACCACCACTAAAGATATGGGAGGACATGACGAAGAAGGGATACTGACACAATTCCCTCTATTGGAGAAGGCAGGTGGGTGCCCCCAATAGATTCCATGGCAACAAATGGACAAAGACAATTTGACAGGACCATGAGAGTTTTTTCCACTTCAACCTGCGCTGATCCCATCCAAATATCATGCAGAGTCCCACAGGGGTCCTGTGTCTCACCCACCATGTATAACATTTTCACCAAGCCGTTGTTCAACAAGTTGGACAGACTGGGCTTCACCTACACTAATTATGCAGATGACACCCAGATCCTCATACCCCTTTCGGGCAACTATGAAACAGACTCGGCCGTGGTGAATAAGATATACATCCTCATTCAGGCATGGATGGCGACCCATGGCCTCTGCCTGAATGAAGATAAAACAGAGATACTGCTCCTCGGGTCTGACTCCAACCGAAAAAGTATAACCCTAAACTACGCATCCTTTAACATTGATAACAATATCATCAAGGTTATGCATGTGATAAAAACTCTAGGATTCTATCTGGCCTCCTCCCTCACCCTTAAGAAGCAAGTCAACTCCCTCGCCTCCACAATAGCCTACACTTGCAAATTAATCCGAGCCTCCAGACGATTCCTCTCCAGTGCCAGCTGTGTCACATTGGACAATGCTCTTATTATGTCCAGACTAGACTATTGCAACGCCCTGTACTCAGGAGCCAACAAGTATGTCACTGACAAACTTCAAAGATTGCAAAACAATGCCTTAAGAGCAGCGCTGAACATCCCCTATAGAGTGCACATCACTACATTTAGAAAAGAGACTCACTGGCTAAAAATAAAGGATAGCATCTTCCTCAAAACAGTCTCTCTCACCTCCAAATGCCTAAACAATCTAGCATCTCCTTACTTGTCAGAAAAAATCTGCAGGAGAACCACTGCCCGACCTACGAGATCTGCCAATACTTCTATGCTTGAAATCCGCAGATTTAAACTGACCGCGGCCGGAGGAACTAGTTTCCCAGTTAAAGCTGCGCAATCGTGGAAAACACTCCCATTTGACCTCAGACGACCCCAACCCTAGGTCAAATTTAGACATAATGCACTCAGATGGCTTCGCACTAACGACTTATAACCGTTTCTTCCCCCTACTGCCGCTCTACCCTCTTGACATAACCTTGACAACCACTGCACTTAACACTACTACTGCAACTAATACACCGGACCTTATGTTCCATAGCTGCAGGCTTTCCCTTAAGTATATGTCATGTTAAGCATGGTCTTTGTCATGTATATCAGCACATCAATATCCTCTATGCTCCTCGACTTGCAAATGTCTGCACTGTATTATATGATGCATGCACATGTATGTACCTGCCTGCGACAGGCACTGTAACTAAGCTTCGAGACTTCTTGTAGGGCTGCGCCCATCTACCCAAGAGTTTGGTGCGCATTAGCAAATCAATAAACAAACAAACAAACAATTTAAGATGCAAGCTACCGTTGTTGATGGTTTCAGCGGGCAAGTGGCTCTATAAGATAGCAAGACTAACAGCAGGGACAACATTAGCAGTAGGAGACATGAAAAGCCTACTCTCATCCAATCTTGGAGAGGTAGCTGACGACGTACGGAAAAGAGCAGGGTATCCTGGAGTAACAATAAAGAACATGGCACACAATGGTGCACCGTTCAACAATTGCAGAGCAGCCCTATGGCAAGCTCTAAGAGAAAAGTACCCAGTCAGACAGAAGCACGATTATGTCACGCAAAATGCTGGAGGGGAAGACCCGTTTCAATATATTCAACAGATTCAAGAGATATGGCGTCTTGAGATGGGTGAACCGTGGGACAAAACAGTGGGGTTATTTTACCATATATTATGTGAAGGATTACCTGATCATACGATGCACAGAAGCAGCTTAAGAAACTAGTGGGGATGGAGGCTAAACCGTGGTCAGAAATGCAACTAATTATAGTGCACTATTGCAGACTAATGCAAGAGAACGCGAGATAAAAGCAGGCAGAGAGGAAACAGGGAGAAGCAAAATTAGTGCAGAAACAATTATCCAAATATACAATGGAAGGGGCAGTGTTAACAAGCGGAGAAGGAGTAGTTACGCAGCACATGCAGAACAGACCACAGATGGTAGGGGGAGGTTTTGCAGGATGAGGAGATAGGAACCAATGGACAAGAGGACGAGGAGGGATGTCTCGGGGGAAGAAGGTTTGCACAACCAGTGCAGCAGAACATGGCAGAATTTCAAAGGGGACAGCAAAGGCAAATGTCGGGTTGCATAGTATGTTGGTTCTGCGGACAACAAGGACATATAGCCCGAGTGTGTAGGGATAAAGGACTGATGTATCAAAACAGGGAAATGCAACAACAACCCATGTATCAGACTGAGCAGAATGGACAAAACACTCAAGACTACGTATCCGTGCAGACATAAGCGCCACAATCGATGCACACGCAAGACATGCAAGCACACGCATAAGCACCACAACAGATGCATACCCAGGACATGCAACTGTGATGATATCAGCCAATGCCACATGCATTACCAACACAAGGGCACATGCAGCAATCGCAACCAATGCAGCAAGAACCAAGCCAGCAGAACACCAAAGTAACGACACATGTGGCCTCCGCGATGCAAATGCAAACTCCAGTACAAAAAAAACTCAGGCCTCCCTATAGCTGATACCTACACCAGCGCTTCCTACAGACAGACCCTCATTGACATCCTATTTGTCGTTCCTTTGCCAGACCTATGGACTCTTCATATTGTCTCTCACCTTACTCCACCTCTCCCATTAAAAGTGGCACTCGGTGGGAGACCCTCCTTGCCTCCTTCCATTCCTCTAAGGTCATCATTAATGTTTACCTCAATGGCACCGTCCTGGTCCAAGGCCCTCAAGCCAACCTCCTCCTCTTTGACAGACGCTTCCTGCACCTTATCAATTTCCTTTCCTCTCCTGCTGTCCCTTTTCCCCCTTATTCTGCATCCTTGTCCCCACCCTCTGCCACTTCTCTGGCACCATCCTCCTTGGCTATCTTGCCCTCTCCTCCAACCTCCTCTGCTCTCCCTCAGGCCCCTTCTACACCTCCCCAGGGAGTACCTCTGATTTGTACCCCTCCCGGAAGTCTCTCAAGGATGGCAACCTTCTCCACCTCGCCACTCTTAACTCTCGCTCAGCCATCAAACACTCCTCTCACATCTGCCATCTCCTCGAAGAACTAGATCTTGATGTGCTTGGTCTCACCGAGACATGGTTCACGGCCAGCTCTGTCACAAGCTTTGATACTCTCCTTCCTGATGGCTAGAAGATCCTCTTTGCGCCCAGACCCAACCGTTCCGGTGGGTGGGGGTGTAGCCTTGATCTTCCCAGTGTGGATTCCTGCCTCTATCATTCCTATGCAGACCTACTCCTCCTTTGAATGCCTGGTCTGCAGGCTTTCTCTCTCCCCTGGACACTCTCTCACTGTGGCTAATATCTAACGGCCACCTGGTCAGATCTTGCCCTTCTTCTCCGAGAGGGCAGACCTCTCTTCCTCCCTCTTGGCCTTGACCACTCAACTCCTCCTCCTTGGAGACTTCAACATCCACCTGGATGCTCCCTGTCCTGCCACAGGGCTCTTTTGCGACCTCTGCTATTCTCTCTCTCTCTCTCTCTCTCTCTCTCTCTCTCTCCATTCTTCCTTCTGGCATGACTCACTCTGCAGGGCACACTCTTGATGTTCTGATCTCCTCAGATCACCCCCTCGCTAACCCTCTCACCACTCCTCTCTCCTGGAGTGACCACTTTCTCCTCTCATCTCTCTCTCTCTCTCTTTACCCCTCAGTCCAAAACCTACCCCCACACTGCCACCCACCTTCTCAGTCATTCGACCCATGAAGCATGTGTCAGTTGAGGCTTTCGCTGCATCCTTTTCTCCCCCTCCTGCACCTCTGGCTTACTCACAACCTGACACAGCGCTTTCCTTGCTCCACTCTATCTCTGATACTCTCAATGTACTTGCCCCTTTCATGAGGATCCGCATGAAGTCTAAAATAAAGTGCAACTGCTGGTACGAATCAGACCTCGTCACCCTTAAACACAAGTGTAGGGTGGCTGAGAGGAAATGGTTGGCATCTTGTTCATCCTCCGACAAACTGGCCTGCTGCTTGCTCCAACGGCAATACTTACTCTCAGTCCTCACTAAGAAGAGAGCAATCATCCAAGCCTGCATTTCTGCGGCAGCTAACAATTCAGCCGAACTCTTTAAAATCTGCAAGGAGCTGGCCAATCCTGCTGCAGTGTCTACATCTCCTATCCCTTCCCAAGCCCTCTGATCGGCCCTGGCTTCTCACTTCATCTTTAAAACACAGGACATCCTGTCCACCCTCTCAGCTTCTCCTGCTTCTTCCTCCAGTCTCTCCTCTTCCCCCAGACCCCTTGCAGCCACAACCGCTCCCCCTTCTCTGCCTTCCCCCTCTCCACCCCAGACATGGTTTCTAGATCTATAAAAACCTCATCAAAACAGGTTCTTCCCTGTTCTTCCAAAACCATCAAGGACCACATTGACACCCTCGCTCTAGCCCTGGCTGACTTCTGCAACCACTCTTTCGCCTCTGGACCCTTCCCCTCCCCCCCTGAAGCGCTCTCTTGTGCACCCTCTTCTCAAGAAACCCTCAGCTGACCCTTCCGTTCCAGCTAACTATCGTCGACCTCTATCACTCTTTTCCTGGGCAAACTCCTGGAAAAGCTGGCCAACTCCCAGCTTAATCTTCAGACTGAATCTGTTGGTTGTCTCCATGACCATCAGGCTGGCTTCAGAGCAGCCACAAGCATGGAAACCGCCCTCCTGAACATATGTGAAGACCTGCCCTCAGCCTGGATTCTAATCTCCCCTCTGTCCTCATCCTACTTGATCTCTCTTCTGCCTTTGAAATGGTCAACTATGCCAACCTGCTCAACCGGCTCCATGATAAACTGGGTATTATTGATCAGGGCCTGGCCTGGCTGACCTTTTTCCTCTCTGATCGACCCTCCCAGATCCAACTTGGGTCCTTCCTCTCCTCTATCTCTCTCTCCACCTGCAGTGTTCCCCAGGGGTCAAACCTTCCTCCCTGGTTGTTCAACCAATACCTGGCACCTTTCGGCCACCGCATTGCTGCTATCTGCCCCAACTTCCAGTGCTATGCGGATGACACCCAGTTCGCTTTCAGGCTCCCCTCTGCCACCTCTTCTCCTTCTCTCATCCCAGATTGTCTGACTGCAATCCAGGAGTGGTGTGCCCCCAATGATCTCTGCCTTAATGCAAGCAAGACAGAGATCCTCCTCATCTGCACACCTGCACTCCCCTTTCCAGCCACTCTCTGGCCGGCCTCCCTTAGCCCTCCTCTTGCTCCTACCTTTGAGGCTAGGAACCTTGGGGTTATCTTCGACTCCTCACTCTGCTTCTCTCCTCACATTTCCAACATCTCTAAGAAGTCAAACTACCAACTGTACGTCCTCAGAGGTATTCTTCCTTTCCTCTCTGTCCCCCAGAGGCTCACTGTATCTAGAGCTCTGAATCTCTCTAGGCTTGACTACTGTAACAGCTTCTTTTTAAATCTGTCTTCTTCTGCTCTCCGTCCTTTGCAACACATCCAGAACAGGACAGCAAGACTTGGCCTTGGCCTCAAGCCCAGGGATCGTATCTCTTCAGCACTAATATCTCTCCATTGGCTCCCAGTGGCTGCAAGGATCAAGTTCAAGACCCTCTGCATTGTCCACAAGGCCTTCTGGGGCCTGGGACCAAAATATCTCCAGCTTTCTCTTCTGAAGTATCTTCCTACTCAAGCACTTCACTCCTCCACCTCCAAGTCCTTGAGGGTCAGTCGCTTTTCCAAGCAACAAGTTGGGGGCAGATCTCTCTTTTCGCTGGCACCTCCCTCTGGAACAGCCTCCCTGCCTCTCTGAAACTTGCGCAGAACCATCTCCGGTTGCAGAAGCAGCTCAAGACTTTCCTCTTTGCTTCTGCGTTCTCTCTTCTGTTATCTTGCTGATCTCCTGTCTGTTCTTGCCATGGTTACCTGGCTACCCTCTGAACCACAGTCCCAGGTCCCAGTCCTCCCAGTTGCACACTTGCACTGCCTCCTGGCAACCTTGCACTCAGGGCTATATCTGCAACATTACAACCCCCCCTAACTGCACTTATCTATCACCTGTTGTCTGCACTTAACCCTGCACTGCAACTTGCTGGCCGTATTTCTTGTTTTCAATGTTTGATCCTATGTCTTGCACTTGCTCCTCCTCCCCTTCCCCTGGCACTTTTCCCCTTCCCTCTCCCCTGCACTTGCGCATCTCAATGTCACTTGGCCTAATAAGATCGTTGTCTTGATCCACCTTGTTCCCCTCTCTTGCCTCGTCGCGCCTTGAAACAATTGTGTATAGGCGCTCTATAAATAAAATATCTTATCATATCATATCATATTCGACATGAGTGTTACACCCTCTGGAAGGGCCTTCCCTCCCCTCTCAAACTTGAGTCGGACCACCTGAAGTTCCGGAAGCAGCTGAAAACCTTCCTCTTCTCCTCTGCTTTCAATCTCACTCTCCCATGCTGACCTACCTATTTGCTGTTCCGACTGGTTGCTTGGCTACCCTCAAAGTCTCACTTGGTACCAGGCTCTTTCTTGATCAGTCACCCTTGCACTGCCTTGAGCCGTACCACACACTTAGGGGCTGTAACAGTATCCCTACAGTCCTTTGTTCCCCTTGCACTACCCAGAGCCGCACTGCCCTGGCTGCACTTACACAGAGCATTGCTGCCCTGTTTTCCCCTCCCCTCTACCTTGCATTTCTCCCCTTCCTTACCCCTTGCACTTCTCGTTCTCGCACTAGCACCATCTGAATGACACAATGCCTAGTAAGATTGTTTGTCTTGTCCTCCCTCTGTCTTCCCTCCCTTGTCTTGGTATCAGGTAATATTATCCCCATATATATGGTCGCCGTAAATAATATCGCCGGGAAAAGGTTGCAGCGATATTATATGGGTGACCATATATATGGGGACAGGGGCAAAAAAAAAAAAAATAAGCCACAAAAAACGGCCATTTTTCAGCGATATTTTTGCATGGCAAGATTTTTGTGGCGACATTATTACATGGAACCCTTGTCTTGTCGTGCCTAGAAACACATGTGTACAGGCGCGTTATAAATGACTTATCATATCATATCACATTGGGTGGGAATACATTATAGAGAAGTGCCACAGAGAATGGCAGTGTTGCGATAGCAAACTCCACCATTCCTCGAAGAAGACTTAAGACGTTTACCCAGTGTCTTATGGACCACTAGTCCCTGTGACGTGGGTTCTTTAAAAGGAATTGTGGCAGTAAAGATAAAGCTCAAAGCAGGGCAAGACAGTATCCCATACAAAGGGAAGCAGATGAGGGCATTTATGAGACAATGACCGTATTGGTGAAGCAGGGAATATTAGTACCGTCAGAATGGCAGTGCAACACGGCTGTGTACCCTGTGAAGAAGATGACAGGGGGTCTTGGTGTTTTATCCAGGACTTGGCCCTCTGAACCAGATAGTAGAGGCAGAATTTCCATTAGTTCCAAATCCTGTGACAATTCTGTGCAGCATTCCAACCGAAGCTACACACTTCACGGTAATACATTTGAAGAACGCCTTCTTTTCTATACCACTTCATGAGATCTGACGTCCTTCCTATATAGAAACCGGAAGTGGAAAAAATCAAGATCAACACAAGGGTACTGTGAATCACCATCTATCTTTAATTGGGCCCTTCAAATGGATCTGGGCAATCTACAGATACAGCGAACTGTCATACAGTACGTAGATGACATTTTGATTTGCAGCAAGAAGAATACCAGTGTCAAAATGACTCTGTGTATTTGTTGACAGTATTAGCAGAAAAAGGATACAAGGTGGACGAAGCAAAATTGCAATATTGTCAAAAAGAAGTACTATAGATAGGACAATTGATATCCCAGAATGGATGAAGGGTGACTTCAGAAAGGACGGAGGCAATTCGCAGAACACCAATGCCAAAGGAAGAGATATGCACAGGTACACAAAATGGGGATTGACCCAAGCGTGGTACAGCTAATGAGGGGGTCACCAATATTCACATAACAGGAATTTCAAAAGCCGTAGAAACTAAATTTGAAAATTTATGAAGTGCTATTCAAATTTTATCCAACAGGATATCCTGATTATTCTAACTTAGAACAACCCAAGGTCACCATGAGAAGCATAGAGCAATATCATTTTACACAAAGAAAAACATATTTTATTTCTGACTTATTTATTTCACAAAAAGTGAGTGTGTACATAAAATTCATTGCTTATTTATTTCACAAGTACATAAAATTCATTGCTTTAAACAAAGACATGCAATTATAATTTAAACAAAATCTAAGTGCATTTTATAAAGGTCCGCCAGTTGATTTAGGCAAGATATAAATACATTTATATGCAATATGAAAGCATTTATACAGGTCTGCCAACGTACACTTCTCACATGGTATATGAAGAGAAGAGGTATGCAGCAGTTTCTAGGCCTCTGTAATTATTGCAGAGTATGGGTATTTGACTAAAGGACATGCACAAGACCTTTGTTGAGCAGACTCAAGGAAATACAGAAGGGGAATGGTAAGCTGTTATGGACACACAAAATGACTGACGTATTTGAAGAGCTGAAGAAAGCAATATGCACAGCTCCAGTGTTAGGGATTCTAGACTATCATGACAAATTCTTCCTGTTCTCACACTCCAATGGATTAGTGATGACTGCAGTACTCTCACAGAAGACTACCTTAGGACGCAAACCCTTAGCTTATTATAGTGGTCGTTTAGACCCAGTAATGAGGGGACATTACCCTTGTGAGCAAGCTCTAGCTGCTGCCACATATGGAGTAAAAAAGTCTGCGAGTATTACTATGGGGTGTAGTACCACACTTTACGTGGAGCCTGTCCTCTTTGCTATTCTCGAAATGTCCACGAGTACGCTGACTACACAAAGGGTCTCTGGATACAAGGTGATTATCTCGAATCCAGCAATCAAGATAGTAAGGTGCAGGTCTGTAACCCCAGCAACATTTGTAGCAGAACCAGTGGAGGAAGGAGAGTATGTATACTACTGTACTTCATACATGGAACAGTATGACAACCTCCCCATGGTGGGGGAGAAGCCTTTGATGGGGAGAAGTACTTTATATTGACGGGTAATTGACAACAGACCAGACAACGGTTGAGAGATATACAGGGACAGCAGTGCTGACATCAACAGCAGATGGTACAGCAGGCATGATAGTGAGCGTGAGATTGCCTTCAAATTTTTCAGCACAGGTAGCAAACTTAGAAGCATTCATAATGACATTAGAAGCTTGCAATGGCCAGGACATTACAGAGTATTCAGACTTGGTGTATGTGACGTCTACAGTAAACTCTGGACTGTCGCGATGGCTGAGGAGGAGTTTCCGACATGCTGATGGCACACCAGTACAGCACGGCCCCTATTGGGCAGACTAATAGAGACGCTTCAACTCCCAGCAGCCATAGCGGTCGTAAAGTGCCAGGCCCACACGAGAGAGGAGGACCCAGTCTCCCGGGGTAACAAAGCAGCAGATGCGGAAGTGAATCATGCAGCATATTTTTCAGGAATAACAGACTTTGATACCCCACCGAACACACGTATTCGTGTGTGCAACATGATTTACAACACATTACCAGCTACACAAATAATGGAACTTCATGGGAGGGCTCCGGCAGAAGAAAAATAGTTGTCAATGAGAAGGATGTTCAATATCTCCCACTGATGCCTTGTGGTGACAGGAAAACACAGGCAAACCTGTACTCCCAATAGCTTTATTGCCACCGTATTGGTGAAGACGGCACTCACGCAATTGCATTACCCTATCCACATGAGTAAGAGCGGTTCTGTTAGAATATGGCAGAGCATATAACCACATTTACAGAGAAATATGTGACATGTAAAACAAATTCTGCTGGACATACTTCACGTGTAGTGAGAGGAGCCATACCATATCCGACTGGTCCCTTCCAACATCTACACATATATTACATTGATATGACCCAGGTATGCCAGGGCTACCACTATATGATAGTAGTCGTATGCCCGTTTTCCCGATGGATCGAAGCTGGTCCCTGTTCACACCCCGCTGCCCTCAGGGCAGCAAAATTCCTTGTCAGAGAAGTCTTACCACGATGGGGGGTTTGTGAGGTTCTGCGATCATACAATGGACCTCATTTTGTAAATGAGACTTTTGAGCATATCACAATCCTACTGGGGATATAGCACAAATATTCCTGTGCTTGTCACCCGCAAGTGAACCGAGTGTGTGAGCGACTGAATGGCCTGCTCAAAGAAAAAATAGCAAAAATAAAAGCAACTTTGAAAAAAGGATGGCTCTACTGTCTACCCTTAGCTCTGTTCGCCTTGCGGAATCAGCCCGAGTCTGACCACCATTTAATGCCCCATGAGGTGGCAACAGGACGACGCATGCAACTTCCCCTGGCTCTTCCCATTAGAGCATTTACAGATGGGAGTGCCACCTCTAATGTTTGCGGTGATGAAATGTACGAATATGTGGCTTCTTTGATGGCTAGTGCATGTTTTATTTCTCATCAACTGCAGGCACAAGGGGAGAGGCCGAAGAACAGTGAAGATGATGACAGCACTGACAACCATAAGAGACTTTGAAGGCAACCATTTTTGTATGCGGGGGACTCTGTTTTCCTCAGAAGTTTTGTGCATCCATTGTTTAAACCTCATTTCGATGGACCCTTTATTGTCAAAAAGGCAACGGACAAAGCAATGAAACTGGAAGGAAAACAGGTCTGGAACTATATTGCAGATGTCAAGCTCTGCTGACGCGAGGCCTCTTCCCGGATAAAAGGAGATGATTTGATGCAAGTAGAAGATAAAGGCAAAGAAGAAGAATCACAGCCGTGAATGACTCGATCCAGAACAAGAGAGCTAGAAAAGGATAATAAACACACATAAGTTAGGTACACTCGGCCTCATTACAACTCTGGCGGTAGCCGTGCCGGTAAAACACGCAGGCTGTCGCCAGAGTTGCAATATTTACCGGGCCCTGGCTTGCCGGAATAACCGGGGGATTATGACCCCAGCGTTCCGGGAAGTCCCGACTCAATGAGAATGGGGAAGACAGTAGCACCAACACCATTAGTGATGGTGCCGGTGCTACCGTGTAAGCCTGCGAGTGGGGGCCGTCCCGCCCGACAGGTCAGACCTGGCGGCCGGGACGGCACCCGCTCGCAGACTCAGAGTGTTCCGGTCCAGTAACAATGGTGCCGGTAGGCTTACCAGCACCGTTGTTACTGGACCAGCACACTCGTAATGAGGCCCACTGTCTTTTCTTACACACAGGATTCATCGAGAAAGTAAAAAAGACTGTTGTTCCATATGATATTACAACGACGTAAATCATTTCAACAGTGCTATTAATTTTGTAATACAAAGATACTCGGAGCACATGATCCCTCCAAGGCTACTTTTCTATGCATTCCTACTATATGTAGCCCACACCTAGCCACAATTGACAAGTGGAGACCCATCCATTATCACTTTACTTGGGGACCCGAGAATGCATATAGTGTGGGAACGACTGTTTTAGGAAGCACTTGCCATGTTTTACTGGGGTAGGGCTTGTTTAAACACACACTAACACAATAACAACACGTTTTGAGGCTTTGCAGCATCAACCAACAAACACCAGGCAGGCATTGAGCACTGCAAAAAGAATTAAAAGAGATAAGTGCAGTGCATAGGTAGAACAGATATGTTCTGGATCTTTTCACCGCCATCGAAGGAGGCGTTTGTGCCAAGATCGGGTCTTCTTGCTGTACATTCGTTCCTGTCAATGATGAAGATAATGGGACACTGACAGAGGTCATCACCAGGCTTTCTGAAGTGCATACGAAGATGGAGACAGAAGCGAAAAATGGTGGAAAAGATGAAGCTTGGCTGTCATACATATTCTCATGGATGACAACATGGATGGAAGATGGACTGAAGGTTTTGGAAGGAGCATTACTACTAGTATTGAAAGCACTTTGTGTCATAAGGATAATAATAGCACAGTGCAGAAAAATAACAAAGAAGATTTTAGGGATGAAGGAGCTGATTGACATAGAGACAGAAGAAGATAAGGTGACGAAAGCACGAAAGGCATTAAAAGCACAACTGATGCAGTGCCCTCTGTTCCCGACAGGAGAAATGTTCAAGTATCCCTACAACACACGCGACTATTGGGGGAAGTGGGTTTGGTGCACCCCTGACGGAGACTGCAGTTATATCACCCGGTGCCTGGATGACTATGGACACCTCAGTGGGATAACAAAAGTGTGGCTCCCAAATCTGCAGATAAGTAGAGTGAGTTGTGTAGGTAGTGTGGTTGAGGGGGGATTGTAGACAAGGGGCCAAATCTGACCCTCATGCCGCCTGCATGACTCTACATGAAGACAGAGAAACGATATATGTGTCTCGCTCTTGGGCCCATCACCGCAGTCATTGATGCATCGCAGATGTGAAAAACCGTATTCTCTTTGACAACTGTTCAGATCATACCAAATTGATGATGTGGACAACATGGTATTGAATTGATCGAGCAGGTCGACTGACTGGAGAATCAGAAACAAATGACGTCATCACTGACATCACGACATAGCCGTGCTCATTCATGAAGTACATATCCATCCATTCATGAAGCTACACGAACCTGTACTGGTTTATTGCATATGACCCACTTAGACAGAGTACGAACACACATACATAGTTCTATATTCATATCTTTCGCCAAAGCTGAAACTGCAAGATGCATCAGAATTTGTATATATAGCTTGCATATGCTTATATTAACATGGAGAAGCCATAAGGGACACTTTAGAAGTTATAGGCCCTTAGATCCAGCAAGAAAGGAGACACGTTCGAGAAACACAGACAGACTGACATGATCACCGCAGCTTGAGGCGAGCAGAAACAGGACACCTAGGCAAGGACAAAGGGGAAACAGGAAAATTCCAGCTACCGAAATAGTGAACCACCTGTGGAAATTCAGGCTAAAATCCTCATAATTGCAGAGGAGAGGGCTTTATTTCATGGTCTTGACACACGTGTACTGGACAGAGAAGATCGTTCCCCGAGAACCAGAGGAAAAAACATACAAGTATTGCCTACATTTCGTTAACTGACTACACTCTCACAGGCTTGGGTGATCAGAGAATAGCAACATTAGAGAATGCTTCTCACCTGTTCTTTCTCATTACCTTGAAGAGGGACAGTCTGAGAACTGTCTGGGCTCCCCGGGTTGGGGGGGACACACTCTGTCCAAGCCAAATTCACTTTTAGCATGGTGATATCATGTGTTGCAAGAACCAATGGTCCTTCAACGATCCTGCAACACTGTAGATGGATGCTCTTAGAGGCGGTCCTAGGAGGGGCCACTGAACAAGGCCAGCCAATCCCTAAACTAACCTATGTATTTTCTATATATATATATATATAAAACCAACAAAAAAGATTGTTTAAGGGACGTTATGGTTAAGTTGCGCTACTGAAAACCTATCACCTTCACTGAAAAATCTATACTAAAGGAACTTCCTAGATCCATTGCCCTATTAAAAAACTATCAAATAAACCACCAAAAAACGTTGTAAAAGGGACGTTATGGTTAAGTTGCACTTCTAAAAAAACCTATGAAATTCAATGGAAAAACGTTGCTACAATGACGTTATGGTTACAGGTAAAACCGGAAAACCCCAGAAATGTGCCTGTTATGGTAAGGTACACACCCATAACTTGCAATACCATTGTGCACTGCAAGGACTAACACCCATGACCTCAAAGATGACATCACACATGTCACTGATGCTATCACATGTCTGGATTGCTCTTTTTTTGATCACTGACATATATAGGGCAGGTGGTTTTATTCACTGACAGGCAGGAAGTGAACATTAAAAAGGTACTATATTTGTAGACCTTACCCTTCGCACATGTCCTTACACTCTTTTCTTTAGGGTTCAGTCACATCATATGATACATATACATAGGGGAAGAAGCAGGCCTGAAACACAGCAATCAGTTCTGTGCATGAAGATAATCAGTTAGGTTATGAACACTTTCTGGTAGCACAGCTGCTTTTTTGCTTACTTTACTTTCTCAATATGTGGGCATATTTGTGTGCGGTGTGCTCTCTCTATGGTTTGTGTGTAGTGGTACAAATATGTAGTAAGTGAGGGGGTATTAGGTACTTATTACATGTTGCGCAGTACGCGAAACTCTGAAAATAAAGCATTCAGCATTGTACTATGTAACATGGCAAAAATGTGAACATTGGACCTCTATGGTGCATGCTGCAGACAATGCCTACATTTTTGCATGAGGTGGTTGCTATACTGGAAAGAAGTCTGTAGTGCAATGGTGTTTATAGCAATGGATTCTGTGCTGAATTATGTATCTCATACTAGCTCTCCCAATGACCTCTGATAGTTTTGTTGCAATATTATATTAACAATCCCCTGTGGAGGCTTGTTATTCAAACTAAAGGCACATGTGATGCCTACCCTCCTTCCAAACCAAAATTTCCATGCAAGTCTCTTTCCTGGGCATACCTGTGCAAATGTACCACAAACACACCAACCAGTAACAGCACTCTGCGTCTCTCCATTTCTACCAGTACACGAAGTACAGTAAGAATTTGTTACCGCCCCTTCATGTGAGGCGGGACCTAAGCAGCTAATTGGATAATCCCCACAGGCACCTTCCCATTGGCAAGCATGCTTAGAAGGGCAGAATGTGGCACGTGCGCTTTCCGAACTAGCGCAAGGGCCGCGCACCAGTTAAGCAGGAGGAGTCCTTCTTCCTATTGGTGCGCTTTCCTGTGACGCACACCCTGAGCACCTGATAGGACAATCCCTACAGTCCCATTTCCATAGGCCAGCATGGTGAGAAGTGCAGAATGTGGCACATGTCGTTTCCCAAGTACGGCGAGGGCCAGGCCCAAGAGTCCTTCTTCCTATTGCTGCACACCCTAATCACCTGATTGGACAATCCCCACAGTCCCATGTCAATTGGAAAACATGGTAGGAAGGGCAGATTCTAGCACGTGCTCCTTACGAAAGTTCTGTGAGGGCCACACCCCTGTAAAACTGGAACAGTCCTTCATCCCTTTCCGTTATCTTCTCTACAGCACTACCTCATCGGTTACGTGTAAATAGGGACACACGCATCCACCAATCGCTTAGAAGCCGCCATCATCCAACACTGTCACTCCTGTACAACACTTCAAATGTACCGTTACACAATTACAGTGCAAGTGTTGTGCCATTCCAAAGCACGTCCACTGCAAACTTCAGTAAAATTATTCACGATTTCTCCTTCCGCATGCATCCACATGGCCACCCAAGATGTGGAACGTGTAATCCTGAAAGTACAACGGAATCCGCTACCTTTTCGTGATAGTGAGGGGGGGTGGGGAGTGGCGGGGGAAGCAATGTCAAGCTGGGTACGGGATTGAGTCTTCCGTCGTAGACGTATGTTTTTATTTTTGACGTGCAAGCAACTTTTGTGTTTTTCCCTTTATATGCGTTTCTGTTTGCCTCTCCTCACATTTTTACCACATTCTGGACAATGCTTCTTGCACAGTGTAAAAGAAAACGGCATTGCCAATGGTGCTCAAATAAATGCAATTTCTAAGAAACTACTGGATATTTTGCCACCTCCTGATCTCATAGTGGATGGAGAACATGCCAGCAGTCTGCATACATTCACACATGCTTCTGTTTATAACACACCTTCCGACCTCACGCTTGGGACAAATTGCATCGGCATGGATCCACTCTCCTCTTGGTGTTATGCATGAGAAAATGACATTGGCAGTAGGAAAAATCTGCATAACTGCGTTCAGCAACCTCTTCAGGTGACGGATTAAACGTCCACATGACATGTAACCCAAATGTAGACTTCCATAGTGCACCACGACAAAGTGTATGTTCATGACGGAGGCCACATATCTGCAAAGCCGAACCATCCTGCTGAAACTGCAGTCACCCTGACAACCCCAGAAAGTGTCCACTCCTTCCAACCCGAAATTACCAGCAACGCCTCTTTGCACACAACACCTGTGCAGATGGTGCACAAAGGTATCATCGACGATAAGCACTGTGCGTCTCTCTATCTCCACCAACCTCACAAAACAGTATTGGGAGGATATGGTACCGCCCCTTCCTGGCAACCACACCCTAAACACCTAATTGCCTATTTCCCACAATTCCATTTCCATGGCCAGCATGCTCATGATGGCAGGATGCACCACGTGCGCTTTCCCATCTACTGTGAGGGCCACGGCCCAGTAAAGCAGACACAATACTTCGCCCCTTTGCAGTGACATTTTTGCAGCATTGCCTCATTGAATGCTGTCAAAATGCTGTCAAAATATCAAACACGCATGCAGCTATCACATACAAAAACTCTGCATTGCACACTATAATTTCTGTAGACCACTCCATATTTACTGTTACATACTGCCAGTGCACGATCCAAAACCCCTCCACCATAAACTTCTGCTAAAGAATGCATGATTGCAGCATCCACAAACATTCTGAGGTGCCCCCAGCACACCTTTGGCCATGCACACAACAGTGCAGCCCATGCCCACACCCAGAACATCCATTCCCGAAACAGTGTCACAATTAGCAGAATCCACAGACATACCACAGCCTGCACCACCCCTACCCACTGCCATTCACAAAGTCTTGTGTCACTGGCAACCTAAGCACAACAGCTTCACGACATTGGACCTACTTCAATAAATCTGCACACAGCACACTAACCAAGCACATATAAACTGCACTTCAACCATACCCTCTTCCATACTCACATCATATACACACTGCACCCTGTAGTCACACTGCACACCTTCTTACTGCACCATCTCCTACCGCACACCACATGCTGTAGCATGTTGCAACTATCACCACAAACATGGAACGCACAATGAACGCTTTTCAACTCTCTTGTCCTGCTGTATCATGTCTATAATGTGCGCCACACCCATTCTCCAAAGATCACCACCCTGTGCCTCATGCACTGTCATCCATGCATATCAGCATGTCACCAGCTACCACTGTGCACATACGCACCACTGGCACCAGCACTCCTACCCAACCTCTGCACCGCAATGAAGCTATACAGTGTTAAATGCAACAGTACCATATTCTACAAACATTAAACTGTCTCCGGCACCCCTACACCCTTTCATTCACGTACTATGGTCTTACCCACTTCCACTCAGAAAGTATTGTGTCACTGCCAACCTACCCACAAACTGTTCACAACATTGTCCCTACTTCAAGCATCTGCACACAGCGCACTATCCAAGCACATACAATCTACACTTCAACCATACCCTCTTCAATACTGCCAATATGCAAACACTGCACCCAGTGTCCACACTGCGTGACGTTTCACTGCACTGCACCATCTCCAACCACACAGGAAAACTTTACCATGTTCTAGCAGTGACCTCACCTGCAAAACCAAACGTACACACATAGCAGCTCACTTCTGCTGCTGTATTGTGTCTGAAAAGTCGCCACCCTCTAACTGATGCAGTCACAAATGCATCACTGCCGTGGGTGTGCTCAAGCCCTAGGCTCTTGAGTGCATGGCCTATGGCCGTAGGCCATATGGCCATGCACCCAGTAGTCCAGGCCTTAAACCCACCCACTGCAACGTAATACCACCATTCATATCACCAAACGTGTCACAATTAGCAGAATACACAAACATACCAGAGGCTGCACCACCCCTATCCACTGCCATCCACAAAGTATTGTGTCACTGGCAACCTGACCACAACAGCTTCACAACATTCCCCTACTCCAACCAATCTGCACACAGCACACTATCCAAGCAAATACAAGCTACACTTCACCCATACCCTCTTGCATACTGACAGTATGCAAACACTGCACCCAGTGACCACACTGCATGGCTTTTCACTGCACCATCTCCAAAATGTTACCATGTTCTAACAATGACCTCACCTGCAAAACCAAATGTTCATGCATGGCAGCTCACTTCTGCTGCTCCATTAGTAGTATTGTGTCACTGGCAACCTAACCACAACAGCTTCACAACATCGAGGCAACTTCAATAAATCTGCACACAACACACTGTACAAGCACATATTAGCTGAACTTCAACCATACCCTCTTCCATACTCACTTTACATAAACACTGTGCCCTGTGTCCACACTGCACAACATCTCATTGCACCATCTCCTGCCGCACACCAAGTACTGTAGCATGTTGCAACTATCACCATAACCATGGAACGCACAATAAACGCTTTTCAACTCACTTGTACTGCTGCAGCACGTCTACAATGTGCTCCACACCCATTCTCCAAAGCTCACCACCCTGTGTCTGATGCATTGTCAAACCTGCATTGCTGCAGTGGGTGTGCTCCTTGCACACATTCCCTGCACCATAATGTAACCATACATGTCGGCATGTCAACAACTACCACTATTCACACACGCAACACTGGCACCAGCACTCCTACCCACCCTCTGCACCGCAATGAAGCTATACAGCGTTAAATGCAACAGTTACCATATTCTACAAACACTGTCTCCGGCACCCCTACACTCTTTCATTCACATACTATGGTTTTACCCACTGCCACTCACAAAGTATTGTGTCACTGCCAACCTACCCACAAACTGTTCACAACATTTCCACTACTTCAAGCAATCTGCACACAGCGCACTATCCAAGCACATATAATCTACACTTCAACCATACCCTCTTCCATACTGTCAATATGCAAACACTGCACCCAGTGCCCACACTGCATGACGTTTCAATGCACCATCTCCAATCACACAGGAAAACTTTACCATGTTCTAACAGTGACCTCACCTGCGTAATCAAACATACACGCATGCCAGCTCACTTTTGCTGCTCTATTGCATCTGAAATGTGCTCCTCAGCCATTCCACGCAAAAGAGCAGAAAAAGTGAGCTGGCATGCGTGTACGTTTGGTTGCGCAGGTGAGGTCACTGAAATGTGCTCCTCACCCATTCCACGCAAGTCACCACCCTCTAACTGATGCAGTCACAAATGCATTACTGCTGTGAGTGTGCTCAAGCCCTAGGCTCTTCGGTGCTTGAACTACGGCCTACGGCCTTCTACTTCAGAGTCACAAATTCATTACTGCTGTGAGTGTGCTCAAGCCCTAGTCTCTTCAGTGCATGGACTACGGCCTACGGCCTTCTACTTCAGAGTCACGAATTCATTACTGCTGTGAGTGTGCTCAAGCCCTAGTCTCTTCAGTGCATGGCCTTCAGCCATGCACCCAATAGTCTAGGACTTGAACACACCCACCTGTTAGGGAGAATTCTCCAGAATGGCTAATTTCCCTTACCTAATGAGTCCCTCTGCAGCTTTGCTGGATTTCTGGGATTTATTTTTTTCACCTGGTAAGAGTAAGAGTGTAAGGGCCTCATTACGACCCTGGCGTTCCCGTAATGAAGGGTGCCAGCACGGGACCGGCACCCTTCATTATGGGAGCGCCTATTACGAGGTTCCCTTTGCAGGACCCGGAACAGACCTCTGGTAAAACCAGACGTCCTTTCCGGGTCCCGCGAGGGGAAGAGGTAGATAATAACGGGCCATTTGTAATGTGCCCATTATTACCTCCCTCCCCATTCCCATTGAGCCCTATGGAGGCTCAAATGGGAATGGGGAATGGTTCCTTCAAGGAGGAATTACCGGGTCCTCCAATGTTGGAATGACCCGGTAATTCCCCATTGAAGGAACCCGGTATTGGAGCCCGGTATGGAGGCAGCCAGGGCGCAAATAGCACCATGGCTACCTCCATACTCGTAATGAGGCCCTAAGAGTGTGAGCCTTTTTTCCACCTCTTAAATGTGTTTTGCTGTGTGTTTTACATTTTTGTGTTCATAGACTGGAGTCTCACCTACTCCATAGGCATCATCCTTTAGTGCAGTGACACAGGGTTGTCTTTTAGACTTCCCACATTAAACTCAATTTTCTGGGACTGTCTACTGTCTACTAGAGCATGTAAAGGTACCATTGACTTTTACTAGTCTTTTTAAATTTACAGACCCAGGACAAACTATCTTCCATAGAGTACTGGAAGGGTTAATAGTTATCCCTTTTTGTCTGTTTCTCATGGAACACTACATCGTTCCCCTTTCTCTAAGATTTGTCTTGTGGCAGTGGTATCTACCTTTTTTTTCCTATCGCGGACTATGAGAATAGCCTCCGTACTGTTAGAGGCTATGTGGGTAGCCTCGAACTTTAATTCGCTGGACCCCTTTTAATTTTATTTGCTTCCGGTTGGGTTTATTCGCCATTTTTTTTTTGTAAAGGTTTTTCTCGTGTTTTACTCTTGGTGTGTATGTTTAACATTTTCTTGTGTTCATAGACTGTGGAGCCTCACCTACTCCATAGGCATCATCTTTTTACTGTGTGTTACACAGCACCTTCAGTGCAGTGACACAGGGTTGTCTTTTTGACTTTCCAACTCTGACTCCATTTTCTGGGACTGACTACTGTCTCCCAGAACATGTAAAGTTGCCATTGACTTTATTAGTCCAAGTACAAACTATCTTAAATAGAGTTCTGGAAAGGGTTAAGACATTATTGTCTGTTTCTCTTGGAGCATTATTTTGCTCCCTTTTCATTAAGACTTGACTGGTGCCCTACCGCAGTTGTCTTAAATAGCCCTAGGCTATTTTGGTAGCCTCAAACTTAATCCCGCTAGACCATATACATTTTTATACAGTTCTGGCTGGGTTTAGGCGCCATTTCTTTTTGTAAAAGTCTTTCTCGTGTTTTACTCTGCATGCCAAACCTGGTTTGATTTCTTTGTTCACCGTCTTTTTGCGGGCTTCTACGCAAAAGCCCTCCTTAGGCGCCTGTATGTCTGGGGGGACAGGATGTGAGGGAGGGGTTTAGGACTCCCTGCACAGGGTCTCCTTGGAGACCCATGTCGCACTCTGATCTGATTGTTTGTGGTGACTGTCCTGGCGGGACAGCCACCCTGCTGTATGATTGACAGCCAGGCTCTGTGAATGGGGGAAAACTGCATAAAAAGCAGGTCTCTCGGGCTGGAAAGGCAGATTCGCCACTGGAACGAGATAACCGAAGAGGAGCTGACAGAAGAGGACCCCTACCACGACTGAACCTCCCGGTGAAGCCCTGCTGCAGGTCCGAATCTTCACACTCCAACGACAGGGAAGATCTGCAAGGAATTTTCTCCCCTTGAGCTGGTGGGAACAGCCAGTTTACCAAGCCTTCTTCTCCTGCTCGCCAGGCCTTCCTTCTCTGGTCGAATTTGCTGTACAGAGCTACAGTGAACCGGATAGCCAGGAGGAACGGACCCTGCTTGCGCTTTAAGGAGCGCACCTTTTATTTGTTGCTTTGCTCTGCTGCTGGTTTCTTCCCTGGGCAGTGCAGGACCCTCAAGTCTTCCTACTTCGTGTCAGTCCGACAGTCGCTTCAGGAACAGTGAGCCTGCAGGACCTGTAGGAATGTCTGACCTCAGCTACAGCCTTCTTCTCCATTTAAGGTACTGTTCAAATCCGGTTGTTCGTTTCGTCCAGCCACGGTGAAAGTGTGTGAAACCTTTCGCCAATCCGAGGACTTGTCCTTCCCCATTCTTTAAGCAAACTTTTCTGCTGACCAACTTCATCCTGAACTCTTGGCAAAGACTGAACCGCAAACTACCCTGAACTGTGTGATCTTGAGCAACAGCCTTTTTGACCCATTAACATTGGCTCAGGCCTATTGGGCCTCATTACGAGAAGCGCAGTAAAAACGGGTTAATTACCGTCATGGAGGAACTAGCGGGTCCGTGCTCGTAGGACGCCGCTAATAGCGGGTGATTACGAGTGCGCGAGCACGCGCAAACCCCCATGCCAGTAATGGCCATATCGCCATGGCGCTAACGGCCCTCCAACCCCCCCAAATAGCCATCACGGGACCCGCCGATACCGCCTCCGCCTAGGAGGCACCCCTTAATACCGACCCGGTAATAACAGCATGCTAATACTGGGCTCGTAAGACTGGACCCGGATGTAACGTCATCGCGTCGGAACGGGAAATGGGCCGGCGGCCATCTTTAAAAACACAATCCATTGCAATCCTTCCAAACCACCAGTTGTTTTCAGGAGAGACCAGTGCCAATCCCTTCACAATGTCAAAGGCTACCTGGAAAACTACCCCCCGCCTGCGCAAAAAGCGTTTTTCGATGAATAACTTACCATGCTGGCAGACACCCTTGCCGCACATGCAGACAAGATGAATCAGCATAACATGAAGCGTGAGGCGCAGCAGCGCAAAAATGAGATCTGGGAGGAGGTAGCCCGCAAGGTCTCGGCTGTCGGCACCACCCCGCGGACAGTGAAGGATTGCAAAAAGAGGTGGGATGACCTCCGCCTCAGGGTGCGGAATATCCTGGCAAGCAACAGGAGGGAGGCCATGGCTACAGGCGAGGGTCCCCACTCACCTGCCAAACTGTCCCGCTGGGAGGAGACGGCAAGCACGTTTATCCAGATGAGTCCATCGAGGGATTTGGGGAGATGGAGATGGGTGCCTCAACATCTGCAGATGGAGGTGAGTGACCCTGCAGATCCCTGTAGGGGAAACCATGACGTAGCACAAGTGATGTGGAAGAGAGTCCAGGAAAGGCAATGCATGTCCCAACACACACATGAACATATCCATGTCCAGATGGAGGGCCAAACCCTGCCACACTGAAATGCATGCTGAGTGCCAATCCCATTACCAACACACAGCCAACACACACGGACCGAGCCCATGTAATACATCACACAAACCCCAATACAACGGCATGCCACCTGCCATGCAGCAAATGCCAAAATGCCCCTTCATACTACACTGTGTCCCACACCTGTAAGATATGAATGCATGATAAATGAAATACTCCACAGCACCATATAATGCATCTAGCATGTAACAACATCACTGATGCCATGAATCTCTTCTACCCCCCCAGGCACCGATGGAGAAGATGCCAGCGAAGATCCTACCACAAGGGCATCCACATCCCGGCCAACGACAACGGCCACTGACAACACCACCTCCAGGGCAGCCTCGCAGCCCACACCAACACCCAGGGCGCCTGACATCATGGACACTGAGCTGACTACACCTTCACCAGTGGAAGGCGAGGCCGTTGACCCACTGACCAACACTGATACTGCAGTGGAGGAGTATGTGGACCAGGATGGACTGACACATGTGGCTTGTGCACACTCCCCCAGCCCGGTGTTCAACTCCCCAACCAACATTCAGCCCTCACCCACCTGCAGTAGTGCGGATCCCTGCCTGCACGATTCACACCTAAGCAGCATCCACGAGAACAGCACTGCCATTGCAGGCCCCGTCACAGCACCCTCGACCACTGCTGCTCCCACCATCAGCCTTGAGGCACGGCTGGCGAGGGTGGAGGCCAGACAGGACTCTATGTTGGACCTGCTCCGGCAATATATCGCGGATGGGGAGGACATGCGGCGTGGGATAGCCCAGGCCATAGCGGGGACCACAGCCACCATAGCGGCGAACACAGCCGCCATAGCAGCCAACACAGCCGCCGTCAATACCTCGGCATTGTTGATGAGAGACTGTCTGGGGGCCATCACGCAGGTCCTCACATCCATCCTGCTGCACATGCAGCAGCCACAACCCGCACCAGGCGTGCAAATGACCACAGCTTCATCCCCATCCACCATACCCGCTTCCTTTGCCCCCACTTCCTCTGGACCCTCCAGCCCTGTGCGTCAAACACGGCGGAGTGTGAGGCATCCTGAAATTCCGCCCCCGGACAGCAAGAAGTCCCGGAAATAGTGTTGGAGAACTATGGGAGTGGGTCAGATGGTGTTGGCATTGAATGGGAGTATTAGGGGGAGTACATTGGGGTGTGTTGGGAGTACATTGGGGGTTTGGGGAGTTCACTGGGGGTTTTGGGAGTTCACTGGGGATTTTGAGAGTTCACTGGGGGGTTTTGGGAGTTCACTGGGGGTTGGAGGTGGTGGGGTTGAACTTTCTTCAGTTGATAACAATACACCCGTTGTGTTAAAAAAAAAAAATAATCAATGGCTGGACATTCTTCTTTTCGTGTGTATCAATTTAATGTATGACGGTGTACAGTGGCGATCTCCCCACATTCCCTGTGTGCATGTCCACATGGAAACAGTGTACAATGTGTCACTGACACATATCTATCAAGGTCCCTGTGGGTCACAAGTATTCATCAATCAGTGATTGGCGTACTGCACAACCATCCTGTGCATCACGTACTGGCAGAGGTGCAGTTTCTCCTCCATCTTCATCCTCATCAACCTCACCCGGTGCTTGCATGTCAATGCCAGGTGGCAGTGGTACATTTCTCCGGATGCACATGTTGTGCAGCTTGACACAGGCCATGGTTATCTTTGCCACCTTCACAGGTGCATAAAAGAGTGCTCCACCAGACCTGCTTAGGCAGAGGCACTGCACCTTCAACAGGCCAAAGGTCTGCTCAATCACAACAGGGGTATGGGTATGTACCCGACTGTACTCCGATTCATGGCTGTTCCGCGGGTTCCGCACAGGGGTAAGTAGCCACGGCTTCAAGGGATATCTTCCATCACCTGCAAGAGAATACAGATAGGTCTATGTGAGTCACTGAGCTGCCACCTTCAGGATACACAGTCATGGGGGCAGCTATTTGCTGTCGACCTGCACATGTCCCTGTACGTATGCACCGATATTGTTTAGATGCATTCGATACTGCAATATGGTGTGGTAGTCTGGATGGTGTTGTATAGATGATGCAGGGTGAAATAATGCATGCTGATGCAGATGTACTGTGGTTGTACGACAATGTTTTGCCTCCCGTTTTTGCTGTGTATACTACACTTTGCATGGTTACACTAGCCACATTGGCACAGTTGCAATCCTGTTTAGTCATGCATTGATTGACATACACATGGTGGTCAGGTTGTGCGTCTTACATGTGGTCATTGATATACGTAATTGGTCAAATGTGTGCCAGTGATGTGTCATGTTGGGGTTGGGACGTTCAGGTCAGGAGTCATTAGCTCTGCGTGCATTCTCCACTCACCGTCCATTCCCACCCAGGTGGAGTATGGATCCCCCCATTTCCACCCAGGTGAAGTATGCATCCCCCCCATTCCCACCCAGGTGGAGTATGCATCCCCACCCATTCCCACGCAGGTGGTATGCATCCCAACACATCACTACCCCGAAGCACTGTCATGGGCCAGTCAGGCAACTCACCATGTCGCTCCATGTGACGGGGTAGCGTGGAGTTACGCAGCATCATGTGTTGATCCGTGAAATAAGGCGTAGCAATGTGTGATGATCTTGCTGGAGTCACATACCATCTGCACATTGATGGAGTGGTATTGCTTGCGATTGCGGTACACAGCCTCTACGGCATGGGGGACTACCAATTCTACATGGGTGCAGTCCAGGGCACCAACACAATTGGGCATGCCTGCCAGTGCATGGAAGCCTACTTTGGTGTCGGCTATCTCCTGGGCAGTCCGTGGTAGGGATATGTGGGTGCTAGCGTACTTCAGGAGGGTATCCAGCACTTGGGTCAGCATGCATGAAAATAATGGTTGTGAAATGCCATGCAGCTGGCCCACTGTGTGCTGGTAGGTGCCTGTGGCCAGGAAGTGGAGCACAGACACCACCTTTAGTAGCAGGGGGATGGCAGTGCGTATTTCTATGAGGCTGGCAATGTCGTTGCTTATCATGTCCACTATGGTGGTGATGGTGATCCGGTCCAACCGGTACAGGGTGTGGGTCTGGTCAGGGGTTAGATTGAATGGCCTGGGTCTGATGCAAGGTATTGGTGGCTGCCTACGAGGTACTACTGGCAGCACTGGTGGTAATTGTTGGGCCTGTCTCACCCTCCTCCTCCTCCTGCGTCTCCTCTGTGCTGCCTGTTGTTGCTGCTGTAGTTGTTGTTGTAGTTGCTGTTGTTGCTGTAGTTGTAGCAGTATAGGCATGTCCTCCAGCCCCATGATTGCAACAGCTAGTGGTATCATTTTGGTGTAGGAAGTGTGTGGTGTGTGGGTGTACTCCTTTTATACTGGGCCATGCTCCATTGACTCCAGCTGTGGTGATTGTGTGCACCTGTGGCAGTTGGCTTGATTGCTGATTGCTGTTTACGGGTGGTCCACGATGCCTGTATGGCCGCCATCGTGCAGGCCCTAATTACCGCCTTCGGGATGCCAGTATTTGCATGCCCGCATGGGTTGTGATGTCCTCCTATTACCGGCATCCGGTATTTACTCCCCGAAGGGGAGCGTGTACGCACCCATGCCGGTATGAGGGGGCCCAGTACGGGCGATGGCGGTATTGGTGGGTTGTCGGGTTGTAATGCACCGGACCCGTTAACGATGCCGGTATTACCATTCCGCCTTCCTTTTTTCATTACCTCCATTCTCGTAATGAGGCCCATTGATTTGATTCCATCACTGCAGTTCCTTTTTCTAGATTGCCCTGCCTATTACTTGTTGGTACTGCTACACTTTGTTGATAACTTTGTCTTTCCCTCCCTTTTTGAATTACTGGAGTGCCATTTTGCTCACACTTCCTTTTGAGCCTAACTTGTCCAGAATATATTGGGTGTGGTGTAGTGTATTAAGAGTGTGATTTTTCAACTGCTTTACTTTAGTGAAATGTTTTACAACTGATGTGTAAATAAATGTATATTCTTTTACTCATAAACCTTGAGTCAGTGTTTGTTTGAATCATAGTAATTGTTGTCCTTTGTGTAACTATTGATACTGCTCACTTACTCTTGAGATAAGTCTGGATGCTCAGCCATCGCTACCACTTTACTGTGTAGTACAGGCTTGTACCAAAGGTGAATTTGTACTCTCACTTGTAGTCCTAATTGTGTGTGGTGTTCCCAAAGGGTACTGCATATAATTCTGCCTAACATCACTGCAACGTAATGCCACCATGCATGTCACCATGGCACCAAGTACAACACTGCACATACACACCACTGCCAGCAGCACTCCTACCCACCCTGTGCACAGCCATGGGGCTATGCAGCAAAAAAGTGGAACTGTTACCATAATGAAGAAAGAAACCACTGTCTCCTGCACCACTGTGCACCTTTATTCACATACTATGGCCGTATCCACTTCCATTCAGAAAATATTCTGTCACTGACAACCTACCCACATACTGTTCACAACATTGGCCCTACTCCAACCTATCTCCACACACACTATGGAAGCACCACCCTCTACCAAATGCAGAGTAAGAGATGCATTGCTGCGGTGGGTGTACTGAAGGCCTACGCTCTTGACTGCATGCCCTACAGCCTACAGCCTTGGCCATGCACCCAATAGTCTAACCCTTCAACAGACCCACCGCAACTTCATGCACCCATGCTTGCCACCATGTGCCTAACTACCTGTTAGGCAGAATCCTGTGCAGTTCCCTTAGGGAGCACTATAGAAGATTAAGACTACAGGTGAGAGCAATAAATCCCCTTTGGTATCAGTCTGTACCACAAAGATTTAGTTGGTAGCTGTGGCTGAGCAGTCAGACTTATCTCAAGAGGGAGATGAGCAGTATTCAGGGTTTACACAATAGGCCTATAGTACTATGGCACAAGGAAACACTGATGAAACCTTTGTATTAAAAAGTATATATATATTTATTTTATACACTTGTAGTAAAACACATTTATCACTGTCATCAAGCAAGTTAAAATAAGTCAAAGATAAATATTCACACTCCCTAGTTAAATTGTAGACCAAGTGAACCAGAGTGAAAACTGAGCAAAACGGCACAGTGAAAACCACACACAAGGGATACTCTAGCAATTTCTCACAAGGGAGGGAAAGCACAAGTTATATAGAAATAGCTTCTTACACACCCTAGCAACACTTCCCATAAGTTTGTGAACCAGATTAAGCAAGACAGTGCATCAGTATAGAAAATACTTAAATGAAAACTGAGCAAAATGGCATTTCACAAGGTTTAGGAAGGGGAAGAAAAGGGTAGTTATAAGAAGTAGGTGCACCAACACAATTCGAGTTGAGAATCAATCTAAAGAAGGCAGTTCTAACAAATCTAGCCAGAGTCAGTAGGCCTGTGCCAGAGTCAGTGGTACAGGGCAAGGGCCCAGGAGCAAAATGTTCTTGTAGCTGCTGTCAGGTCTTTGGTTAACAATTTCGAAAACGTGGATGCAGAAGGTGAAAGACAATGTTAAGAGAGAGGGGTGGCCAACCCAACAGGTAGGTAAAGGATTTAAAACACCTTTAGCTCTACCGCGAAGAAAGGGCGGCCTGGCGGAACAATGTACCTTTAAAATGAAGAAGTGGCTCCTGCGGTGGCGGTTTTTCCTGGTAGTTCCTGCAGTTCAGGGAATCCAGCAGAGGAAGAGAGACTGTCGTCGTGGAGGAAGGTTCGAGTTACTGCACTACCCAGGGATGAAACCAGCCACAGTGCTGCCCGATGAATAAAAGGTATGCTCCTTTAAATCGTTGTCCGGGTGGACTGGTGCCTGGCTATCCGGCCTCCGAGTACAGGGTACTGGCGATTCGAACAAAGCAGGTCCAGGAAGGCGATTGGCAAACTGGTTGGCCCCACCAGCTCAAGGGAAGAAGGCTCTTGCAGATGAAGATCTTCTCTCGTCGTGTGGAGAAAAGTGGTGAGATGCTGCAGCAGGGCTTCACCGATGGTTCAGTCATTGCAGATGTCTTTGGCTTCTCTCCTCTTCAGCTTCTTAGTTCCAGTGGCGACGTCTTGCTCTTCCAGTCCTCAGGACCCTGCTTTTATGCAAAAAGAGCTCCATTCATACAGCCTAGCTGTCACTCACACAGTGGAGTGGTCTTCTTGGCGGGAGACCCTCCAGCCTATCAGGTCAGAGTGCGACATGGGTTGCGGAGGCAACCTTGTCCAGGGGTCCTATTCCCCTCCCACACAATGGACCCACCCCAGACTCAGTGGCGCCGAAAGGAGGGCTTCTTGCCAGAAGCCCGCCAAACGGACGAACAAAGGATCCCCGACCTGGGTTAGGAGTTTAGAGAAAGACACGAGAAAGAATTTATATTAAAGTTCTCGCAAATAAAACCTACCGGAGTAAAGTTAATAATAAAATAAACTAGCGGTATGTTAGAGGCTTTCAGAAAAAGTGGTAGCCTCGAACAATGGGAAAATCCCATAGGGAAATATTCACAGTCGAATATTTACGGTAGTAACCACTGCCACCAGCCAGAAACTTTAGAGAGATGGACTGTACGCTACCCTCTCGAAAATGAACATAAGGGAAAAACTATTAACCCTTCCCAGTACTTCCATAGTAAGATTATTTTGAGTCCCACAGTGTATGGCTTGGAAAAGAAGCGTATCATGGTTTCCTTCAAGAATCAGATTAGGCTTCACAGGCATGAAATGGCCATTAAGGATAATCAGCATATGATGCATAATATATTGGAACATGACACTAGGAATATCTGGTCTCTCATTAGAAATTTGCATGTTACCAGTGTTTCTTGTGAACCTTCCATTCTAGCTGCTACTTGGGTTACTTACATACGTGAAACATTTTTATTACCAAAATCATTCCGAAATATTCCTCACATTGAATATGCAGAATTTATTTTGGAATGTTGTCCATGGTCAGTTGAGGATGTGATAGATGCTATCCTCAGGCTGAAAGACACTAAATCTTCTGGCCCCGACTGTATCCCAGCATGCGTACTTAAACACAACCCGCATTTCTGGGCTCCAATCCTAAAAATTAAATTTTATTTAATTTTTGCTACTAAAAGAATTCCATCCACTTGGTGCTCCGCAATTATAGTCCCCATTTATAAGACTGGACCCTCCAACGATCCCCAAAATGTTAGGTCCATTGCCATTACGGATGCCTCTGCTAAGGTTTTTTCCCAGCTTATTCTAAAAGAACTTCAAGAATACTTATTTCAGAATGATACTTTGTCCAAATTTCAGACTGGTTTCCGTAAGGATATGGGGTGTACCTTGAATGCCACCATTCTATCTATTCTTCAGTGTCAAACCAAAAAAAAGGGAATTGGAGCAGTCTATATGGCTGCGATAGACCTCAGTTCAGCTTTCAACACTGTTATAAGATTTCTACTATGGAAGATTATGATCCATCTAGGGATTCCAGTACATCTGGTGGCGTTGATAGCTTTACTACACTCCAACGCAAATTATTTGGTCCATGTCAATAAAATAGGAACTCTTACAGATCAAATCCCTACTGAAATCGGACTGAAACAAGGTTGTTCTATGGCCGCGATATTATTCAATATTTATCTCTCTCAAATTGAAATTCTCTGGAAAGACATAACATGCTATCCGGCTAAACTTGGACATCTCAAACTGAACTGTATTAGTTTCGCAGATGATTTATTATTCCTCGATAGAACCCCGTTTGGGTTACAGAACAAGCTGGATGCATTTCATCTTTTTGCAGAGGAACATAATTTGAAAATAAATTGGGCTAAATCTAAAATATTGGTTTTTGCGGATGGGAAGAAATCTATCAAAAAGTATGATTGGGTAATTGGTATGGAAAAATTAGAGGTGGTTAAAGAACTGCGCTATTTTGGTTACTCTATTACTGATCTGTATTCTAAGATATGGTGGTCTAAATTGTTAAGGGAAAGAACTAAACCCTTGATATCTCAAATGAGCATATTATTCAGGAAATATTGCAATCATTCTCTGATACCAATCATTCCGTTTTATTTGTTGAAGATCGAACCTTGTATATTATACATTCTTGATTCATGTATGTTTGATATGGAGGATTTTCTCAACATGATCCAAGGGCAAATGTGGAAAAAGGTTCTGGGTATTGCTAGATCGGTTCCAAATGCAATTATTCTCTATGAAATAGTATTGGTGCCGTTGTCTGGCAAGTGGAATTGGAGACGATTGAACAACTACAGAAAGATGTTAAATCCACCTAGGAACTCACTCTATGGTGATCTTGGTCAAATAATAGAACATGGTTCCTTATTGGAATTAGATAACTTTACTAAGAAAATGGATGACATTTTAGAAATCACAAATATTCCTAAAGAAGACTTTTTACTGTGTCTACCTGCAAACAAACGCAAATTCCAACTCTTGGCTTGGTGTCGGCAATCTGACCAAATTGGTAACTTTAAGATGTTTAAAGAATATGCACCATTTAGAAGGAAAATGGGGGTTTTACCCTGGTATTTGTTCCAATTTCCTAATTTTTTACAAAGGAACTTATATATGCGGTTCCGTTTGAACCAATTTCCTACTTTTGAGCGAATTCAGAGCTGGGTTGATAAAGGTGTGAAGTTTGATAGACAAGGTGTAGATTGCAGATTTTGTCCAATATATGGTGCCACTGAATCGCTGAAACATTTGGTAATCTATTGTAAACACTTCGATGAAGTAAGAAATAGACATCTAAGAAGCTACTCGTATTCTGATACTGAATTCTCCAAACTAACCTTATGGAATAGGTGTATGTGGGGGAACAGTTGTAAGTTGCTTATCAATCTGACACATTTTTTAAAGGTTATAATGAAAGCCATTTCTGCACAAAATGAATTAATGTAAATTAAAGTTTTTTTATATTTTGTTGTTTTGTAATATGTAATGAATTGAGAATCTATATTGTTATATGTTTTCTTCTTTTAAACAAACAAAAAATGTGTTATAAAATTGTAATGTTTCTATTTTGAATCAAACACAATAATAAAAAAAAAAATAGTAAGATGGTTTGTACTGGTTTAGTTCATAAAAATTGACTAGTAAAGCCAATTAGGACTTTACATGCCCTGGGAGACAGTAGTCAGTCCCAGGGTATGGAGTCTATGTTTGGGGGTCGCTATGACACCCCTGTGTCACTGCACAGAGGGTGCTGTGTAACACATGTGAATAAAGATGGTTCCTATGGGGTTGAGAAAAATCCCATAGACATTAAACACAAAAATAGCCTAGAACATACATAGCAAAAATGCCTAAGAGTGGGAAAAAAACAAACTCTTCAAATCCAGCAAAGCTGCTGGGGGACTCTATAGGTAAGGGAAATTAGCCATAGAATGAGAATTCTCCCTAACACTCGCCCCCCCCCCAGACTAAGGGACAGGAGGATCTAATCCACTCCTGGATGAGTCTCTTACCTCTAGTCGGTTATAAACATCCAAGAGAGACCATCAGCATTTTGGTGATGACATCCTGAGCTGTGCTCAATGGTAAAATCAAACCCTTGCAGGCAGATTGACCATCTTCGCAGTTTTGGGTTTTCCCTTTTCATTTGCATCAACCATCTCAAGGGTTGGTGGTCTGTTTGAATGATGAAAGTAGATCCATACAAGTAAGGTCTAAACTTCTTCAAAGCCCACACAATGGCAAAACATTCTCTCTCAATAGTTGCCCACCTTGTTTCAGGTTCCTTCAGTTTCCTACTGATGAAGCAAATGGGGTGCTCCCTACCTTTCTCATCCAGTTGACTGAGTACTGTACCTATACCTATATTGGAAGCATACGTCTGTACAATGAAGGGTTGGTGGTAGTCAGGAGCTCTGAGAACTGGAGCTTGACAAAGGGCTTTCGTCAGGCTTTCAAAGGCCTGATTGCACTCTTCATTCCATTTGATCTTTTTAGGGACCTTAGGATAAGAGATGACATTCAGTGGAGAAGCTATGGACCCATAGTTCTCAATTAAATTCCTGTAAGACCCAGTGAGGCCTAGGAAGGCTCTCACCTGGGTTTGAGTAGAATGGGTTGTCCAATTTTGCACAGCTTCAATCTTGCTGAGCAAATGCCTTATTTCACCACCTCCTACTTCATGCCCAAGGTAGACCACTTTACTCTGACCAATTTGGCATTTACCTGCCTTTATGGTCAGATGGGCCTTTTCCAGAGCCTGCAAAACATATCCTAGGTGGTCAACATGTGCTTTCCAAGTAGGGCTGAACACTGCAATGTCATCCAAGTATGCCATTCAGAAGTCCTCCATCCCATGCAGAACCTGATTAACCATCCTTTGGAATGTAGCAGGTGCATTCTTTAATCCAAGAGGCATAACCTTAAACTGGTATAAAGCCAACTGGGGTGGAGAAGGCAGTTTTCTCCTTGGCATGGTCAGTCAAGGCTATTTGCCAATAGCCAATAGCCTGACGTGAGATCAAATGTGCTGAGGAACTTGGCTGAACCAAGTCTATCCACCAGCTCATCTGTCCTTGGCAAAGGATGGGCATCAGTACTAGTGACTGCATTTAGGGCTCTATAGTCCACACATAATCTTAACTCCTTGGATCCTGCCTTTGGTACTAACACAACTGGGCTGGGCCATGGACTAGTAGAGGGCTCTATTACCCCGAGATCAAGCATCTTGTTGACCTCTCCTTTGATGTGGGTTCTTACATTTTCTGACATCCTGTAAGCCCCCAGTTCTGGTCTTGAGACATAAGCTTTTAGACGGTTGGTGTAAAAGACTCTTGGAGCCTCCTTAGGATTGCCTAAGTCCACCAGAGAATGCACGGCTCACCATAGCCCCATTTAGCTACTTTTTGGACAACTGGGTAAATTACAACTGGACCTTTTGCCTTCTACTTTTTAAAATCTAAAACTCCCATCAAAATATGAATGTTTAGTTGACTCAACTCTTAATTTCTCCTAAAGCCATTGAACCTTAAGAAAACATATCTTTTTCTTTGTTTATTTCTCTTCCCCTAGCATTTTCTGAAAAATGAAAATTACTATTGAAGCATAACTAACTATATCGGACCAATATATGAACTCCTTACTTATGATATCAAGCATAATTAACAATAAGCTATCGGCCATACCAAGTGGGTGAGTCATTACGTTTCAATAACTTAAGTAACATACAAGTAACATTTCTTTTTTTGATGAAATAGCAACAGATTAGGGAGACATTTATCTAAAATACACTTTCTTTCTTTCTTTCCTTTTCTATTTTTTCTTTTCAGAGACCGATATCATTTAATTTTTTCCTGATTAACCATTGTAACTGACAATGGGGAAACACGTGTTGAGATTTGATTTTGAGATTTGATTTTGGATAATATAACATGAGAATTGATTTCTGGAAATAAGATATAAGAATTTATTGGAACCAGTGTGAAGACAACATTGAGAATTGATTTCTAGATAACAACGAGATTTGATTTTGATATTTGATTTTGGATAATATAACATGAGAATTGATTTCTGAAAATAAGATATAAGAGTTTATTGGAACCAGTGTGAAGATAACATTGAGAATTGATTTCTATATAACAACTATGAATTGAAAACCATGTCAATAAACTTGATTTGACTCACTTAACAGAAACCATCTATTTTTAAAGGAGCTGGCGCATTTGAATAACTTCTTTCTCATATACCAACCATTTATTGCATTTAGCTTGTGAAGTAGCCACACAAATCTATGGGAATACTCATGCTGACAGTCTCGCAACTCTAATATTTATTCTTACTACCCAATTGATGTCGCCAAGTTAGAGCTAAGGCTGGCTACAAACCTGAATTTTCTATTTGCCAATAGCCTGACGTGAGATCAAATGTGCTGAGGAACTTGGCTGAACCAAGTCTATCCACCAGCTCATCAGTCCTTTGCAAAGGATGGGCATCAGTCTTAGTGACTGCATTTAGAGCTCTATAGTCCACACAGAATCTCAACTCCTTGGATCCTGCCTTTGGTACTAACACAACTGGGCTAGACCATGGACTAGTAGAGGGCTCTATTACCCCGAGATCAAGCATCTTGCTGACCTCTCCTTTCATGTGGGTTCTTACATTTTCTGACATCGGGTAACCCCTGCTTTTGACAGGTAAACAGTCACCAGTATGGATATCATGCTGGCCCCAAGGGTTCAAGCCTGGTGCTAGAGAAAACATAGGGGTAAAATTGATTTAACAAAACTTTGCACTCCTCCTGTTGCTCAGGTGTCAGATTAGAAGAGAGATTAACTCCTTCTATTTTCTCATCCAAAGGTTTGCCTCTGAGGAGGTCAGGTAGAGGTTCACTCTCCTCCTCCTCTTGAGCTGTAGCTAGAAGCAAAGCTCCCAGTTCTGGTCTCAAGATATAAGCTTTTAGACGGTTGGTGTGAAAGACTCTAGGAGCCTCCTTAGAATTGCCTAAGTCCACCAGATAGTTCACCTCTCCAAGTTTTCCCACAACCTTGAAGGGTCCCATCTACTTGTCCTGCAAGGCCCTCTGCCTTGTTGGGACCATAACAAGAGCTAGCTGGTCTTGAGCGAACTCAACCATGGTGGCCTTCTGGTCATGCCAATGCTTAACCAGAGCCTGACCTGCATTCAAGTTATCACTTGCCTCAGCCATCATGTGTGACATTCTCCTCCAGAGTCCCATCACATAGTCAGTGACTCTGACTGGCGTGGGGGAAGGAGCACTCTCCAACCCCTCCTTGATCAGGGCCAATGGACCTCTGACCGGATGGCCATAGAGAAGTTCAAAGGGACTGTAACCCACTCCCTCCTGAGGGACTTCTCTATATGCAAAGAGAAGGCATGGCAGTAGAAGATCCCACTTTTTCTTAAGGGGATCCTCTAAAGCTCCTATCATGCTCTTCATGGTTCTGTTGAACCTTTTTACCAACCCATTTGTCTGAGGGTGGTATGCTGTTGAGAACTTGTAGGTAACTCCACAGTTTTTCCACATGGCCTTCATGTAGTGGGACATAGAATTTGACCCCCTGTCGGATATTACCTCCTTAGGAAACCCAACCCTGGTAAAAATACCAAGGAGGGCCTTAGCCACAGCTTGAGCTGTCACAGTCCTCATAGGAATTGCTTCAGGGTACCTAGTAGCATGGTCTACTACAACAAGTATAAACCTGTTGTCTGAAGAAGTTTTCGGATCAAGGCGACCAACAATGTTGATTCCTACCCTCTCAAATGGTACTCCCACCACAGGGAGAGTCACTAAAGGTGCCACATTCTTGGAACCACTTTTACCAGAAGTTTGGCAAGTGTGGCAACTCTTGCAATACTTGTCTACCTCAGCCCCCATTTTAGTCCAATAAAAGTAGAGAGAGAGCCTTTCCTTGGTCTTCTTGAAACTCAAGTGACCAGCCAAAGGTATCTCATGGGCTAGTTGCAAGAATTTGAGTCTGTTTTCTTGGGGCACTACAAGCCTCTCGTAGTCTCCAGGGATTGACTCTGTCGGTTCACTATAGAAGAGGCCATCTTCCCAGGGTAACCTATACTTCCCAGGCTCTTGCCCTCCAAGCTGAGAAGCTGCCTGGTGGCGAAGACCTTCCAGAGTTGGACATTCTCTTTGTCCCCTACTGAAGTCTGCCCTGTTGGGGTCACCTTCTGCCAGTAAAGACTGCAGCTCAGGATGGTTCACAGGGTCAAGATCTTCAATGAGTTCCTGGCCTCCTACTCGATCTGAATCTTCAGGTTCTAGTTCAACCACACAGGGTTGTACCTCACTCTCAGCCTCAGCTGGAGGAGGAATCACAGGTGTGATTTTTGACAACCTAGGAGATTTCCTGGTTGGCAGCACTGGAGTGCTTCCTGCTGGTTTCTTCTTTGTAGTCTTGGGTTTCCCCATTTGCTTCTGGTTGCTTTGAATAGCAGTTAGTAACTCCAGTGGTGTAGGAGTGATTTCCTTTTCTATCATCTCCTCAGGAGAGCCCCTCAAGGACCTCTCCCTTGCAGGTCTGATAAGCTCCTGTAATCTCTTACTAGGAGGTCTGGGAGTACTTGACACTACTCCCAGGTCTTTCAGATCATTGCCCAACAGCACCCTTCCTGGTACTTCAGATTGTACACTCACAGGTATCCTGACAGTCATTTCATTGCACTGGATGAGAGCTGGTAATTGGGGAAGCATCTGCACAGGCCCTCCAGCTAACTTGGTGAGGCGTTTGCGTGCCTTAGCAACATCCTCCACCTTGAAAAAAGATTCATCCACCACAGTTATGCTGGTCCAAGCGTCTCTAATGGCAGGAGTCTCCTGACCATTGACTAGGACACTGTCTTTATAATACTCTTTAGTATTAGGAGGGATAGAATTATACACATTTAAATTCTGTTGTTCCCACAACCCTAGGGATACTAAAGATACACTAGCTTAGACTCCAATTGGGTCTTCAGCTAGTAGTTGAAACTTTCCATTGGCCATATGTACTTCCTCCTCTGGAGCAAAGGCAAAGGAGACAGTGTGGATCCCTGAAGGTTTACTCTTAAATCTGGGATCCCCTTTCACATGATCAGTAGAGCCACAAACATAACATTTTCCAAATGTCTTTATGAATGGTGGCTTGTTCTGACCTCCTTCTGGTCTGGGACCAGAAGGTGCACTAGCCTGATTAGGTTTCCCTTGTGGCTTACCCTTAGAATGTTGTTTGGGGCCCTCTTTGGAATTGGAATTATTTGAATTCTCTTTGATGTCTTTCTTAGGCTGCTTTCCCTCCTCCTTTTTCTGAGTTACCCCTGAATCCTTGTGAGTGGCCCTGTTGGAACCCACAAGTCAGCAGCCTTAGCTAGTTTCTTGGAATCTAGTTATTTTGAATCAGCCAAGTGCTGTCTAAGCTCAGGAGAGCAGCAGGCATCATAGATAGACTCCATCATTACATGATTTCTCATTCCTTCATAAGTGTTAACTCTGTAACTCTTAATCCATCCCTCTAAGTTCTTCAAACATTCATTCACCCAAGTAGCCCAAGGGGTACTATCATGCTTTGTGAGTGTCCTAAACCTCTTAAGGTACTGGGATGGAGTCTTCCCAAATCTAGCTATCAAAGCCAGCTTTACACATTCATAATCCATCCTATCCACCTCCCCCAACTCCATTACCACATCAGATGCAACAGGGGGGAGCCTAGAGAATAACCAGGTGGGTAAGTCATTTCCTGTGATGTTCTGGAGCCCATGATTGTATTCAAACATAGCTAGCCAATCTAATACATCCAACTTAGGTTCATACATACCCACAATCTCCTTAGGCATCCGGGGTCTTTTTGGACTGGAAGTTCTAGAGGATTCGGGGAGAGAAGCATTTTCCAAAGACAATTTCTTCATCTCAAGCTCATGATTGAGCTCCATTTCTTTGGGCCTTAGTTCTTGATGTCTCTGTTCAGTTTGGGCACTAATTCTTTTGAATTCTAGTTCAAGTCTTATTTTTTCTAGAGAGATAAATTCAGGACTTAATGTGGGACCTGGTAAGGGTCCAGTAGCCATAGGTTGAGGCCTTTGAGCAGGTAGAGGACCAGAGGGGGTGACATTGTTATCCTCCTCTTCCTCATCTGTTTCAACAATAACATCTTCAACATTATTCTCCTCAAGGTTTGCTACATTTGCTTGGGTAGTGGGCACTACAGCACCACTATCCAGACTTTGTTTCTCTAACAGTCTATCAATCATTTCTAATTTCTTGCCTTTGACAGGAAGACCTTTCTGTCTACACAGATCCCTTAAATAATCAGCAGTATTAGTAAGGAGGGTGTCCTGGCTGTAACTTTCCATATTTTTTACTTTGTTTTAAAATAAACTTTTTGTGACAGTTAGCCTTGTGGTTAATTGAACCAAGGTACTAGCAGAACTTTAAAATATAATTCCAATACTTTTATCCTCACTGCTGTACAGCAGTGTTAGGCAGAATCCTGTGCAGTTCCCTTAGGGAGCACTACAGAAGATTAAGACTACAGGTGAGAGCAATAAATCCTCTTTGATATCAGTCTGTACCACAAAGATTTAGTTGGTAGCTATGGCTAAGCAGTCAGACTTATCTCAAGAGGGAGATGAGCAGTATTCAGGGTTTAAACAATAGGCCTACAGTACTGTGGCACAAGGAAACACTGACCAAAGCTTTGTATTAAAAAGTAGATATATATTTATTTTATACACTTCTAGTAAAACACATTTATCACCGTCATCAAGCAAGTTCAAATAAGTCAAAGAAAAATATACACACTCCCTAGTTAAATTGTTGACCAAGTGAACCAGAGTGCAAACTGAGCAAAACAGCACAGTGAAATCCACACACAAGGGATACTCTAGCAATTTCTCACAAGGGAGGGAAAGCACAAGTTATATAGAAATAGGTTCTTACCCACCCTAGCAACACTTCCCATAAGTTTGTGAACCATATTAAGCAAGACAGTGCATCAGTATAGAAAATACTTAAATGAAAACTGAGCAAAATGGCATTTCACAAGGTTTAGGAAGGGGAAGAAAAGGGTAGTTATAAGAAGTAGGTGCACCAACACAGTTCTACTTGAGAATCAATCTAAAGAAGGCAGTTCTAATAAATGTAGCCAGAGTGAGTAGGCCTGTGCCAGAGTCAGTGGTACAGGGCAAGGGCCCAGGAGCAAAATGTTCTTGTAGCTGAAGTCAGGTCTTTGGTTAACAATTTCGAAAAGGTGGATGCAGAAGGTGAAAGCCAATGTTAAGTGAGAGGGGTGGCCAACCCAACTGGTAGGTAAAGGATTTAAAACACCTTTAGCTCTACCACAAAGAAAGGGCGGCCTGGCGGAACAATGTACCTTTAAAATGAAGAAGTGGCTCTTGCGGTGGCGGTTGTTCCTGGTAGTTCCTGCAGTTCGGGGGATCCAGCAGAGGAAGAGAGGCTCTCGTCGTGGAGGAAGGTTTGAGTTACTGCACTACCCAGGGACGAAACCAGCCGCGGTGCTGCCCGACGAATAAAAGGTACGCTCCTTTAAATCACGGTCTGGGTGGACTGGTGCTTGGCTATCCGGCCTCCGAGTAAAGGGTACTGGCGATTCGACCAAGGCAGGTCCAGGAAGGCAATTGACAAACTGGTTGGCCCCACCAGCTCAAGGGAAGAAGGCTCTTGCAGATGAAGATCTTCTCTCGTCGTGTGGAGAAAAGTGGTGAGATGCTGCAGCAGGGCTGCACCGGTGGTTCAGTCGTTGCAGATGTCTTTGGCTTCTCTCCTCTTTGGCTTCTTAGTTCTAGTGGTGATGTCTTGCTCTTCCAGTCCTCAGGACCCTGCTTTTATGCAAAAAGAGCCCCATGCATACAGCCTAGCTGTCACTCAAACAGTGTAGTGGTCTTCTTGGCGGGAGACCCTCCAGCCTATCAGGATAGAGTGCGACATGGGCATGGGTTGCGGAGGCAACCCTGTCCAGTGGTCCTATTCCCCCTCCCACACATTGGACCCACCCCAGACTCAGTGGCGCCGAAAGGAGGGCTTCTTGCTAGAAGCCCGCCACACGGATGAACGAAGGATCCCCGACCTGGGTTAGGAGTTTAGAGAAAGACACGAGAAAGAATTTATATTAAAATTCTGGCAAATAAAACCTACTGGAGTAAAGTTAATATAAAAATAAACTAGCGGTATGTTAGAGGCTGTCAGAAAAAGTGGTAGCCTCGAACAATGGGAAAATCCCATAGGGAAATATTTGCGGTCGAATATTTACGGTAGTAACCACTGCCACCAGCCAGAAACTTTAGAGAGAGGGACTGTACGGTACCCTCTCGAAAATGAACATAAGGGAAAAACTATTAACCCTTCCCAGTACTTCCATAGTGAGATGGTTTGTACTGGTTTAGTTCATAAAAATTGGCTAGTAAAGTCAATTGGTACTTTACATGCTCTGGGAGACAGTAGTCAGTCCCAGTGTATGGAGTATATGTTTGGTAGTCGTTATGACACCCCTGTGTCACTGCACGGAGGGTGCTGGGTAACACATGTGAATAAATCACATAACCCACTTCTCACTCCCCCACCCTTTCCCTCTCTTCTTGCCGCCAACACATGGTGTACGGTATATTTTTCAGACCCTTCCGCCGTTGCACTCTCCTCCAATTCACCATGGCAGCGTTTCCCAAAACCTTTGACGCACAGCACGCATCCCTGCAGCCAACCACCGGCCGTGTCCACTGTTCGCTGACAGCATGGCGCCCCGCAGGCCAATGAAACTTCGGTCTGTGGAGCGAACAGGGAAATGGGTCTGCGGAGCGGACCAAGATATCACAATTTTTTTGGGATGCACATTTCAGTCCTTTGCAACAAAAGTACTGGTCCGATTTCCACCAAACACACAAAAGCACGCTTTCTGACCCAAGCCCCCGCTCCTGCCACAAATTTGGTGAAAATCCGTCCAGCCGTTGGGGCTGTAGCCGTACGTTTGTCCACATTCATTCTATGGAGACATTTTTTTTTGGGGATCACCCTTATTACTTCCCCCCCCCGCATGAAACCTCACCAAACCTGGTGTAAAAATTCAGAGCCAGCCATATACTTTTTTTCACAAAGTTTGGTGAGGGTTCCTCCAAGGGGAGTGAAGTTATAAGCCACAGAAAATGTGCTCTTCCTATGAGTTCAGCAACTTAACCATAACTACACGCCCGCTAGCGTGGGCCGTGTAATATCTTTCCCAAACTGACCAATACAAAGATTCAATAGGTTTCCAGGAGGGAATCTGTATTTGTGACATCACACTGGAATAAAGGCGGGGGACACATGCTTAGAAGCTGAGAGCTCTTGGCGAACTTTGTTTCTCTGGTGTAATCCCTGTTTATTTGCTAATAAATGACAGTAGCTTTGTCTTATGGCTGAGTCCTCCGTTCTTGTGGCTGAGAGTTTCCGATGGGCCCAAGTGTAGTCCGCTTTTATTGGGGGTGACTGCTAAAGGCCATGCTAAACAGTGCCGCAGCTGTGAAGGACACATTTTATGAGAACAAGGCCTGGTATCCAGACATTGTTAAGGTGTTGAACTAGGATGTGGTTATAGTGCCCCCATCGAGAAGTGGCGGTTCATTGGAACTACAGGCATCAGACATTGTTAAGGTGTTGAACTAGGATGTGGTTATAATTCCCCAATCGACAAGTGGTGGTTCATTAAAACTACAGGTATCAGGCTAAATAGAGCAAATAAATACAATAAATGACTCCCAAGAGCAGGGTCTCGACTGTGTATGAAGACATGTGGTTCCCAAGAGAAATAGGGAAGGATACACGTCAGAAAGGTAACTGTGACGAATCCTGTGGTGTTGTCCCTTTTCCCAGCGAGGGAGACCCTGCTCATGAGGCCAGGGAGGTGAGGCCGCTACCCGATAGTCCCCCTGGGGGTGTTACTCAGCAGTAGGATCTCATGGAGAGGGATACAGATATGATGTTATATAGTTCTCAGGCCCATGTGAGATCACACAGCAGCCCTGACAGCCTGGAATGTTGTGCTTTGAATCAAGGAGAAGATTCTGTGATCCAGACTGTGGGACCAGTTGGAGTGAGAGGCTGAAAGGGAGCAGGGGTTTGCAGTCAACTTATACATGTACTCTTTTCAATAAAGTGTGAGGAACACATGCTGACAACAAGTAAGAAAGATACAAGTGATCACAGTTCAAGGGTGTCTATTGAACAATGAATTCTGTATGCAGGTTGGAAAAATGCCTAGTATAAACTTAAATCTAAGATGGAAGCAAGCTTCGACCATCAAATGAAAAATAAGGCAGTCCTAGTGGCGTTGTGTCAAAATAATAAGGGCCTAAACTAAGAAATCTATTGCCAAACCTCAAAACTAATACAAAAAGGGGTGTGGGATAATTCTCAAGAAAATAAAGAAGTGTTCTCAAATGATATGTCAGGAGGCGGTAGCCTGGGTTTCCCTTCCTCACGTTTTGGACACGGAGTAAGATGAGAGCTTGGAGCACAGTACAGTCTTGGGCTTCTCCAGCACGAGACGACAGTTCTAATGGCAGCTCTCAGAACACACTCTCGAGCTTTCAGCTATCAGGGCCGTCGATGGCCAAGTCTCATTTCAGGACCTGACGTGTTCAAATATCAAAATGAAAGTTCCTTTAACAAATGAAAAGTTTGTTTCCAACTGTCCGTTGCAATCACCAGCATCTGCTTCCTTGCCTGCCATTGGCCACCTGCAATACTTTTTGGCCTATGGTGGACCGGCAGGCTTTTAGCCATCCCACCCCTTCAAAAAAGCACTTTCTAAGGCCCTGTCTGCTCCCTGTCCATTCCCTGACCGGGTCTGTGGATCTTCTCCTACACCCCCCATGTGCACATAGAGGCTGAGGAAAACTCCATGTTCTCTGGATCCACGGTAAGCAATGGACCACCTAACACTTCTCTGAAGGTCAGTTGCTTTATCTAACCTCATTGATCCTTTTATCCACACCAGGACTGTTTGACCCCTTGTAAAGGACTGGGGGGGTTATCTGTACTCCTGCCCTGTATATGGCAGAGTAGAAGCACAGAGCACCCCAGACAAGATTCTTTATTGTCGGTAGTAATGGATGAGCAATCAAGGCTTCGCTCTCAGGAGGTGATGCAAGCTGGTTCTTAAGTACAGTGTAGTCTCCAAGCCCCCACAAAGGAATGTCCACACACAGTTCTTTCTACAAATAAGGTTCAAGTTATATACACACACACAATAACACACTTTGTACTCAGGAAACACTATAATGATAAATCTGAACAATATCTATGTGGTACCAAAGTTAACTCTCGACTCCATTAAAATGCAACAACTGATGACAGTTGTGAATGACATACATGTCTAATAGCAATGTGAACCAACACCAGACATAGGAGGAAAACAAGTGGTAAAACAATTGCCAAAATACTTTGTCCCGCTACCCAGACACAGTTCTGTGTGACGATCCTGCCACTTGGGCAACCTGTAAATAAAGTATATTGACAAGCCCAGTCCATATATTATTTAGCAAAGTCTCATTTCCTTCTATATACGTTCTACTACCCCAATGCACCTGGTTTAGCAGAGTTCGTCGACTGATCCTTCTTGAGTGAACTCCCTTTAAAGCAGGAGCGCCGGATCATCGAGATTCCTCGAAGAAAAGGGTGAACAATGTTGTCGAGGCAGCAGCTTCGGTCCTTGCAATGCTCATCGACAATCGGTCGTGGACATCCTGTGAAGATGAGGTGTGTGGCGCACCTTGACAATGATAGTTTGTTGCCGCAAAGAGTCAATGAAGAACATAGGCCCAGCAAGGGCGTCGCATCATCAGTGTTTGACGTCGCCGATCGGGACTCGACCACGGCTGGCTTTTTGATCTTTGTCATCGTCTTTGAGGACTTCATGTGGCGGGGAACACACTGGCGGATTCTCCTCGGTTCGTCGGCAGTCGGCGGGGCAAAACGGTTGATGGTGATGAGCAAGGGAGTCTTTGATTCAAATGTCTTAGGCCATGGAGCGTTGTGGCTCTGGTCAACGATGATGGTCATCGATGGTGATGGACTTCAATGTCCGGCCGCTTCACTTCAGATTCCTCGGCGGTCCCTGTCTCCGGTCAGCAGGCTTTTGAGGACTGACTTCCTGGGAGGTTTGTTGAAGGTTAGCTGGTGCATGATGTTCCCTCGTAGCTCAGTAAGAGATCTCCTAGCCAGGTCCTCTTTTGGATCAGTTCTTGGAGACATGACAGCTTTCGGATTGCGTCAAAGGAAAGCAGCAACAAAACCTTCTTCTTCCAGCTGGTCTTCAAGGTAAGCATCAAGTTTTGACTTCCGCTTCTGAACAATTCCAGTAAGTGAGAGGTCCCAAGATATACTGTTCTGTCTCTCATTCACACTGCTGAGCCAGGCTCAGCCAGCCAATCATTCAGAAGGGCATTCAGCAGGCAGGCAGCCAATCAGGCTCACAGTGCATTCAGGCCATTCTTTTCCATCCAGACACTCAGAACAAGGAATGTGGATAGGGACAAGCACCCAGCCATTCAGCACTCCACACTGCATTCACACCAGTTTTGGGCAGGGCTGTCTCAGTCATTGTGTCACACACCAGAAACCAGACACCCATAACATGAAATGTATATTGGTCACACACTCCATTCACCCAGAACCCACCCCAAGGGTGTACCCACAACATAAAGTCACTGGGAAGGCTCCAGCCAGTCTGACCTGGACTTCCCCACAATATCATATATGTAACTTCCACCCAACAGCCAGTCAGGGGAAGGGACAGAGTCAGTGCTTCCCAGGACTTTGGGAAAACAAGGTAACAGGCAATAGAAATCAAGAGGCCACAGGGGCCATCTTGTCTCCTATCAGGAATCAACTGATTCCAATGGCAGGGCCTGCATATCCCAAAATGGAGGATACTCAGAGCACATGTCAAATTCAGCATGGAGCTGCCACCAGCCCCTACCCAGCTCTGTGGGCCACACATAGGTGCCCAAAAACATACACTAGAAGTACAGGCTTGTACCCCCACCCATGGGTGTCATAAGGGTATCACAAGGGGCTGTTCACCAAACCAAAAAGGAGTCATGGGTCTTACTCCTCCTTACAAAACAATCCTTGGACCCCAACATCCCCACTAACTACAAGCCAATCACAATGGTCCCGTTCTTACTGAAGATACTTGATAGCGTTGCATATTTGCAAATCCAGGAATATTTTTAGACTAACCATCTCTTAGGGACTCGACAATCTGGCTTTAGACCTCAACACGGTAAACAAATTGCGCTGATTGATATAAAAACCCAGATTGATGAACTCAAAGATAAGGGGAAATTTGCACTGCTATTACTGTTGGACCTATCGGCCGCGTTTGATCTGGTCGACCACAAAGTACTATGCAATCACTTCGCTACAGCAGCTCACTTCTCTCAGAACGCAATTACATGGATCCAATCATTTCTAAACAATAGGACCAGGAGAGTCTTTTCTCCGTCTGCGGCAGCTGGCCCAATTTCTATAACATTCGGAGACCCCCAAGGCTCTTGCGTGTCACCTACTATGTACAATAGTTTCACATACCCTCTATAAGATCTTGATCATCTGGGTGTCACCTACACTAATTATGCAGATGACACCCAGATCCTCCTTCCTCTAATGGGAAACGACTAATACCAATGTAGCGCTAGTAAATAAAATCCATCTAATCATTCAGGCATGGATGGCCACCCATGGCATCTGCCTGAATGACGATAAAACAGAGCTCCTGATTCTAGGTTCCCCAACCAACCTGAATAAACTCAGCTATGATTATCGCTCCTTTCATATCAATGGGAACAACATTAAAGTGGCAAAAGAAGTAAAAACTCATGGCTTCTATCTAGACTCTGCACTTAACCTACACAAACAAGTCAATGCCACAGCATACACTTGCAAATTGATACAGGCTTGCAAACCTCTTCGCTGTAAAGAGAGCTGTTTTATCCTAGCCAGAGCACTCATCCTGTTAAAATTGGATTATTGCAACAGACTCTACTTAGGCACAAGTAAGTATGTTGTTAACAAACTCCAAATTCTGCCAAATAATGCACTAAGGACTGCTCTGAGCATATCAAGGAGAGAACATATCTAAAAGACAAGAAGATTGCATAAATGGTTGTCCATCAAGGACAAGATTCAGCTCAAAACCTTGTCTCTTACTCATAAATGCCTCAATCATGCCGCCCCACCTTACCTAACAGAGAAATGTACCTTTAGATCTTCTGCACGCGTCACCAGGTCGACAAACTCTTCCTGCCTGGTAGTCCCTAGGTACAAACTAAAAAGGACAGGGGGGAGTAGTTTCCCGGTAATGGCAGCCCAGCTTTGGAACACACTCCCACCCTCCCTAATGACAAACCAGTCTTTCTCTAACTTTAGGAGAAAGTCCATAACATGGTTAACTGAGAAGGACCAATGTCGAGAATAAGATTGCACATCCTCCAATGTCATTTGCTGCACTTAACTGTCTCTGTACTGTTCATGTTGTACGTTCTGACTTGTCACTGCCTGTATCCTAATGCCTTACTCTCTGTTGAATGTACTAGTCTGTAATTTGTGATTATGCCTATTTGTAACATGTTTCAATGCACCCAGATACCTCCGGGTTTGGTGCGCTATAGAAATCAATAAAACAAACACACAAACTAACAGGGGTTGTAGATAAAAGAACTGCGCCGTCAGCATAGAAGAGCGCTGGAAAACTATCATGGCCCAGCCTAGGAGGGTCAATGCTAGACGCCAGCAAATCCTCTATGATGACATTAATGTATAGACCAAAGAAGATGGGGCCAACACACACCCCTGTCGTAAATAAAGTGGGAGGTGGAGGAGGACGAACCTACTATGCCTTGTGAGTGTTCATAATGTGCAAGTGCAGAAGGGAGGGGGAATGGGCTAGGTGCTGGAGTGCTCATGGGTGAGCAACAGGTGAAGTGCAATGTACGATACGTGTGAGCCTCCAGGGAGGAGAGTGAGCCGGGGCAAGTGCTGAGGATAGACAAAAGCTGGGGGTAATTTGGTGTGGGAGGTCAAGGCCCTGAGGATACATAAGGGCCATGAACACCAAACAAGCAACTGTGAGATTAGAAGAGGAGAGAAGAGGGGAAGGAGGAGGTAAAGAGGAACGTCTTGAGGAGCTTCCGGAATTTAAGAAAGTCCTGCTCAAGGCGAAGAGGGAGGGGGGGTGTTGTTCCAAAGAAGGGAGCCAGCTGAGGAAAGCGATCGACCACCACGCCTCTGTTCGGCGAAACGCTTTATACACAAGGAGTTGGTACCAGAGGAGCACAGAGGTCCAGACGGGGAATATTTAGCAAAAAGAGAGTTGAAGATAGTATGTTCCCTGACCCCAGACAGCCTTGTGCATGATGCAGAGGGATTTTAATTTAATCCGTGAAGCAACCAGGAGCCAGAGAAGACTTTTTAGAGCAGAAGAGATGCAGTCCCTGGGCTTGAGCCCAAGGATAAGTCTTGCTGCCCTATTCTGGATTAGCTGAAGAGGTTGCAGAGTTGAAGAACGTAGATTCAGGAGGAGGCTATTGCACTAGTCTAGCCTAGAAAGAACCAGGGCTCGGGTAACATTGAGCTTGAGGTGAGAAAAAGGTTAAGTCTCGCAGTCCTGTTCTGGATTATTTGCAGAGGGTGGAGAGTAGAGTTAGGAAGATTGAGAAAGAGGATGTTTCAATAGCCCAGCCAAGAGAGAACCAGAGCTCTGGAGACAATGAGCTTCTGGGGGAAGGTGAGAAAGTACCTTTGAGGAGGTGCAGCTGGTAGTGGGACTTCTTGGCAACGTCAAGATGTGAGGAGAGAAAGAAAGAGTAGAGTTGAAGATGACACAAAGGTTTTTTGCCTCATAGGAATGTGAAGGAAAAGGCCCAACGAGGGCAGTCGAACCACCAAGACATTTGCAAAGATATTATTGACTGGTATCTTCCCGACAGTCCATCTTTGGGCCCTAGAGACTGGATAGGTCATTTTAATCCCTTTTGCAACTTCAAGAAATATGCTTTCTTAACATTGTGGTTTTTTAATTGCCTTTTCTCCCACTGTCTCATGACCGTGTGCTGCATATTTGTTTTTTTTTCCTTTATTGTGACACTGGTTGCATATACTCAACCTTACACAAATCAATAATTCACGTACAAAAGTTAAAACATTGTTAAAAATGACAAATCAATTTCACATTTAACATTTGCTTTAAAAACAGCTCACTTTACACTTACAACCAGATTAACTTACAGCAACAGCATTCACTATTATTCAGTCCCACTTTTACCATCTTAGCTTAATTACACCAGACTCTTTTAGAATTTTTATAACAGCAATGTTGGTCGCAGTTTCCGCCCCACTCGAAATATTGAGAAGAACAAATCAGAATCCAGCAGGTAAAATCATGTGTAAACTAATAGCCAAGTTCTTATTAACCGTAAAGCAGCACAGAACAAAACTATACGCTCACAATTCTGGACCACATCCCCATCACCGCAAAGTGGACAACGCCCTTCTCACTCCATCCCCACGAGTTCTGATGTCACATATTTCTCCTGTCGGGATTTGATTTAATCTTAATTGAAGAAACTGACTGGACCAAAAACCCTTCTGGACCTTTGTGAGATATTTCAGTAAAGAACCCAGTGGCTTGTCAAGAGGAGAGGGACTGCAATATAATTTGTACTCTCTCATCTTCTGAATTGTACTTATGCAATCCCATTTCTTCTATCTTTGCAGATTCAATGGTCTTTCTCCAGTGCTGGGTTTTTACACTGTTTTCTAGTTAGTTATTATTGTACTTGGTATGTTTGACTAAATAATTCAATTTCATAGAAGCTTGATTGGACATTCCTTTATGTTGGACTGTTATACGCCGCTGTTTGGGTCACTTCTCAACCACATGCACACCCCTCGAGAGTATAGCCTTCCCCCTAACCACATTACCACAAAAGGCGAAGGAGGTATGTCTCTTCACTGTGTCTGTTTTACCTTTATGATCGGGTTGGCTCTTGGTTTGTAGAAGTGTGAGGGCTGAGTGGGTGCTTTAGCCTCTAATCCACCTTGTACTCTTGCAAGGCAGAAGTCCATTTGTCACAATCACACACCATAGAATGATGTACAATAGGGGTGTCTGGGTTGAAGGTAAGACTCTGTTTTTAAATGTTTATCTTCTATATTTTTGCAAGTGAAGTTCCCTGCAGTTAGTGTGGAGAACGTTTCTACATGGAGAAGGTAGCATGACCTGCATGCTTTTTCCCCACTTAGCAAGCCCCGCCCATCTGGTGCCTTCCTGGTTGCCGCACTTTTCCCTACTTAAGGAGCCCTCAAGCCTCTTTTCCTTTGCAGATGGGGAGCAGGTGCAAGTGGATCCAGGTCACCTGGCCTAAGCCCCACCCACCTGGTGCCTTCCTGGTTGCTGCTCTTTTTTCCCACTTAGCAAGCCCCGCCCACCTGGTGCCTTCCTGGTTGCTGCTCTTTTTCTCTACTTAAGGAGCCCTCCATCCCCTTTTCCTTTGCAGATGGGGAGCAGGTGCAAGTGGATCTAGGTCATCTGTCCTAAGCCCTGCCTACCTGGTGCCTTCCTGGTTGCTGCTCTTTTTCACAATTTAGCAAGCCCCGCCCACCTGGTGCCTTCCTGGTTGCCGCTCTTTTTCCCTACCTAAGGAGCTCTCCAGCCTCTTTTCCTTTGCAGATGGGGAGCAGGTGCAAGTGGATCTAGGTCATCTGGCCTAAGCCTTGCCCACCTGGTGCCTTCCTGGTTGCCGCTCTTTTTCACCACTTAGCAAGCCCTGTCCATCTGGTGGCTTCCTGCTTGCCGCTCTTTTCCCTACTTAAGGAGCCCTCCAGCCTCTTATCCTTTGACACTGGGGAGCAGGTGCAAGTGGATCTAGGCCACCTGGCCTAAGCCCCGCCCACTTGGTGCCTTCCTGGTTGCTGCTCTTTTACCCCACTTAAGGAGCCCTCCAGCCTCTTTTCCTTTGTAGATGGGGTGCAGGTGCAAGTGGATCTAGGTCACCTGGCCTAAGCCCCGCCCACCTGGTGCCTTCCTGGTTGCCACTCTTTTTCCCTACTTAAGGAGCCCTCCAGCCTCTTTTCCTTTGTAGATGGGGTGCAGGTGCAAGTGGATCTAGGTCACCTGGCCTAAGCCCCGCCCACCTGGTGCCTTCCTGGTTGCTGCTCTTTTTCCCCCACTTAGCAAGCCCCACCCACCTAGTGCCTTCCTGGTTGCCACTGTTTTTCCCTACTTAAGGAGCCCTCCAGCCTCTTTTTCCTTTGCAGATGGGGAGCAGGTGCAAGTTGATCTGGGTCACCTGGCCTAAGCCCCGCCCACCTGCTACCTTCCTGGTTGCCGCTCTTTTTCCCCACTTAGCAAGCCCCACCCACCTGGTGCCTTTCTGGTTGCTGCTCTTTTTCCCTATTTAAGGAGCCCTCCAGCCTCTTTTCCTTTGCAGATGGGGAGCAGGTGCAAGCGGATCTAGGTCACTTGGCCTAAGCCCCGCCCACCTGGTGCCTTCCTGCTTGTCGCTCTTTTTCCCTTCTTAAGGAGCCCTCCAGCCTCTTTTCCTTTGCAGATGGGGAGCAGGTGCAAGTGGATCTAGGTCACCTGGCCTAAGCACCACCCACCTTCTTATCCCTACCTCTTCCTTCTTGCCCTTAACTCTTAGATCAAGGGCGTCTTTCACCTGGGCATCCGTGGCAAAGGGCAGATGGAGAAAAGGGCAATTCCTGTTTGGACCTGTTCGGACCAGGAGGATGTAGGGCCAGAGCCCCTGCTCAGACAGCAGGCAAGCAAGCACCAACATGTGTTTACTCGCTCTGTCCCCACAGGCCATACCCACCCCTCTGGTCCCCCTGTGATGTTCCCTTGTGTCCCCCACCCTTCTTGCATAGAGGTGTTGCCTGTTTTGCTCGATTCCTCTACCCTGCTCCCCCTAACGCCCTCCAGCCTACTTCTGCAGGAGTCTGTCCTGAAACATTCTGGTTTCACCATCACCGTCTTGTGGCCAATGCTGGATTTGACTTTTATGGACTTCATTGATTCACGGTGTGTCACCCTTTCGCATGGTGGCCCTGAATCATGCTGTTCCCATCTTTATCTTGTATCCAGGCTTGCCACATTATGGGCCTCATTATAAGTACGGCGGTACAGTAACAACGGCGCCGGTAGTGCTACAGGCGCCATTGCTACCGTACCGCCATACTATGAGCTATGCTCGCAGGTGCCTGTCAACCCGCCAAGTCAGACCATTGTAAACGGTGCCGGTGCATCCAACGTCCCCATTCCCATTGAGCCCTATGGGGCTCAAATGGGAATGGGGATGCACCGGCCCGGCACCCGCGAAAGGGCAATTACCGGGTCTGGCTGGGCCAGAATAGCCCGGTAATGGACCATTCGTGGGTGCCGGACCCAGATGCAGGTTTGGAGGTAGCTTTGCCGGTTTTACCGGCAAGGCTACCTCCAACCTCGTAATGAGGCCCTATGTGTTACTACTGACTTCTGCAATTGTATTTGCTCTCCCCTCTTGCTTCTCCACTCTTTTTGACTGCTTACTCTCTGTTCTCTCTTCCTCTCCCTTTCTCCCTTTTCCTATCTCCCCCCTTACTTGTTTTTTCCTCCCCTTCCTCCCCCCCAACACTATCTGAAATGTTGTCAGGCCTAGTACGATAGTCGCTTGTTTTGTTCCTCCCCTCCCTTTCTGCACCCCTCTCCTTCACCTTTTGTTTTCTCTGGCTCTACCAGAAATTTCATCAGGCCTAGTACGGTAGTCGCCTGTCTGTTTCCATTTCCTTCACATTCTCCCCCACCCTTCCTTATCTATGTCTTAGCTCTTGCATTATCTGATAGGTCGTCAGGCCAAGTACGATAGTTAATTTCACATCCTTACTGTTCATGGCCTGTAAGAATGTCATTGTATTTTCCCTTGTTCCCTGCCATGCTTTGAAACACTTTGTGTATAGGCGCTATATAAATAAACTATCATATCATTTCATACATGCAGATGAATGAAGGCTCGAGAGAAGGTTACAGATCAGGGTCAGCCCTCCACCCAACCCGTAAGTGAGATACTTACAATTATAGAGTGTGGATCTATCTTAGTAGGATCTTGATGGAAAACGTGGTTAGGCAAAGGTAGGAAACATGGGTGGAGCAAGGGGTTTAAAATGCGAAACACAGCAAGCTCTATGGGGAATTGAAAGTAAACATGATGGAGCTCTCTATGAGAACCAGGCAGGAGTTCTCTTAACTGTCCCTGTCTAATATATAACTTACTTGAAAACCCAGGACTGGGAGAAGAGCCTTCTATGGAAAGAAACGTGTGGATAGGCACTCCATGAAGACGGCAAGGTATGGCGTCCACTTAAGTTGTTTGGACACCAGATTCACTGGTCGCCCGACCTTTATTACAGTGACCCAGAAGTACATCAGTGACTTCCAGGTCAAGGGAGAAGCTTTTGCAGGGAGGGATGTTCCAGAGCCTGGCACCATCCCCATAGTTTCCATCAGTGGTGTGGCTGCCCTCATGCCTCCGCGGCACAAGGATCCCAGCACAGGCGGGAGCCTCAGCGCACAATTACAAGCCTCAATCAAGTCCTGCCCTGGCAGCCACAGCGAACCAGGACTCAATGTGGGTGAGTTTCCAACAGAAAGGAGGGTAGAGATCATGGCCTACCTGTACCTTCCCATGAGAAGGGCTGCTAGAAATCATGGCCTACCTGTACTTTCTCATGAGATGGGGAAATACGGATCATGGCCTACCAGTATCTTCACATGAGATGAGGTGCTAGAGATCATGGCCTGTCCGTATCTTCCCATGGGAAGGGGTGCTAGAGATCTTGAACTACATAGCACTCCCTTGAGAAGGGGTGCTAGGGATCATGGCCTACCCATGTCTTCAAACAAGAAGGGGTGCTAGAGATCATGTATTACCTGTACCTTCCCATAAGAAGGGGTGCTAGAGATCGTGGATTACCCAAACCTTCCCATAAGAAGAGGTGCTAGAGATCATGGCCTACCCATATCTTGCAATGAGAAGGGGTGCTAGGGATCATGGCCTACCCATACCTTCCCACTAGAAGGGGTGCAAGAGATTGTGGCCTACCTGTACCTTCACATGAGAAGTGGTGGTAGAGATTGTGGCCTTCTCATACCTTCCCATGAGAAGGGGTGCTAGAGATTGTGGATCACCCGTACCTTCCCATGAGAAGGGGTGCTAGGGATCATGGCCTACCCATACCTTCAAACGAGAAGGGGTGCTAGAGATTGTGGATTACCTGTCCCTTCCCATGAGAACGGGTGCTACAGATTGTGGCCTACCTTTGCCTTCCCATGAGAAGTGGAGCTAGGGATCGTGGCTAGCCTGTTCCTTCCCATGAGAAGGGGTGCTAGAGATCATGACCCACTCATACCTTCCCATGGGAAGGGGTGCTATAGTTCATGGATTACTGGTACCTTCCCACGAAAAGGGGTGCTAGGGATCATGGCCTAACCATACCTTCAAACGAGAACGTGTGCTAGGGATCGTGGCTTACCTGTACCTTCCCATGAGAAGGGGTGCTAGAGATCATGGCCTAATCATACCTTCCCATGAGAAGGGGTGCTAGAGATCACGACCTACTCATACCTTCCCATGGGAAGGGGTGCTAGAGATCATGGCCTACTCATACCTTCCCATGGGAAGAGGTGCCAGAGATCATGGATTACCCGTACCTTCCCATGAGAAGGGGTGCTAGGGATCATGGCCTACCCATACCTTCAAACGAGAAGGGGTTCTAGAGATTGTGGATCACTCATACCTTCCCATGAGAAGGGGTGCCAGAGATCGTGACCTACTCATACCTTCCCATGAGAACGGGTGCTACAGATCATGACCTACCTTTGCCTTCCCATGAGAAGTGGCACAAGGGATCGTGGCTTACCTGTACCTTCCCATGAGAGGGGTGCTAGAGATCATGGCCTACTCATGCCTTCCGATGAGAAGGGGTGCTAGAGATCATGGCCTACTCATACCTTCCAATGAGAAGAAGTGCTAGAGATCATGGCCTACTCATACCTTCCCATGGGAAGGGGTGCTAGAGATTGTGGATTACCCGTACCTTCCCATGAGAAGCGGTGCTAGGGATCATGGCCTACCCATACCTTCAAACAAGAAGGTGTGCTAGAGATCGTGCATTACCCATACCTTCCCATGAGTATGGGTGCTAGTGTTAGACCAGAAACTAGCCTATAGTATGTATAGTATGTTGGCCAGAAACCAATCGCATCATGTGACAAACATCACGATCAAAGAATCGTCAATGTAACCAAAGGGCATCCATTTTGTATAATGCCGGCCATTTGTTTTTTCCTTTCTGTGAAAATGCTTTGCAAATGTATTCTATGCTTTGAACTCACACACAGTGCGAGGCCACGGCCTGAATGCTGAAATACTAACACAGACAGGAATGTCAAACTATGCAGAAATACATTGTTGTTCCCTCTCACTAAGTCCTTGAAGTAGAGCAGAAGCCGCATCTAATCAGTAGTCCAGGTGCCGGTCTGTCTTGCAAACGCTGTAGTAAAAGGCAGTTAAACCATGAATTATATTCTCCTGGCGGTGCTCCTTCGCGGAGAGTGGTATTTTCTGCTTCAGAACTGTCTGACCCCTAGCTCATGAACCGAGACACACAGAAAAAGTACTAAGGAATGTTTCTCTGGTAAGAACATGATATCTTTGCCGAGCTAAGAGCTCTATGTTCCCCAAACAGAAAGCTGTCTCTGCCGCTTTTGCTAGAATAACTATGTTTAGACTGAATGAAGACTTGTCATAACGTGTCATAATTGTCATGATTGTCAATCACTGAACCCTAGCCTGATGACATGTTTGTGGGTGGATCGAATTGCCTTCGTAAAGATTATATGTAATGTATATATATTGCTGCTTGAGCGTTGCTCGCTCTCTCGCATCTCATGAGGTCTGGGAACACACGTTGTGAGGTGTTGAGACCTAGTCGGCCGACTGAGAATACTTTGAATTAAACCAGACTTGTTTGGAAATCAAACCTCGTGTCTGACGTGTCACTATAGTGTATGGTTATTGTGCCTTAGTTTCCATATGCGGTCTTTATGGCCTAGCAAATATGGTGCCCGAATAGGGACCTTCCCACTTATGCTCCATCATATACATTGAAGTTTGAAGAAGGCAAAAAAGAGTCGAGGACGAAGCTGTCGAGCCGGGATCAGAAGTTGTTCGGGGCACCCCTGTAGAAGTGATGAGAGACTCCTCCGCAGATCTGTACACAGCCGATCCCTGATCAGCGAGCAGTGCCCAGAGAGCATCTTGGCGAGGGTCCTGGAATGAGGCAGATTGAGCCAGACACGCAGTCACAACGATTTTTGGTTGTGTCTGTATATGGACGAATTGCATCCTGAGTGACGAAATGGTTGATCAGGTGAGTCATGCCCCGATTCTTAAACGTTCTGATATTGGTTGAGAGTTGCTCTTGCAAGATCAAACGCCCAGGGTAAGAAAAGGGTAAGAATTAACCATGCCTGTTAAATTGTCTTCCTGTTTAGTGAGGTTTTTTCACTGCGGCAGACAATCTTTAGAAACTGGCCAGGTCGCGCCACCCGAAGGGTCGCCGGCACATGAAATGTACATAAAATATGGTATAAGGGCAATAGTGTTTAATGCGATTTGGCATAGGCAGACCAGACTTGTATCAGACCTTCAGTGGCCTAATAATGGGAGCTTTGAATTAGCACGTATAGAACACCTTAAATCAGTATTGCTACGCAGAAAGGCCAGACCAGCAGCGTTTGACGTTGTGAGAGACTGGAGGAAGGAACCTAATCTCCACTTGAGAAGTAGAGAGAAACATGCATGCAGACATAAAACAAATGTAGAAAAAGCGCTAGAGCATGATCAGCATCAGCAGACAGAAGCCTTAGGAACATGGACAGGGCTTTACAATTAGATGTACAGAAAATATATCCTCAGCAACATTTGCATACATCAGATGAACAAATAAACAAAATATTGAATGAGCGAAGAAATGAACATCAAAGTACTGACCCAGTTGCACCTCCACCGTATGTACCTCCCATTCCCGCTATTCCATCTGCACCAGCAGTAAGCAGTTCCTCTCCCCCTGTGCCTGTGACATAATTTCCTCCACCGTCGCTAGAGCATGAGTTAGCCGCTTTAGCAGGCAGTTCTACAGAGATGGGGCCTGAGCAAGGAAGCATTAGACTGACTCGTAGTACGATTAGCAAAGAAAGGAAAGCAGAACTGAGAGATTGGGCAGAAACGTATATTGATGGTGGCGATGAAGCAGCTGTGCAACGTTCCTTATCTGACCATAGAGGCCTTAGTGAACAGAAGGTATTGTTAGAATGCATGGGGAATTATCTTGTGAAAATGTGGAGTGATTTGACCGATAGAGTGGTACCGCAAGAGTTGCGTGATTTGGTTGTCCTTTCAGCTTTGTGAGACAATTCGACTAAAGTTCGAGAACATGAAGGCTGAATGTTTGTGTTTAAGCGAGAACTTGATCAATTGCATAAAGAATTATTGATAAAAGATAAACCGCATATGTCGTATGTCCAGCAATGGTTTTTGCCACTGTTGAAACCTGTTATTGAAGAGATGAGAATTTGTACGTGAGATGCGCTTAGATGGATTACAGATGCCGCCATTTCTCCAATGGAAGTACATGATACGTTTAGTCAGTATACACCAGAAATGCAGAGAAAGGTATTACAGGTTATGGTAGAGTATTTTCAAGATGAATGTATAAAGAATAAGATATGTTGTCCCGCTAATTTAAAGACGATTTACAAAAGAGCATTTTCGCCTGAAACTGGAACGACTGATTTTTCTCTTGATTTAGCTTTGTTGCTTAATAGACAAACAAATGTAGAATCGCCTAGTTTGCAATTACCCATGAGGGAAGTGCATCCCACGTTTGTCCCGAAGGTAGAAGTTGCTTCCTCTGGAGGAACTCCAGCGCGAACGATAGGAGCTCATTATATTGCACAGTTTGTACATGTCCCTTTTTCGATGTTACTGGTAAATACTATAAAGCAGAGATCCCTGATATTAGGACGAACCCGTCAGGATTCTATAAGGAAATTGAATCTGTTTGTATTCATCTGTTTTTACATTGAGTGACATTGATTTATTGTTTCCCGTGATTCTTCCTGTAGACATATGGAAACAGGTTAGAAATATAAGTGACGCGCCTATATTAGGTGATACATGGGAGAATTTAACTAGAATTGATAATGAGAGAAAGGCTGGAGAAAAGCCACCGCAAGTTATGTTGGCTTTACCATCGTGAATAGTAGAGAAATTGAAAACTTTGGTACCCAAAAAGAGAATAGTTTGGGATAAATTGACTGCTTGTTTACAGGGCAAAGAGGAAGGAGCGACGGATTATTTTAATCGATTTGAAGAAGTATTTGCAGATTTTAGTGGTCAAGACTTAAGTACTGAACCCGGGAAAAGATTGTTTGTTGATAAATTTGTGCGAGGATTGCTACCGAAAATTCAAATTTAATAATGACATCTGAAAGTGCATGGCAAGCAAAAACACAAAGTGAAGTATTACATATGGCCCAGTATTATGAAAACAGAGTAAATTCAGAAAAGGACAAGGAACTGAGGGACAAAGGAAATTTGGAAACAAGAGTACTGTTAGAGCAAGTAGCGAACAATAATAGAGGTGGTGGGAACGCACCATCCAGAGTCCAATTTTCATTAGCGTCCAACATGCAAGGTGGTCCAATAGGGATTAATCAATGTGCATATTGTAGACAAGAAGGCCATTGGCGAGCACAGTGCCCGCATATACAGAATCGAAATGGGACTTTACCAAGAAGACAGAATAGAGGCCGCCTGGGAATACAAGGACAGAATAGAAACCAAAGAGCATCACAATTTCAGAATAATCAGGGTAATCAGAACCAGAATCAGAATCAGAAGCAGAACCAACAGCGAAACAAATGAGGCGAATATTTTGACAATCAGTCCAATGCATATTACTCTGGCGATTTTACATCTGACGATGTACTGTTCTACTAGGACAGCCCGAGACAGGGGTTGGAACCAGTATCTATTCCCGTAGACCAGAAAGGGCCCTACGTAGAAATGAAGGTTGGGAATAGGGAGCACATTTTTTTAGTGGACACGGGTGTACAAAAATGTTCGATTGACCATCAGCGGGTTCCAGATATACCACTGTCAGGGCATAAAAAGGTCTCAGTAGGGTTCTCAGGTACACCAGTAATTAGTCCAGTGTCACAACCAGTACCTATAACACTAGGTCCATTCACTGAATCTTGCCCATTTCTTTTGATGAAAAATTGCGGCAAAAATTTGTTGAGATTAAATTTGTTGAAGAAACTGAATGTGGTCATTTATTGTTCTCCTGATGGAGTGTATTTGACAATATCACCACAAAAGACTCCTGTATCGCAATTTTTATCTAAGCCATTACCGACTGAATTTCGTAAAGTACCGGCTTGTATATGGGCAGTGAACGATAATGATGTTGGTTGTTTAAAAGTAGAGCCAGTGAAAATTGTTTTGAAAGAAGGCATTACATTGCCGCGTATTCCGCTATATTAAATTTTGACCGAAAGAGAGAAAGCATTGAAATGCATTGTATCAGATTTGATTAAAAGAAATGTAATTGAAGAAACTTCTGGTAGTACTTGCAATAGTCCAATTCTTCCGGTTCACAAGAAAGGAGGTAATGACATACCGTACCGTTTTATAATTGATTTGCGCTGAGTGAATAAAGGTGTTGATCCGCAATTTCCATTAGTCCCGGATGTGACTACGATTTTGACTATGATTCCAGCTTCGGCATCATATTTTAGTGTTGTTGATTTGAAGAATGCATTTTTTAGTATCCCAGTGCATCCAGATATCAGATATTTATTTGCTTTTACTCTAGGAGGACGTTCATTTACATTCACACGAATTCCGCAGGGCTACACTGAGAGTCTAAGTATTTACAGTAGAGCTTTAAAAGAACAATTTGATATGCTAGAACTACCAGCAGGCTGTGTTTTACTACAGTATATAGACGATTTATTGATAGCAGCAGACACAGAAGAAATCTGTAAAGAGAGTACAGTTGCACTATTGACACATTTAGCAGCACATGGACACAAAGATTCTAGTATTGTCGAAAGGAAGTGGCCTACTTGGGCTACCTCCTTTTGAAGGAGGGAAGAAGATTGACACCGGAAAGAATAGAAAGCATCTCTGATATGCCTATTCCAAATACTCAGAAAGAAGTCAGGGCTTTAATTGGCATGGCTTCATATTGTAGGCAGTGGATCACAAATTTTTCTATGATCGTGAAACCAATAGTGGCATTGACAAAGAAAGATGTTACCTTACCTTTGCCATGGAACATGGAATGTCAAGAAGCATCTGACCTGCTCAAAGTTGCATTATGTTTGGCTCCGGGTTTGGGCATGCCAAATTATGACAAGAGTTTTAAGTTATTTGTGCATGAAAATAATGGATGTGCTTTGGCTGTTTTGACTCAGGAACAAGGAGGGAGAAATAGACCATGCGGTTACTTCTCTTCCATGTTGGATCCTGTTGCATGTGCTTTGCTGCGCTGTTTGCGAGCTGTTGCTGCAGCCACTCCATCAGTAAAACAAACCGAGAGGATTGTTTTAGGTCACGCTTTAACCGTCATGGTACCCCAATCAGTGGACATTCTTTTAAATAGACACAGACGCAACACCTTACATCAGCCAGATTAACAAGGTATGAAATAGTTCTATTTGCACCACATATCCAAATTATGTGGTGTTGCGCTTTAAATCCGACCGAGTTAATGCCCCCTCCAAATGAAAAAGGGGGGTGAAAAACAATTCCCCCATGATTGTTTAATGGTTACTGAACAAGAAACAAAAGGAAGAATTGATCTAACTGATACCCCACAGAAAAAGCCAGATGGAGAACTGTTTTGTGACAGTTCTTGTTTTAAATTACCCAATGGTACATCAACTGCTGCTTATGCCATCACTACACTGAAAAGTATTGTAGAAAGCAACAGAATCCCATATAACTCAGCACAAGCTGCAGAGATAAAAGCGTCAACAAGAACATGTGAAATTTCTGCAAACCTCAATGTAAACATATACACTGACAGTCAATTTGCCTTTGGGGTGGTACACAATTTTGGTCGATTATGGGCTGAAAGAGGTTTCCTGACATCACAGGGAACCAAAATCCAACATGGTACTTTGATAGTGAGACTGTTGTCAGCACTCGCGCTTCCCAAACGATTAGCAATAATGAAATGTGAAGCACATAAAAAAGTAACATGTAACGTTGGAAAGGGAAACGCATTTGCAGACAAAATTGCGAAACAAACTGCCACTGATTTACACACAAACATGTATGTTGAAAAAGTAGAAGAAGTAACCTGCATGATAGAGAATGGTATTGCCACAGTTAAGGAAATGCAAGCAGAAGCTACTGTAGATGAAATAAAAAACTGGTCTGAGGGTACAGCAGAATTAGATTCTGAAGGTTGTTGGGTGGACAAACAGAATAACAGATGGATGTTGCCAAACGCCTATGTGATGGCGATGGTCACCATAGCCCACAGTCCAACAGACATTTGTGCTAGGAAAATGATTCAACATCTGGATTCTGTATGGCAGAATCCACACATTAGAAAAACTGCTGAAAGATTGGTTCAAAATTGTATGACTTGTTTACAACATAACATTAGAAAGGGAACAGCGACGCCAGTAGGAAGTTTTGGCCCCCCCTCTATGTCATTTGTAGTCATCCATTTTGATTTCATAGAAATGGGAAGGTGCCAAAACTATAAGTATGTCCTTGTGGTGGTCTGCGCATTCAGTAAATGGGTAGAGGCATATCCCCTGAAAGATTGTACAGCTATGTCCACAGCTAAAGTCATGCTAAAAGAGTATTTTTCCCGTGTTGGCCTACCCTGAGTCATATGGTCAGATAACGGCCCGCACTTTATTGCGGCCGTGATATTACAAATCTGTGCAGGCCTCCAGTTTGATAAACGAGTCCATTCAGCCAGACACCCGATGAGTGCCGGTTTAGTGGAACGTCAGATTGGTATCTTGAAAAATAAAATAAGTAAAATCTGTGCGGGGAGCAATTTGAAATGGCCCGATGCATTACTGCTAGCTTTGCTATGCATTAGAACAGATGTACAGGCGAGGACTGGTCACTCCGCTTACGAAATCGTGATGGGGAGACCAGCGAATGTTTGGAATGCTCCTCAGCCGAAACTACTGAGGGATATAGAATACCTGTTGCTTATTTATTATTGCAAACAGTTGATTCAAAACTTGCGTTTAATTCATCAGCAGGTGCAGGAGGCTCTTCCTGTCAGATATACTGGCCCAGGACATTGTCTGCTGCCTGGGGACTGAACGTTAATTAAGAATTTTGTAAGAAAGTCTTCACTAGCACCACGAAGGAAGGGGCACTTCCAGGTACTACTTGCCATGCAGACTGCAGTCCGAGTGGATGGCTGCAGACACTGTATCCACGCAACACACACGAAAAGAGTTCCGTTTTCTTTGCCACATGAGAAAGAGCTTGATGATCCCGACGTTGAAAGAAATACAGCTGCACTTGATCATAAAGATATAATCGCCAGTACTCTGCCAGAAGTGTTTCCTAAACCCACGAAAGGGCCTGGGGAGATTGCAATGAAGATCGATAGGCCAAAGGTGCCTCAACCTTATCCGACCGCTGCCTCATCATCATGTATTGCATCGCAAGCTGGCACTGATCCTGCATCTGGAAATGAGAGTGCATTGTTCATCGATCATACTGTACGTGGAGTTGTGAGGTACAATCTACGTTCACACAATCGGAAGTGATCAGCGTTTGTTTTGCCTTTGTTGCCAGCATGGATGAAGTGGGAACGGAGCCCTAGGGAAAAGGAGCATATGAGCTGTATCAAGCTGGATCAAATTGAAAGTTCTGACACGCGGTTTCCTGGTGCTACCTTTGAAAAGTGAAGGACTGTTGCAACCTAGCACGAACAAGCGGGGGCAATTGGTACCAACACTATTGAATTGATACTTGCTCCTGCCTTTTTGGAGCTCTGTGCAAATTCACATCAGCTTGCTGTAATCTGTTAAGCAGGCTAGCCTGAACTGGCCTGAACACTTTGCTGCTAACGTGTGTTGCTGTGGAGAACTTTCCCCGAGGAACACTGAAAACTTGTCCTGAAATTAACATTGCAAGACAATGCCTATATTCGCTACTGCTCCCTCCTGCACCAATGCTGTTGATGATATGGAAATAGAGACTAAGGCTGCTCCTAGAAAGACTTGGTTCAGAAAGAATATGCTAATGATTATGATACCGCTTTGCATTTTGATTACGCTAGTCCCAATATTTTGGTATCTAGAAACTGTGCATCCTTTGAACTCTCTTTTGACTGCTACCAAAGCTCCTACTGTGAGCAGCCCAGTGCATGTGCTCTCTTATACTCTCCCTTCACGAGAAGTGAAACATAGAAAAGGTTATGACAATAATACACTGTTACAGATTATGAATATGACCCATGCTATCTTGAATAGGTCCAACTGTACCCATTTACCCCAACACGGGGAAAGAGGAATGGGTTGGTATATACATCCTTTGCCACTTAATACCGCCTGTTCTGCATCATTAAGAGCGCTATTTTTGGGAAAATCGAATGATAGTGTCACTGGTCAGTTTGATGGAATATAATTGAATTTGAAAGATTAGTATTGCAACCGTTAGGTTGTTCCGTATTCACAAGCAGAAGCAAAATAAGCGCGGTAACAACATGTCCAGTAGATAGGCTCTCTAGGCCTTACAAGTCCCTAATCACTTTTAAAATGGCTCCAGTAAGAAACAAAGATACTGTTCCTCCCTCATATACTATTAATCACAGTCCACGTTCTGTCCCATTTTGCTTACGGAAAAAGGGTTCCCACCCGGTGGGAACCTTTGCTAGATGCATGAATATTGCTGTGTTTGAGCAAGAAGAAAAAACATTATATATGAGGTTCTGTCTATTTTATATGTAGAGATCAGGCCTACCCATGGTTACCTAGAACTTGGGAAGGGACCTGTTATTTAGGTATACTTCTGCCTGGTGTATTTCTTTCCAAAACATCTGAGATAGCAAAACTATCTAGATCTCGGCCACGTTGAGATGATACCACAGGGCAAATTGTAGGGGATATAGCGAAGTCATTCATACCATTTTGGGGGCAAGCAATACATTCATGGAAACTGTCCAGGGTGTTAGAAAAACGATAAATGTAACTACAGATATACTCTATAATATGACATTGGAACAAAAAGCAATCAGATTAATTGCACTACAAAATAGAATGGTCCTTGATATAATTTTGGCTGATCGTGGAGGGGTCGGCAAATTGGTGGGGTCAGCGTGCTGTGTATTCTTAAGTGACTCCTCACCTATGATATTTGAAGCAATGCAATAAAAAAATTGCATGTCCTAAGTTTTGAAATTCATGTTCCCACAGGTGGTCAGAATCTGAATATAAGTTCATGGTTTTGGGAACTGCTGCGATCATGGGGATGGAAACTAATTGCAATGTTGGTTATGATATTTGGAATCCTCATGTTCTGCTGTTGTTGCATGCAATGTCTGCCAGTCCTCTGCTCCCAAATTACAAATGAGTGTGTACATGCGATTAAAACGAAACCTCCTCGCATGATAAGTGAAGGTGCCCAACACGAAAATGAAATAATTAAAGAATTTACGGCAATTAATATTTCTGATGACGATTACAGCAGTATGGGTAGTTCGGAATCGGACACGTGGTCCGATGAAGACGCAATGTATGGATGATGCTCTTGGTTTACAGCTAAAAGGAGGGTTTGTTAGAACAGAAACGATCCTACATTATGTATAGTATGTTGGCCAGAAACCAATTGCATCATGTGACAAACATCGCGATCAAAGAATCATCAATGTAACCAAAGGGCGTCCATTTTGTATAATGCCGGCCATTCGCTTTTTTCCTTTCTATCAAAACGCTTTGCAAATGTATTCTATGCTTCGAACTCACACACAGTGCGAGGCCACGGCCCGAATGCTGAAATACTAACACAGACAGGAATGTCAAACTATGCAGAAATACATTGTTATTCTCTCTCACTAAGTCCTTGAAGCCGAGCAGAAGCCGCATCTAATCAGTAGTCCAGGTGCCGGCCTGTCTTGCAAACGCTGTAGTAAAAGGCAGTTAAACCATGAATTATATTCTCCTAGCGGTGCTCCTTCACGGAGAGTGGTATTTTCTGCTTCAGAACTGTCTGACCCCTAGCTCATGAACCGAGACACACAGATAACGTACTAAGGAATGTTTATCTGCTAAGAACATGATATCTTTGCTGAGCTAAGAGCTCTATGTTCCCCATAACAGAAAGCGGTCTCTGCTGCTTTTGCTAGAATAACTATGTTTAGACTGAATGAAGACTTGTCATAACATGTCATAATTGTCATGAGAAGGTGAAGCCGGCCCTACCCCAAAGGCCCGCACCTAAGGCTCTGTTGGCACCCCTGTTAGCGCACCAGAGCGCGAGGACGAGCTCCCCCTCATAACTTTTTGTCCTGCATTTACCTACCAGAGCTCGGACTTCACTACCAGTGCCCTATCTCATATAGGCACATTACGGTATTGTTTACCCCCACTGCCCTAAACGCTAGCACTAGTATCATCGCCTCTAACAATCCCATCTCGCCCATCCTACATTTTGCTCACTAAGACACGCTAAGGAATGTTATGTTGACTATCTAACGTTACCTTTGGCTTACCCCCTAGGCAAGCTATACTCTGCTTTGTCATAGTCTATGCACAGTCATTACCCAATGCCGCGCTTGTCCCTTTTCCGAAACTAATCCTAGTAACCCTAGTACTCATGGTGCTGTTTTACGTGAACCATTGCCATTGGTAACCAACCAGACATACTGCTAATATTTACCTAGCCCACATGTGCCCTGCCTTTTGATTGCTGCATTTAGCCCACATGTGCCCTGCCATTTGATTGTTACATTTAGCCCATATGAGCCCTGCCATTTGATTGTTACATTTAGCCCATGTGAGCCCTGCCATTTGATTGTTACATTTAACCCATATGAGCCCTGCCATTTGATTGTTACATTTAGCCCATATGAGCCCTGCCATTTGATTGTCGCATTTATCCCATAAGTGCCCTGCCATTTGATTGTCGCATTTAGCCCATATGTGCCCTGCCATTTGATTGTTGCATTTAGCCCATATGTGCCCAGCTATTTGATTGTTGTATTTAGCCCACATGTGCCCTGCCATTTGGTTGTCTCATTTAGCCCATATGTGCCCTGCCATCTGATTGTTGCATTTAGCCCATATGAGCCCTGCCATTTGATTGTTACATTTAGCCCATATGAGCCCTGCCATTTGATTGTCGCATTTATCCCATATGTGCCCTGCCATTTGATTGTTGCATTTAGCCCATATGTGCCCTGCCATTTGATTGTTGCATTTAGCCCATATGTGCCCTGCCATTTGATTGTTGCATTTAGCCCATATGTGCCCAGCTATTTGATTGTTGTATTTAGCCCACATGTGCCCTGCCATTTGGTTGTCTCATTTAGCCCATATGTGCCCTGCCATCTGATTGTTGCATTTAGCCCATATGAGCCCTGCCATTTGATTGTTACATTTAGCCCATATGAGCCCTGCCATTTGATTGTCGCATTTATCCCATATGTGCCCTGCCATTTGATTGTTGCATTTAGCCCATATCTGCCCTGCTACTTGATTGTTGCATTTAGCCCATATCTGCCCTACCTCTACCTACATTAGCTTACCCTGTGACTACTTACAACTTACCTAGCCCTGCTCATGATCATGAGTAAAATCCTAAGGACCCTGATAATCCAACTTATATTAGGTTGCCTTGCCACAATGGCTACCGTCGTCCTGGCCTCATGCCCACCTAAGGACAGAAACATGAGATTGAGATCAAGACTGCCCCGCCTCTACGAACCTAAGATAAATGTTACCAGTAGAAGTTCCATACGCAAAGCTCTCCAACCTATAGAATGATCTAATAAAAGTACACAGCAGCACAACTCAAATAATCTGTCTGTTGTACATCCAGCTACAACTCCAAGAAACCCTCGAAGAGCTAACCTATCCACAGCTAAAATTCCTCATACTACGAAACACACAAGTACGCTATTACTATCTGGGTCGCTTTCAATGCCAGATCTATGTGGCTCACGCTACTGATATCGCTGACACTCTAACCAAGGAGAACCTGGACCTGCTTGCCATAACCGAAACATGGCTCCACGAGGCTGCAGGCTCCGCCCTTATGATAGCTGTACCAGATGGTTACCAGATACTTAGAGCCGACAGACCTAATGGCAGAGGTGGTGGACTAGCCATCATCCATAAAACTAACTTACCTATCAGACTTGCTACTACCCTATTGTACCAATCCTGTGAGACACTCACAGCCAAACTTCACCTCTCTAACAACCGTACCCTAACCATCCATGTGCGCCATTAGGTTTCTTCGAAGACGACTTAAATTGTACTTAGCCAACAACACTAAAGACCATGCGCAAATTCGGCTCCTGGGAGACTTTAATCTCGGCTTCAACGATAGTGATGACAAACATGCCCATTCAGTAGCTGCACTACTGAAGGACTACGGGCAGGCGCAAAAAGTTATTATCCCTACACATATTAAAGGAAGGACCCTAGATTGGGTTGCCGACCTGAACTGCAACATTACCATCACCAATATCACACCGCAATCCTGGACTGACCACTATCTAATTAGCTTTTCTGCCTCTCTTGACCTTATCCGCCCTAAAAACGATACTTATGGCACCACCACTCCCTACCAGAAGTAAAAAGGACATTACTGCAGGAAAGCTACTACCACATCTTCTCCCTGATCTCAATAATTTAGTTATCAGAGACCCCATCCTACTAGTGGAAGTCTTCAACAGCGCCATGACCAAGGCACTAGACACGATTGCACCTGTCAAAATTTCAAAGGTATACAGAAATCTCACCTTAATGCATGGTTCACACCCAAATTGAAATAACTAAGGACTCAAAAATGAAAGTTGCAATCAATCTGGCGCCACTCGCCTATGGAGAGGAACAAAGCTAAGTTAACAAACCTTTCCAAAATGTACAAGAAGGAAATAATTAGCACAAAAAAGAACACATTCAATGACAGAATGTCTAAGACAACATCGGACACTAAGGAACTATTCTCCATCCTTCGTGAAATGGAATCACCAATACCACAGGTTGATAACATTCCTAAGGACAAGCCTTGGTGTACCGACATACAAAGTGCTCTATCGAATAAAATCACCTCCCTCCAAATTAAAATAGCCAAAAAGAAAGCCTCTCTGCTCTTACCTGCAGAGTCCCTCCCTCAACAACAACCACCCCTCATCACACATGATAGCACCACCCCACCCTTTAGCTTCAGGAAAATCTCCATCACTGAAACAGAAAAAATCATACTCTCACTTAAACCCTCTAATTGCAAAGTAGAAAACTGCCCAGCCCAAATTATAAAGGATGCAGCTAGAGACCTAGCCCCTTTCATCTCGAAGCTCAAAATGCCTTGTTCATGACGAACCTAGTGCCCAATAACCTTAAACAATCCTTGGTGCTCGCACTGGTCAAAAAACAAACTCTAGACCCTGCCATTCCGACTAATTATAGATATATCACTAAAGTCCCCTTCCTACTTAAAATCATCGACAGAGTAGCTTACCTACAAATACAGGACCACCTAGAAGCCAACAACCTACTAGGATCACGACAGTCTGGATTCCGCCCCCTCCATGGCACAGAAACAGCCTTGATTGACCTCAAGACTCAAATTGACGAGTTGAAGGGAATTCAGCTATGCTACTCCTCTTTGACTTATCGGCAGCCTTTGACCATGCAGTATTATGCAACCACTTTAGGTCAGCTGCCCATTTCTCAAGTAATGCCATAACCTGGGTTCAATCCTTCCTAGCGAACCGTACAATGAGAGTCTTCTCCCCCCTTAGCAGCTGCTGATCCCATACAAGTCCCCTGCGGCATACCTCAGGCATCATGTGTATCTCCCACCATATATAACATCTTTACTAAGCCCTTGTTCGACAAGTTGGACAGATTGGGTGTCACCTATACTAACTACGCAGATGACACCCAGATCCTCATTCCCCTTTCGGGCAACTTCTTGGAAGACTCGGCCTTAGTAAATAAGATATACCTCCTCATTCAGGCATGGATGGCATCCCACGGCCTATGCCTGAACGACGACAAAACGGAGCTACTGAACCTAGGTTCAGAGACGACCATTAAAAAACTCAACCCCAGTTACGCCTCATTCAACATTGATCATCATGTCATCAAAGTGATGCCTGCAGTCAAAACCCTTGGCTTCTATCTTGACTCTGCACTTACCTTCAAGAAGCAAGTCATCTCACTAGCGTCATCTACAGCATATACCTGCAAACTGATCCGAGCCTGCAGACCATTTCTCTCTGAAACTAGCCACATCAGCTTAGCCAAAGCACTTATATTATCTAGACTGGATTACTGTAACGCATTATACGCGGGATCCAATAAGTACATTATTGACAAAATGAAAAGACTCCAAAATAATGCCCTTAGAGCAGCTCTAAATATTCCGAACAGAGAGCACATCTCTGCTTTCAGAAGAGATGTCCACTGGCTCAGGATTAATGACAGGATCCTCCTTAAAACACTTTCTCTCACTTCCAAATGCCTAAATAACATGGGACCTCCCTACCTTGTAGAAAGAATAAACAAGAGAACCTCTGACCGACCCATGAGATCAGCCAACGCCTACACTCTAGAGGTTCCTAGATATAAACGGGCTACTGCCGGCAGTTTTAGCTTCCCGGTTATAGCTGCTCAATCTTGGAACCGACTCCCTTTAGAGCTTAGAACAGACCAACCCTACTCCAGATTTAGGCAAAAAGTCCTATCCTGGTTACGGACCAATGATGCCTAACCTCCCCAACCTCTTCTACTCCTAACTGATCCCCCGCTGCACCCACACTTTGACTGTATACTTTACCCTGACTGCTAAGCCTGTCCTTTTTCAACTGTATATGCTCCATTGTACCACCTGAATTTATTTGTTGGTATATCCTTATGGGACCTTTCTTGGTTTTATTGCAAATTATGCCACAGTAACTATGTTTATCATTGCATGCAACTATGTTTATCATTGCATGCATGTATATAACTACCCTGTAACTAAGCTTTTAAGTATCCTTGTAAAGCTTGCGCCCAGCTACCTGAGGGTTTTGGTTGTGCTCTATCAAATAAACAAACAAACATGATTGTCAATCACCAAACCCTAGCCTGAATGACATGTTTGTGGGCGGATCAAATTACCTTCGTAAAGATCATATCTAATGTATATATATTACTGCTTGAGCGTTGCTCGCTCTTTCGCATCTCATGAGGTCTGGGAACACACGTTGTGAGACGTTGAGAGCCAGTCGGCCGACTGAGAATACTTTGAAATAAACCAGACTTGTTTGGAAATCAAACCTCGTGTCTGACGTGTCAGTATAGTGTATGGTTATTGTGCCTTAATTTCCATATGCAGTCTTTATGCCCTAGCACTAGAGATTGTGGATCACCCGTACCTTCCCATGAGAACGGGTGCTACAGATCGTGGCCTACCTTTGCCTTCCCATGAGAAGGGGCGCTAGGGATTGTGGCTTACTTGTACCTTACCATGCGAAGGGGTGCTTGAGATAGTGACCAACTCATACCTTCTCATGAGAATGAGGTGCTAGAGATTGTGGCCTACTCATACCTTCACATGAAAAGGGGAGGTAGGGATCATGGCCTACCCATACCTTCCCATGAGAAGGCGCGCCAGGGATCGTGGCCTACCTGTACCTTCCCATGAGAAAAGGCGCTAGAGATCATGGCCTACACGTACCTTCCCATGAGAAAGGGTGCTATAGATCGTGGCCTACTCATACCTTCCGTTGAGAAGGGGTGCAAGAGATCATGGCCTACTCATACCTTCCCATGGGAAGGGGTGCTAGACATCATGGCCTACCCATACCTTCCCATGAGTTGGGGTGCTAGAGGCCGTGACTTACCTATACCTTCCCATGAGAAAGGGTGCTAGAGATTGTGGCCTACTCATACCTTCCCATGAGTTGGGGTGCTAGAGATCATGGATTACCCATACCTTCCCATGACAAGGGGTGCTAGGGATCATGGCCTACCTATACCTTCCCATGAGAAGAGGCATTAGAGATTGTGGCCTACCCATACCTTCCCAGGAGAAGAGGCGCTAGAGAACATGGCCTACCCATATCTTGCAATGAGAAGGGGTGCTAGGGATCATGGCCTACCCATACCTTCCTACTAGAAGAGGTGCAAGAAATTGTGGCCTACCTGTACCTTCACATGAGAAGGTGTGCTAGAGATCGTGGCCTACCTGTACCTTCCCATGAGAAGGGGTGCTAGAGATCGTGGCTTACCTGTACCTTCCCATGAGAAGGGGCGCAAGAGAACATGGCCTACCTGTACCTTCCCATGAGAAGGGTGCTAGAGATTGTGGCCTACCTGTACCTTCCCATGAGAAGGGGTGCTAGAGATCATGGCCTACTCACATCTTCCCATGAGAAGGAGTGCTAGAGATCGTGGCCTGCTCATACCTTCCCATGAGAAGGGGTGCTAGAGATCGTGGCCTACCTGTACCTTCCCATGAGAAGGGGTGGTAGAGATCGTGGCCTACCTGTACCTTCACAGGAGAAGGGGTGCTAGAGATTGTGGCCTACCTGTACCTTCCCATGAGTTGGGGTGCTAGAGATCGTGGCTTACCTGTAACTTCCCATGAGAAGGGGTGCTAGAGATCGTGTTCTACCCATACCTTCCCAGGAGAAGAGGCACTAGAGAACATGGCCTACCCATATCTTGCAATGAGAAGGGGTGCTAGGGATCATTGCCTACCCATACCTTCCCACTAGAAGAGGTGCAAGAGATCATGGCCTACCTGTACCTTCACATGAGAAGGGTTGTTAGAGATCGTGGCCTGCTCACACCTTCCCATGAGAAGGGGAGCTAGAGATTGTGGCCTACCTGTACCTTCCCATGAGTTGGGGTGCTAGAGATCATGGCTTACCCGTTAGGGAGAATTCTCATTTATGGCTAATTTCCTTCACCTAGTGAGTCCCTCAGCAGCTTTGCTGGATTTCTAGGGTTTATTTGTTCCACCTGGTAAGAGTGTGAGCCTTTTTTCCCACTCTTACAGTGTATTTGTTGTGTGTGTTATACTTTTTGTGCCCATGGGCTATGGAGTGTCACCAACTCCCTAGGCACCATCTTGTTACTTGTGTGTCACAGCACCTTCTGTGCAGTGACACAGGGATGTCTTGTAGGCTTCCCTTGTGCCCTCAATTTCTGGGGATGACTACTGTCCTCCAGAAACATGTAAAGTCACCATTGGCTTTACTAGTCCTTTGTAAATACAGATCCAGTACAAACCATCTTGGAGTGCTGGAGAGGAATATCTTTCCCCTGTCCTTCTGTACCTCAAGGGGCACTTTGTGTCCCCCTTCCTGACTCGACATGGCTGGTGGCAGGGGTAACTATCATTTTTACATGGATTCCCATGTTAGTGTTCTGGCTGTGGTGACAGACGTGAACATAAAACCCGCTAACTCATATTTTTATTTTAGGTTCTAGCGTGGTTTTTCGCCATTTTGTGTTGGAAAGGTCTTTCTTGTTGTTTGCTTTTCGCGCCAAACCAGGTTTGGTTTCCTTGTTCTCTGTCCTTTGGCGGGATTCTGCAAAGAAGCCCTCCTTTGGCGTCTGGGTGTTTAGGTGGGCTGAATGTGAGGGAGGGGTGCAGTCACCCCCTGCACAGGGTCTCCTTGGAGACCCAAATTGCACTTCGTGTCCATTGGCTAGGGTGGTTGTCCAGGCTGGACAACCCCCCTGCTGTGTGATTGACAGCCAGGCTGTCTGAATGGGGGATTATGGCATAAAAGGCAGGACTCTTGGGCTGGAAGTCAGAGTCGCCACTGGAACTACAAGAACCGAAGAGAAGTGGAGGAGAAGACGGCTGCTGCAACTCCTGGATCCCGGTGAAGCCCTGCTGCAGTCCTGAGCTATCCACCCTTCAATGACAGAGAAGATCCAGTCAGGAGTCTTCTTCCCTTGAGCCTGGTGGGATCAACCAGCTCACCTTCTACAGCCAGAGAATCCTCTTCTGGGTCTAAATCACTGCACTGAGCTGTAGTGGTCCGGATAGCCATCAGAAGAGCCCTCTCCTGTTTTTAAGGAGCGCAACTTTTATTCATCGTTGCTTTACTGCTGCTGGCTTCATCCCTGGGTAGTGCAGATTGCTCCAGACGTCCTCCTCCTTGTCCCCACGACTGAAGCTTCAGGAACCGTGAATCTGCAGGAACTACCAGGAACAACTGTCGTGGCACCAGCTTTCTTCAGCCGAATAAGGTACTGTGTCCATTTGGTCGTTCTCTCCGTCCGACCTTGAGGAATCGGGGTGAACCCTTTTCCTCGCCGAAGGCTTGTCCTTTCTTCCTTCCCTCTTATAACTTTTGCTTTCCTTTGAGAATATCCAGTTCTCCTGGCAACGTTAATCTTGAACTGTTCCCACCGTGTGATCCTCGACAACAGAGCCCTGCTCCATTTGACACTGGCGCAGGCCTATTGACTTTTATCTGCCTCTTAGAACACGTCCTCTGATTCTATTGCCTTGACAACAGTATTGCCTATGATTTTTATCCATTATTCCCTTGTTTTAATTCTTTGTGCTAAGTGTGTTTGACTATGGTTACATTTCTTTCAAAAAGTGATCGCGTAAGGACCCCCGGTAACGCATTTGTTTCAAAACACTGGTCTGTCAAATCCTAATGTACTTACCTTGAATTGACCTGAACAAGAGGAATTGGTTGTGTGTAGTATATTTAAAGTGTGTTTTTATTTAATAGAAGTGAAGTGTTTTATGAACAGATGGTTTAAAAATAAATGTACTATATTTTTTTAACCAGAAACCTTGAGTCAGTGTTTGTTTGAATCATAGTAATGGCAGTCCTTTGTGTAACTTGTTCTACTGCTCACTTACTCTTGGGATAAGTATGGCTGCTCCGCTACTGTTACCACTATAACTGTGTAGTACAGGCTTGTACCAAAGGTGAAATTGTACTGTCACTTGTAGTCTTAATGGTCTGTAATTTTCCCTAAGGGTACTGCATGTGATTCTGCCTAACACCTGTACCTTCCCATGAGAAGAGGCGCTAGAGGTGCTAGAGAACATGGCCTACTCATACTTTCCCATGTGAAGGGTGCTAGAGATCCCTACTCGAGGAGCCGCAATCCCCCATACAAAAGTCACCCGATACCCGCCAAGAAGAGACTCAAGATCCAGCACGACCTCCAAATAGAAACAAGATACTATGCGAAAAGAACATTCTGAGGAAACACCGTCTCCCATCTGATATCCAAGCCATGGAACTGCATCCTGAAAGAAATAAAGTAAAATAAGAATGACGGAAGACCACCAACATCAGAAAACTATTACAAATCTATCTATTCCACTTACCAGGAAAAATATAGAGCAACTATACAACAACAATGCGTACGAGCGGACACAACAACAATGCGCACGAGCGGACACAACAACCATGCGCACGAGCGGAACGCCGAACCCACACAATGCCTGCTGCTACACACCATAAGCCGGAAACAGAATGAAAAACAATAACATCACTAAAACCAGAGAACACCCAATACCCACTAACCAACCCACACTTACCACCTGCAACACACGCCCAGAGGGCTAGTGAACCAATCCACCAAAATACACGAAGAGCACATTACCCGCTAACCAGGGTCCAAACCCAATAACCTCCGACAACTCCTATGTTTACCTAAGCTGAAAGTCCTCTTGTACCTTTGCGCCCTGATACCTTCGTGTCTGGCGTGCATTATAAATAAACAAACAAACAAACAAACTCAAACACTGGACACCGCCCTTCCGGACACAACAGGCCCAGTGCACAAAAGACACCCAGAAGCCTCAGACGCCAGTTTCTCCTGATTCTGCGCATATCAACAGATCTGCACAGCATCCATCCTATCCATCTGTTGCCTAGAAACAATTGTGTACAAGCGCATTCCCAACCCATCCCAGTTTACCTTACAGACCCACGTGAGTGCCTGGAGATGGCACCACAGCAGCCTTAGAGTGAAGGTGTGTACACACGCATGCACCAGCACAGCAGCCTTAGAGTGAAGGTGTGTACACACACCAGCACAGCAGCCTTAGAGTGAAGGTTTGCACACACGCACGCACCAGCACAGCAGCCTTAGAGTGAAGGTGTGTACACGCACCAGCACAGCAGCCTTAGAGTGAAGGTGTGCACACACGCACGCACCAGCACAGCAGCCTTAGAGTGAAGGTGTGTACACGCACCAGCACAGCAGCCTTAGAGTGAAGGTGTGCACACACACACACGCACCAGCACAGCTGCCTTAGAGTGAAGGTGTGTACACACACACACCAGCACAGCAGCCTTAGAGTGAAGGTGTGTACACACGCACACACCGGCACAGCAGCCTTAGAGTGAAGGTGTATACACACTCACCAAGCGGCACAGCAGCCTTAGAGTAAAGGTGTGTACACACGCATGCACCAGCACAGCAGCCTTGGAGTGAAGGTGTGTACTCACACACACACCAGCACAGCAGCCTGAAAGTAAAGGTGTGTACACACGCACGCACCAGTATAGAGTGAAGGTGTGTACACACGCACGCACCAGTACAGCAGCCTTAGAGTGAAGGTGTGTACACACGCACGCACTGGCGCAGTGGCCTTAGAGTGAAGGTGTGTACTTACGCACGCACCAGCACAGCAGCCTTAGAGTGAAAGTGTGTACACACGCACCAGCACAGCAGCCTTAGAGTGACGGTGTGTACTCACACACGCACCAGCACAGCAGCATTAGAGTGAAGGTGTGTACACATGTACGCACCGGCACAGCAGCCTTAGAGAGGTGGGTACTCACACATGCACCAGCATGGCAGCCTTAGAGTGAAGGTGTGTACACACGGACGCACCAGCACAGCAGCCTTAGAGTGAAGGTGTGTACACATGCACGCACCAGCACAGCAGCGTTAGAGTGAATGTGTGTGCACATGCATGCACCGGCACAGCAGCCTTAGAGTGAAGGTGTGTGCACCAGCACAGCAGCCTTGGAGTGAAGGTGTGTACTCACGCACGCACCAGCACAGCAGCCTTAGAGTGATGGTGTGTACTGACACAGCACCAGCACAGCAGCCTTAGAGTGAAGGTGTGTACACGCACCAGCACAGCAGCCTTAGAGTGACGGTTTGTACTCACACACGCACCAGCACAGCAGCCTTAGAGTGAAGGTATGTACACGCACCAGCACAGCAGCCTTAGAGTGACGGTGTGTACTCACACACGCTCCAGCACAGCAGCCTTAGAGTGAAGGTGTGTACACATGTACGCACCGGCACAGCAGCCTTAGAGTGAAGGTGTGCGCGCGCGCACACACACATACGCACACACACACACACACACACACACACAGGGGTAGGGGTAGGGTCAGGGTCAGGGTCAGGGTTAGGGTTAGGGTTAGGGTTTAGGGTTTAGGGTCAGGGTCAGGGTCAGGGTTAGGGTTTAGGGTTTAGGGTTTAGGGTCAGGGTCAGGGTCAGGGTCAACGTCAGGGTTAGGGTTAGGGTTTAGGGTCAGGGGTAGGGGTAGGGGTTAGGGTTAGGGTTAGGGTTAGGGTTAGGGTTAGGGTTAGGGTTAGGGTTTAGGGTTTAGGGGTTAGGGTTAGGGTCAGGGTCAGGGTCAGGGTCAGGGTCAGGGTCAGGGTCAGGGTCTGGGTCTGGGTCTGGGTCTGGGTCTGGGTCTGGGTCAGGGTCAGGGTCAGGGTCAGGGTCAGGGTCAGGGTCAGGGTCAGGGTCAGGGTCAGGGTCAGGGTCAGGGTCAGGGTCAGGGTCAGGGTCAGGGTCAGGGTCAGGGTCAGGGTCAGGGTCAGGGTCAGGGTCAGGGTCAGGGTCAGGGTCAGGGTCAGGGTCAGGGTCAGGGTCAGGGTCAGGGTCAGGGTCAGGGTCAGGGTCAGGGTCAGGGTCAGGGTCAGGGTCAGGGTCAGGGTCAGGGTCAGGGTCAGGGTCAGGGTCAGGGTCAGGGTCAGGGTTAGGGTTAGGGTTAGGGTTAGGGTTAGGGTTAGGGTTAGGGTTAGGGTTAGGGTTAGGGTTAGGGTTAGGGTTAGGGTTAGGGTTAGGGTTAGGGTTAGGGTTAGGGTTAGGGTTAGGGTTAGGGTTAGGGTTAGGGTTAGGGTTAGGGTTAGGGTTAGGGTTAGGGTTAGGGTTAGGGTTAGGGTTAGGGTTAGGGTTAGGGTTAGGGTTAGGGTTAGGGTTAGGGTTAGGGTTAGGGTTAGGGTTAGGGTTAGGGTTAGGGTTAGGGTTAGGGTTAGGGTTAGGGTTAGGGTTAGGGTTAGGGTTAGGGTTAGGGTTAGGGTTAGGGTTAGGGTTAGGGTTAGGGTTAGGGTTAGGGTTAGGGTTAGGGTTAGGGTTAGGGTTAGGGTTAGGGTTAGGGTTAGGGTTAGGGTTAGGGTTAGGGTTAGGGTTAGGGTTAGGGTTAGGGTTAGGGTTAGGGTTAGGGTTAGGGTTAGGGTTAGGGTTAGGGTTAGGGTTAGGGTTAGGGTTAGGGTTAGGGTTAGGGTTAGGGTTAGGGTTAGGGTTAGGGTTAGGGTTAGGGTTAGGGTTAGGGTTAGGGTTAGGGTTAGGGTTAGGGTTAGGGTTAGGGTTAGGGTTAGGGTTAGGGTTAGGGTTAGGGTTAGGGTTAGGGTTAGGGTTAGGGTTAGGGTTAGGGTTAGGGTTAGGGTTAGGGTTAGGGTTAGGGTTAGGGTTAGGGTTAGGGTTAGGGTTAGGGTTAGGGTTAGGGTTAGGGTTAGGGTTAGGGTTAGGGTTAGGGTTAGGGTTAGGGTTAGGGTTAGGGTTAGGGTTAGGGTTAGGGTTAGGGTTAGGGTTAGGGTTAGGGTTAGGGTTAGGGTTAGGGTTAGGGTTAGGGTTAGGGTTAGGGTTAGGGTTAGGGTTAGGGTTAGGGTTAGGGTTAGGGTTAGGGTTAGGGTTAGGGTTAGGGTTAGGGTTAGGGTTAGGGTTAGGGTTAGGGTTAGGGTTAGGGTTAGGGTTAGGGTTAGGGTTAGGGTTAGGGTTAGGGTTAGGGTTAGGGTTAGGGTTAGGGTTAGGGTTAGGGTTAGGGTTAGGGTTAGGGTTAGGGTTAGGGTTAGGGTTAGGGTTAGGGTTAGGGTTAGGGTTAGGGTTAGGGTTAGGGTTAGGGTTAGGGTTAGGGTTAGGGTTAGGGTTAGGGTTAGGGTTAGGGTTAGGGTTAGGGTTAGGGTTAGGGTTAGGGTTAGGGTTAGGGTTAGGGTTAGGGTTAGGGTTAGGGTTAGGGTTAGGGTTAGGGTTAGGGTTAGGGTTAGGGTTAGGGTTAGGGTTAGGGTTAGGGTTAGGGTTAGGGTTAGGGTTAGGGTTAGGGTTAGGGTTAGGGTTAGGGTTAGGGTTAGGGTTAGGGTTAGGGTTAGGGTTAGGGTTAGGGTTAGGGTTAGGGTTAGGGTTAGGGTTAGGGTTAGGGTTAGGGTTAGGGTTAGGGTTAGGGTTAGGGTTAGGGTTAGGGTTAGGGTTAGGGTTAGGGTTAGGGTTAGGGTTAGGGTTAGGGTTAGGGTTAGGGTTAGGGTTAGGGTTAGGGTTAGGGTTAGGGTTAGGGTTAGGGTTAGGGTTAGGGTTAGGGTTAGGGTTAGGGTTAGGGTTAGGGTTAGGGTTAGGGTTAGGGTTAGGGTTAGGGTTAGGGTTAGGGTTAGGGTTAGGGTTAGGGTTAGGGTTAGGGTTAGGGTTAGGGTTAGGGTTAGGGTTAGGGTTAGGGTTAGGGTTAGGGTTAGGGTTAGGGTTAGGGTTAGGGTTAGGGTTAGGGTTAGGGTTAGGGTTAGGGTTAGGGTTAGGGTTAGGGTTAGGGTTAGGGTTAGGGTTAGGGTTAGGGTTAGGGTTAGGGTTAGGGTTAGGGTTAGGGTTAGGGTTAGGGTTAGGGTTAGGGTTAGGGTTAGGGTTAGGGTTAGGGTTAGGGTTAGGGTTAGGGTTAGGGTTAGGGTTAGGGTTAGGGTTAGGGTTAGGGTTAGGGTTAGGGTTAGGGTTAGGGTTAGGGTTAGGGTTAGGGTTAGGGTTAGGGTTAGGGTTAGGGTTAGGGTTAGGGTTAGGGTTAGGGTTAGGGTTTAGGGTTAGGGTTAGGGTTAGGGTTAGGGTTAGGGTTAGGGTTAGGGTTAGGGTTAGGGTTAGGGTTAGGGTTAGGGTTAGGGTTAGGGTTTAGGGTTAGGGTTAGGGTTAGGGTTAGGGTTAGGGTTAGGGTTAGGGTTAGGGTTAGGGTTAGGGTTAGGGTTAGGGTTAGGGTTAGGGTTAGGGTTAGGGTTAGGGTTAGGGTTAGGGTTAGGGTTAGGGTTAGGGTTAGGGTTAGGGTTAGGGTTAGGGTTAGGGTTAGGGTTAGGGTTAGGGTTAGGGTTAGGGTTAGGGTTAGGGTTAGGGTTAGGGTTAGGGTTAGGGTTAGGGTTAGGGTTAGGGTTAGGTTAGGGTTAGGGTTAGGGTTAGGGTTAGGGTTAGGGTTAGGGTTAGGGTTAGGGTTAGGGTTAGGGTTAGGGTTAGGGTTAGGGTTAGGGTTAGGGTTAGGGTTAGGGTTAGGGTTAGGGTTAGGGTTAGGGTTAGGGTTAGGGTTAGGGTTAGGGTTAGGGTTAGGGTTAGGGTTAGGGTTAGGGTTAGGGTTAGGGTTAGGGTTAGGGTTAGGGTTAGGGTTAGGGTTAGGGTTAGGGTTAGGGTTAGGGTTAGGGTTAGGGTTAGGGTTAGGGTTAGGGTTAGGGTTAGGGTTAGGGTTAGGGTTAGGGTTAGGGTTAGGGTTAGGGTTAGGGTTAGGGTTAGGGTTAGGGTTAGGGTTAGGGTTAGGGTTAGGGTTAGGGTTAGGGTTAGGGTTAGGGTTAGGGTTAGGGTTAGGGTTAGGGTTAGGGTTAGGGTTAGGGTTAGGGTTAGGGTTAGGGTTAGGGTTAGGGTTAGGGTTAGGGTTAGGGTTAGGGTTAGGGTTAGGGTTAGGGTTAGGGTTAGGGTTAGGGTTAGGGTTAGGGTTAGGGTTAGGGTTAGGGTTAGGGTTAGGGTTAGGGTTAGGGTTAGGGTTAGGGTTAGGGTTAGGGTTAGGGTTAGGGTTAGGGTTAGGGTTAGGGTTAGGGTTAGGGTTAGGGTTAGGGTTAGGGTTAGGGTTAGGGTTAGGGTTAGGGTTAGGGTTAGGGTTAGGGTTAGGGTTAGGGTTAGGGTTAGGGTTAGGGTTAGGGTTAGGGTTAGGGTTAGGGTTAGGGTTAGGGTTAGGGTTAGGGTTAGGGTTAGGGTTAGGGTTAGGGTTAGGGTTAGGGTTAGGGTTAGGGTTAGGGTTAGGGTTAGGGTTAGGGTTAGGGTTAGGGTTAGGGTTAGGGTTAGGGTTAGGGTTAGGGTTAGGGTTAGGGTTAGGGTTAGGGTTAGGGTTAGGGTTAGGGTTAGGGTTAGGGTTAGGGTTAGG